>NC_053492.1:305424649-306024649 GCF_905171775.1 Rana temporaria
CAGGTAATGCAAAGTATGGACGTCGGAACAAGCGTATATTTTTACATCGTTTACGTAAGTCGTACGTGAATGGGGCTGGGCGTAGGTTACGTTCACGTCACAGGCATTGAGCCGGCGTAAGTTATGGAGTAAATTCGACGTGATTGTGAGCATGCGCGTGCATGCGCCGTTCGTTCGGCCACTCATTTACATGGGGTCACGGTTAATTTAAATACAACACGCCCACGGCCTTGCTACTTTGAATTAGGCGGGCTTACGCCGGCCATTTTACGTTACGTCGGCGTAAGAAAGGGAGCAAGTCCTTTCTGAATACAGTACGAGCCACTCTAAGTTACGTTGGCGTAGCGCATATCAGATGCGCTACGCCGCACTAAAGATACAACAATCTCTCTGAATCCCGGCCTCAGTATGTATTTACAGGCCTCCAGCTGTGTGATCTCCCATGTATCAGCCAGTGACGACTGCAGGGGAATGAACAAAGCGCCCGGCAACAGCTGGTAATGCCTGAGCGGTGACATCACTCATAGGCTTACTATGGCTCATCCATTGTCACTGTACCCTCCTCTCCCCTGCGGCCAATGCTGGCTGAGAGAGAGGAGCCAATCATGTGACTGGATTGGAGCAGCATGATTGGTAAGTATACAGATCTTTTATTACAAAGGTTAGTCAGAATAGGTGTTCGGAGAGGGGGGGGGGGGCATTTTTAAGAGTAGTTAGGGTTTGACTGGAATTCTACTTCAATATTTGTGTCTTTTGTTTTGTCTAGCCACAGAAGCATGAAGAATATACAGTACAATATCATGGAGAGTTGCATCTGAGAATCAGATTAGAAATACCCCAAGTTCCCACAACTTTCCAGTATGAGCACCATTCATCACAAGGTATGTACAGTATGTTGGGACCTGAAGTTTGAGTCACCATCCAATCTATGAATGTCTTATTGTAACAGTTTTCATCATGCAGGTGTAGAAGGTAAACATTTGGGAACGGTCCAGCTTCATCTTGTAATAAAAAGTGCCAAGAATTTGCCATTAAGACCAGATGGAACTTTAAGTCCATTTGTAAAAAGGTGAGCTGCCAGACATTTTATTAATGTTTTGTATTCTGACAAAACAACATATTAAAACTACAATACTATATATGCCCACATCTATCTTTATTAATATTTTTCTTTTTATGTATATGTAAGCTGTCTTATCCTGCCAAACAAACATCAATTAAAGAAAAGGACCCCAGTTCTAAGAAGACAAGCTTATCCAGAGTGGAATCACTCCATCGTTTATAACATTATGAATCAAGATGATCTGAAGAAGTCACGACTAGATCTTACTGTTTGGGACCAGGGTTTGAATGAGCTCTTTGTGGGCGGGACCAGTATGAGCACAGGTAACAGGAAATAAAGAAATACTGACATACTGAATGCCAGGGGTAAGGCAACCTTGGCACTCCAGCTGTGGTGAAACTACAAATCCCATCATGCCTCTGCCTCTAGGAGTCATGCCTGTGATTGTCAGGGTCTTGCAATGTCTCGTGGGCCTTTTAGTTTCACCACAGCTGGAGGGCCACGGTTGCCTATCCCTGCTGTATGCCAACCTCTCACTGTACATTGTGCCTCATCTATTATAGAATTATTCCCCAAGTGAGCTTCTTGTCTTTTGTAATCCTGTAAAACAATGATCTAATGGACTTGATATGGCTAAAGGTGTCTATATGCAGCTAAACACACTTAAGAGCAGGAATATCTAAATGCAAAAAAATGTGATCTGGGAAACCTAATGCCCCGTACACACGATCCGAATATCGTACGAAAAATGCCGCTTTCGAATCGATCGTACGATAATCGGATCGTTGGTACAGAGCCTCCGCGAACCGATCAGGACAGTTCATCCGATTTTATTCTATCGGACATGCACGGAATTTTTTTTCGTACGATGCCAGATCGTACGATTTTCATTTAATCAGTACAGCTGTCGTTCGAAAATGCAATACAAATGCAGTACAACACAGGACATCCCTTCCGATTTTTTATTCTGCCGTACGAGAATTTTCGTAACTTTAGTAAACTCATCAGATTCGACGTGAGATTAGTATACAAAAAAAAACGAACGATCATTCGTCCGATAATCGGATCGTGTGTACCGGACATAAGTCTCCATGGACACTAGCAGTAGCTTTTTAGCATTTTATTTTCTGCTTCTAGAAGCAAATAGTTATCCTATGTGTCCATGCACTCTATTTTAGTCTAGAGGTATTTTTAAGCTTCAGCGTTTAGGAGCAGATAATACACTTCTGTTATTTTTTTGTGGTTTTGGGAGTGATTTGCCAGCAGAAAAAAATGCTGAAAGCCCCTAAATATCCTAAACTCTGCAAACAGCTGCTAAGTGCCAAAGCACAGCATTTTTTATTATTTTTTTAAAGAGCCAGCATCCTTTAACAATGTATGAATCATCAGCTGCTGCCAGAAGGGTTCCCTGCTGGCAGCTGAATGTAAACAAAAGAATGCCAGCATTTAAATCTTGAGGGAAAAAAACAGCAAGGCTGCACCCCCCCCCCCCCCAAACCCATACCAGACCCTTATCTGAGCATGCAGCTGAGCAGGCCAGGAAAGAGGGGGGATGAGTGATCACCCCCCCCACAAACCATACCAGAACACATGCCCTCAACATGGAGGGGTGCTTTGGGGCAGGGGGGCCCCCAGATCCTGCCCATAGTATCCCTACTCATTCACTAAAAATTGAGTAAAAACCCAGAGCCAGTTTTTGACAAGTCCTTTCTTAAAAAGATAAACATTTAAAAAAATTGTCCCTTAGTGTAGATCCAATGTCAATCATGATGAACACCGGCCGCCGAACCGACACTGACTGGCACTGACAGCTCCACTTCGTAGCTGCCGCTTAATAAACTAAGGGGCAGGACCACCCGGTGATGTCATGGGGTGAACCCACCCCTTGTGACACCATAACCTCCCCACCCGCAGACCCCCACAACCACTAGCCAGGGCTGTGGGGAAGAGGCCCTTGTCACCATCAACATTAACGAAAGGCAAAACACCAGCACAAAAATGGAAATACGCTATCAAAAAACAAAACTAATGAACATTTTTTATCCAGTGTTTTTTCAGCTCCCAGTGTGCATGAAGCTTAAAAGTTGTTTATACTTCCCAAATAATTTCTTCTTCTTTTAGAAAAGGTTACTGCAGGAGTGCAACTGTCATTGCAGCCTAACTCTCCCGTATGTAAACTCGCCTCTCCTGCATTGGAGTCCTCTACATAAAACACCTGCCTTCCTGTCCATAAAGATACCAGCGGCAAAGTCACAGAGCTAAGAATCAGTGCTTTACCCAAAGAATACTAAGCTTTATATGCAGACGCACAATTGTTTTCTTTCTAAATTCTTTGTCAATTAACATGTACTTTTAGACAATTTTAAAATTCATATTTATGTCTATGGTGGAAAGAAAAGGAAATTACAGCCAGACCCAGAAGGGTAAACAATTATCCAAAAAAAGGTCCAACCCCACTAATCACTAATTTCATTGAGAACAGTGAGCACAGGTGTCTGCTGTTTTCAGCGTTCATACATAAACAAGGAAATCCATGCTTGATCTGGCTAAAATGGCAACAGTATTTTGATTTCTGTGGGTGCCTGAAGAAGCCAGAGGTTCAATCTGCTGTCACCAGTTTAAAACCAATATACTGTATATACTCGAGTATAAGCCAAGTTTTTCAGCACATTTTCTGGTGCTGAAAATTCCCCCTCGGCTTATACTCGAGTCACCTTTTTCCCGGACTTTGGGGACCATAGGCACACATGTAGCCCCACTTTTCCTCTACACGTGTGCAAAGTTTGTTGTCTGGGGGACCTACGGCTGGGAGCACCAATTTTTCAAACCGGGCACCCCTTCCATAGACTCCCATGTTAAATGTCAGTCTAGTCATGGGCACAGTGAGGCATGGGCACAGTGAGGCATGGACACATTGAGGCAAAGTGAGGCATGCAGATGGACACCCTAAGCTTATACTCGAGTCAATAGGTTTTTCCATTTTTTGTGGTAAAATTAGGTGCCTCGGCTTATATTCGGGTCGGCTTATACTCAAGTATATACAGTATCATTTTTGTCTATAATTTTTTGACTAACAACTTATTTGTTATTGGTAGAGATTACTGTAAGCTCCCAGTAGCCAATTCGGATTACCATCTTTTATCTTTTACCTTTTTGCTCCTCCACAGGTGATGAATCCAGTGCATCAATCGACCACCAATCTGCCCAGTTATTATGGCAGCAACTGCTCAGTACACCCAACACATGGGTAGAAGATTCTCTTGCACTATATTACAATAAAGGGTCTTTTTGTTTCTAAATGTCACATCTGGATATAACCTTCAATACTTGTATAACTTTTTAAAGTAGAAGTATAGGCAAAATGTTTTTTTCATTTTGGATAGAACAAGGGAGGATTAAAATAATAAAGATTCCTGCGCTTATCTCCCTACCTCTCAATGTGAGAGAACAAAACATATGATGCAAAGTGAGTTGCAATTTAAAGAAAGCTGCAACCAAATTAGTCCGAACACAAGACTTAATAGACAATAACTAAAAATGGGTGCGCTAATCTCATGCCAAACTCTAGAATTAAAAAAATTGTGAATATTGCAATGCTTTTAACCACACAACAATAATCTTATGTTATCGTATTTCATAACAAACATTTAAGTGTAAATAACTAATAAAAACAAACACCCTGTAAATAAAAAAAGATAATGTCTTTCAAAAGAAAAATGTGTCCATACATAAGTCCAAAAAAATAACCTTTAACCACTTCCGTACCGCGCCTATTCTGGCACTTCTCTCCTTCATGTAAAAATCATAATTGTTTTGCTAGAAAATTACTCAGAACCCCCAAACATTATATATATTTTTGTTAGCAGACACCCTAGGGAATAAAGTGGTGGTCATTGCAACTTTTTATCTCGCACGGTATTTGCGCAATCATTTTTCAAACGCCTTTTTTTTGGGGAAAAAAACAGTTTCATGATGTAAAAAATAACAAGATTGTAAAGTTAGCCCAATTTTTTTGTATAATGTGAAAGATGATGTTACGCCGAGTAAATAGATACCTAACTTGTCACGCTTTAAAATTGGAATGGCGCCAAACTTTGGTACTTAAAAAATCTCTATAGGCAATGCTTACATTTTTTTACAGGTTACCAGTTTAGAGTTACAGAGGAGGTCTTGTACTAGAATTATTGCACTCGCTCTAACGCACGCGGCGATACCTCACATGTGTGGTTTGAACGGTGTTTACATATATGGGCGGGACTTACGTGCTTGTTCGCTTCTGAGAGCGAGCTACTGGGGACAGGGGCGTTTAAGAACGATCAAGCGGCGGAAACAACGCTATGATCGTTCTTATGGTGCGTGAAATCGCCGGCTGAAAAAAAGGATATCTGAATGATGCCTGTAGCTGCAGGCATCATTCAGATATCCCCCACTGACGTCCAGGACGTCCTATGACGTCCTATGGTACGGAAGTGGTTAATGTGGGGTTTTGGGCATCATTTTTTTTTTTTTTTTGCAAGCTAAAATGAATCACATTAGATAGTCCCTAAAACATATTAATAGAACCCCAGTCGTTCCAGAAATCATTGCAAACACTTGCCTTATATCCTCCAGCACATGTTGTGGCGGTATCCATAATATGTGTGGGCATGTGAAGCCCAGTTCCTTTTTCTTCCTGGTTTTCAGGGAGAGGTGATTGCTGGGCGATTTTTAGGCACAGTAATGCCCAGAGACTCCTGGGAAATAAGTGTCATCATTTCCCAAGAGGCAATGGGGTCTTAGGACAGGAAGTTGAACCACCTGGGACCAGGAACTAGGCAGATTACGAAATCTGCCTACTAACAGCCAGATAGGAGGCAAGCTGTTAATAGAAAGTTATTTTTAGGGTTAAAGGTGAACACCCAATTCTGTGATGAATGACCTCTTATGTGCCAATATTCCTAAAGTGATCCAGGTAAAAACGGTGTTCACACAAATCCCCTCACCACATGCACACGCGTCTTACAAGAGATAGGGAGGATTATAGCCGCTGTCAGATTTTTTTTTTCTTCCCCCATCTGTGTCCCATCGCAGAGATTTACCGTCACTCTTTGTCCTATAGCCAAACTATAGGAAGTGAGGAAATCCCTGCAAATTAAGCAATATCCTTGGGGACCCCAAGATCACCAGAATTAGTGTCTCCATTGGAAAATTTCCCATCTATTACTTTACTGGGGACAGCCCAAAATTTTTGATTTTCCTTTTGCTTTCAATGAAAATGGTAAACAGGACAAATAGAGGGTGAATCTCCTAAAGGCATAGACAGCAATAAAACATTACTAACATTCTAATTCCTCTCCACTCTATCCAAAACAAAAGAAAGTTTTGCCTATAGTTATTTCTCAGTTCCTTCTTGGTGTGCAGCTTAAATCGCCTCAATAGATCCAGCTCAGCCAAGTGTATCTGTATGAATGGAAGATAATGCATTTTCTGTTATTTGGTGAGTGTGCTCTCTAATATCATAGTTGCCAACAGTCACGATTTTCCCGGGACATTCAAGCATTTCAGACCTATTTCCCAGGCTGAGGCCATCCCAGGCAAAATCCCAGAAAATCGTATTTGTCCCGGGCAGGGCCAGGGTGTCTGTTCCCTCTTACAAAAAATGTCACTGCTCCGCCGTGACCCAGTGTTATCCCGGGCCACCCACGTAGTAAGGTGGGTGGGCTGGAAGCCAGGACTGGGTGATAGAGGGAGAGGGAGGGAAACAGGAGACAACTTCAGGCAGTTTGTGACTGAGGAGATAGCAGGAGACGGGCTGCACCGCATATCAGCCAATGGGTGCACTGTGGATTAGTAGCCGTGTGCGTGGAGCTGCAGGTTACTGGTTCAGGTGAGGAAGAAGTGTCTTATTTCTGAATAGCACTGCAATATCTGTCTGTGAAGAAGAAAGTGTAGCCAAACCTGTTTCTCTCTCTCTCTCTCTCTCTCTCTCTCTCTCCCCCTCTTTCTTTCTTTCCCTCTTTCTTTCTTTTCCTCCTTCTTTCCTTCCCTCTCTCTTTATTGGCTGTTATCAGAGAACTGTGCAGAGTATTGCACAGCAAACTTCCCATATGGGCTGCTATGAGTGGTCAGAGAACTCCGCAGTGCATCGCACAGGACTGATTCTGGGGGCTGCTATCAGGGAATTCACAGAGAACTTGTTTTTAAGGAATGGCATTACTGATAAGAGAAGTCTGCAGAGTATTGGGCCCCATGCACACAAGACGCTGGTAAACGCGTGTTCAGAGGCATTTGGACAGCTTTTTCAACTGCCCCTGAACACATTCAATGTTATCCTATGTGTCCATGCACACAGTCAAGTTTTTCTGTGTTTTTCGGCAGTTGCGTTTATGCTCGTTTTTTCAGAAGCAAAAAAATGGGTTCAGACGCGAAACGCCGCTAAACGCAGCAAACACAATACCGGCGATTTTCGTTTATAGGCGTTTTTAAAGGTGACCTATTTTTTTACATTAGAAATCTCAAAAATTATGGCAAATGATGAAAACCATTAAAAAAACATAAAAAACTGTAATTGCTTGCATTGCATTGTGGACAATCCACAACTTGTGTCAAGTGACGTGGCCAGTGGAAAATCCACAACTTGTGGCAGGTGACATGGCCAGGTGACATGGCAAGTGGACAATCCACAACTTGTGGTAGGTGACGTGGCCAGGTGATGTGGCAGGTGACATGGCCAGGTCACGTGGCCAGTGGACAATCCACAACTTGTGGCAGGTGACGTGGCCAGGTCATGTGGCAAGTGGACAATCCACAACTTGTGGCAGGTGATGTGGCCAGGTGACGTGGCCAGGTGACATGGCCTGGTGACGTGGCAAGTGGACAGTCCACAACTTGTGGCAGGTAACGTGGCCAGGTAATGTGGCAAGTGGACAATCCACAACTTGTGGCCAGGTGACGTGCCAGGTGATGTGAACAGGTGACGTGGCAGATGACATGGCCAGGTGACATGGCAAGTGGACAATCTGCAACTTGTGGCAAGTGGACAATCCACAACTTGTGACAGGTGACATGGCCAGATGACATTGCCAGGTGATGTGGCCAGTGGACAATCCACAACTTGTGGCCAGGTGACGTGGCAAGTGGACAATCCACAACTTCTGGCCAGGTGATGTGGCCAGTGGACAATCCACAACTTGTGGCAGGTGACATGGCCATGTGACATAGCAGGTGACGTGGCCAGGTGATGTAGCAAGTGGACAATCCACAACTTGTGGCAGGTGATGTGGCAGGTGATGTGGCCAGGTGACATGGCCTGGTGACGTGGCAAGTGGACAATCCACAACTTGTGGCAAGTGACCTGCCAGCTGATGTGGCAAGTGAACAATCCACAACTTGTGGCAGGTGACGTGCCAGGTGATGTGAACAGGTGATGTGGCAGGTGACGTGGCCATGTGACATGGCAAGTGGACAATCTGCAACTTGTGACAGGTGATGTGGCCAGTGGACAATCCACAACTTGTGGCCAGGTGACGTGGCAAGTGGACAATCCACAACTTGTGGCCAGGTGATGTGGCCAGTGGACAATCCACAACTTGTGGCAGGTGACATGGCCATGTGACATAGCAGGTGACGTGGCCAGGTGATGTGGCAAGTGGACAATCCACAACTTGTGGCAGGTGATGTGGCCAGGTGACATGGCCTGGTGACGTGGCAAGTGGACAATCCACAACTTGTGGCAAGTGACCTGCCAGCTGATGTGGCAAGTGAACAATCCACAACTTGTGGCAGGTGACGTGCCAGGTGATGTGAACAGGTGATGTGGCAGGTGACGTGGCCAGGTGACATGGCAAGTGGACAATCTGCAACTTGTGACAGGTGATGTGGCAAGTGGACAATCCACAACTTGTGGCAGGTGACGTGCCAGGTAATGTGAACAGGTGGATAATCCACAACTTGTGGCAGGTGTCGTGGTCAGGTGACGTGGCAAGTGCACAATCCACAACTTGTGGCAGGTGACGTGGCCAGTTGACGTGGCAGGTGACATGGCCAGTGGACAATCCACAACTTGTGGCGGGTGGACAATCCACAACTCGTGCCAGGTGACGTGGCCAGGTGACATGGCAGGTGACGTGGCCAGGTGACGTGGCCAGGTGACGTGGCAGGTGACGTGGCAGGTGACGTGGCCAGTGGACAATCCACAACTTGTGGCAGGTGTCGTGGTGGTCAGGTGATGTGGCAAGTGGACAATCCACAACTTTTGGCAGGTGACGTGGCCAGTTGACGTGGCAAGTGGACAATTCACAACTTGTGGCAGGTGACGTGGCAAGTGGACAATCCGCAGCTTGTGGCAGGTGATGTGGCAAGTGACACGCTAAATACAAGTACACTGCTGCTCTCTCAGCTGCTACTCACTCTGGTCTCACAAAATGGCTGAAATGGTTAAATAATACTGTTTTTTGTGCTTAGGGAGGGTCTTATGATGTTTCTTAACTAAACGCTTATAAACGCAAACATGGTAAAACGCTGTGAAATTCACGGCAAAACGGGCGTTTTAAACGCCGGTTTATGCGTTTGAAAACGTATGTTTAGATGAGTTTGCATCTGCGTCTCGTGTGCATGGGGCCTTACACAGGTCTGTTCTTGGGGAACTCTGCAGAGTAATGCACAGAAAACTTCCCATATGGGCTGCTATCAGTGGTCAGAGGACTCAGCAGAGCATCACACTGGACTGATTCTGGGGACTGCTATCAAGGAACTCGCAGATAACTTTTAAGGAATGTTATTACTGATGAGAGAAATCTGCAGAGTTTTACACAGGTCTGTTCTTAGGGGGCTGGTATCAGGGAACTGTGCACACATAAATTTATTATTGGCTGATATCAGTATTCGGAGAACTGTGCAGAGTATTGCACGGATAATGTTATTATTGGCTTATATCAGAGAACTGTATAGTATTGGACAAAATAACTTTCAATAGGAACTGCTGTCAGTCATCAGGGAATTCTGCAGACTATTGCGCAAGACAGGCTATATCAATCATCAGTCAAAACGACAGAGTATTTCCCAGAAAGCTTACCAACTTCTCCATCCTTTCTTTCTTTCTTTCTTTCTTTCTTTCTTTCTTTCTTTCTTTCTTTCTTTCTTTCTTTCTTTCTTTCTTTCTTTCTTTCTTTCTTTCTTTCTTTCTTTCTTTCTTTCTTTCTTTCTTTCTTTCTTTCTTTCTTTCTTTCTCTATCCCTCGGTCCCTCTTTCTCTGAATGAATGAAGAACTTATATAGCGCGGCACATGCGAACTAAATCGCCTCTGGGCGCTTGTTGTTCCTGTCTCTTTTGGTATCAGAAGAGATGAGTTTTGATCTTTCTCCTGAATGCTAAGTGGTTTTCCTCCAACCGAATGCTGGTTGGTAAAGCGTTCCATAGTCTGGGACCTTGGACAGCGAATCTTCTTTCTCCTTTGGACTTGTAATTGGCTTTTGGGATTTGGAGCAGGTTTTGGTTGGTGGATCGCAGAACGCGATTGGGATTATGAGCTTTTATTTTTTCGCATAGATATTGCTGGGCCTTCCCATGGATACATCTATGCGTTAGACAGAGTGCTTTAAAAGCAATTCTGTCTTTTACTGGCAACCAGTAAAGGGCTCTCAGTGAAGGTGAGATTGATTCCCAGGGTTTTTTCCCAGTCACTAGTCTGGCGGCCGTATTTTGAACGACTTGCAGACGAGCGATTTGGTACTTTGGGAGACCGAGGTAGAGGGCGTTTGCATAATCCAATCTGGAGTTTACAATTGCTCCCACCACGGTCGCTGTGTCTTCTTTTGGAATAAAAGGAGTGAGATTGCGTAGTAGGCGCAGCAGATGGTGAGATCCGCTGACCACTGACCCTATTTGTGCGTCCATTGTCATGTAGGAGTCGAAGATGACCCCGAGACTTTTGACTTTGTTGCAGGTTGATTCATACGCTTGGCGTGAAACAGGAGAAGTTCTGTTTTCGCTCCGTTGAGTTTAAAATAACTCTTTGTCATCCAGTTCTCTATCAAAGAGAGGCATGTCTATAGGTTGAGATGGTGATCCTTTTTGTTGCAAATGCGGAAATACAGTTGCGTGTCGTCTGCATATGAGTGATAAAGCAGTTTTTGTCTGCTAATGATTTTAAAAAGAGGACGAAGATTGATGTTAAACAGCACTGGCGATAGAGGCGATCCTTGAGGGACTCCGTGCGATAACGTGCGTTTCTCGGAAGTGAAAGGTCCCAATTTCACTGTTTGTGATCGGTTTTCCAAAAAAGAGGAGAACCAAGATAAATCACCTTCTGCGACTTTGGCTACGTCCGCTAGCCGAGTCAGTAACAGTTTGTGGTCTACGGTGTCAAAGGCAGCGCTTAGGTCCAGCAGAACCAGGAGACAAGATTCTCCTTCGTCTGCGGCCTCTAGAGCGTCGTCCCATATTTTGAGCAATGCTGTTTCTGTACCGTGTCCGGGGCGGAAACCCGATTAAATGGATCAAGTAGATTATGGGTATCTAGATGCTGTTGCAGCTGTTGTACCATTACTTTCTCTATGACCTTGGAGAGAATGTTTAGGCCTGTTATGGGACGGCGATGAAGTGGGTCCTTTGGGTCTAGGGTGGGTTTCTTCAAGATGGGTTGGACTATGCCCTCTTTCAACTGGGAGGGCACTATGCCTTCCTTGAAAGAGTGGTTTATAAGCTGCATGTCCTTCCATCCCTCTTTCTCTGTCCTTCCGTCCCTCTTTCTCTGTCCTTCCGTCCCTCTTTCTCTGTCCTTCCGTCCCTCTTTCTCTGTCCTTCCGTCCCTCTTTCTCTGTCCTTCCGTCCCTCTTTCTCTGTCCTTCCGTCCCTCTTTCTCTGTCCTTCCGTCCCTCTTTCTCTGTCCTTCCGCCCCTCTTTCTCTGTCCTTCCGCCCCTCTTTCTCTGTCCTTCCACCCCTCTTTCTCTGTCCTTCCGCCCCTCTTTCTCTGTCCTTCCGCCCCTCTTTCTCTGTCCCTCTTTCTTTGTCCTTCCACCCCTCTTTCTCTGTTCCTCAATCCTCCTTTCTCTTTCCCTATACTGTATATGATCTCTTTCTCCACTATGTAAGTCATGTCAGACTGTATTTAACCACACCCCCTTTAAGACAAGCCCATTGTTTAGCTTCTTTATTACTATACGCCCATTTTTCTCTTTGCGCTGCATTATTTCCACTCCTCCTAGACCACCCCTACAAATGAATGCCCCACCCCTCATTAAATTAATACTCTGCCTACAGACAAAAAAGTGGTCCTAAAATTGTTTTGAGAATGTTGGCAACTATGTAATATACCTTATGAATTGCTGCCACATTTTTTTTTCCACGCTATATGGCAAATGTCCACATAGACTTACCAGTTAATGAAAAATCACTGTAATAATTGAATCTTAGTGCAGTGGTATGCTAAATTTGCTTGTGGTCAATACACTAATCCTACACTCAATATTAAATCGACACAACACAAAACTGAATATGCCACTGTGTGCATTTCATTTTAATACTGTATAGTGTTTGTTGTATATTAATTTATACTTCGACCCTTGAACATAAAAAGCTATTTCTAATACAATCAAAAACCTGAAATGGTGGTAGTGATCTGAATATTTGCTCTGAGGTTAGATAATGTAATTTATTTGTTTGGTTACAAGACCTAAAAGGAAAGTCTATCTATTCATTCATTTACATATCAGATTTTCTCCTGCAATTAGGGTATTATAGGATTACTATGTACTGTGATTTGTGTAAATTTTGTCTACATGTCTATTTAAAGTGGGCCTAATGAATATTAAATCTTTGTCTGAACAGTCTAATGTTATTCTAGAAAGATGTTACTCTCTAAAGACCATAAGGGAAGGTCAAACAGTCATTCTTATGAGCAACAAGCACAGCCACTCTCCACGATATGCAACACTGGGATTATATAAATCCATTTATCTAACTTTATTTCTGTGGATAGAAACAGAAATAACCTGGTAATCTATATTACATTATTCGACAATAATAGGTATGTCAGGTGGGATCGCTGCATATGTGAGCAAACTAACGTGTAATCTGTTCTTCACAACAGTATAGTGGCATTGGGCCTTTCACTCTCATTTAATGAAGCACTCAAAAAAAAAAAAAACGTACAGCAGGGAGAGGGTCAATTTAATGCAACATTGAGGTTGACATGGAAAAACACCAATCCTTTACCTTTTGTGTTGCAAATGCTGTAACTACTACATAGGTGGTGGCATCTGCATGTAAACAATCTCTGAGGAGATCAGCTGGGAGATTATATAATTTAAGTACTTTTTTTTACTCCCTGCTGCTCTATCATAGTGCTTTTGCCATGTCAGTTTTCCCTTTCTATGTTGTACAATACCTGGTTGGTCCTGCCGGTTCCTGTGTTCCCCTGTTTAAACTGACCACATTTATCATGGCTGCTGATTCAATGAGACTGTGGTCAGATTATGTGCCTCCGTCATCCTGCTTTTTTCATCAGTATCTCTGCATCTCCCCATCCCTCTCTCCCTGTCACTTCCATAGTTTGTGTGAGAACCTGAACAAAGAAAGATGAGCAGGACTGAGTCCGTGTAAAAACTCTCAGTTAAAGCAACCACACACAACCCTCCTTCCCCAAAAGTAGACCCTTTCCTCATGTACTGAGAAAAAAAATAGCTTTTGTTGCCAAGAGCGGAGTATCTGATGATAAAAAGAATGCGGAAAAGGGAGGTAACAGAGTAAAAAAAATATATGTGGCATTCCACATAGTAAAGTTATTTTGGTCACATGCAAACTTTCAAATGTAACATTTTTTGTACAACAAACAGGGACTAGCGCCAGGCCAAGTAGGTATCTGTCCTGCATCAGAGGCCTTACAGCAGTAAACTGACATTTACAGTACATATATACCAGCCTAGCTAGGTAGAGCCTTATCACTAGTTAATAACAAGTGGTTAATACATTCAAAATATTATCAACACAGTATACTTCAACTGAATTGCAGATCTCTTATCATTTACAAAAGAACAAACATAAACAGTACAGTTCAAGATTGAAGCACAATCTCCTCAGAGATAACCCTCCAGAAAAATCAGAGCATAACATCCTAAATACAGTATAATAAAGCCTACTGGCTTATAATTCCAGCTACAGTATCCCACAAAAGAGAGTACACCCCTCACATTTTTGTATATGTTTTATGATATTTTTTTCATGTGACAACACTGAAGAAATGCTACAATGTAAAGTAGTAAGTGTACAGGCTGTATAACAGTGCAAATTTGCTGTCCTCTCAAAATAACTCAACACACAGCCATTAATGTCTAAACTGCTGGCAACAAAAGTGAGTACACCCCTAAGTGAAAATGTCCAAATTGGGCCCAAAGTGTCAATATGTTGTGCGACCACCATTAACTTCCAGCCTTTGCCACACCAAACACCACTTCCTAGTCAATGGCCTCCTCTGCACCCACCCCCCTAGTCCAGGGCCTTCTCTGCACTCCTCTCCTAGTCCAAGGCATCCTTTACAGCCCACCCCAAGTTAAGAGACACCTCGGCACCTTGTTTTTCGAATCCAGGTCCTTTATGTACCCCAGTTTTCAAGTCCATGGCCTTCGGTGTTCTCCCCTCCTAGTCCAGGGCCTCCTTTGCACCCCCCACTCCAGCACCTCCTCTGCACCCCACCAGTCCAGGGCCTCCTCTGCACCCCCCTAGTCCAGGACCTCTTCTGCATCCCCCAAGTCCAGGACCTCCTCTGCACCCCCCAGCCCAGAGCCTCCTCCGCACTTACCCAGCCCAAGGCTGCACCCCATCAGCCCAGGGCCTCCACTGCACCCTCCAGTCCAGGACCTATGCTAACCCACCCCCAGTCCGGGGCCTCCTCTCTGCCCAGAGCCTACACTGCACCCCCCCAGTCCAGGGACTCATCTCCACCCCCTCCCAGCCAGGGCCTACTCTGTACCCCCCCAGTCCAGGGCCTCCTCTGCACCCCACAGGCCAGGTCCTTCTTTAAGCCTCCCCTTCTCTTGGATGCCTCATGCAGAAAAGACATAGGCTGTTTGGACACTTGGTAGGACTAGGAGGGAGACCTACCTGTCCATTACACTTGATTGGGAGCGGCAGTGATACCATTAGAGCAGCTGTTGCCAGTGTGGGTAGGGGTGGCACCCCTGGCGGCACCCCCCTAGATGCATCACCTAGGGCAGGTGCCCCCCCACCCCAAAGAATATCAGCAAAGCTTTACTTATTAGTCAGAATACTGTAGTGAAAGTTATTTAACAAAGATAGAACTACAACCATCTCACAGAGATGTCCAGGCCATCCACAGAAGTTAACACCTCGACAGGAGCATCTTCTGATGAGAAGGGTTGAAGAAAAGTTCACTGCAGTTAGCTAAAGAAGTAGAAAGCCAAACTGGGGTGATTGTTTCCCGTGACACAATACGGCGTACACTGCAGAGGAATGGCCTGTATGGGTGTGGTCCAGGAAGGAAGCCTCTCCTAAAGGCCATGCACAAAAAAAGCCTGCCTAGAAATTGCCAGGGCCCATGCTGAAAAAGAAGAAGATTACTGGGACGCTGTACTCTGGAGTGATGAGACCAAGATGTTTTTGGAACTGATTCAAAACTGTATGGTGTCTCAAAGGTGAGGAGTACAAAAAAAAGTGCATGGGGCCTACAGTGAAACATGGTGGTGGCAGTGTCCTTCTGTGGGGCTTCATGAGTGCTGCCGGTGTCGGGGAGCTGCATTTCATTGATGGTATCATGAATTCACAGATGTACTGTTCTATATTGAAAGAGAAGATGTTACCATCACTCTGTGCCCTTGCTCGTCGTGCACTTTTCCAACATGACAATGATCCAAAACACACATCTATGCCACTGTTGCCACTGAAGAACAGGGTGAAAGTGATTCAGTGGGCAAGTTTGTCTCCTGATCTGAATCCCATTGAGCACCTATGGGGAATTCTGGAAAGACAAGTTGAGCACCGCTCTCATCGCTCTAAAACAGGTCGTTCTTGAAGAATGGAAAAATAATAGATGTTGCAATATGTCGCCAACTTGTTCTCTTCATGACTAGAAGAATTGGTGCTGTCCTTACAAATCATAGGCAGGGCCGGATAAACAAGGGGGCTGATGGAGCTGCAGCTCCAGGCCCCTTTCTCAAGATAGGCCCATTTGCCCCCAAAAAAAAAAAAAATCAGAAAAAAAAAAAGATCGACTTTGGGGGGTTTTAGCTCGACGACCAGAGGTCACAGAAACCCCACATTTGGGGGGTAGGCATGGGAAGACCTACCCCACAACTGGTCAAAATATGGGACAGCTATCATTTATGGTTCCGGAGATACGGGCCTGCTTGCACAGCCTGTCAGAAGCTACATTCAGAGCGGCCAATATAAATACAAGCTGACACACTGCAGCAGACTGATAAGATCACAGGGCTTATTGCTTGTATATTACTCATGGCAATTAACCCCTTGCCACCCAGGCCGATTCTGACACTTCTCTACTACATGTAAAAATCATCATTTGTTTTTTTGCTAGAAAATTACTCTATGGTGGTCTTTGCACTTTTTATGTTGCACGGTGTAGAGTTGCACGATTCTGGCTAAAATGAGAATTGCAATTCTTTTGCTTAGAAGATAGATCACGATTCTCTCACAATTCTTGCAGGGTAACATCAACTTTCACATTAAAACAAAAAAACAAACAAAAAAAAAATGGGCTAACTTCACTGTTTTGTTTTTATGGTTTTTATTATTCATTGAAGTGGGCAAATGCAGTGTGACATAAAATATTGCAGCCATTGCCATTGTATTCCCTAGACTCTCTGCTAAAATATATATAATGTTTGGCGGTTCCAAGTAATTTTCTAGCAAATAATATTGCTTTTTAATTTAAGAAACAAGTGTTGGACTTTAAGTGGTTAAATTTAGTTACAATGTTAGTTAGTTACAATGTTTCATTTTGTTTACAAACTTCGCAGACTGCCCAGATTTTTTCTTTACACACAGAAGTTTATCCCTTTGATCTAAGAAGGAAGTGTTAGTTACAATGTTTCCTTTTAAAAACTTGGCAGACTGCCCGGATATTTTCTTTTGATAGCTGAAAGTCTCTCCACTTGTTATATGAAAGAATCAGCAAACTCTGCATTGGAGATCGTCAGGGGGGTTGAATCGAGATCACAATTTTTTTAACGATTAATTGTGCAGCTCTAGCACGGTATTTGCGCAGCAATTCTTCAAACATGTTTTTTTTATTCATTAAAAAAACACTAGTTAGTTAAGTTAGCACAATTTTTTATGGCATCCTAAGCGATGCTTTAAAACATTTTTAGGTTACATGTTTAGAGTTACAGAGGAGGTCTAGTACTATAATTATTGTTCTCGCTCTAACGATCGTGGCGTATGTAACCTGTGTGTATCTGGCTCTGATACTAGCCAGTGCCTACCCAGCCACTGACTAGTATCTCTCCCCAGCCTGTCCCCACACACCCTCTCACCTGCTGACCTGTGGATGGGGGAATCACTCCTGCAGTGTTATTGTGTTCTGCCAGTGCGTATAATGATCAGTGTTGCTAACTATAGCTGGCAGCACTGATTGTTTTGGGAAAAACCTAATAGGCTGGTTGTACTCAAGTCGATTAGTAGATTGACTTGTGTAAAACCAGCTAGCCCATACATAGATTGACTATGGCTGGTCTCTGCATAATTGGCGTAATTTCAATCCATGTATGACCCGCTTAACCACTACGCAGTTCTTAAATATACTTCCACTCCTGTACATAGTGCTCACTGTCATACTCTCCACACTCCTCTCCTGTACATAGTGCCCACTGTCATACTCTCCACACTTCTCTCCTATACATAGTGCTCACTGTCATACCCTACACACTCCTCTCCTGTACATAGTGCCCACTGTCATACCCTCCACACTCCTCTCCTATACAGAGCGCCCACTGTTATACCCTTCACACTCCTCTCCTGTACATAGTGCCTGCTGTCATACACTTCTCTCCTGTACATAGTGGCCACTGTCGCACCCTCCACACTCCTCTCCTGTGCATACTGCTCACTGTCATACTCTCCACACTCCTCTCCTATACATAGTGCCCACTGTCATACCCTCCACACTCCTCTCCTATACATAGTGTTTACTGTCATACCCTCCACACTCCTCTCCTATACATAGTGCCCACTATCATACCGTCTACATTCCTCTCCTGTACATACTGCCCACTGTCATACCCTCCACACTCCTCTCTGGTACGTACTACCCTCTGTCATACCCCCACACTCTTCCTGTACATACTGCCCATTGTCATACCCTTCACACTCCTCTCCTGTACATAGTGCCTTTTGCCGTACCCTTTGCACTCCTCTCCTGTACATAGTGCCCACTGTTAGACCCTCCACATTCCTCTCCCTCACCTGCACATACTTCCCACTTATATACTGTCCATACTCCTTCCTTATGTCGCTTACCCACAAAAACAGTTCTTTAAAATTATACTGAATACCCTCAATGTTACCAGCTGTAGAATAGACACACTTTTGTTAGTTCAACTAAAGGAAATCTCAGTTCTCATATTTGTTCTGCTCCATTATTAGTACTCCTTTAATTTTGTGATTACTACTGTGATGTATAGAGGAACATCGGGGATCTCAGCTACTCTAAATATAGCACTTATATAAAAAAGTGTCCCTGAAATTTTTTTTTAAATGTTGGCAACTGTGCACTTAGGCACTGCCCAAGGACCACTGGGTAAGTAGGGGGCCCCATGAGAGGCTCCTGGGATCCTGTGATAATAAAGCAGTAGTAAACTTTCCTGACATTACTACTTTTTAGAGGCCCTGGGGTAGGTTATGCCACAACGTACAAGTATGCACAGCATATTAGTACATTAGTGTACACTTAAATTTTCAGACTGAGCCCTCCAGTGCTGCGCTGTGATGAATCAGGCGGGGCCCGGGCGCTTACATCTTCACCCGGTCTTCCTTCTGGGTTCTGTGCCATTTGTCACTTGCCTTGGCCGGGCTGCGTTCATGTCATTCCCACGCATTTATTTATTATTTATAAAAGGCCCCACCAAAATCCTCAGCACCAGGCCCATGATGTTCTTAACCACTTCCATACCAGGTACTTACGCAGCTTCCCGCCCAAGCCAATTTTCAGCTTTCAGCACTGTCGCACTTTGAATGGCAATTGCGCGGTCATGCTACACTGTACCCAAACAAAATTGGCGTCCTTTTTTCCCCACAAATAGAGCTTTCTTTTGGTGGTATTCGATCACCTCTGCGATTTTTTTTTTTGCGCAACAACTAAAAAAAGGCTGAAAATTTGGAAAAAAAATTACGTTTTTATTTTTTTCTGTTAATTTTTTTGTAAATAAGTTTTCTCTTTCAATTACGGGCACTGATATGGCGGCACTAATGGGCACCGATGAGATGGCACTGATGGACATCGATGAGGTAGTACTGACGGGCACAGATGAGGTGGCACTGATTGGCGGCGCTGGTATGCGACACTGATGGGCACACATAGGCGGCACTGATTGGCACACATAGGCGGCACTGATGGGCACACATAGGCGGCACTGATGGGCACACATAGGCGGCACTGATGGGCACACATAGGCGGCACTGGGCACTCATGGGCGGCACAGATGGGCACTCATAAGCGGCACAGATGGGCGGCACTGATGGATACTTATGGGTGGCACAGATGGGCACTGATAGGTGGGCACTGGGCATGGATGGGCACTGTGGGGTGGCACTGATGGACACTGGGGTGGCGCTGATGGACACTGGGGTGGCGCTGATGGACACTGGGGTGGCAGCACTTATTTTTGCCAGGTTGCCAGTCAGTGCCCATTTGTGGGCACTGACTGGCATCTTTTTTCTTTATGCTTTTTTTTTTTATTTTTTTTTTAGACTTTTTTTTTTTTTTTTTTGCCATTTTTTTTTTTTGCCCACCCTGGTGCTCCAGGGTGGGCATCCCTGGTGCTCCAGGGTGGCGATCCGAGGGGGGGCTGCGCTGATAAACAATCAGCGCTAACCCCCCCTGTCAGGAGAGCCGCCGATCGGCTATCCTCTACTCGCGTCTGTCAGACGCGAGTGAGGAAGAGCCATCGACGGCTCTTCCTGTTTACATCGTGATCAGCCGTGGTTGGACACGGCTGATCACGTGGTAAAGAGTCTCCGCCGGAGGCTCTTTACCGAGATCGGAGATGCAGGGTGTCAGACTGACACCCCGCATCACCGATCGCCGCGATGCGCGCCCCCACGGGCGCGCGCGGCATGAAATCCTGCATGACGTTCTAGAACGTCCTGTCAGGATTTCATAACCACTTCCCGGACGTAAATCGGCCATAGGCCGGGCGGGAAGTGGTTAATCTGGCCCTGATCATAGGGGTCATACAAAATATTAGATGTAGTAGTTTTTGTTTTGGTGTGTACTCATTTTTGCATCAACTAATTTGGTTAAAACTGAAGATTTTGTAATCTAAGCTATGTTATTAAAGTGGATGTAAACCCCAAAATCTTTTTTTTTAATTAAGGCTTGTAACTTTTACAGTATAGGATTTCATTTATTCTGTGCCCAGTTTTGCCATGAAGAGTTAATCCAGCTCTGAGCAATCCTCTTATATTTTTTCAGTGAGATAAAACAGATAGACGGAGAAATACCAGTCAGTTCTTCCCCCATGCTGTGAGTGACAGGTGATTTACATATCTCATGCACGAGCGGCTCCTCTCCATTCATAAACTGAAGCAGAGTAACACACAGGTTACTCTGCTCAGTTATCACAGGACACAGATTTCGATCGGTCACAAAGCTCTCTATGTTTCATTCAGAAAAGATAGGGACCTTCCTCTGCTCTCCATCCTGATAGATCCCCCCTCCCCCTGCATCCCGCGGGAGAGGAGGGGAGGGAAGCTGGCTGCGGGGGACAAGGAGGGGTGGAGGAGGAGGACACAGAGACACAGCGGGTGGATGAGGAGGACACAGAGGGGGCCAGAGATGAAGGGGGGGGGGGTGTTGGAGGAGAACACAGGCACTGGAGGAGGAGGAAGACATGGATGACAGTCGGGGATGATCGGTGCAGCTGGGCACAGCTGTGAGCACCAATCTCCCTGCATGGCTTTTCACTAGCCGCTTCTCCTTCTCTCCCTCCCGCGGCTGTCAGCTAAAAAGCCATGCAGGGGGATCGGTGCTTATAGCTGTCCCCACCGCACAGATCATTCCCGACTGTCACTGGACATGTGTGTAGGACTGGCAGGGGGCCGTGAGCATGATCTGCTTTTGCCCAGAAGGCGATCTGCCATTCCTGTGCGCGCTCTGACCAAGGGGAATGCGGAGGTGGGCGGGGAGTCTGCTGATGTCATGACTCCGCCCACCAAGCGTCCAACAGACCCGCCCACTGAATCCGGAGTTTTTCAGGGCTCCAAATAGAGAAGGGGGAGATATTTGAAAGGTAAGGATACATGCAGGAGGCATGTATATTCTTAGAGTTCAGCACTTTGGCAGTAGTTTATAATTGATGAGAGTGAGTTTACATCCACTTTAACCTTTCTTTTAAGTAATGAGCTATAGAATATATATAATGTTCTATAGAACTCTTTTTTGTCTACATTTTGAAAATGTATCTTGGGTTCATTGTGTTCATCTTACTTTTCAAAAGGGGTGTACTCATTTACTGTACATTTTCTGCATAAACAGCACTAATTCCTAAGTAAGAGCAAAAGAGTTGTTTTACAGCAACATTAATTTGTCCATGAACACATTATCAATTCTTGGCTCTGCAAACCCAGCATCCAAACAACAGAAAAAAATGTAATGATGCAAGAAACTGGAAATATATATTTTTTACCTGTAAACAATGCTTTTAATAAGAATAAGTATTGCAGTTCAGTAGCAAATGCAGAGGGCCCCCCTCTGCAGGATTGACTAGCAACATAGATCAGAAAAGTAGAACAAAGGCAGAGGGTCTTCATCCCCTGCTAAACCTGGTGAAATAAGTAGGCAGATAAAGATGCAGTTTGCCCTTTAGGCAACAGTTCATTTCAGCTCCAAACTGCAACAATAGGATCCCCTCTTCAGGGTTTTACAGAAATAATAAAGGACCTTCAAATGAGAGTTGTCCCTACTTCGGGCAACAGTTCTGTTCCAGGTGCACTTACCTGACAATCAGTAAACAATCTTCATCATTGGGAATGTAGTGGTAAAAGCTCACTTGTAGAAATGGGGGTCTGGGGCCTCAATCATTCTGCCATTTAAACCCCAGGTTATAGGCAGACCAGAACTAATCCTTGTGTCCGGCCTTTTTAATCACAACTTTGTAAATTGAATGCCCCAAGCGACATAAATTTTTACTGTCCAGGTACCCTTTCCAGAACTTAGGGAATTGTGGATTCTGGCAGGGCCTAGTTTTATTTTTCTCCTTCCTACATAACCTGACGGGATGTGTAAGGATACTCTTAGGCCTCGTACACACGACCGAGGAACTCGTCGGGCGAAACACATCGTTTTCCTCGTCGAGTTCCTTGTTAGGCTTGTCGAGGAATTATGACAAGCTTTCTTTGCGTACACACTGTCAAGACAAAATCTCCTCATTCTCAAACGCAGTGACGTACAACACATACAATGGCAGGGGAAGTTTGATTCCACTTGCACAACTCTTGGGGCTGCTTTTGCTAATCTCATGTATTTGCGTGTTAAGTAAAAGTTTGTTAAGAGACGATTTGCACTTTTCAGTCTGTTACAGCTTGAAAAATGTGTTATCTCCATTACAAATGCTACTTTTACTCCCGTCTCATACTTTATTCTGAGCTAGTGCGGGTTTCTTAGCATACAGACGCTCGAGTTTCTCGTCGGAAACCAGCCCGACGAGGAACTTGACTAGCCAATTTGAGACCCCCGTCGAGGAAATAGAGAACTTGCTCTCTTTTTGGCTCGTCGAGTTCCTCGACAGTTTCTTTGATGAAAAATGTACACACGACCGGTTTCCTTGGCAAAAAATCTCTCCCACCAAGTTTCTTGATGGATTCTGCCAAGGAAACCGGTCGTGTGTATGAGGCCTCACACATACTCAAATTAAACTTTCTTCTGCAACGCCACCACCTATTGTAGTCATTGTAGTCATAACATGCAGTGAAGCTCCTTTATATCACCTTTCTCCCGGCAGCACACAGGATTCAGAGAACTTTTCATGAGCTCCCTATATGCCAGAACTGGAGCGGCTGCTTGTGCCCAGGAAATCGGTGGGGGTAAATTAATTCTGCGCTCTCCTTAAGATTTTTTTCCAGGCACAGTCTCTGGGCACTCCACTCATTAACAGTTGGCTAGTGGATTCTTGCTCTGCTATATCAGGGTCAATGATGCTCTCATGTTTTTCACCAGCTATTGGTGTCTCCCTATCCATAGTAAATAAAGAAAGACAAGTCTCCTGCACTCCGGTATTTTCAGGAGGTGCTATGGGGTGGTGTAGTTCAATTTAAAAGCTATCTTCTAGAACGGGGATATGCAATTAGCGGACCTCCAGCTGTTGCAGAACTACAATTCCCATGAGGCATAGCAAGACTCTGACAGCCACAAGCATGACACCAGAGTCAGAAGCATGATGGGACTTGTAGTTTTGCAACAGCTGGAGGTCCGCTAATTGCATATGCCTGTTCTAGAATCTTGCAGCCCTCCTCAGAATCGTGGGAATTCATAAAACTAGGAGAAAAGAAAAGAACGGAGGGTGCACCGACCTAGTGTGATACTGCTAAAATGAATTTATTCAAATGTTAAAATCAATCATTGTACTCACAATGTGAAGATTAAAATCAGGCATTCAAAGACAGTGCAGCAGAAATCCAGCAACATCAGTGGAACACGACAGTCTCTTGAACCAACGATCGATTTTAAAGCTGACGCGTTTCGGGGGCGAACCTCTTTCTTCAGAGCTAGGTGGTCGGTGCGCCCTCCGTTCTTTTCTTTTTTCCCTATCCATAGTGTCACCCCAGTCCCACTCCAACCTCCTACTCTAATGACTCAAACTATGTCCCAAATTTTGGTGACCTAGGTTTGGTCTTTCCACCACCATCACTTCCCCCAGGCTCACCTTCTTTTATTTGGACATTCGGCTCCTCTAGTACAGTGATGGCAAGAACTGAGTCCTGTAAAGGCTATGACCATTACATTTACTACTTCCACTTTCATCCAAAGGAAAGCAACATACAGTCACTAGAACCCTGAGCTCAGGTCAGTGCTCACAATGTCACTAGATCACCGAATGTCTCCTTCCAGTATCTATTGGACACTCTTCAGTGAGGGAGAGGTTAATGCACACAATGCACAAAGGACAACTGGCTGCCTCTTTCCAACTTCCACTGCACACTCTTCAATGAACTCTCCATGACAGGTCCTTAGGTAAAATCCCATGCTTGTGAAATAGTATTAACTCTATAAAATAAATAGAGTGTAAAAATAAATAAATAAATAAGGAATGTCTGTTTTCACAGGCTTTCAATGTAAACAGAAAGTTAACCTATTATATAAATCACCATGTGACATTTGTGAATAAATTATATACAAACAAAGTGTATAAAAAGCATAAAGTCCATAAATATGAATTCAATCGTTGATTGTGCGTAATAATCTTCTAATCATCCACCACACCCGAGTGCAAGTGATTCCTCTCCCGTCAGATCAAACACTCACCAACTCAATATGCCTTACACTCTGGTGCTTTTCTTGTAAGCGTGAACAAACCTCACAGAAAGGTTTACCAGATGTTCCAAATTCCACCGTGTAAATACCGTATCTCTCTGCAAACCACATGTAAATAATAGAAGTGCACAAAATAGTGTAATACCGTAAACCAGTTTTAATAAACACTAAGGGCCCTTTCAAACGGGGCGAATCAGTGATGATCTGCCCCGTGAACCTCCGCTTGCTTACTCAGTGGGGATCTCTCCGTTGATCCCTGCTGAGCCGGCAGATGACAGGGCGGTCGCTGCACGCTGTGCAAGGACCGCCCTGTCTTTTCTCCGCTCTCCTCTATGGGGGGATCAGATGAACACGGGTTAGGGTTTTCCTCTGTCTGCAGAATCGGAGGAATAGGGAACCGGGCGAGATCGGGTGACAGCCGATGTTCATCCGCTGACACCCGCGATCTCATAGGGACCAATGTTTGTCCCTTTTTCATCCGTACACAGATGGATAAAAAAGCGGACATATGGTCCGACCGTGTGAAAGGGCCCTAAGTACACTTCAACGATTCCACTCACATGAATCTCTTATAACACGAGCAGCAAATATCACAGCAAATTTCCAATAAGTGCCCAAGCCAGTGTATTATGGTCGCAGCGGACCCGAGGTATGCAAATAGAGTCTCACCACCACTCGCTAGTCAAACCTGGATCTCTGCTTCCTGGAACAGCTTTGCACGTCACATGTTAGCTCAGATGGTTGCCGTACAGCCACACCCCGGCATGTTTCGTCACATCGACTTAATCATGGTATTGGCTGTACGGCATGACAACCCCATCCTCTTGTATTATCCACAACAGCTACGCGCGGGATACAAGAGCGAATGCACCTGTGCTCACCAGGTGTCCCCACTACCACAATACATTAGCTTATGGGCAATTCATACTGCATAGGGACATCATGATCACATATAATCTTTTTTTTTTAAAGGGTAAATTTATTTATAAATAATTGGTGGGCATACTTGACTCCATACGTAGCCCAGCATGCGCCATCAGGAATTTTGCATATCTCCTTCAGCTGAGGGGGCATTCGGAGAACCAGTTAGGCTGGTACCTCCCATCCTCGCATTACACATATGAAATATCTTACAGGACAGTTTCAATATGCCCGCACCCTGTACACGATATGGGCCATTCCGATACAGAACATTAATCAGAGCCTCATAAGAATGCACTTGAGCTGCCTGGGTGGCCACAGAGGCATTGTCCAGCCTCAGAAAGCCCCAGCAATGCAAATGCGTCAATTGAGCCGCTAGATAATAGCACTGCAAGTTTGGCAATGCCAAGTCTCCCACCCGTATCGGCAAGTATAAGGTGTCCAAGGACACCCTAGCTAGTTTAGCTCCCCATAGGAAGGGTAGAAGCAGCGTATTGATATCCGTAAACAGTTTCTTAGGTATGCATATGGGCGCATGCCAGAGCACGTAGAGAAATCTAGGTGATAAATCATTTTGAATATGTTTACTCTACCACCTTGAATCCAGAATATGCCCCAAATCCAGAGATTCTGTCCAAAGCAGTTGTCAAGGAGCCCTGTCATCAGCATAGAGTGACATTTTTCCTCCCTATCATTAACAGCAGTGGCGGTGCGTCCATAGAGGGCGACGGAGTGCCGCTCCCTCTGGCTCTGGCACCGCCACTGATTACAATACATAGATTCATGCATTGCATGAATCTATGTATTGTTGCCGCTGCCGCCGACTATTCAGGATAACGCCATCTGAATAACGGCAGCTGGTTGGCTGTGGAAGTGCCTATTAGAGCCAGCGGCTCTGATAGGCTTTCCGATTACAGCCCACAGGCTGTAATAGGCTTCCAAAGCTTATCCCAGGGACGCACGGGCGGTGCGTTCCTTGGATAAAACTGACAGGCGTCTCAGCCAATCAGGTTCACCGGTTCTGGTTACCAGTAACCTGATTGGCTGAAGCGTCATCGAGTGTGGGAGAAGACATCGAGGGATGGAAGAAGCAGGATAGCTGACCCCAGAAAGGTAAGTGCCAGGTGGGGGGGAGGGGGCATTTTACAGGGCACAGTGGCTTCAATTGCTGGGCACAGTGGCGACAATTGCTGGGCACAGTGGCGACAATTACTGGGCACAGTGGCGACAATTACTGGGCACAGTGGTAACAATTGATGGCACAGTGGCTGCGTTTGGCATGGCACAGTGGCTGCGTTTGGCATGGCACAGTGGCGACAATTGCTGGGCACAGTGGCAACAATTGCTGGGCACAGTGGCGACAATTGCTGGGCACAGTGCTAACAATTGATGGCACAGTGGCTGCGTTTGGCGTGGCACAGTGGCTGCATTTGGCATGGCACAGTGGCTGCGTTTGGCATGGCACCGTGGCTGCGTTTGGCATGGCACAATGGCTGCGTTTAGCATGGCACAGTGGCGACAAATGCTGGGCACAGTGGCGACAATTGCTGGGCACAGTGGTAACAATTGAGGGCACAGTGGTAACAATTGATGGCACAGTGGCTGCGTTTGATGGCATGGCACAGTGGCTGCATTAGACATGGCACAGTGGTAACAATAGATGGCACAGTGGCGACAATTGATGGCATAGTTGTGACAATTGATGGCACAGTGGCTGCATTTGATGGCATGGCATAGTGGCGACAATTAATGGGCACAGTGGCGACAATTGATAGGCACAGTGGTGACAATTGATGGGCACAGTGGTGACAATTGATGGGCACAGTGGCTGCGTTTGATGGCATGGCATAGTGGTAACAATTGATGGCACTGTGGTAACAATTGATGGCACACTGGTTGCGTTTGATGGCACAGTAGCTGCGTTTGATGGCACAGTAGCTGCGTTTGATGACATGGCACAGTGGCTGCGTTTGATGGGCACGGTGGTGAAAATTGATGGATACAGTGGTGACAATTGATGGGCACAGTGGTGACAATGGGCACAGTGGTGACAATTGATGGCACAGTGGCTGCATTTGATGGCATGGCACAGTGGTGGCAATTTGATGGGCACAGTGGTGATAAATGATGGCACAGTGGCTGCGTTTGATGGCACAGTGGTGACAATTGATGGCACAGTGGCTGCATTTGATGGGCACAGTGGCTGTATTTGATGGGCACAGTGGCTGCATTTGATGGGCACAGTGGTTGCAATTGATGGGTACAGTAGCTGCGTTTGATGGGCACAGTGAAGCTGCAATTGTTTTTTTTCCGTTTGTTTGCGCCCCCCCAAAAATGTTGAGCACCAGCCACCACTGATTAACAGTACAGCCCCTAATCCCTACATCCGCCCGGAAGAGGGCTGCCAGTGGTTCTATAGCAAGGGCAATCAGTAGGGACGACAATGGGCACCCCTGCACAGTGCCTCTAGCTATCTCAAAGGGCTCCGTAACAATATTGTTCACCCGCAGACGAGCCACTGGTGCAGCATACAACAGTCTCACCCAACCTATAAATCTGGGACCAAATCCGAACCGCCCAAAGACCGCTATTAGGTATGGCCACTCAATTGAGTCAAAAGCTTTATGAGTGTCTAATGACACCACTATTCTAGTGTGAGGGGTGGGTCCTTCAGTTTGTAAAATAGTAAAGAGTCGATGTAAGTTTATGGCCGTTGAACGTGTCGGTATAAAACCCGTCTGATCAGGATGTATAACTGAAGCTATGAACTTTTTTAAGCGAGCAGCTAGAAGTTTAGCTAGAATTTTAGCATCCACATTAATTAGTTTGATGGGCCTAAATGATTCACATATCTCATGGTCCTTGTGCAGTTTTGGGATCAGGACAATAAGGGCTTCTCTAAGAGTTTCCCGGGAGCACCCCTAGTTCAAGGGACTTTCCGTATACCTCCAAAAGCTTCGGAGCCAGACTCTCCGCATACGTGTCGTACCATTCAACCGGATAGCCATCCAGTCCTGGTGTCTTATTCGGGCTAAGTGAACGTATGGCAGACACTATTTCCTCTACAGTTAATGGGAGATCCAATTCCCCTGCCGCTTCCTCAGACAGTTCCGAGACTGGAATGGGGGCCAGGTAATCATGCACCTCCGTCTCCCCATAGTCCACCCTGGAAGAGTATAAGTTTAAATAGAAATCAACAAAGGCGTCAGCTACGTCCAGTTGTGATGTGCAGAGGTTCTGCTGCCCATCATAGATGCGTGGGATAGAAGCAGCTGGTTGCTGCGAGTGAGCCAGGTAGGCCAGTAATCTACTATTTTTGTTGCCAAATTCTAATGTGCGCTGGGACTGATACAGAAGCTTTTTCTGAGTTTTTTTCCACCAGTACTAGATCTAGTTGCCTAACTCCCTCCCTCCAGGTCCTATGAGTGTCAGGGTTGGGATTCCTAATATAGTCCACCTCGGCTTCGGTGGCAGTTTGCTCTGATTCCCTTACCTTCCATTCCCTACCTGACCTAGTCTGTTTAATGACTCCCAAAACAGAGCCTCTAAGCGTGGCCTTAAATGCGTCCCATGTAACTCCCACAGGAACCTCATCTCTATTTTCCCTCCAAAAGGCATTTATAGATGTCAAGGTGGATCTCTCAAAGATTTCCTCCTTGAGCCACAAGGGACTCAGTCTCCACAAAACGAACCCCCTTGGTCCCTCCATATCTATTGAGATCAACAGGGGAGAATGACCCGAGATGGCTTGGGGGAGGTATTGGACGTCCAGGATCCTAAGAAGGAGCTCCCTGGAAACAAAACACATGTCCAATCTCGACAGGGTGTTGCAAGTTGCCGAGTAACAGGAGTATGCTTTAGTGTTAGGATTCTTCCACCTCCACGCCTCCACCAAGTCATAGGGTTTCACACATGCCTCCAAAGGGGAGCTGTCCATGGGCGCCATACCATATCTTTTTTTTTTTTTTTTTTATTATTCCACCTCAGACTTAACCATTTGCAAAGGAAGGTCGCGAGATTTATCCGCCTTTCATTTGCCCGCCATATCTCCTTCCTGGTTTCGCATCATTTGTGGAAATTTTTATATGTAGTTTTTTTATTTATTTTTTTTTCCCTCTCCCTCCCCCTCTTTCCCCCACTCATATCTAAAAAGAGCAAGTATGTGTTTTATCTACTTTTGCATATCTTTAAACATTTCACCTTTAATTCTTGTAACCCTTATACCCCACATTTCCCTCATCCCCCCACCCCATCCCCTGGGACTCCAGTTGCCTTTCTGTTTCTAATCCTCTTTTTTTTTTTTTTTTTCCTCTCTAATTTTGAGGCTTTCTTATATTGGGTCCATCCTTAAAAATCAGAGAAAGTCTTACCAAATACTATACCCTATGCACCCATTAGCTCCGCAAGTGTCATGGAATTTTTTAACTCCGTCCACTTAGACCAGATCTTTTCAAATTCCTCTAAACTATCTGAATCACTTAACCTTAGAAATTCTAAGTTTTGAATATAATTCATTTTATTGCACCATTCTTTAATGGGGGGACTTTCCCTTTCTTGCCAATGACTGGCTATCAGGCTTTTAGCAGCGGTTAACAGGTGGGGTAAAAGACTTTTCCGATATTGTTTCATAGGTAATCTTATCCTCTGATGCAAACATCCCCAGGGATCATCTGGAATCTCTGTATTCGTTATTTCCATAATTAATTGTCTAATTCTTCTCCAATACACTTTGATTTTTGGACACTGCCACCATATATGGGCCATGTTTCCGATCTGCCCACATCCGCGCCAGCACATCTCTGAGGCTTCTTTCTTATATTTGTGAGCCTTGTCTGGAGTGATGTACCATCGGATTAGGCATTTATGATTTAACTCGATTATTTTACTATTTGCTGATGAGGTGTACACTCTTCTCCATATTTGTTTTAATTCTGCAATATTCAACGAGGATCCCAATTCCTCCTCCCACTTTTTAATATATGGTGGAATGTCCAAATGATCAAATTCTATAACATTTTTATAAATCTTGGAGATAACTCCTTTCCCTGTTTGTCCTTGACTAATTCTCTCAAGTGGGCGTAAATTTTCTGCTGATCTACGCGGCTGTGGGAGAGCCTCAAAAAAATGTTTTAACTGGGCATACCGCCATTCGTTTATCTCTATTATCTCTCCTTTTTCCTTCAATTCTTCATAGGTATTTAATTTAACTCGCGTCATGACATCCTTCAGCTGAGCATTTTTTTTTTTATCCATTTACCGGATATCTTTTCTAACCCCGGTGTAAAATAATTTGAATCTTTTATTGGCATTAGTGGTGAATTAAAATCCCATTTTTCCCTCTTATGAACTTTATCCCAAATTTTTATAGCGTGACGAGAAATGCTATGTGATTGTCTACCTAACTCCCTATATTTGTCTGGGATCCAGATGATGCTCCCTAATTGGGCATTGCTCATCTGATATTCCATGCTTACCCACCTTTTTTGCTTAGTGTCCCTAATCCAGTCTATCACTCTTGTGAGAATTACTGCTTCATAATAACCTCTTATATCTGGTGCTCCCCATCCCCCTTGTGTCTTATTTTTTTTCAACGTTGCCCAACTGATACAAGCTTTTTTACCCTGCCAAACAAAATTTAGTAAAATCGTTTGTAAAGTCTTAAAGTACTTCTGGGGTAGAGCAATCGGCAGCATCTGTATCTTATACATGATTTTGGGCAGGATCACCATCTTAAAGATATTCATTCTCCCCCCCCCCAGGATATCTGTCCTGTCGTGAGTCTACTAAGTTCCATTTTGATATCTTCCAACATAGGAACGAAATTTACTTTATATATCCACTCTTTAGAGATTGCTATTTTTACCCCTAAATATTTTATTTCCTTTTTCCCCCACACAAAAGGGAACTCCTTTTGGTAAGTAATTTGATCTTTCTTAACTATATTAATACATAAGGTTTCGGACTTGGATGGGTTCATTTTATAGTTGGAAAGCTCTCCATATTGTTTCATAAGTTTTAATAAATTTGGTATTGTTGTTCTCGGGGATGTTAAGTAGAACAGGATATCATCCGCATATGCCGCGAGTTTGTGTTCCTCCCGTCCGACTTCTATGCCCTTTATATCAGGATTCTTCCTTATTTTCCTTAATAATGGTTCTAAGGCTAGGACGAATAATAAGGGAGAAAGGGGGCATCCCTGTCTTGTACCGTTGTGAAGTTCAAAGGCCCCTGAAAGGGTCCCATTAATTTTTACTCTTGCCCTAGGTTTATTATATAATACCTAAATCCAGTTCAACATTTTTTGACCTATTCCAATTCTCTCTAAAGTCTTATATATGAAGCTCCAGTCTACTCTATCAAACACTTTTTCCGCATCTACTGATAAGAGTAGACCTGGAGCTCCACTATCGCTGATTTTCTGAATGGCTAGCAATGTTCTGATCCCATTATCTCTCCCCTCCCGTCCTGGTACAAAACCAACCTGGTCGGGGTGGATCAGATCCTTCATTATTCCCTTCATCCTCTCTGCTATTATTTTGGAAAAAATCTTGGTGTCGCAGTTCAAGAGAGAGATCGGTCTATAATTCGAACAGAGTGTGCTATCCTTCCCCTCTTTCAAGATTAAAGTAATAGTAGCTTCAATGGCTTCTTTACCCATGTCCCACTTCTCGCCTAAGCCATTCATATACGAACACATTTTCGGGGCCAGAATATCTATAAACTTTTTATAATAAAGAACAGTTAGGCCATCCGGTCCTGGACTTTTACCGTTTGGGGCATTTTTGACTGTTTCTCTAATTTCTTCTTCTGAGATCGGGGCTTCGAGCTTATTAAGATTATCCTCGGATATTACCTCCCACTCTATTTCCTTTAAAAATGTATATATTTTTTTCCCCCTTAATCCTAGTTCTTCCATTGTCTCCTGTTTCTTGATTGAGTATAGTTTTTCATAATATTCTTTAAAACTCTCCCGTATTTCGCTAGTTTTATGAACTACTTCCCCCCGACTTGTTTGTATTTTCTCAATATAGTTCAGACTTTTTTTTTTTTTTATAAATTTGCTAAATGTTTCCCTGGTTTATTGTCCCATAGATACCTCTCTTTCTTCACTTGATTAAACGTACTTCTTGTTTCTTGTTCTATTTGCTCTCTTAACTCCTCTCTTTTGATATTTAAATTTAGTAAAATTTCGTTATTTCTGTCTTTTTTATGTTGTTGTTCTAGCTTATGAATTTCTTTTATGAGTGTTGTTCTAATATCCTTATCCTTCCTTTTTTTTCCCGCCCCCATCTTAATTAATACTCCGCGCATAAACGCCTTGTGAGTCTCCCAGACTATGGCTTCCGAGACATCCTCTGTTGAATTTATTTCGAAAAACTCCTCCAGTTCTGTTTTTATTCTAATTTCTGCCTCTTTATCCTGCAGGAGATCTTCATTAAGCCTCCAATTCCTATTATTTTCCTGTCTCTCCCCTATTTTTAGTTGCAGTGAGACTGGCGCATGGTCAGAGAAGGTTACTATTCCTATGCTAGAATTATTTATTTTTTCTAAGTACCTATGCTCCACTAAAAAAAATCGATCCTCGAGTAGGTCTCGTGCACAGGGGAGCGGAATGTATAATCCCGCTGTTTGTTATGTTGTATCCTCCATACATCTACTAATTGAGACTGATGGAGTTTTTTTTTCAATTTGTTTCTCCAAGCCATTGCCATCCCCTGTGCACGAGACGTACTATCCAAGTCCGGATCCATATGGAAATTAAAATCCCCTCCTATTATAGCTATTCCCCGTTTGAATTCCATAAAATCTGTTATCGTTTTTATTACATAGCGGATAGGATTCTTGTTTGGGCAGTATATACTTGCAAATGAAATTTCTGTTCCATTCAATTTTCCTCTAAGAAACAAGTATCTACCCTCTGGATCTACCTTTCTCTCCTCTACTATGAACCTGATCTCCTTGGCAAAGCCTATAGCGACCCCTTTCGCTCGACTAATTGGAGAATCTCCAAAATACCACACTGGGTGAAATTGCGTCATATTTTTGTGATTTGTCTCTACGGTGAGGTGAGTCTCCTGTAACATGATCACATCACCCTTCAATAGACTAAGCTCCTTCATTACATTTGCGCGCTTTATGGGTGCATTTAGACCCCTAACATTATAAGATATTATGTTTATCTCCATACCATATCTATCCATTGCTGGTGACAAAACCACGTTTAAGTCCCCTGCCATAATTATAGGCCCCTCCGCCACCCTAAGCACTTCAGACATAATAGTGTCCCACACCCCCACTGTGAACGGGGGTGGTATATACACCGCCACAAAGGTATATGGTCTGTGATTAACGATAAGTACTAAGATTACGAATCTACCAAATGGATCCGTTTTAACCGTCTTGGTGGTACACAGAAGAGATCTGATCCAACACCGAAACCCCCCTTGCATAGCTTGAATACACAAAGTGGAATGCCCTGCCCACAAATACCCTGTGGAGGGCTAGCATCTTAGAGCCGACTACATGCGTCTCTTGATTGATTGATTGATTTTTGAGCTTAGTTAGGCGCCAAATGCCCACTGTGAAGTGAGCGTCTAAGCGCCGCTGGTGAGATGTTACTTTGAATCAATCCCTGGTGAGGAAGAAAGAGGAAAGAGAAGAGAGGGCTGTGAAAGAAAATGGTATCCAGCCCTTAGGGGAGCAAGAGGAAAGAGCCGTGGAGTGTAAGAGAGAAAAAGAAAAAAGAAAAAGGGGCAGTGGAGATACTAAAAGAGGGGTAGAAGACATCAAACAGGTCTGAATAGTCAGGGCTGTTCCGGGATCATGGTTATTAGAGAGGCAAGTGAGAGGAAAAAGAAAAAAAAATGTATCCATATGCCTCAACGAACAGCTCCGTCTTCAGTTTTTTTCTGAAGAGGAGCAGGTTAGGTGTCATCCTAAGTTCCAAGGAGAGGGCATTCCACAGCATGGCACCCCTACTCTGGAGTCGTTTGCCTCCCATGGAAGAAAGTCTAGATGGAATAACTGTGGCTAAATGTTGGGTCTTGGATCTTAATAGGCGCGAGGGTTCATAGTGCACTGCCAAGCTGTGTAAATACTTGGGACCCTGTCCCCAGTATGCACGAAAGAAGATACAAAGCGTTTTAACGATCACTCTCTGCTCGATAGGGAGCCAATGAAGTGATCTCCTGGCCAGGCTAATGTGATCTCGTCTCGCTAGACGCTCAATAGGAATACGTTTGCCCCGTCTAACCGGGAATGAATAAAAGACTGGGCAAGTAGTGATCTATTATTTTGCGTGAATAGATGTTTCACTTTTCTCAGGAGCCTTAGATGGTAATTGGCATTCCGCAGGATGTTTCTAAAGTGGGGCACAAACGAAAGGGTGTCATCAATTATGAAGGAAAACAATACTCGGTCTACGACTCTGTAAGTATTTGAAAACGAAAGCCTGCTTAATCCTGGAGTTAAGACCCCTCACATTCCACAATAGCACATTAAGAGCCTGCATAATGTAAGAGGGGAACATTTGTTATGTCAGGAGCACTAAACCTGCGAGGGCAGCAAGGCGACCACCCCAACCCAGGCCAGGTGTTACGGAACCATGAACCAGACGTACAACAAGAGATAAGTGAAAATAAGAAGGCTTTATTGAAAATCAAGCTGTAAAGCAAAAGTCCAAACGGATGGTGAAACCGAAGCAGAGTCTTGCGAAGCCAGAGGTCAGGAACCATAAGGGTAGTCAGACGAAGCCAGGATCAGGAACCAGCAGGGAAGTCAGACGAAGCCAGGATCAGGAACCAGCAGGGAAGTCAGACGAAGCCAGGATCAGGAACCAGCAGGGAAGTCAGACGAAGCCAGGATCAGAACCAGAAGCAGCAGCAGTCTTATAAGCATGTGAACACAGGAGGACCAAGCAAGGAACTGAAGCCACAGACCTCCTATATATATGAGCCAGGCATCCAGCTCCTCCCAGTGGGAAGGAGGAGCCGCAGGGTGGGAGGCTACAAGAGACCTAGAAACCAAGATGGCCGCCAGCACATGTCAAACGAAGGAGACAGGAGAGAGGTAAGACCATGACAGTACCTCCCCCTCAAGGGCCCCTCCTCCGCGGTGCAAAAAACGGTTTCTGAGGGAAGCGTGCATGGAAGGCTCGGAGCAAGGCAGGAGCATGGACATCTGTGGAGGGAACCCAGGAACGCTCCTCTGGACCATAACCACGCCAGTGGACCAAAAACTGCACCCGACCGCGGACCAGGCGTGAGTCCAGGATATTGCTCACCTCATACTCCTCATGATTGCCCACTTGGACCGGACGAGGCCGAGGAACCGAGGAAGTGAAGCGATTGCACACCAGTGGCTTCAACAGGGAGACATGAAACACGTTGGAGATCCGCATGCCAGGAGGAAGCGCAAGGGCATAGGCTACCGGGTTTACCCTGCGAAGCACTCGGAAGGGACCAACAAAGCGAGGAGCCAGCTTGGGAGTGGGCACTCGAAGGTTGAGGTTGCGAGTGGACAACCATACACGGTCTCCGACCTGGTAGGAAGGAGCAGGCGCTCGTCTGCGATCAGCCTGGAGTTTCTGGCGCTGCGCAGAGACCTCAAGGGACTTCTGGATCTGTACCCAAGAGGCGCGTAGGACGGAAAGGTGATCCTCCACAGCCGGAATATCCTGGGGAGAGAATGCCTCCGGTAACACGGCAGGTTGGAACCCATAATTGGCCATGAAGGGAGACGTCCCAGAGGAAGAGTTCACCGCCGTGTTCCTGGCAAACTCAGCCCAAGGCAGGAGGTCAACCCAATTGTCCTGGTGATCGGAGACATAGCAACGAAGGAATTGCTCCAAGGCCTGATTGGATCGTTCTGCGGCCCCATTGGACTGAGGGTGGTAGGCCGAGGAGAAGGAGAGATGAATCCCCAACTGGGAGCAAAAGCCGCGCCAGAACCTGGACACAAACTGACTCCCCCGATCCGACACTATCTCCTTGGGCAAACCGTGCAACCGGAAGACCTCCCAGGCAAAAATCGTGGCCAACTCTTGTGCAGAGGGTAACTTCTTGAGAGGAACACAGTGGCACATTTTGGAAAACCGATCCACAATCATGAGAATGACCGTATGGCCTCGGGATGCAGGGAGGTCCACAATGAAATCCATCCCCAGGTGTGACCATGGGCGCTCCCCGGTGGCTATGGGTTGCAGCAGGCCCAACGGAAGGTGCCGAGGGGACTTACTTTGGGCACAAACGGAGCATGCCGCTACATATGCGGCAATGTCGGAACGTAGGGAAGGCCATCAGAACAGACGTGAAACAGCCCAGGACAGCTGATTCTTACCAGGATGCCCCGCGGTCTTGGAGTTATGGTAGGTTCGCAACAACCGAGTGCGCAACTCCTCAGGCACAAAACATCTGCCGTTGGGTCTCCCAGAGGGAGCACCAGACTGAGCCGCCAAAATCTGCTCACCAAGGGGAGAGGTCAGGCTGGTGCGAATGGCGGCCAGGATCTGATTCGGAGGTATGACCGAAGTCGGTATAGATTCCTCCCTGGACAGCTCGGAGTACTGCCGTGATAAGGCATCCGCCCTGATGTTCTTGGAACCGGGTAGGTAGGAGACCACGTAATTAAAACGTGACAAGAACAGAGCCCATCTGGCCTGACGTGGTGTCAATCTCTTGGCCTCAGAAAGGTAGGTCAGATTCTTGTGGTCCGTCAGGATGAGAACCGGAACCACGAGCCCTCGAGCAAGTGCCTCCACTCTTTGAGAGCCTGCACTATGGCCAATAACTCCCTGTCACCAATCTGATAGTTGCACTCTGCGGGTGACAGTTTCCGGGAGTAAAACCCACAAGGAAGCAGCGGACCCTCTGGTGTTCTACGCTGAGACAGAAGGGCGCCTACTCCCGTCTCAGACGCGTCCACCTCGAGGACAAAGGGCAACCCAGGGTTGGGATGAGACAGAATCGGAGCCGACACAAAGGCGGATTTTAGGGCCTCAAAAGCCCGGATGGCCTCGAGCGGCCAGACCTGGGAATTACTGCCCTTCCTGGTCAGATCCGTGAGAGGCTTGGCCAGCATGGAGAAGTCCCTGATGAACTTCCGATAATAATTGGCGAAGCCCAAAAAGCGCTGCAAGGAACGAAGACCACTGGGCTGAGGCCACTGTAAGACAGCCGAAACCTTCTCAGGGTCCATGGAGAACCCCTCAGCGGAAATGATGTAACCTAAGAAGGTTACCTGGGATCTGTGAAATTCGCATTTCTCAAGCTTACCGAACAGCTTGTTCTCTCGTAACCGTTGCAACACTCGCTTGACATCCAGAATGTGGGCCTCCATGGATTCAGAGTATACCAAGATGTCACCCAAATAGACCACCACACACTGCTGCAACAGGTCACGGAAAACATCGTTGATGAATTCCTGAAAGACTGCGGGCGCATTGCACAACCCAAAGGGCATAACCAAGGATTCATAATGCCCGGTCCTGGTGTTAAACGCGGTCTTCCACTCATCGCCCGCCTTGATCCTTACCAGGTTATATGCCGCCCTCAGGTCGAGTTTGGTAAAGACCGTGGCCCCCTTAAGGCGATCGAACAGCTCGGAAATCAAGGGTATCGCGTAAGCGTTCTTGATCGTGATGCGATTAAGGCCCCTGTAATCGATGCAAGGCCTCAACTCACCGCCCTTCTTTTTCACAAAGAAAAATCCAGCCCCTGCCAGGGACGAGGATTTGCGAATGTGACCACGGGACAGCGCCTCCATCACGTACTCCTCCATGGCCTCATTCTCCGCAACCGACAGTGGATAGACCCTGCCGTGAGGAGGAACGGCACCAGGTTGTAACTCTATGGCACAATCGTATGGGCGGTGCGGAGGTAGGGCAACTGCGCGCACCTTATCGAATACATCCCGGTACTCCTCGTATTCAGGAGGCAACAGAGAGTCCGAGGAAGTACACAGCAACTTGACAGGCCCATGGATGCAACTAGCCCCACACTGTGGTGACCATGAGAGGATCTCGGCCGATCTCCAGTCGAAAGTCGGATTATGCTTCTGGAGCCAGGGGTACCCCAAGACCACCGAGTAGTGTGGAGACGAAATAACCTGGAAGCAGACCGACTCTCTGTGAACGGCACCAATGGCTATCCCCACTGGAAGGGTCTCATGAGTCACGTGTGACGGCTGGAGGGGTCTGCCGTCTATCGCCTCTAGAGCCAGCGGGGAACCTCGAGTCTGCAGAGGAATGGAATTGGCGGCAGCGAACGCACTATCAATGAAAAAACCACCAGCACCAGAGTCCACCAACGCCTGGGTCGTCACCGAGCCCCCGACCCAGGAGAGGACAACAGTGATCAGTGGTTATCAACACGGGAAACCGGGGACGAGGAGACTCCACCCAAGATCTGCCCCCGACAGGATCTCAGGTGCGAGCGTTTCCCCGGACGGTTCGGACATGCCAACCGAAAATGCCCACCGAGACCACAGTACATGCATCGGCCCTCGCGTCTCCATAGTACCCTCTACCCCTCGGACAGGCGAGCAAACCCCAGCTGCATGGGTTCACCCCCAGACAAGTCAACCCCAGGAGGCGTGGGAGGAGAGGGAGGCACGGGTGGGACAGCAAACGTAGGCGCCAAACTGTTAGGAGGCCTCCGCAGGCTCTCCTTAAAGGAAGGTCACTCCCTGAGTCTGGTGTCAATCAAAATCAGGAAAGAAATAAGAGCCTCGAGCTCCACTGGTAGGTCCTTAGCTGCAACCTCATCCTTCAAGGCATCCGAGAGACCATGAGAGAAAGCAGCGACCAGAGCCTCATTATTCCAGCCCACCTCTGCTGCCAGGGTACGAAACTCAATAGCGTATTCGGCTACGGATCGTGAACCCTGTCTGACGGACATAAGGAGCTTCGCAGCAGAGGCGGCGCGAGCCGGCACATCGAATACCTTCCGAAGAGAAGCAACAAAACCGGAAAACTCGGCAACCACCGGATTGTTGTTCTCCCATAAAGGGCTGGCCCAGGCCAAGGCCTTGTCCGAGAGCAGCGAGATCAAGAAGCCCACCTTTGATCTCTCAGTGGGAAAGGCATGTGGCAGCAACTCGAAATAAATGCCCACTTGGTTAAGGAAACCTCGGCACTGAGTTGGCTCTCCCCCAAATCGCTGTGGAAGGGGGGCAGAACCGGTCATACCCTGAAACACCGCAGGCGCAACAACAGGTGTCGGGGTAGACTCTGGCGCAACAACCGGAGCGGCAGTAGGAGCGGGCCCAGGAGCGACAACCGACCCATCGGCAACGGGAGCGAAATGAACCGTGCGTTCAAGCAGGGTTTGCAACGCCACGGCGAACTGACCCAACAGGTAATCCTGCTGATCAAGTCTGGCAACCAGCGTGGGTAGCGAGGATGGCCCTGTACCGTCAAAATTCATGGCTTGGTCCTAATGTTACGGAACCATGAACCAGACGTACAACAAGAGATAAGTGAAAATAAGAAGGCTTTATTGAAAATCAAGCTGTAAAGCAAAAGTCCAAACGGATGGTGAAACCGAAGCAGAGTCTTGCGAAGCCAGAGGTCAGGAACCAGAAGGGTAGTCAGACGAAGCCAGGATCAGGAACCAGCAGGGAAGTCAGACGAAGCCAGGATCAGGAACCAGCAGGGAAGTCAGACGAAGCCAGGATCAGGAACCAGCAGGGAAGTCAGACGAAGCCAGGATCAGAACCAGAAGCAGCAGCAGTCTTATAAGCATGTGAACACAGGAGGACCAAGCAAGGAACTGAAGCCACAGACCTCCTATATATATGAGCCAGGCATCCAGCTCCTCCCAGTGGGAAGGAGGAGCCGCAGGGTGGGAGGCTACAAGAGACCTAGAAACCAAGATGGCCGCCAGCACATGTCAAACGAAGGAGACAGGAGAGAGGTAAGACCATGACACCAGGGCATTCCACTCCCATCCCCACATGTGGGGACGAAAACAGGAAACACATTGTTGTTATACACTACAGTAGGCTAGTCATTGAGCTTGGTAGAGAACATATACGACCATGTGAGCAAAAGCAAAAAAAAACAATAAGATAACGAACTAACAAATAAAACATGAAAAACTGCGATCCCGAACAAAGGCCCCCATCCCCCCTCCCCCCACCCTGACCGTAGACCCAAACATCCCACGGACCTTCACCCCAAACAATGTAACCATCAGAAAAAAAAGTCACCCCGGGGGGTAATTCTCCCAGTCCAGCCGGACAGAAAAATCAGGGGTAGGTATGTGACAGTCAATAGAGCAACTGACGGACCGCGCTGATAACTGAGGCGGACATCTTAGCCCCACGGCCGTGCGACCTGCAAAGATTGGCAATGTATATCAGATCCAGCGAAGAATAATTCCAGAATAAGATCTCAGAGGAGCCCCTCCTGAACATAACTAAAAGAGTTACCTTAAAGCCACTGCAAGGGCCCTTTAAGCAGCACCTAGGGATTCCAACCAGTGGTTCGCTTCTTTAGGAGAGGTGAAAAATTGGGTCTTGCCGTTGAGCACCACTCTCAGCTTGGCAGGATATAACATGCTGTAGGGGAGACTACGCTCCCGCAAGCGCAGCTTCACACTCTGAAAAGCCACACGCTGCTTCTGTGTCACAGCAGAGAAATCCAGAAAGATGGTGATGCAATTGTTGTTAAACATCAAATCCAGCATAGTTCGGGCCTTGCGGAGGATGGTTTCCTTATCCCTGAAGTATAGGAAGTGGGCCAGTATAGGCCTCGGGTATCTGCCTGGCTGCTGCGGGCCCGCAGGGGAACCCTGTGGGCCCTCTCAATAGCGAATAGATGGGAAAAGCTGTCAGCTCCAAAAGTTTGCTGAAGCCATGATGTCAGAAATTCCTCTGGGCGTTTGCCCTTCGACCCTTCAGGGAAACCCAGGAAGCAAAGGTTATTCCTCCTGAGTCTATCTTCCATGTCCCCGAGTATGGCCTCCTAGGACTTGTAGTCCGCCGCCATATCTATGACACCCTGTGTCTAATCTTGTGGACATCATCCTTCAATATTGCAAAGTCCACCCTGATAGTCTCTATCTGCGTGGACAGCGCCGCATGGCAGCTCTTAATGGTGTCCATGATTTGAGCCAGCGTCGGCTCTCTCACCTGTGAACCGGAGCCTCCCTCCCCCGACTCCGACGAGGGAGAGGGCAGGGGATCTGCCAGCGGGTCGGACAGCTCTGTCCAGTCCTTGTCTCCCTCAGTCCACAGGCTGCCATCCGGCAGAGAGTAGCCTCGCCGCGCCGCTGCAGGCTGGGCACCATCTTGGCTGGTCTCATGGGCGAACTTTGCAAGACGGTCCGCGGGCGTGCCACCGACCCTCGGACCGTATTTATTTACCATGGTCATGCGCCCAGATCGTTCCCTTAGCAATCCTAGCTGGTCAGGGTTCAAAATCCAAGCCTGGGGCTTTACAGGATAACGTAAGGATCTCAGCACGGTCTGGAGCTCACAAGAAAACACTCCTCACATACCGGAAGTTGGACATGCCCCAACTCATGTAATCTTTGATTATCCTCCTATATGCTGCATTATGGTCCTTGAGCTTTAAAGCAGACCTAACCTGAATGGTATTAGCATCAAACATTATGAGATATTCATTCCATAAAAAAATTAATATACAATTTAAGATTAAATTTGAAAATTAAAAATTTTAAATTTGTATGGATAAATAACTGGATCTTAACACTACTAGTTATATCTAAAATTATTTATCAAATAAACCTAATTCCAATAGACAGAGTTACACATACTGGCCCGGATTCACAGACATTGGCGCATATTTATGCCGCCGTAGCGTATCTCTTTTACGATATGCAGCGCACAGAGGCAAGCACTGGATTCACAAAGCACTTGCTCCCACTCGCTGTTAAAGATATGCTGGGTTTCCTCGGCGTAAGCCAGTGTAGGTGGAAGTGGGCGTGAGCCATGCTAATGAGGCGTGACCCCATGCAAATGATGGGCCAAGCATCATAGAAGTACTTAAAACGAACAGCGCATGTGCCGTCCCGTGGTCGCATCCCAGTGCGCATGCTCAGAATCACGTCGGAACAACTGCCTAAGATACGTCGATTCACTGCCTACGACGTGAACGTAACCTACGCCTAGTAATATTCACGTACAACGTAAACGACAAAAGATACGACGGCTTGTGTTCCCTGGTCCATACCTTTGCATGAGTTGCGCCTCCTATATGGGGAATAACTTTACGCCGGACGTACGACTTACGCAAACCGCGTATATGATGCGCCGGGCACAACTACGTTTGTGAATCGCCGTATCTCCCTCATTTGCATATGTGCATAGAAAATCTATGGGAGTGGCAAATGCGCCCGGCGTAAATATGCGCCCACGATACGACGGCGTAGGCAAGTTACGTCGGTCATAGGAAGCCTATTTTCAGGCGTATCTAGTTTTGTGGGCATGGCGCACAGATACGACGGCGCATAGTTACACTTACACGGCGTATCTCGAGATACGTCAGCGTAAGTGCTTTGTGAATCCAGGCCAATGTGTATAACAACTGGTAAGAAATACACATATCCTGTCATTTATGAGGAGCATAAAAGCTACTGGTTAAACTCTTCAATATCAAAAATGTAAATAAATAGATAAATAAAATAAACAAATTAGCAAGACATGTGAAAGAGGTATAACTATTGCACTCTAGCTTAAGAAAGGATGTTATAAATAGGCCCAAAGGCACAGAGCCCCTCAGACTGGGGACACCTTCTGCAGGACTAGACCCAGGGCTGAGACCCAGGACTTAGAACCAGACTGATCCAGGCCTTTGATTATTTATGTGTTCCTCAGCCACCTACTGAGCACACCTCCCCAGCGTTTGGCTAATGCCCATAAATATTCAGACTGCTCATTTGATTTTCCAGCCCACTATGATTCTAGAATCCTCTGGAATGCAGGAAACAAACAATCAAACCTGCAGCCTGTGAAACACAGAACAGTGCAAAGCAATTAACAACTGCTCCAATGATTAAAAATGAACCAAAGAACTAAATTTACTTATGATACCAACAACATATTTAGGAGGGTGCTACAAAACGAACAAACTTTAAACAGATTGGTTAGTGACAAATACATTTAATAGTATACTTTTTATCACTAATAGTGCAGCTCCAGGTAGCAGCAGGCATCAACTAGACTTGTGCACAACAGAAAAATGTGTTTAATTTTGTTTCTTTTCGGTCCTGTTGATTTGTAATCATTCGTAATTTCGCAAAACTGGACTTTTCGTGTTCGGAGTAATTCGTATTTTCGCAAGCAACATTTTTCGTTGAATCGGAATGATTCGTATATAATATGAGCCTTATTTTTAGTTGATTTATAACTCTTAATTTTGGTAGAGTACATTGTTTTTCGTTGATTCTGGACATAACTCCTACTTTCGTAACTTTGTTTTTCCCGTTGATTCGTAATTATCGTGTCTCTCTCACAATGGCGCTGCCTAACGTGCTTCGAATGGATTTGTACATTCATAACTTTTTTTGTTCATTGATTCGTAACTTTACGTGTCTCTCTCACAATGGCGCTGCCTAACGTGCTTTGAATAGATCTGTACATTCGTAACTTTTTTTTGTTCGTTGATTCGTAACTTTACGTGTCTCTCTCACAATGGCGCTGCCTAACGTTCTTCAAATGGATTCATACTTTTCTAAATACATTGCGGTTATTCGTAATGATTCAAAATCTCATATTTTACTTTTGTCTTTGACATGCGGCTATAGCCTCCGCCCCTGCACACCATTTTGAGAGGGAGTACAGTGATGTGGTAAGGGAGGAGCAGAGAGCAGAGAGTGGTATTATTGGATTTGTGGTTGTTTCTGTGTGGTTTGGTGCTTTTGGTGAAATTAGAATGTCTGGGAGTGAGAATGGAAGTGTGAGTCTTGTGAGTGAGAATGTTGGTGTTGGTATGAGAGTTGTTGGTGTGAGTGAGAGTAAAGGGGACCTGAGGAATGGAGGGGAGCGGAGGGGAGCAGAGGAGTGGAAGGGAGCGGGGGAGCAGAGGGGAGCGGAGGGGGGGACTCAGGGGAGAGGAGGAGTGTAGGGGAGGAGAGGGTTGGAGGGGAGAGGAGGAGTGTAGGGGATGGTAGTGTAGGGGAGAGGAGTGGAGGGAAGAGTAGGCGTAGAGGGGATGAGAGGCGTGGAGGGGAGAGGAGCAGTGAAGGTGAATGGAGGCGTGGAGTGGAGTCAAGGCATGTAAGAGAGCGTGCCCATGGAGGTGGAGTTGGGCGGGAGTATGGCCTAAAAAGGAAGCATGTGTCCCCCCATACATCAGAAGAGATTGCTGACGCCAACGTGCAGCAGCACCAGTGAACCAAGAGACAGAGAAGATCAAGGGGGCCCGTATTTACCCCAGAGGAGAATTATACACTGGTTGCTGCAGTGAACAGAGACAAAGTGAGACTCTTCAGCCTAAATGTCTCAACCTCTGCGAAGAGAGCAGCCTGGCAACGAGTCTGGGACTCTGTGAATGCAGTCTCCAAGGTTCGCAGGTAATTTTTCAAGTATTATATCACTCTTAAAACACAACACATATATGCGTAAATTACACAGTATAGTAGTCTAATCAATAAAAAGTAAACTCAGTTGAACGTAACAAATATTTATTTGGCACAGACACATACAAAAAAGTTGAGAACAGGAGACACATATAAAAAAGTAACATGTAAAATAATATTGTAACGTGTATTAACTATATATTTTTTTCATTTGCAGGTTTTATGATTGTCGGTCGTCAGTCAATAAATATATAGAGAATCATCTCCTGGCCCAGTCTACTGGAGGAAAGGTTGTGGTCTTCAGACAGTGGGATGGCCTGCTTGCAGGAATGAGCGACTGTTGAGAATCAATCGACGATCAACAGTCAAAAACTACGCGCAGGTACCCCAGCCCAAGCGCATAATATGCGCTTTGGTCAACACAAGATCGGCAGTAAAACACGACAAGAAATCTATGATTTCATCCTTCAACACGATCTAGACTGCCTCTTCATCACAGAAAGCTGGCTCACAGCCGACTGCAACACCATTCTAACAGAATTGGTGCCAGCAAATTATCGCATTCAAATGCAAAACAGAGTGGGGCAAAGAGGGGGGGGCCTGGCGGTGATCCACAAGACTCACCTCTCGATCACCAAACCAGTCCTTCAAAACTCGCTTCCATTCATGGAAACCCTCACTCTGCAGCTGCAAACAAATCCCCAAGATACGGTCCATATGCTACTTTGCTATAGACCACCAGGCCCAAAAACGCACCTTCTCACGTCGTTGACGGAATTCATCTCCACATATACCCTAAACATCAAACACCTTTTGGTGCTTGGGGATTTCAACCTCTGGGCCAACTCCTCGCTGGACCCCGTAGCCGACGCCTGCATCGACCATCTGGAAGGATTAGGTCTGCAGCAACTAATACAAGGCCCCACTCATGCCTCAGGTCATACGCTCGATCTCATTTTCAAACAAGATTTGGAAATTGATGTCCTGGAAAATGAGCCGCAACCATGGACCGATCACCATGCCATCAAATTCACAATCACCAAAAACGCCAGCCCAAAAAAAACGCCAAAACCGGTGACAACTCTCTGGACAAGATCTCAGAAGAAGCTCCACTCGGAACTCTTCAAAACAACACTAGGGAACAAAATAAAAACAACCCAACAAAAACAAACAGCCACAGAAACACTTGATGCCATCAACGCTATTACAGTCAGCTGACTTAGTAGCACCAAAACGCAAAACTTGCATCGGGAAAAACAACTCCAGCTGGTTTAATGACCAGCTGACGTTACTAAAGCAAGAGCGTAGAAGAGCAGAAGCTGTGTGGAAAAGGTGCTCTTCAGATAAAAACCACACCATTTACAAGATAATAACAAAGAAATATCACAAAGAAATCTCCACGACCAAAAAAAATAATTTCTCCAACATCGTCGCAAATGCCCCTAACCGCCCCCGAGAACTCTTCAAGCTGGTCACTCAGACTATGAATCCTGCTTGTTTAGAGGCCCCCAATTCTGATTCACAAGAATTTTGCAACTAATTATCAGATTATTTCATTAATAAAATTGAAAAAATCCGTGAAAGTATTCAGCAAAATGGAACTGTCACCAACTCCCCCCCAAATCACAAACCTAATACCCACATAAATCAGCCGCAATCACCAAAATTCACTCTAAAACCCATTTCCATCGATGCCACTAAAAATATCATCGGGACTCTGCGTAATAGCACAGCACCCAATGATATCATCCCCACTAAACTGCTGAAAGAAAGTGCAGATATACTGGCACCAGTTATCACGCAGCTCATAAACCAATCATTCAAGGAGGCCATGGTGCCCACCTTGCTAAAACAAGGTACAATAAAACCAATTCTAAAAAAAACTACCCTCAACCCCAAAGACCCAAACAACCGGAGGCCCATTACAGCTCTAAATGATTTTTCCAAGGTAATGGAGAAAGTAGTTGTACAACAGCTGCAACTGCATTTAGACACCCATAAATTACTCGACCCGTTTCAATCAGGCTTCCGTCCGGGTCACGGAACAGAAACTGCGCTGCTCAAAATATGGGATGATGCTCTAGAGGCCGCAGACGAAGGAGAATCTTGTCTCCTGATACTGCTGGACCTAAGCGCGGCTTTTGACACTGTAGACCACGGACTACTACTGGCTAGGCTAGCTGAAGTAGCCGGAGTCGCTGAAGGTGTTTTACCCTGGTTCTCCTCCTTCTTGGAAAACCGATCACAAATAGTGAAACTGGGGTCTTTCTTTCTTTTTTTTAATCAGATAATTTTTTTATTGAAATTCAGACATACAAAACATATACAGACTTTTTTTTTTAAATGCAATACAAAATATAATACAAAACTAGTTTCACATCTCTTCGGGCACATATCCAAATCAATACAACACATTTATACTCTTTGATACTACGTTTGGTGGGTCCATTGTGTCCAGAAGCATTAACTATGCACTTTCTATCCTACTCCAAGGCACAGGTAACTCCCTCCCTTCTCACCTACCCATTCTAAGCCAGCATAGTAGCCACTACAGCTATATCTCCAGGGATTCTATTTTGCGCCAGCCGCAATGTTGCCAAACCTGGGGTATCCAGCCAGGGGCCCCATATATTCTCAAACTTCCCCAAATGACCCCGATGTTTATAGGTAAGTTGTTCCCTAACGAGAGAGTCGTTTACCGAATTATCCACTCTGTGTGGGTTGGGGCCATTGCGGACAACCATTTCCTGGCAATGATTTTCCTGGCCAAAAACAAGGCCCTTAGAATAGCAGTAGAGGTGTGTGGCATATACAGCTCTTCATCTAACCACCCCAACAAGCAAAGTTTAGGATCCATAGGTAGTTGAAGATTCCAGATGCTATTGACAGTGGCAACCACCGCAGCCCAATAGCGCTGCAGCTTCGGACACCTCCACAGCATATGCACAAGAGTCCCGTTGTCCACTAGACAGCAGGGACAAAATGGATCCTCCCGTCTGCGCCATTTATGCAGCTTTTCAGGTGTGCGATATGTACGATGAATAATAAAAAGCTGAGTGAGCTGCTGAGTTGATGACAGTGTTACCTTGAGAACATTACCCAATATTGCATTCCACTCCTCATCAGAAATATATCCTATGTCGTCCCCCCAGTCAGCTCTACACTTCAGAGTCATCGCCTTAGGGACGTGACCCAGAAGGGCGCTATACAAGGACGAAATTTGTCCTTTCCTGGAGGGCGCCATAGTTAACTTTGTTAGCATTACCGGTCTGGTAAGCTCCCATGTGGAAGTAGCAGCCTGCGCCAAAATGGCATGTCGCAATTGTAAGTATTGTAAAAAAAACGTATTGGGCAAATCAAATTCCGCATGCAGGGACTGAAAATCCCTGAGTACACCTCCACAATATAATTGTGGAATATACTTTACTCCCCGTCTCTCCCAGTTGGAAAAGTTTTCTAATTTGTTAAGTTCTGGGTAATTACTATTCTTCCATATTCGTGACCAGCTAGTGTATCCCATATATTGCAGATGCTGTTTCGTTTTATTCCAAATCTTATCTATAAGTATAAATGTGGGGTACTGGTCCATAACCCCCAGTTCCCCCGCCTCTATACATTCCACCAGGTTATCTCCAGTTACCTGGGCACTCACCGTATTTCTAGTGGGGTCCGAGGGCTCTGGACATAACCATCCTGCCAGATGTTGTAACTGTGCCGCGATAAAATAATAAAATGGGTTCGGTAATGCTAGTCCTCCCGAGCCCTTCATCTCCTGTAAAGTTTATAATTTAATTCTTGGGACCACTTTCCTCCATATTAATGCACGGTATATAGTGTTACATCTCTTAAACACTTGGGCGGGGATCCAAACTGGGGCATTATGGAGAACATAGAGTAACTGAGGATTCCAGACCATTTTGATCAGGTTACAGCGCCCGACAACGGACAGCGGCAACCTGATCCAACTAGTTGTTTTTTCCTGAATTTTTTTAGGAACGGGTTCCACATTCAACTTAATATATCGATCTAAATTAGGGTGGACCATAATACCCAAATATTTAAATTTATCCACAACTTTAATCTGGTCAGCAACCTGCGGCAAAGGTCCCAGAAGTGGGTCCAGTGGAAGAAGAGTAGACTTGTCCCAGTTAATTTTAAAACCGGAAAAAGTTCCAAAGGTATGAACCAATTCCATAAGATGGGACAGAGATGCAGACGTGTCGCCCAAAAACAACAGCGCATCATCTGCATATAGTGCCAACTTATCTTCTAATCCTCCCTGCCTAAAACCCTGTATGTCTGGATTCCCCCTTATAGCCGCCACTAGTGGCTCTATGGCCAGGGCGAAAAGCAGGGGGGACAGGGGGCAGCGTCTAACGAGAGTATAGCTCTATGTCCATGATTATCAGTAGGGATCTGCATATTAAGAAAAAGTCGTCTCAAATTATTTGCCGTAGATCTGTTTGATATAAAGCCAGACTGGTCCGAGTGTACTAGCTCAGTCACCACCGCCGAGAGTCGCATGGCAATCACTTTGGTGAGAAGTCCGTATTCAACAGCGAAATAGGCCTGTATGAATTGGGCTTGTCTGGGTCCTTCCCTGGTTTCAATATTACTACCACTACAGCTTCATACATAGATCTAGGCAGGGAGTCCGAGTCAAGTGCGTTTTTAAGCGTATTGAGTAGCTCCGGTAGGAGCACTCCACAAAACTTTTTATACAATTCAATTGGCAATCTGTCATTTCCCAGAGCTTTTGAGTTTGGGAAAGTGGCCAGCGCGATCTGGAATTCTTCCAGGGTAAAAGGTGCGTTAAGGCACTCCCTATCCGTCTCTTCAAGTTGGGGGAGTGTAATAGAATCCAAAAAACGTGTCAAATCATTTATTGGGTATGTCACCTTAGAGGAGTATAAATCTTGGTAGAAGGAGTAAAACTCCTTCAATATAGAGGGTGTATCCGTAACAGTCAGTTGCGTTGATGTCGTAATACTGTGTACCACTTGGGGTGGCTGCTGCGACCTAGCTATCATAGCCAGCATGTGTCCAGTTTTTTCCCCCTCCTCAAAATAAGTTTGGGAGGTAAAAAATCTCTTGTTGTCAGCTTGCTGTAACTGAATAGTGCGATAAAGTTTTTGTGCATCTGTCCACTTCCGCTCATGCTCGGGCGTGGGGTCCAACAGATACAGCTCCTCTGCTTTCTCCACCGCCGTCTCAGTCTCATGGGCCCACTGCCTATTCCTTGTTTTAATAGAAATGATTTATTTTATACACATCCCCCTAATAAAAGCTTTTAGCGTGTCCCATACCACTCCAGGCGCCGCTGATGATTTGTTATCGTCCAAAAAATATTGGATCTGCATCCGCATGCTCTCTGTATCAGTAAATAATTGGAACCAAAAGGGGTTCAATTTCCAATGCATAGGGAGACATGCTTTATGAAGGTCCACAGAAAGCTGCACCGGGGAGTGGTCAGACAGGCCCCTAGCCAAATACATCACCGCTGGGTCGAAAGAGAGCGTTAAGTCATTACCCAGGGCAAAATCTATACGAGAGAGCGTGGAGTGAGACAGGGAGTGACAAGAAAACTGGGCGTGAAGTGGGTGTTTACACCTCCACAGATCTACCAGTCCCAGCTCGGTCACAAATCTAGCAAGCGAGGTATACTCCCTAGGGCCCTGTGGAGAAAACTTTTTATATATATCCAAGGAGATATGCATTGCACTATTAAAGTCTCCAAGGACATATACAGGTAGCTGCGGATGTTTGGCCAGAAATCTGGCCAGGCATTGTAATACTGTCGGCTTAAAGGGTGGAGGTACATATACATTCGCAATGACACATAACCGGGACTCCCACTTCCCCATTAAAAAAATAAACCTGCCCTCGGGGTCTACAAGCACATCCTGTTTGATAAATGCAGTAGTTCTAGAGAACAATATACTGACCCCCCTGGAATATCTAGTATGGACCGAGTGGTATTGCACAGGGTATTTAGACATACGTAGCAAATGGATTGTATCACCAGTAAGGTGAGATTCCTGCAAACATATTATAGTGGGATTTTGTTGTGAAAAGAAGGTAAATAAGGCAGTCCTTTTTGTAGAATCATGCAGACCCCTGACATTTCAGGATAAGATTGTATCTATCTGCTTACCCATAGAAACAATCAATTAATGTATACATGGGTTCCTAGGTCTTATCTTCAGTGTTCTATTCTGCATTAATTTATATCCTTAAACATTGTATAAGCCATAATACCTATACACCCGGTAGCCTTAAAGAAAAAAGAAAAGGAGGGGGGGATTCTCTCTTACACCACCTAGTGCACCTAGTATACTCATACTCCATTGTTTCCATACGCGTATACATATCTACCCGTACATATATATCTCTATATATATACACATCTCCCAATATACCCTTACATACATATCTATTTTCTATCCCTTTTTCTCTACATGTGCTATTGGGGCCATACTTTAATTTTCCCCTACTTACCATTTAGTGTATTTGTGTGTTTTTATCATTATATTCCGTGACATCTGTGCTTGCTCCTGTTAAATCTAGTGTCTGTGTTAATTTACCTTTTACCAAAATTTGTATCGCTTGCATGTGTGCATGTTTTCCTCTCAGTATAATCAAACCCTTCTGTTTCCCCCCATATACCACCCTTAAATACCCCCCACTTTCTACTGTCCCTCCCACCTCCCTTTCCCTCCCTACACCCTCCTAGGTAATCCCTGTGGGCTTTTGTTGTGATCAGTTCATCCATACTCTCCCCCCCCCCACACCACCCCCACACAAAATCTCATTACAATACACTCCCCTCTCATTCTGTGTCACTTGAACTGTGTGTATCTCCCATTGCCCAAATTGTTCCTTAAATTCCCCCTATTTCTTTAGTCTAGATATTCCGTAATTTTAATACGAGCTGATCCTTTTTGTCCTCCAACCATCTCGTCACGTCCTCTGTGGATTAAAAAAAGAAAGTCCCATCCGGTGCTGCCACTCGCAGACACGCAGGGTATAGTAAGGCATATGTTAGATTACATTTTTTCATTTTACGCTTGACTTCAGTAAAGCTAGCCCTCCGCTTCTGCAGGAGGGGTGAAAAATCTGGGTACAATGAAACCTTCGATCCCTCCCACATAATGCTCCCCTTGTCTCTACTTCTTCTAAGTAGAATTACTTTGTCCTTAAAATTCAAAAATGTCATCAATATTGATCGTGGGCGTCCTCCTGATGGAGGAGGTTTAGCAGGAACTCTGTGCGCTCTTTCTATGGAAAACTGTGGCGAAAATGATTCTCTTCCGAATAACTTTGAAAAACAGTTTTCCAGGAACTCTGTTGGATTGGTCCCTTCGCACTTTTCCGGTAATCCCACCAGTCTCACATTATCCCTATGGTTTCTATTTTCCATTTCATCCAACTTTTCCTCAAACTTGCTCATCTGTTGTCTAATTATTTTAACCCCTTGCTTTACTGGGTATAAGTCATCCTCAATTTGAGATATTCTTCCCTCTGCCTCAGTTATCCTTTCATTTGTCTTTTGAAGCTCCTGTCGCATGGAGATCAACTCTTCTTTAACGTCCTTCATCTGATCACACAGCTCCCCCAAAGTCTGTTTGCATGTGTTGACCACCAGAAATACATCTTTTAATGTAGGATTACCCTCCACAGTGGGGGCTAGTACTGGATCTATCTCAGTCCCTTTGTCAACTATAGCTGTATTTTTATTAATGGCGTTTTTAACAGTCGCTACCGGTGGTCCTTGGCTTTTCCTGTCACCTGTTGTTTTAGTCTGGGCTGACGACCCCCCTTTAACTGGGGTATGATCTGTTGTATGCGCATATTTCTCTAACTTGGCATCTGCTGCATTAGCTGATCCACTTTTATCTTATTTTATTTATTTTTATTTTTCCTTGTCCTTAGCAGATCGTAGAGACTCTGGGCCCGACATAGCTGCTTATTTCTTATTTTTTTGCCTTTTCCCCCAAAAGGAGCAAAAAAGAGGCACGGAGGGCTAACCTTTTGCTGAAAAACTCAAAATAGTATCTTATGGCCTGTGTTGCTTACCGCTGCACATAGCCCACAAGCTGAATCTTCCGTTGTTTCAACCTCTGTCTGCCATGTACAGTCTATCACATAGTATAAAACAGTACTGTAGGTAATATACGGTGTGTATTATGCAATATACAACAACATTGTGCAGATCTTCCTTAATTTATCACTCACGTGACCTTTGACCTTTGAATTCTCCTCGTGCTCTTGGGTCACTGTTTACTTTGGAAGTATAATTTTACACATCCATATACCCCATATGCCCCTCTTCCAGAGCTTTTGCAGTCCAGTACACCCGAGGTAGCATATAACATGGGGGATTTAGCAAATGACTGTAGCAGACAGCAGCAGCAATGGCAAACAGCAGACCACAAGCAGCAATTAGCAGCAAATAGCAACAGGCATCAGAGGGCACCCAATTAACAGTGTTGTATAACAGGGCAAAAAGGGCAAAAAACTGCAGTCAGTCAGCAGATGCACTCGGCAGACTTTTAGCCAGCAGCAGCGAGCAGCAAACTCCAACCTTCAGCTCTCCAGCGAGCCCACGCTCCAATGAGCTCCCAGCTGGGCGGCCAGCAGCCAATCAGGGTTGCACAGAGGTGGGGCAGAGTAGCGCCACCGCTCGGAACCGCACAGAGGCCCCAGTAAGCAGCCAGTAAGCAGCCAGAAGCAGACCGCCGATGAGGGAGGAGGGGGGACCCGCCGCAGCCCACGTCTCCCCTCCTATGGCAGAGCACAGCAGGCGGAAGCAAACAGGTACCAGCGTCAGGGTCAGAGCGGAGCGGAGTAGATCTCAGGTCTCAGGGCATCCGGATCAGCATCCCCCCATCATCAGGAAAGGAACATAGCCAGCATAATCAACGGAGAGAGACACACACTCTGCCTCGCACGTATCACATCTCCTTCCGGTCACGCCCCTGGAGCTGCATTTTTCCTAAAAACTGGGGTCTTTCACTTCTGAAAAACGTACGGTATCATGCGGAGTCCCTCAGGGATCTCCCTTATCGCCCGTATTGTTTAATATCTATCTTTGCCCTCTCTTTGAAATCATCAGTAACCAGAAGTTACTTTACCACTCCTATGCAGACGACACACAAATGTATTTCCGCAGCTGCAACAAAAAGGATCATTCTCTTGGACTAGAGAAATGCCTTACTCTAATAGATAACTGGGTGACAAACAGTTATCTTAAACTCAACGGTTCGAAAACAGAACTTCTCCTGTTTCACGCTAACCGGAAAAATCACCCCGCATCAACATGGACTCCCCCGCCCATTCTGGGTAAAACTATCACCCCTAGCACCAAAGTCAAAAGTCTCGGAGTCATTTTCGATACCTACATGACAATGTATGCACAAATAGGGTCAGTAGTCAGCAAATCCCACCATCTGTTGCACCTACTACGCAGACTCACCCCCTTTATCCCGAAAGAGGACATTGCAGTCGTGGTGGGAACAATCATCAATTCCAGACTCGACTACGCAAATGCCCTCTATCTAGGACTCGCCAAATACCAAATCACTCGTCTGCAAGTCGTTCAAAATACGGCCGCTCGATTAGTGACTGGAAAAAAACCATGGGAATCAATCTCACCTTCACTGAGATCCCTTCATTGGTTGCCAGTAAAAGACAGAATCACTTTCAAGGCACTCTGTCTAATACATAAGTGTATTCAAGGCAATGCCCCCCAATATCTATGCGAAAAAATAAAAGCCCATAACCCCAATCGCATTCTGCGATCCACCAATCAAAACCTACTCCAGATACTCAAAGCCAGATACAAGTCCAAAGGAGATTGAAGATTTGCAGTCCAGGCACCTCGCCTGTGGAATGCACTACCAACCACCATCCGACTGGAGTCGGACCACTTGGCCTTCAGGAGAAAAATTAAAACCCATCTCTTCTGAGGTCAAGGGGTTCCTTACCCATGAAATGGATACAGCGCCCAGAGGCGATTCAGTTCGCATGTGTTGCGCTTTACAAGTCTCTCACTCACTCACTCCCTGGAGTCAGCAGCAAGGGTCCAGCTGGGCATCAGAGAGCTGGTGAGTAAAATGAAAATATATCTTTAAATATTGCAATTATATGGTTGTTTCCAGCTCACTATTTTTTTTTGTTTACGACTACGCATGTGAGACGTACGTTTTGCTTTACATTTATGTTTTTTAGACCGAGCAATGTCATCTGTGGCGGGATCAGCTTCAAGTTCCTGCCCTCAATATTCTGGCAGTGGTGAGTACCTAATACAAACACAAAGCATAATAATAACAAACATCTATTTAAAATTTAAAGCAGACATCACTAAATGGCCGTGAATGTGGCAGAGCTGTGGGCTGGGGGTTAAGATGTGAAACTGGCAGAGATGCATGGTGCTGTGTAATGTGAAGGGGGCCAGAGGGGCAATGGGCTGTGTAATGTGAAGGGGGGCCAGAGGGGTAGGGGGCTGCGTAATTCGAAGGGGGCCAGAGGAGCAGGGGGCTGTGTAATCTGAAGGGGCCAGAGGGCAAATGGGCTGTGTAATGTGAAGGGGGTCAGAGGGACAGGGGGCTGTGTAATGTGAAGGGCCAGAGGGCAAATGGGCTGTGTAATGTGAGGGGGGTCAGAGGGACAGGGGCTTTGTAATGTGAAGGTGTCAGAGGGCAAATGGGCTGTGTAATGTGAAGGGGGCCAGAGGGACAGGGGACTGTGTAATGTGAAGAGGGCCAGAGGTGTGAGGACTGTGTAATGTGAAGGGGACAAGAGGGGCCAGGGGCTGTTATGTGAAGGAGGGGCAGAGTTGCAGGGGGTTGAGATGTGAAGGAGGGGCAGATGACACAGCTGTGGGGAGGTGCTGTGAAGGTGGGGGAGAAGATTCAAGATACCATTGTGAAGGGGGGTTCAGAACAGTACTGTGAAGGGTTAAACTGTGATTTTAAGGGGGGATTGTGATATGCAGGGGGACTGAGGAAACTGATTTAAGAATGGGACTGAGAAATAAAAGAGGGGGGAGCTGTTAAAGAACATACCGCTTAATAAAGATTTGTCCTCTTACCTGGGACTTGTTAGGATACTTTTTTGCTCTGAAGTCAGATTAATGACATCTGGCTTCTGCTGTGCTGCAGAAGCCGGATGACGATCCTGCCTACCATTATCTGGCTGAGAGATTAGCTGATTGTTCTCAGCCAATGAATGGCACACTGTGCAAGGAAAAAAATATTATTAATTAAAGCGGGGGTTCACCCTGTAAAAAAAAAAAAAAATGTTTTTTTTTATTATTCCATTACTTTCGGCATCGTAGCGCGAGCTACGGTATGCCGGTCCTAAATTTTTAATCCCCGTACTCACTGTGCTATCGTTGATTGAAGAATCCGGGGAATGGGCGTTCCTATGGTGAGAGAAGGTGATTGACGGCCGGCCCTGGCACGTCACGCTTCTCCGGAAATAGCCGAAATAGGCTTGGCTATTCACGGCGCCTGCGCATAGCCTGTGCGCAGGCGCTGTGAATAGCCGAGACCTACTCCGGCTGTCTTCGGGGAGCGTGACGTGCCAGAGCCGGCCGTCAATCATCCTCCCTCTCCATAGGCACGCCCATTCCCCGCGGGAGTCGGATTCTTCAATCAACATTAGCACAGTGAGTACGGGGATTAAAAATTTAAGACCGGCATACCGTAGCTCGCGCTACGATGCCGAAAGTAATGGAATAATGGGGTGAAGGAGGGTGAACTACCGCTTTAAAGCTCAAATAAGTCCTGTAGCATCAGGGCCGTCTTTAATATGGTTTGGGCCCTGGGCAAACATTTTTTTTGGGCCCCCCTCTAGCTTATTTTGGGCCTGGCTGGTTCACATGTATGTTTGGGCGGTCCTCATTTGTGCAGGTACAGCAGCCCATTGATTTGAATGGGCTGCCATGCCTTTGTTTCCTGCAGAAAAAAGGTGCATTCAGCATTTTAAAAATACAGTTGCCTTGAAATCCATTCTGCTTTTGCACCATGCTACTTACCTGCAGTTCTTGCACACACAAACGCACTGTGTTTTTAAAAGCGTGACCTAAACGTCTAAAAATGCAGCAAGTTTGACAGTGCGGGAACTGCAGATAAGTCACAGCAGACAGCAGAATGGACAGACAGTGCTGTATTTCAGTGCTTGATGGGCATAGGTGTGCCGTGTGCGCAGCCTATTACATGAGGCATGTGCTTTTCTTTGCAGGAAACGCAGGCATGGCGGCCCATTCAAATGAATGGGCTGCTGTGCCTGCGCAAATGTGGGCCTCCAAAACACATACATGTGAACCAGCCAGGCCCAAAATAAGCCCATCAAGCAGTTAAATACAGACAGTAATGCCATGTGCTCTGAGGCCTTACTCAGCCTGGACTGCAGGTCTGGTCTGTGATTTAAAGAGTTCCTCTATTTTACACATGGCATGGCATGGGGTCCCATGGTGCTAAAGCAGAATGGACAGAAGGTGCTGTGACCCCATGCCATGCCATGTGTAAAATAGAGGAACTTTTTAAAACACTGACCAGACCTGCAGTGAATCATCAAATATTATAAAGACTTTGGGCACACTCTACAGAAAACTTCTATTTACAATATAGATTAGCAAACAGTGACATACCTTGAGGAGCAGGACATGAAGAAGTCAGCCTCGGGAAGAGCAAACTGGGGATGTTATAAAATCACATTCTAATTCAATTTTATATACAAGCAGCACCCAGTGGCAGGAAGGGAGAAGTGCACGTCTAAAGGGAAGCCAGGGGTGCTGTACATTTTAAAACACTGGGAAGGGAAGCAGTACTGTCACTGGCTGTGTGCCGCTGATGATTTTCAGCCTGATTTGTGGGCAGCACAGGGGCTTAACGGGCGACAGGGCCGCCATCAGGAATTATGGGGCCACTTACACAGCTTCAGGCATGGGCCCCCTGGAGCAGAGAACCGGGGGGGGGGGTTCTGCCGCCTGAAATTGAGAAGCAGGGGGGGGCTGCCGCGAATTTAGAAGTGGGGGGCCCTTTACAAAAAAAGAAATAAAGAAAGAAATAAAGAAAAATATATATAACAAAAGGGGTGTAGCCATCCGGGGCCCTGGGGACCTCTGGGCCCTTTAATAAAAAGAAAAAAAGAAATAAAAAATATATATAAAAAATATTTTTTTTTTTAAAAAAGGGGGTTGCCATCTGGGGCCCTGGGGACCTCTGGGCCCTTTAATAATTTTTTTTTTTATAAAAATAAATTACAAAAAAAAGGGGGTTGCCATCCGGGACCTCTGGGCCCTTTAATAAAAAATAAAAAATATATATATAAAAAAATAAACATTTATAAAAAAAAAGGGGGCGGTTGCTATCCAGGGCCCTGGGGACCTCTGGGCCCTTTAATAATAAAAAAAAAATATATATTTATAAAAAATAAAAAAAAAGGGGTGTTTGCCACATGGGGCCCTGGGGACCTCTGAGCCCTTTAATAAAAAAAAAAATATATATATAAAAAAAAGAAATAAAAAGAAAAAAAAAGAAATAAAAAAAATTATAAAAAAGGGGGGTTGCCATCCGGGGCCCTGGGGATCTCTGGGTCCTTTAATAATAATAATAATAATAATAATATATTATATATATATATATATATATATATATATATATATATATATATATATATATATATATATATATATATATATATATATATATATAAAAAATAAAAGACATAAAGAAATATATAAAAAAAGATTTTTTTTTATAAAAAAAGGGGGGTTGTCATCCGGGGCCCTGGGGAACTACGGGCCCCTGGGGACCCCCAGACCTCTAAAAAAAAATTGTCCCTTTAATAAAAATAAAATAAAAATATATTAAAAAAATATATTTTTTTATTTAAAAATAAATAAAAAAGGGGGGTTGCCATCTGGGGCCCTGGGGGCCTCCGGGCCCCTGGGGACCCCTAAAAAAAATTGTCCCTTTAATAAAAAAACCTCTAAAAAAAATTGGCCCTTTAATAAAAAATAAAATAAAAATATATTAAAAAAATATATTTTTTTATTTAAAAATAAATAAAAAAAAGTGAGGTTGCCATCTGGGGCCCTGGGTGCCTCCGGGCCCCTGGGAACCTCCGGACCCCTAAAAAAAAAAAAAAAAATGTTTTTTTTTTTTTTTTTTTAAAGGGGGTTGCTTTGGGCCCCCAACAGTGACAGGGCCCTGGGCAGCTGCCCCATTTGCCCTGTGGTAAAGACGGCCCTGTGTAGCATACTTCTTCCCGCAAAACGACGTACCTGTACAGCGATTTAAGGAAGTAGTTGTACCGGGGTGATTTGCAGCTGCAGCCTTCACCCCGGTACTGTTTTTTAGAGCTGGTGTCGTTGGCTTTGTCATTATAATAACTGATGCGGCTCAGCAGCCGCTTGGCTGTTATCATAAGAAGCTCCCGCCACCTTCCACCAATTCACCCGGGTCTGCAGTCCCCCTGGGCCGGCAGGTCAGAGTCGCAAACAAAGCTGGCATCAGATTCAATCAAGTCTCCAATGTAGTAACCCGGAAGTGACGTACTTGTTTACTTGGCTGCCAATGGCGCCCATATGAAAAAACAGTATTCAAATTGCAGATTTTTGCTTTTTAAATACTTGTACGTGCAAAGGATGGATTTGGTATTTTTTTTAAAGAGACAGCAAAAAAATAAAAATTTGAAGGTGCCCCGCATGCTCACCCACCAAAGAAAACACATATGTAAGTCGCACCCGCAAATGTAAACAGTGATCAAATCATACATGTGAGGTATCGCCACAATCGTTACAGCGAGAGAAATAATTATAGCAAAAGATCTCCTCTGTAACTCTAAACTGTTAATCTTTAAAATCTTTACTGATTTTTAAGTACTGGAGTTTGTCGCCATTCCACGAGTGTTTGCAATTTTAAATCGTAACATGTTCTCTATCTCTATGTATCTATTTACTTGGCGTAAAACATCATCTTTCACAATATCCCAAAAAATTGGGCTAAATAAATCTACTGTTAATTTAATTTTTTATATCTGTTCATTTTTCCCCAAAAATTTCGTTAACATTTTTTGCCCAAATAGCCGTGTAACCTAAAATATTGCAACAATCGCCATTTCTTTGCTAACAAAATATATATAATGTTTGTGGTTCTGAGTAATTTTCCAGCAGCAAATAATGATTTTAAATTGTAAACAATAACTGTCAGAAATGGGCTTGGTCCAGAAGTGGTTACCTTAACTCTTTTATTCTATGTTTAACAGAAAACCTGAGCTGTATCCCAAACCCTCCAGCGCCAGCTTCTGGCAGAAAGTAGCGTACTGAAGCTGCCAATATAAAGAAACAGAACACAAGGTACCATCATCATCCACACTTTACACACAGGCATTATAAAACACATAAAAAGCTATTTAACAACCATCCATTTTCAAGTTCATACACACACCTCAAGTTAGGGGTCGGCCGATTATTGGTGGTCACTTTTTTGTAATAATTGGTATCGTTCACAAACTTACCAATATTGCTTCCAGTGGTTGTACCGGGGTGATACTTACAGCTGCAGACATCACACCAATACCGTTCTTTGGAGCAGATGGTTGGCTTTCTTGTAATAACAACCTATGCGGCTAAACAGCTGCTTGACCGTTATTACAAACAGCGGGAGGGGATGTCCTCCCCAGAAGTGCAGTCGCTGTACATCTGAGGGGATGCTCTGCTGATTTTATCATCCAATCATGTACAATCAAAAATTCAGTTTTTTTTTTTTTCCTTGCCCTCAGATCTACAATGACTGCTCTTCCAAGTGCACTTGTAGGGGAAAGTGGATTTGCCTTTAGTAAATAGACCCCACTGTTTGTATGTGTAACCTATAATTGTTTATTTTATTTCTACAATATTTGGAAATGCATTTGATCTCCACTACAATCAGCCACCAGTAACTTGGGTGGAACTTAGAAAAGAGTAGCGAAAATAAAATATTTTCTATATATAATGAAGACAAGAACGAACGCTTCTTTAAAGCGTTTGTTAACCTTGACTATCACCTACGCGAGTAATATATATAATAATTGTACTGAACAAAAGACATAATGTTTGTGCATTGGAAAATTGTACAATTATTTTTTTGGGGAAATAAAAAAGTTTTTTAACCTAAAAAAACAAAAAACTGTTCCCCTAACCACTTAAGGACCGCCCACCGCAGTTGTACGTCGGCTGTTTGAAGAGGACTACCATTGTTATGGCAGCAGATAGCTGCCATAACCCCGGTATCCTCTTCAGCAGGCGGTCCTCTTTCAGATAATAGTGGTCTCTGTGGCGGATTTGCCACAAATTCACGTTTATCAGGGGCGGGAGAGGACCGCCACGGTCTGGTCGCCTCTGCCGATTACCAGAGCCGTAGGTAGCGGTGGAGACGATCGGGTCCTCTTCCCTGACAGGCACTTCCGCCCTCCAGTCTTAAAGGGGATTTTTTTTTGGAGGGAAATAAAAATGACATTTCTTTTTTTATTTCTTTTTTATTGCATTTTAGTGTAAATATGAGATCTGAGGTCTTTTTGACCCCAGAGCTCACATTAAAGAGGTCCTGCCATGCCTTTTTTTTATTACAAGGGATGTTTACATTCCTTGTAATAGGAATAAAAGTGACCCAATTTTTTTTTTTTGTCAAAATAAAAAATAAAATAAATAAGAAAAAAATAAATAAAAGCGCCTTGTCCCGCGGAGCTTGCATGCAGAAGCGAACGCATACGTAAGTTGAGTCTGAAAAATAGGCCAGGTCCTTAAGTGATTAAAGCATAGTGCTTGTGCTGTGCAATTTTGCCCCTTACCTAAAAAAGCATGCCTGATCCTGCCTGGCTATACCCCTTCCCTCTGTAAACTGACCACGGTATATCATGGCTGCTGAGCCCTATGTCACCGTCATCTGCTGCCCTGCTTTAAATCTGTCCTTCTCTGTCCTCTTCTCTGCTCCCCCTCCGCCTGCTCTTGTCGATGCCCACCCCCTCCCCTCCTGTTGCCCTCATATCTACAATAAAATAATCCCATCCCCTCTGTCACATAACATTAACTATCCCTGTGTCGGTTTTATATGAAAAATATGCCGATCGGTACCTTTATCAGAGAGGCTCCCAGCGATCATGTGACTCCTCAGCTCTCTCCTCTTTTCTCCCTATCCCCAGCTGATGTCAGCGGGAGTGCTTGGAGCTGCCCATTATAGCTGTCAGCCGGGCAGAGGAGAGAGCTAAGGTGTGACGTGAATAATAACTATTTACACTAACTTTGTGGCTTTTTTTGACTTTTTTGATTTTTTTCAGATTGATTTAGTTTTTTTCTGACCTTTTCTAGATTTAATTATGCATTTTTTGGCTACATATGAATTTTCAATATCACATTTTGATGTATTATTTGTAATGTTCATTGACTGTGGATTTTTATATGGGATGGTAATCTCTCTTTGAACTAACATAGGGTTAATTTGGATCAAATTGATCCATTCTGATTGTTTCTGATCTGGACGGATGGGACCCACCTGTGGGGTTACACCCTCAGATGTTGGGATGAAGAGAGATTATTTTCTCAAACTATCACACTAAGCCGGTCAGCCTGATGAAGAGCAGGGATGCTTGAACCTGTAGCTGCTTTTGCCGTTTGCCATATGTCTACATGATTTGAGGAATGAAGTAAAATCGTTTGCAATTGGAGTACATGTCCCTTTGTCTTTTCTATTTACACTAATGGGTAGAGATTTTGCAAAATAAGTTTTAACTGTATTTTCCTAGATAAACCTTTTCGGGATTCTCTCTTAATCATTAATGCAACTTATCCCCTCTCCACCACCCAATCTTTCATACTCTCCATAATGCATTGTTACTACTACTTTTAATTCTAATCTCTCGAAATCCATTTCTTTGAATGCTTTCATCAACATTGGCCATCTCATCTATTTCAGATCAACAAGACCAGCCAGAGGAGAGAGTGCAGTGCAGCCCGCCTCGCTTACCTGTCCTTATTTGCGAGGGCATTGAGCTTCAGAATGAGCCAGAGCTGACCCCTGTTATTCCCCAGACTCCTGCATTCTCCCCATGGCCAGAGGAGGAAGTCACAGGCCAAGGTTCCCGCATCCTGCCACTATCTGATGCTGCCCCTGGTGTTCCTATACTGCAGGAGCCACAGCTGTTGGCTCCTCCTACACGGATGCCACGGCACCTACTGCTGTACCGCCTGGCCCAGCAACTGTCCATGACGCAGTTCTTCAGAGGGTGCTCACAGAAGTTCGGAGGCTGGCAAGTGACAACAGAAGAATGTCATGGGACATCAGGAGGCTAACCCGGACCATTTAACTTGAAGCCAGGCAACAGACTGATCATATAGAAATTATGTTGGCCCGGGTAAACCAACAGCAAAACCAGGCAATGGAGCATTTGAGACTCTTTGCTGGAAGCAATTTCCAGGCACAATGCTCCATTGCCTGGGGGCTCCTTTGCAACTCAGAGCAGCAGGGAACCCTTTCCTTCGGAAACCGGAGGGCCAATTCTTCCTCTGCCCCAGGACCCAAGGCAACTCAGCTTACCTTTTTGTTAATGGTTGTATATGTATATGTGTTAACATACATGTTTTGCTTTCTACTTTTGTTTGTGTAAATAAATACAAATCATTTTCGCCTAATAAAAGCATACTTTAGTGCTTATATATTGATTATTATGTGATATTTTACACTTCATTACATATCTGGTTGCTTAATAATAATAATTCACGATTACACATGGTAATCAACTTAAAATGTTAAAAGAACATCCTTGCCAGTTGCCAGTGCCACCAACAACTTCATTTAGATTTAGCTAGGTATAATACTGCCTCACTGACCTTAGTATTCTCTTTCCTTTTCCAGATCATTATACTGTATGTTGGACTACAACATATAATGGACTACAACATATAATGATCTGGAAAAGTGTATGTGTTCTATACAGCTGTCTGAATTTTATGTTTGAAAGGAACATTCATCGCTTGAGATTCCCTCTATGTATGGATGCACTGATACCGATATTGGATACGAGTAATTTTTTTATCTGTACTCGTCAATACCAAATACCGGCTTCCTGATAAGCTGTGAAGCCGGCATCACGCTCCCTTGCGGCACCTTGATGTACCTGAATGGTGAATTTGGTATTGACGAGTACAGATAAAAAATTACTCGTATCCAATACCACTATCGGTGCATCCCTATATACTAGGTTGCTGCTATTCATACATCTTAAAAGATGTGTATGGTTAATACGTACCTGTAAAGTCTTTGACTTGTATGATTCTGTCATGATGAATCCTCATCCACTCATTCCAGTGGTACTTTCACTAAATTGGCAAATATAACAAGAGGTACATAAATTAATTGAAATCAATGATGGATGGGGGAGTAAGTGGGCAGTTGAGCAGTTACTCACCTATTTATGACTCACGGCAAAGCAGTTACAGTCTTTCCTTTCTTGTTGTAGGTGATGGCTTTCCAGATTGCCAAGTTGCCAACACTGTGGCCTGGAGATTACATGAATATTTTGGTGGACTGGATATATTAGCAGCAAAATATCCTTGCCACAATGTAGGTGCCATTAGAGGGTGTAAAGAAAAAACATTTTGGTGGTGGCAGTATAGGAGACTCGGAGTACCAATGTAGGTCTTAATTTTCCTGTGTCTGTATGTATATTAGCAGCAGACTCGGTATCACCACTATTGCCACCACCAGTTCTACAAGTATAGGATTAGTAAGCAAGCAAGCAGCCTGGTTGGCAAGCTGCATAACAAAACAACCAAAACAAAACAGATTTAACTTAAAAAATTAAAATAATAGTTTGTAACTAACTAGGAGAAAATCATACTAGCATACTAGTTCATTATGCCTTTCTCTTTTTTTAAATCATGAGGGTTTACTTCCACTTTAAGGCAATCCGTTTGTGTTCCAGTGTCCTAGGTATTCGAGATTCGAGAAGAAGGCAGGGGGAGTGGAAATAGCAGGACTATTGCAGGAGGTAAGTTTCACAAACTGAATGGTTTAAAGTTTTTATTAAAAAGTACAAATGATACAGCTGTCCCATTTATTTATTATGCTACTAAAGGACACAGTTGTCTCAAAGGGACAACTATTTAAGTTATACTACCAGACTAGCAGCTAAAACCTTGGGCAGTAAAATAGCAGGGCAGAAGGTATGAGGTAGGACTTAGTAGGGGATTATTCCATGCCAAATCATCACAAATCAAATGGAACTTTGTTTTCAACCCGACCATCTCAGATGTTCATTAAATTTGATAGGATGGTACAGGTCAGACATGCAGTAATTACCATATGTGACATTTAAGCCCTCATGAAAATGGTCAGTATGGGACATGTGATAATTTGGCATGGAATGATGACCTTAGGGGAGACGATGGGACTGGATCAGGTGGAGATTATGTTACTATGAATGATGTAGATTGAGTATTATTTTTTTATTCAGCATCAAAGTCAAGAGCAGGGTAACCAAGCTTTGTCAGGTTGACTTTTAAAAAAGCCATTAGCTCTAAGAGCTGGTAATTGTGAGCACTGAGGGCATAATATATTTCCTGTTACAGAAAACACCCGCTCACTCTGGACCATGGTTGAGGGACAGGAAAGAAGCTCCTGGGCTACCGAGGACAAAGCAGGCCACACACCCTTCTTCTCATCCCAGAAATTTAAGGGATCTGTACTGGGGGACAAAGGAGGTTCAGCTAGGTAAGCCCTAACTATGTCACCAGCAGTTTTTTATTTTCTAGGGGGCTGTTTAGTGGGTCCCACCAAACTGTCAAGTGCCTCGGCCCAAAAAGTTGATGCTCTGATGGCGTAAGCACTGGCAGTAGTGCTGCTATTATCAGGTAACAGAGTATCATCAGACATCTCCAGCTCCTCTTTTTGTCCCTTGTCTAACTGTATTCCCATTTTCATGTACCCTCTCTATCAATCTATCCCTCCAGTTGGTGAGAGTATTTTTGCTGAGTGCTATCTTGCCTTTTATTCTGGGGGCCACAAATTGTGGCTAACATGAACTCAGGGCGAGAGTCGATTAGCTCTTTTATGCGCCAACTGAGTTTCTCCTTCAGCCTCCTCAGAAGGGAATCAACTTCAGCAAGTATATTGGCGCCAGGCAATTGTTCCCTATTGGAAAGGAAGGAATCAATTTTATTTGAAAGGTGTACAAAGAGGGGAACCACTTGTGCCAGGCTAGAACTCTCTTGGCTTAAATTGTCAGTGACACCCTCAAAAGGTCTGAGCACTGTGACAACTTGGTCAATCATGACCCAGTCCTCCCTGCCTAGTGGTCTGGCAATAACAATACTGTTCCTGCCTGAGAAGGTGGCTATCCTTCACACTACGGTAGAAGTGAGAAGCAATTTTGCAGCATGACTCTAGAGCGCTATTCTCCTACCCCCACCTCGCGGGCCCAGCGGCCTAGTCGGAGCCCCCAGCGGGACCCGTCGCCCCCCCCCCCCCCCCCCGGCCAAGCGAGCATATGCTTCGGCTGGGGGTGATGGCGGTCGGAATCCGCCGCTTAGTCTGGGTCCGGTGGGCGGGGCTTCAGGCCGGAATGGCGCGCGATCCTCACCCACGCGGCGGAGCAGCATGGCAGGAGCCGTCCCCCCCAAACCACCGGGACTGCAGCGGGGAGGGGGGTGCAACGACAAAAACGCGGGGCAACAGCCGGGGGGTCGTCCAGGACCGCGACCACCGGTCCCAGGACAAGGGGGAGGCCCGAATCCCCGGAGCCATTGAGGGATGCCGATCGGAGATCCAGCGGGGGGAGTAGCGGAGCAGGGACATCCACGGCCGGGTCGATGGGTAGAGGACGATCCGCCAAGAGGGTGGGATCCATGGCCTCCAGGCTTTCCGGGCCTGGGAGGCAGACTTCGCCGAGGATGCCGGCCTCGGAAGATCGATCGGAGGGGGAAGCTTCGGGATCGGAGGATGAGGTGCGGAGGGACCATTCGCCTGCGGTGGAGTTGCCGGTGTCGGCTGTGAGGGACGGGCCCGGCCAGCCTGGTAAGTCCACTAATAATTTTTCGGCGGGAGTGGCTCCTGCTGCCCAGGGTTCCCCTGGGGGGCTGCAAGAATTGCTGGGTGGTTTGAGTGAATTGTTGCAGCGCTTTGCCGGGGGGGGGGGGATGTGGGGACGCCTCCTCAGGCTGCGCCCTGGATTGGGGGGTCAGCGGGTGGGGTTCCTGTGGCTGGGGTGTTACCTGCCCCGGTGGGGGGGAATACGGGGGTGGTGCCAGACAGCAGTGCAAGTAGTGACACGGGGGTGAGAAAACGGGGGGGTCAGGACGGATGTGGTCCGGATGGCCGATGCGGCCACAGGTCAAGTATATGTTTGCTTTGAAGGGCCACTGGGGTCTCATCTGAAGCAGGAGGTTCGGGAAAAAATCCAGAAGGGTGAGTATGTTAAGATTTTTTCCCTTCTGCCGCTAGAAAAGTTTAACCTGGATAGGGTGAAGCCAGACAGTTCCAAAAAGGACGACGAGGAAAAGCGAAGGTACAGGCTGATTCCTCGCACGTTCAGCAACTGGTTGCAAGCGTTTGCAATCATGGCTAGCGTCATAGGGGAGAAGAGCCCGGAACACTGTTCGGCGCTGTTCTGCTATCTGGACGCGATAGGGGAAGCGTATAGGGTATATGGGGGGACAGGATGGTTGAGGTATGACGAGCAGTTTCGCCAGCGGCGGGCTGTGCGTCCTACTATACGTTGGGACCACAAGGATATCAGCCTGTGGATGCGGATGATTTCCGCGCCCCGGACTAAAACTCAGTTTTTTCAGGGCGGGGCCGGGGGTACTCCCTCCTCCGGATCACCGGCCGGAAAGAGATGGGGGGGGTGCTGGAAGTTTAACGAGGGTTCCTGCAAATTTGGAGGAACCTGTCGCTTTAAGCACGAATGCTCCGGATGCGGGGGGGCTCACCCCTTGTCGCATTGCTTCAAAAAGGGCAAGCGGGCGGGGGATGCTGCTGGAAAGGGGGACAACGTCAGTGAGGGGGGAAAAGATGGGGCCTTTTCTAGATAGGTACCCGGACAGGGTGGCGGCGCAGCTGCTTGCTGCCGGGTTTTCGGAGGGATTTGTCATTCCCTGTTCCTTGTCGAAGGCGCCACCCTTGGCTAGGAACCTGCGGTCTGCCTTGGAAAACCCGGCGGTAGTGTCAGAAAAACTGGCGAAGGAAGTTGAGCTGGGTAGGATGGCGGGGCCGTTCGCAGAGATGCCGCTGCCTGATTTGGTGGTGTTGCCTCTGGGGGTGGTTCCCAAGAAGGAACCGAACAAGTTTTGCCTCATTCACCACCTGTCCTTTCCAAAGGGGGGGTCGGTGAATGACGCTATAGATCCCGAAGCATGCACAGTATCTTACACGTCGTTTGACGCGGCGGTACGATGGGTGTGGCGGTATGGAAGGGGGGCCCTGATGGCAAAGTCGGACATTGAGGCCGCGTTCCGCTTGCTGCCAGTTCACCCGGACAGCTTTCGGCTGTTGGGTTGTCGGTGGCGGGATGAGTTCTACGTGGATCGATGTTTGCCGATGGGCTGCTCGATTTCTTGCGCGTTTTTCGAAACGTTTAGCTCTTTCTTGGAATGGGTGGTCAGGGATGTGGCAGGCTCGGATTCAGTCATTCACTACCTGGATGACTTCCTGTGCGTGGGCCCTCCGTCGTCCAATGTGTGCGCAATATTGTTGGCAACGTTGCAGCACATGGCGGAAAAGTTTGGGGTGCCCTTGGCAGCTGACAAGACGGAGGGTCCAGCCACGGCGTTGAGTTTTTTGGGAATCATGATTGATTCCGAGGCCATGGAATGTAGGCTTCCTGTGAACAAGGTGGAGAATCTTCGGATGGAGATTCGGGGGATGCTGGGGCGGGACAAGGTTCAGCTGCGGTCCCTGCAGTCGTTGTTGGGCAAGTTGAATTTCGCCTGCCGCATCATCCCTATGGGGAGGGTTTTTTGCCGACGGCTGTCGGCAGCAACAGCGGGGGTGAAGGCTCCTAAGCATTATATCCGCCTGACGGGTAAGCTGAAAGTGGATCTGCACATCTGGGACACGTTTCTGGAAACGTATAATGGGAGGGCAATCTAGATTTCAGGGCCCGTCAGCAACTTTGACCTGGACTTGGTCACGGATGCGGCCGGGTCCACGGGTTACGGAGCCTTTTTCAAGGGGCGGTGGAGTGCAGAGGCGTGGCCTGAGTCCTGGGTAGCAGCAGGTTTTGAGAAGAACCTGGTGCTGCTAGAACTATTCCCGGTGGTGGTGGCAATCGAGTTATGGGGGGAGGAATGCAGGATTTTGAAGATCAGGCTAAATTGCGATAACATGGGTGTGGTGCAGGTCATTAATCGGATTTCTGGTTCATCAGTACCGGTGGTGAGATTATTGCACCATCTCGTGTTACGCTGTTTACAGTGGAACATATTCTTGTATGCTGTACACATCCCGGGGGTGGATAACAGACTCGCTGATGCCTTGTCTCGATTTCAGTGGGACAGGTTCAGGGAGCTGGCTCCAGGGGCAGATGCGGAAGGGGTTCCTTGCCCGGGGTGGATGTGGGGGCTTGCATTGGAGCCGCTGCAGACTGGATCAGGAGGTCGGTGAGTGGGCAGACATGGGCCGCATACTCGAAAGTGTGGGAGGAATGGGCCAGTTTCAGACGGCTGGCGGACGCCGAGCTGGGGGAGGGTGAAATGGGCTGGTTGGTGGTGTATTTTGTGGCTAGACATATGGAGAAGGGAGGGTCTGTATCGGCTTTAGAGAAAAAACTGGCAGCTTTAGCATTTTGGTTCAAATTGGAGGGTAGGACGGATCTCACGAAAACATTTTGGGTAAAGCAGACGGTAAAAGGTTACAAAAAAGGGCGCCAGTGCAAGGATGCGCGGAGGCCGGTGTCGTTTTCGATTTTGGGGAGGATTTTTGGGGTTTTAAGGGACGTCTGTTCTTCGGAATACGAAGTGCGTTTGTTTCGGGCGGTTTTTTCGGTGGCATTTTTTGGGGCGTTTCGGATAGGGGAGTTGGTTAGTCCCTCAAAACGGGTGGCCGGGGGCTTTTCGGGGGGTGACGTCCGGTCGGAGGATGACAGGGTGGTTTTTCGGCTGAGACGGTCAAAGACGGATCAGAAGGGCAAAGGGAGGGACGTAATTTTGTATTCTATGCCGGGTTCAGAGATGTGTCCGGTAAGGGTGGTAAGGGAATATGCAGAGGGACGCCCTGAGGTTGGTGGACCGTTTTGGGTACACGTGGATGGGTCTTTTGTATCGCGTTTTCAATTCATTGCGATTTTTAAAAAATGTTTGAAGACTGTGGGGTTAGACGAGCGGCTGTTTGCCTCGCACTCCTTCCGCATCGGGGCGGCGACTGAGGCGGCCCAGTGTGGGTTGGATGAGGCGGCAGTAAAACGGATTGGGAGATGGGAGTCGAGGAGATTCCATTCTTATGTTCTCCCGCATTTGGTGATGGATGAATAAATTGGGGGGAGGTAGACTGCTGGAGAGGCCGGGATGTTATTTGTGGGGTGTGTTTGTAATAGTCATGGTTATTGTTTGTTTTTCAGGTGGAAGACAGGCGTGCCTCGTATGGATCATGGGGCATTCTTATGTCTGTAGGGGGGCCAGGAGAGTGGATGCTAGGCCAGGGGGTAGGCAATTGGGAATTTCCAGGCAGGAGGCTACGATTCGGTGGTTGGGTATCCCCGGGATGGGTTGGGGCAGGGTGCTGTCTGAAGTACAGCGCTATGTTCGGCTCGACCGACCCCCAGATGTGTTGCTGATACACGTCGGGGGGAACGACCTGGGGATTCGGCCTATAGGGGACTTGATGACGGCAGTTAAGGCGGACGTCTTGACGATGCGGGCATCTTTCCCCAGGATGTTGATTATCTGGTCGGACATTGTCGCGCGAACAACGTGGCGCATGGCAAGGTCGGTGGATCGGGTCAATAAGGGGAGGGTGAAGGTAAACAAGGTACTGGGGAGGTTTGTGGCAAAACACGGGGGTTTAGTGGTGCGACACAGGGAGTTGGAGTTGAACGTGGGTTTGTATCTGCTCAGGGATGGTGTTCACCTGACGGATGTGGGTACAGACTTGTGGATGATAGGTGTACAGGAAGGGGTTCAGAGGGCCCTGCGGGTGTGGGGGGGGCCCGTAAGGAAAAGGGGGGTTTCCCTTCCGGGCTGTGGCGGTGTGCTTTGTCTTTGACGGTGACAGTGAACTGATGGAATGGAAATGGTTGGGGGGCTCATCGATGGGATGGCCCCTCCTATGGTGGTTATTGCAGTGGAACGGTGTCTGCTGCAATACGGTTACGGTGCACTGCGGGTTAAAAAGGTGTCTCAGAGCTGGGTCGGCTGGAGGCCTGGGTATGGTAATTGGTACCGCAGTGTGGTGGTGAAAAGGTTAATGGGGGTTACTGTCAAGGACCAATTGGGACTGGTTTCAAATATTAAAAGTGTTTGGTAAAAGTGTTAATAGTTAAAGTTGGAATGGTTGGACATTCCTATCATTAAAATTTGGTTAAAGATTTATTTGGTTATAAAATAAAATGGCTGTTGTGGCCAATTTTACTCCAATTTACTGTGTCGGTCTCATTACTGGGTTAGAATGGTTATGGGGGAAAATGGGGGGGGGGGTGGTAAAAGGGAATTATTTAATGGAGCGAGGGGGTGTAGGAGAGAGTGGCACATTGAAACTACACTAGTCATGTAAAAAATACTTGGTGTCACCGCATTTCTCGAAGTGCCCATAGCGGAGGTGGTGGTGACACAACTGGCACTAGTGGTAATTGTGCAGGTTGTTCTTGGGGGAATATCCTGAAAAGGGCGACGACATGCAATAGATGCCAACTGCTTCCTGGTCTCAGAGCAGGACCTCTCAGCCCTGCTAGTAGGGGATTTTGAACCATCAACAGTTTCCCTCCCTGACCTTTTCTGTTTGGAGGGTGGCCTTAGCCTAGCACTACTGTTAGTCAAAGTATCAAAGCTTGGCCTCTTGCAGCTGCTACATCTGATTGAATGCATTTGCTGAGGCACTGAAACAGGACAGGCGAGCTGCTCCTGCTGCTTCATTTGCCTCCCCTTTGAAAAGCCACTCCTGTGAGGCCTAACACGACTACTGGAACGTTGTGTAGTACTGGTGGTGGAAGTACGACTGTCTGGGCCTGGCAATACAGATGCTGACATACAAGACACAGACAATGGTGGTGCAAGCTCACAGGTGCGGGTGGTGGTTGTTGTTGCTGTGTCACTGCTGCTGCTGGTACCAGGAGGAGGAATCTCATGTTGAGAGCTTGAATCCATCTTGACAACTTTACTTCACTGGACTCTGTTCTGCTGCTTCTAAAATACTGTCTCCTCTCCTCTGCTCAAACTCCCTTTCCCACTGGAATGGAGTGAACTTTTTGCCCTTAATCCAACCTCCAGTACAAAATAAAACAGTTGATTGGACTGTAAATTACTCTATGCCAGTAATCTAGCCCCCAAGGTATGAACTGATTGGCCTAAAAAACGGTAAGGCCCCTTTCACAAGGGGCGGATCAGTAATGATATGCCCCGTGAACCTCCGCTTGCTCAGCAGGGATCGCTCTGTTGATCCCGCTGAGCTGGCGGATGACAGGGCGGTCCCCGCACACTGTGCAGGGACCGCCCTGTTATTTCTCCCCTCTCCCCTATGGGGGGATCGGATGAACACGGACCGTCTGTCCGTGTTCACCCGATCCGATCCGTCAGACGGATAGAAAAGTAGGTTTTTCCTCCGTCACACTTTGGCGGATCGGAGCGGGTCGGATGTCAGCAGGCATGTCACCGCTGACATCCGCGGCTCCATAGAGGAGCACGGAGCGCCCGTTCAGGTCCACTTAAAAAACTGGCAGGCGGACCTAAACGGGCCGCCCGTGTGAAAGAGCCCTAACTCTCTAATACCCAGAATAACAAATTAATTTGAACTTAAATCGAAATTCGTCTGAATTTTGCAACTTTCGGACATTCGGATGCATTTGAATTTCCGAACAAAGCAATTACGAAGAAATCCGAATCCAAAATAAATTATATCGCAAATAGCGAATGGCTTCAGCCTAATTTTTTGATGATTTAAAGCGGCCTAATGCAACAGCAAGTCAACTTGTGACTTTGCATAAGGAATCATTTAATTTCACTATTCGTTAAATTTAGTGGACATTCGGATGAATCAATTTCTTTCCAATTGTTTAGTAGCTCACTAGGAAATAAAATGAATCAATTTGAATAAAATAAAATTATTCGTTATGCGATCAGGATCACAAGTTGACTTGCTGTTGCATTAGGCTGCGTTAACACATTAACGAATTATTCCGAAGGCATTCGCTATTTGCGATATATTTTATTTCGGATTTGGTTTTATTCGTAATGCTTCCGAATGTCGGAAAGTTGCAAAATTCGGACGAATTTTGTTTTGTTACTAAATTAATTGCACAAGTCTACCACTCAGCTCTTCGCTCTGATGCTGGTCGTGATGTCATCTTCTGGTGCCGGGGTTCCATCAGTGGTTCTGTGTTCCGGCCATTCACGCAGGTAGTTAGTTTTGGCGTGAGGCGTGGCATGCCCTCAACCAGCTCCTTGGGATCAGTGATCCGATTGTCTTCCCACCTTGCATCGGACTTACTTGTTTGCCATTGGTAGTGTCATTAGAGCCTCCTTGCACTTCCGATCGTACCCAGAGCTATTGGCTTTTGCATACTGTCCCACCAGCCCCACGATCGCTGGTACATCTCCATCCATAGGCAGGTAGGCTCCCGTAGCCAGGGGTTCCCTTTTGGGAGAGCATCTTACACAGAGACATATACACACTATGTGGTTGAAGCAGGGCTGGTGCAAGAATTTTTGACACCCTAGGCCAGGGGTGTCCAAACTTTTTTCAAAGAGGGCCAGATTTGATGAAGTGAACATGGTTGAGGGCCGACCATTTTGCCTGACATTCTTTAAACCATTTAAATTTGGTCTAAGTGTGTTCGTCTGAGCACTAATACACTGCCCAACAAGAATTCTCTTGCCTTTGTGGCTGTGTGTGGTGAAGAGATGAGTTTGGGCGTGTTATTTTTGATATGCCGTATTTATCGGCTTATAACACGCACCTTCACTTTAAAAAGGAAATTTCAGTAAAAAAAATCTTACATTTTAAATAAAGAACTGTGAAGCAAAATAAGGGTCAGTGCCCATCAATGCAGCCTAATCAGTGCCCATCTAAAGCCTAATCAGTGCCCATCTGCAGCCTCATCGTTGCCATGAATGCAGCACCCACCGTATTGCCATGAATGCAGCATCCACTCCATTGCCATTAATGCAGCACCCACTCTATTGCCATAAATGCAGCACCCACCATATTGCCATTAATGCAGCACACACTCCACTGCCATCAATGCAGCACTCACTGTATTGCCATGAATGCAGCACTCACTGTATTACCATGAATGCAGCACCCACTGTATGGCCGTGAATGCAGCACCCACTACATTGCCATCCCATTGACAACGTCTGGTTAATGACGAAACGAGTTTGGGTGGATGCGCAGTGACGTCACCACGCCGAGGAGGAAGGGCTCCAGCTGGCATTTGTTTTTATATGTAAAGTTTTTACCTGCATCTTGAAAGTACCACTTGCATTTTTTAAATAAATAAGTCATACGGAATTATGCTATGGTGCAAATTCTTTCTACTTATGTCCATCTGGTGGAGTCTGTGAATGCGAAGGAAGCCAGCTCTGGGAACTTCTGGTCTTGGAGTCCATTACAGCTTTCAAAGGCCGCGGCTGGGCTATAGCCGCTTGCTAATCGAGCTTGCCCTTTCGGTAAGCGGCTTTGATACTCGGTGGTGGGTTTTCACTTAAGTGTGAAATATCTGTGAAGTCACTTTGGTGTGAAGTTTTTGGAGCATAACTTTCAAGATCAAATATTTGTGTGCATACTGAATGGTGCACATTTGGACTAGTTGTACATAGTGTAACATTTTTTGATTTCAGTGGACTTTAATGTTTTGGTTCAGTGGCGCAGCTTTAACCCCTTTTTTTTTCTTACTACATTGCCATGAATGCAGACTTACCATTGCCGTCAGTGCAGTGTGCAGAGGAGACAGGGAGGGGGCGGGATGAGCACCAACAGGCAAACAGGAGAAACTTATGTTTTCTTTAATTGAAAGTCCCACCTCCTGTGATGGACAGAACAGTTGTCCAATGGCAGCGCAGGAGACGGGACTTCCTTGTACACAGGACACCATGTAAACAGGAAATACTCCCCTGTCTGGACGGCACTCGTCCCTCTCCTCAAGGCAGCCAGCATACCTATTCGTTGGGGGCCACAAAAGATATACATGTCATGATCACCAGGCGGGCCGTCCGAAACCGGAACGCGGGCCGCGATTGGCCCGTGGCCCAGACTTTAGACATGCCTGCCCTATATGAAGCCTAATTTTCTCACCCCCCTTGGCTTCCCCCTTGACTCCACTTCCTGCCCATGTATACCCCATATTTTTAATGAAGCGCCCATCAAATGCAACCTTACCAGCACCCATCAATGCAGCCTCACCAGCGCCAATCAATGCAGCCTACCAGTGCCCATGAATGAATGTTTACTTGCTTCCATTCATTTAGGACACAGACACCGTCCTCTACTGCAGCTGCGCCTCTGACACTATGGGGGTTATTTAAGTAAGGCAAATCCGCTTTGCCCTACCAGTGCAAACTACATTTGTAGAGTGCACTTGAAATTGCACTTGGAAATGCAGTTGCTATAAATCTGAGGGGTAAATCTGAAACGAGGGGAAGCTCTGCTGATTTTATTATCCAATCATGTGCAAGCTAAAATGCTGTTTTTTATTTTCCTTGCATATCCCCCTCGGATCTACAGTGACTGCACTTCCAAGTACACTTTCAGTGCAATTTCAAGTGCACTTTGCATTTGTAGTTTGTACTTGTAGTGCAAAGTGGATTTGCCTTTAATAAATAACCAACAGTGTGCGAACGGAGCGGCGGCTGCCTGCTGATGCTAAGACTTAGTTGCTTGCTGCAGAGAGAAGAGAGTAGGAACATCAGTGGCCAGCTGCCCTAGGCGGCTGCCTAGTTTGCCTAGTGGTAACCGGCCCTGGGCTGAAGGGATATGGCATGAAGTCCTCCACAATTCTACTGTTATTGCCTTTTTTTGACTTGGTAGTGCAAATAAATGATTTTTATTTTATGAAGCTGGTTGTTTCATACTCCATTGTGCCTACAATTATACATCCATATGGCCTTTTATATGTTCCTTGGGATTCTGTAGAGGTGATCAGGAACACTATTGCAGGCATACACTGGTCTGGTGACACAGGAACTGGTGTGGTTGTGATCAGGAACACTGCTGCTGGCTTACACTGGTCTTGTGACTCTGGCACTGGAGTGGCAGCAATCAGGAACACAGTTGTTAGACACAGCAATGCATACCTCCCAACTTTCTGAGATGGGAATGAGGGACACCTATCAGCAAAAGTATGCAGGCATAGGACACACCCCTTGCCACGCCCCTTAAAGGAGAATTGTACAAAAAAATAAGATTGGTTAAACCCACAAGTGCTTTTTTTACCACTACTATTTCTTTATATTGGCTTTTGGAATTTACAAATGCAGCAATTTAGAAATCAGATGAAAGTTTAGTGCTGGGAAACACTTTTTGATAGATAAAAATGCCACCATAGTGACACTGCACTGCTCAGGGGGCTGTGATCATTGTATTGCTGTGTCTATTGATAAGAGATGCTGGCTGCTACACTGATAACACTGTATGCCAGTGCATCCATCCAGTGTCTATGATCACTAGTCACAGCAGTGCCATAGTAACACTGCACTGCACAGGGGGCTTTGATAGTTACAGTGTCTTGAATAAGTATTCATACCCCTTGAAATGTTCCACATTTTGTCATGTTACAACCAAAGACGCAAATGTATTTTATTGGGATTTTATGTGATAGACCAACACAAAGTGGCACATAATTGTGAAGTAAAAGGAAAATGATAAATGGTTTTCAAAATGTTTTTATAAATAAATATCTAAAAAGTTTGGCGTGCATTTGTATTCAGCCCCCTTTACTTTGATACCCCTAACTAAAATCTAGTTCTAAAATCAGAAGTCACCTAAATAATAAATAGAGTCTACCTGTGTGTAATTTAATCTCAGTATAAATATAGCTGTTCTGTGAAACCCTCAGAGGTTTGTTAAAGGACCTTAGTGAATAAACAGCATCATGAAGGCCAAGGAACACACCAGACAGGTCAGGGATAAAGTTGTGGAGACTTTTAAAGCAGGGTTAGGGTATAAAAAACATCTCACGGAGCACTGTTGAATTCAACATCCAAAAAATATAAAGAGTATGGCACAACTGCAAACCCACCAAGACATGGCCGTCCACCTAAACTGACAGGCCGGGCAAGAAGAGCATTAATCAGAGAAGCAGCTGAGAAGCTCATGGTAACTCTGGAGGAGCTGCAGAGATCCACAGCTCAGGTGGGAGAATCTGTCCACAGGACAACTATCAGTCGTGCACTCCACAAATCTGACCTTTATGGAAGAGTGGCAAGAAGAAAGCCATTGTTGAAAGAAAGCCATAAGAAGTCCAATTTGTAGTTCGCAAGAAGCCATGAGGGGAACACAACAAACACGTGGAAGCAGGTGGTCTGGTGAGTCCAAAATTGAACTTTTTGGCCTAAAAGCAAAACGTTATGTGTGGCAAAAAACTAACACTGCTCATCGTCCTGAACACACCATCCCCACCGTGAAACATGGTGGTGGCAGCATCATGTTGTGGGGATGCTTTTCTTCAGCAAGGACAGGGAAGCTGGTCAGAGTTGATGGAAAGATGGATGGAGCCAAATACAGGGCAATCTTATAAGAAAACCTGTTAGAGTCTGCAAAAGATTGTTAACTGGGGCGGGAGGTTCACCTTCCAGCAGGACAACAATCCTAAACATACAGCCAGAGCTACAGTGGAATGGTTTACATCAAAGCATATTCATGTGTTAGAATAGCCCAATTAAAGTCTAGACCTAAATCCAATTGAGAATCTGTGGCAAGACTAGAAATGCACAAATGCACAAACGCTCTCCATCCAATATGACAGAGCTTGAGCTATTTTGCAAAGAAGAATTGGCACAAATTTCACTCTCTAGATGTGCAAAGCTAGTAGAGTCATACCTAAAAAGACTTGCAACTGTAATTGCTGTGAAAGGTTTTTTTTTAACAAAGTATTGAGGGGGCTGAATACTAATGCACCCCACACTTTTCACATATTCTTCCACTTCACAATTATTGTGCCACTTTGTGTTGGTCTCTCACATAAAATCCCAATAAAATATATTAACGTTTCTGTTTGTAACATGATAAAATATGGAAAATTTCAAAGGGGTATGAATACTTTTTCAAGGCACTGTGGGCCTGATTCCCAAAAGAGATACGCAGGCGGAACTGCTGTTCAGTCTGTGCCTAACTTTGGAAACGATTTTCAAAAGGCTTTTTCTAAAGTTAGGCAGAAAATCTGACATGTGTAAGACACTTACACGGTCAGATTTTAGGATGCAGTACCGCATCCGCCACTGGGGGCATTTCTCATTGAAATGCAGCTTTGCGTATGCAAATGAGGACTTAAGCAGATTTTCAAAGCATTTCATCACTGTGATTTCTGCCTAAGTTCCGAATTTGCCTGCACAAAACTAGGGCTGGTTTTATAATGTGGAAAGTTAGTCACACATTGTAAAGGCCCATTCCAGCGACGGCATTTGGTATGCATTCCCGAGGGAGAACTCCACGGCAATTTTTAAATTCAAAACCGGCATGGGTTCCCCCCCCAGGAGCATACCAGGCCCTTAGGTCTGGTATGGGTTGTAAGGAGACCCCCCCTCCGCCGAAAAATCGACGTAGGGGGTCCCCCTACAATCCATACCAGACCCGTATCCAAAGCACGCTACCCGGCCGGCCAGGAATGGAGTGGGGACTAGCGAGCGCCCCCCCCCTCCTGAGCCGTGCCAGGCCGCATGCCCTCAACATGGGGGGGTTGGGTGCTCTGGGGCAGGGGGGCGCACTGCGGGCCCCCCCACCCCAGAGCACCCTGTCCCCATGTTGATGAGGACAGGACCTCTTCCCGACAACCCTTGCCGTTGGTTGTCGGGGTCTGCGGGAGGGGGCTTATCGGAATCTGGGAGTCCCCTTTAATAAGGGGGCCCCCAGATACCGGCCCCCCACCCTAAGTGAATGGATATGGGGTACATCGTACCCCTATCCATTCACCTGGAGGCAAAAAGTAAAAGTTAGTAAACACACAACACAAGGCTTTTTAAAATAATTTATTATTCTGCTCCGGATGCCCCCCCTGTCTTCTTTATTAGCTCTATTTCCAGGGGGGGCTTCTTCTTCCGCTCTCCGGGGGTCTTCTTCCACTCTCCGGGGGGGGTTTCTTCTTCCGCTCTCCGGGGGGGGGCTTCTCCGCTCTCCGGTGGGCTTCTTCCATCTTCTCCCCTCTTCCGCTGTTGACTCGGCGAACCCCGGTTCTTCTGCAGCTCTCCGGTGCCTTCTTCTTCAGCGCTGGCTGCCTGCTATCTTTGTGTGGTAGCTCAATTTCTAACAGGCAGCCGGCGCGGTCTTCTGTGACGTCAGGGTCTTCTGTTCTTCTCCCCTCTTCCGATGTTGCCTCGTCGCCTGTTGTCGCTGTAATGATGGAAGCGCGCCTTGCATCCCATTTATATAGGCATCACCGTCCCATCATGCTCCGGCAGGTACCCACGTGGTGGGTGCACGTGGGTAGGCACCCACCACGTGGGTACCTACCGGAGCATGATGGGACGGTAATGCCTATATAAATGGGATGCAAGGCGCGCTTCCATCATTACAGCGACAACAGGCGACGAGTCAACATCGGAAGAGGGGAGAAGAACAGAAGACCCTGACGTCACAGAAGACCGCGCCGGCTGCCTGTTACTAATTGAGCTAACACACAAACATAGCAGGCAGCCAGCGCTGAAGAAGAAGGCACCGGACAGCTGGAGAAGAACCGGGGTTCGCCGAGTCAACAGCGGAAGAGGGGAGAAGATGGAAGAAGCCCACCGGAGAGCGGAGAAGCCCCCCCCCGGAGAGCGGAAGAAGAAACCCCCCCCCGGAGAGTGGAAGAAGACCCCCGGAGAGTGGAAGAAGAAGCCCCCCCTGGTAATAGAGCTAATAAAGAAGACAGGGGGGGGCATCCGGAGCAGAATAATAAATTATTTTAAAAAGCCTTGTGTTGTGTGTTTACTAACTTTTACTTTTTGCCTCCAGGTGAATGGATAGGGGTACGATGTACCCCATATCCATTCACATAGGGTGGGGGGCCGGTATCTGGGGGCCCCCTTATTAAAGGGTACTCCCAGATTCCGATAAGCCCCCTCCCGCAGACCCCGACAACCAACGGCAAGGGTTGTCGGGAAGAGGTCCTGTCCTCATCAACATGGGGACAGGGTGCTCTGGGGTGGGGGGGCCCGCAGTGCGCCCCCCTGCCCCAGAGCACCCAACCCCCCCATGTTGAGGGCATGCGGCCTGGCACGGCTCAGGAGGGGGGGGCGCTCGCTCGTCCCCACTCCATTCCTGACCGGCCGGGTAGCGTGCTTTGGATATGGATCTGGTATGGATTGTAGGGGGACCCCCTACGTCAATTTTTCGGCGGAGGGGGTCTCCTTACAACCCATACCAGACCTAAGGGCCTGGTATGCTCCTGGGGGGGGGAACCCATGCCGGTTTTTTCTTTGAAAATTGGCATGGAGTTCTCCCTCTCAGGAATGCATGCTGAGCGACGCTGTCATTTTTTTTTATAATTATTTGTTTTCCCGGCGCGTCTTTTTTTTTTCACCCGTCGCAACTTTAGTGTCCCGTCGAAATTCTCAAAGCCGCCCGGCGTTAATTACGTTCGCGCGCTGCACGTCGGGAAAATGACGTCACACGCATGCGCAGTACGGCCGGCGCGGGAGCGCGCCTCATTTAAATTTTAAACGCCCCCAGGAGAGGAGGACCGCCTTACAACGGCGGCACTTAAGTTACACGGCCTGAAATTTCTAGGTAAGTGCTTTGACGATCGGGCACTTAGGTAGAAATTTTAAGTCAGTGTAACTTAACTGCTGAAATTTAAGTTACGCAGGATTTTTGAGAATTTGGCCCTGTATTTCCGATTATTGTAGTAAACACTTTGGGGTTGATTTACTAAAGGCAAATAGACTGTGCACTTTTGAAAGTGCAGTTGCACTCTGCAAGGGAAGTTGCTCCAGAGCTTAGTTAATAATGGAGAGCTCTGCTGACTTCCTTCATTGGCTGCCAGTAACAGATAGGATCACTTTCAAGGCACTGGGCCAGATTCACAAAGAGATACGACGGTGTATCTACAGGTACACCATCGTATCTCTGACTTACACTGGTCCTATCTATGCGCCTGATTCATAGAATCAGATACGCATAGATAGGGCTAAGATCTGACAGTGTTACACTGTGTTACACTGTCGGATCTTTTTTTCCATTTAAAAATGGCGCCGGGGGCGTTCCCGCTGATTTACGATAAATAATATGTAAATCAGCGAGATACGCAAATTCACGAACGTACGCGGACCCGACGCAGTCTTCTTACGACATTTCCGTAGCGGCTTTCCCGGCGTATACTTACCCCTTCTTTTATCAGGCGCAGCCAATGTTAAGTATAACCGGCGTTCCCGCGTCGAATTTGAATTTTTTAACGTCGTTTGCGTAAGTCGTTCTCGAATACGGACGGACGTCGTTTACGTAAGCGTCGAAACCACTGACGTCCTAGCGACGTCAGTGGGAGCAATGCACACCGGGAAATTTCGCGGACGGCGCATGCTCATTTAAATCGGCGCGGGAACGCGCCTGATTTAAATAGTACACTCCCCTAGCCGCGGAATTTGAATTCCGCCGGGGGATTTAGGATCCGCCGTCGCAAGTTTGGAGGTAAGTGGTTTGTGAATTAGCCACTTGCCTCCTAAACTTGCGGGAGCGGATCTTAATTCACGTAGATCGAGCGGATCTATAGATCTGCTGAGCTACGTGAATCTGGCCCACTCTGTCTAATGCATAAGTGCATTCATGGAAACGCCCCCCAATATCTATGCAAAAAAATAAATGCTCACAACCCCAATCGTATTCTACGATCCACCAATCAAAACCTTGTCCAGATACCCAAAGCCAGATATAAGTCCAAGGGAGATCGAAGGTTTGCAGTCCAGGGACCACGACTGTGGAACGCTCTACCAACCATCATTCGATTGGAGTCGGACCACTTGGCCTTCAGGAGAAAGATTAAAACCCATCTCTTCTGAGGCCAAGGGGATTCACTCAGAGAATGGATACAGCGCCCAGAGGCAATTCAGTCCGCATGTGTTGCGCTATATAAGTTTTTTCACTCACTCACTTCCATCATCCAATCACGTGTCAGCAAAGATTTTGTTTTTGCAATTTTCCTTGCACATGATTGGATGATGGAAGTCAGCAGAGCTCTTCATTATTTACTAAGCTCTAGAGCAACTGCCCGTGCAGAGTGCAACTGCACTTTCAAAAGTGCACAGCCTATTTGCCTTTAGTAAATCAACCCCACTGTTTCCTCTCACAGCCAATCGCTGTGAGAGGAAATGGTTCAAAGGCTACATCATGCAGACTTTGTTTACAATTGTGATTGGTTAGAACAATCACATGGCATACGGCCAATTTCAAAGACCCTGTACCCTGACCTGTGATTCTCTGGAGGTTATTTACGAAAGGCAAATCCACTTTGCACTACAAGTGCAAAGTACACTTGAAATTGCAATGAAAGTTCACTTGGAAGTGCAGTCGCTGTAGATCCGAGGGGGACATTCAAGGAGAATAAAAAACAGCATTTTAGCTTGCACATGATTGGATAATAAAAGCAGCAGAGCTTCCCCTCAGATCTACAGCCATCTACAGTGACGGCACCTACAAGTGCACTTGTAGTCCAAAGGCAGTCTGTGTTGGTGCTTCTCAAGCACCTTGTAAATGTGAGTGCATTATCATATGTGTTTTAAATTTGCCCAATTTTTTAATAAACTTGCTACTCTGTCACAGGGGGTTATTTACGAAAGGCAAATCCACTTTGCACTACAAGTGATAATTGAAAGTGCAATCGCTGTAGATCTGAAGGGAAGCTCTGCTGATTTTATCATCCAATCATGTGCAAGCTAAAATGCTGTTTTTTTTTATTTTCCTTACATGTCCCCCTTGGATCTACAGCGACTGCACTTCCAACTGCACTTGTAGTGCAAAGTGAATTTGCCTTTCGTAAATCATGATGTATACACACCGCTCCTAAACCACTCCAAAGATGCTGCTTGCAGGACTTTTTCTAACGTCCTGCAAGCGCACAGCTTCACTGTGAAAGCACTAAGGGCTCTAATACTGGGGCTGCAGGGCAGGCATTTTACAGGTGTAATTTTTAGCCCTTTTGTGCCTAAAAAAACACTTCCAGTGTGAAAGGGGACTAAATGTATGTGGAACTTACTATCTGTATATTGTGATGACATTTAAAAAAAATGGCACTGTTCACATCTCTCTCTCTCTCTGCAGTTCCAGTGCCTATGGCTCAAATGGCACAGAACGCTTCATGCACTTATCTTTGAATCACTTGTGATGTTAAGCCTTGTACACACGATCGGATTTTCCGACGGGAATTGTGTGATGACAGGCTGTTGGCGGAAAATCTGACCGTTTGTATGCTCCATCGGACAATTATTGTCGGATTTTCCCCAGACGCATGCATGCTTTAAAATTTTCCACCAACAATGGTCTGTTGTCGGACAAGAGTGCAAAGTACAAAGTACATGCTCGGAAGCAATGCTCACCATAACACAACATTAGCAGAAGGTGCCCAAAGGCTGGCGCTAAAGAGCTGAAAAAAACGTGTCGTTTCATGTCTGTTGGCCGGCAATTGTGTGCCGTTTGTATGCAAGACAAGTTCACGGCCAACGCCCTTCGGACAAAAGTCCTACGCTTTGTCCGCGGAAAATCCGATCGTGTGTCCGAGGCTTTAGTATGTCTAATTTTCTTGGGATCACAGGACAAGTGAGCAACAGCATTTTTGGATGTATAAAAGGGTATTTAATTCCGTATTTAATTCCGTATTTAATTCCGTATTTAATTCCAGCAAGTAACGCTACATGACATTTATTCTTTATCCCATAGATATAATTACCTTGTTAATGGGAACCTATTCATTCATTTAACTTTTTCATGTTTTGAAGGGTTTGAAACTTTGATGGCCTGACCAAATGAAACAATATTACTATGATTGGTTTTCTTATCCTTATTTCTAATGTAGCCAAAACAGCAGCACCAATGCCTTACCAGACAAACTGGATATTTTTATTTCTAATTAAAATGATCAAACAATTTAATTGCAATTTGGTACTGGTGTACCTATATACCTCAAAATATTTTTTCCACATTTCTATTGAGCCCACATATATAGGTTTTAATATGCATAATAATAAGGCATGGCCAATAGGCAAATGTATTTTAACAGTTTAGGTAATTAAAGCTATTACAGGAAGAAAAAGTGCTAATCAATTAACTAAAAGTTGATAATATTCCTAAATTGTAACTGTACCTATAATATAATGGGGGATTGATGCAGGAAAACTTTGTACTTTTTCCCCCAATTTAGCAATTTGTATTATATTATGCTGCAATAAGAGAGAGAAGAATATACAAAGTAACTGAAAAGTGTAGCTTGTTTTGTTTCTACAATAAAAAAAATACCATGACCACCCAGACTAAATGATTGGATACAATATCAGCCTTGGGCTGAGAAGCTATGCATGCATACAGAAGCACACTGTTTATATAACATCCTGTTGGCTCTGGAAGTGTTCCTGGAGGATTTTTAACAGTTGCCGGAAGGAGTGAATAAAGTCCATGAGCTCACCAATATACCACTGGATTAAAATAGCAATTGCAGGATGCAGCTTTCTGGCTGAAAATATTGGATAGTCATTTGTTTTTTGATCTTCTAATGCTTTGAAAAGGTTGTCACAGCTCTCGTTTGGAATGTTATCTTTACTGAAAAGGTTGTGGGAAGGTATAAAAAAATTTAAAAGAGAATAATTTTTCAGGCATTCCTGAAAGAATTCAACATATCTATTAAAGCAAACATCCAGCTCTTCCATCTTCCAATCTTCATCACTTGGGTACTTTGTGCAGGCGTGTAGTAGAGCAGTCTTAGCGTGGTATGAAATGAATTCATTAATTCTTTGCGGTTCAAGTACCTTTAGGGTTTCCAGTAGATTCTTCATCAGTTTAAGACATGGCTTCCTGAAGGACATTTGAACAGTGAGAGCGTGCTACAAATTAGGACTATGGGGTTTATTTACTAAAGCTGGAAAGCACAAAATTGGGCTCACTTCTGCTAAGGAACCAATGATCTTCTAACCCCAGCTTGTTCAATTGAGCCTGGTAATGAAACCTGGAAGCTCATTGGTTTTTTATGCAGAAGTGGTGCTCTTTCCAGCTTTAGTAAATAAACTATATATACAAAAATATGCGAAAAAAGCAGGTACATATATCTTTTCATCCTTTGATCGACATAGAGGGGGTTATTTACTAAAGGCAAATCCACTTTGCACTACAAGTACAAACTACAAGTGTAAAGTGCACATGAAATTGCACTGAAAGTGCACTTAGAAGAAGTGCAGTCGCTGTAGATTCGAAGGGGACATGCAAGGAAAACAAAAAACAGCATTTTAGCTTACACATGATTGGATGATAAAATCAGCAGAGCTTCCCCTCATTTCAGATCTACCCCTCAGATTTACAGCGACTGCACTTCCAAGTGCACTTTCAGTGCAATTTCAAGTGCGCTTTGCACTTGTAGTTTGCACTTGTAGTGCAAAGTGGATTTGCCTTTTGTAAATAACCCCCAGAAAGTCTTAAACCTTTGGATCATATGATCAAATATATAAAGCAGGCCGCTACTCCTTGAAGAATAAGAATCACAATAAAATAAATAACATTCAGTGACACATGTAACCTTATATCATATATGAAATAGTAGCCAGTCCATACAAATATTATCCCGGTCGCCGTGCCTTTCAACAATACTGATGTGCACATTGGTCAACCATGGCTTTGATGCTATGATAGTAGCGCACTTATATTTTTTGTTTCTATATGTCTTCTGGAGCCCAATATTAGGTTCCTATATTTTTGAGTGCAGCACTTCACTTTTTATTTTTTATCACTATTTATATTCAACATTATTTCAATTGTACTTTTTGGGAGTAGCGCGGATTGATCTGTGCCTTTATTTTCAACAATACTGTTCAATAGTTATTCTTATTCCAACAGAATGTGACCACTCGCTCACCAACCGTACAGTAAATGACCATTGAAGGTCTATATCACTTTTCAGATAAAAACCAAGATGGAGATGGGATAAATCCACGTTCACCACACAAGCATTCTCTCATTATCCAGAAAAAACACAAGCAAAACATCAGAATAGTAACATAGTGTAGCAAGTTAATTAAAAACTGGGTACATTTAAAAACCATATGATAATGCACTCACATTTACAAGGTGCTTAAAGGGGTTGTAAAGGATTTTTTTCCCCCCTAAATAGCTTCCTTTACATTAGTGTAGTCCTCCTTTACTTACCTCATCATTTGATTTTGCTTGTTTCTTCTGAGAAATCCTCACTTCCTGTTTTTCTGTCTGCAACTCCACACAGTAATGCAAGGCTTCATTCCTGGTGTGGAGAAAGGCTCTTGAGGGGGTGAGCAGGCAAGTCAGGACGCTCTCTTCTTTGCAGATAGAGAAAGGAGCTGTGTGTTAGTGGGCGTACTGACTCTCCTGCTCGCCCCCTCCCCCCTCAAGAGGCTTTCTCCACACCAGGGAGTAAGCCTTGCATTACTGTGTGGAGTTACAGACAGAAGAACAGGAAGTGAGGATTTCTCAGAAGAAAAAAGGACATTTGGAAGCAAAATCGAAAGGATTTCTCAGAAGAAATAAGCAAAATCAAATGATGAGGTAAGTGAAGGAGGACTGCACTAAGGTAAAGGGAGCTATTTAGGGGGGAAAAAATTCCTTTACAACCCCTTTAACCTCCCTGGCGGTATGATTCTGTCTGGAATTACGTACCAAAAGCGGTACATTTATTTTGCAAGGAAATTTGGCGTTTTATACTGTGGGCCTGTAATTTTTAGAAATAACTCACTTAAATCTGACCAAACAAGAGTCTTGTAGGCATCCCGGGTATGATTTTTTTTTTAAAACAAAATTATAAATTATAATATAATAAATAATTATAAATAATTATAACAAATAATAATATAATTATATAAAAAATTATTCAATAATGTAATCAACTCAAAATCACTGAAATTTGCTCAGTTGCAGAATTGTCGCTGTCATTACTTTTATTTTTTTATGACGAATTTCCCCGCAAATCGCTATCGCACATTTCTGCAAGTGATTATAATTTATTATCGCTGTTTTCTAGCTGATCTAAAACCATTTTTGACATAAAGGGACACTTTTGGACAATCTACAGTTTTTAGGCAGAAATTACATTTTTTTTTTAAATAAAAGTACATGCAGGACACTGGGCAGACCACTAGGGACAAGGGGTGTGTGTATTTTTTACATACAGTACTGTAATCTATAAGATTACAGTATACTGTATGTAAAGTGTTTGTTTACTTTTTTGAATTTGGCGCCATTCTCCGCCCCCCTGCGTCGTAACGTCGCAGGGAACGGAGATCGGCGGCACACGGGGACTGTGAATCGAGCGAGGAGGTCCCGCTCGCTCACACAGCGGGGTGGCATCGCTGGATCCAGGGACAAGGTGAGTAATTTGCCTGTGGATCCAGCGAAAGGTAAGCCGCGCCGCTGCACGTCCACCCCGAGCGTGACTCGGGGATACCGATTTTAGCATTGAAAACCAACCCCGAGTCACGCTCGGGTTTACCATCAGGGGGGTTAAGAAGCACCAACACAGACAGCCTTTGGAAAAGTCAGAGCACCGTGGCTTGCATGGCAAAGCCGGCCTGCGTTCCAAGAGACCAGATATGACATCTGAGATTACCTGAAAGTGATGATCACGGTAGCGATGCCACAGCCTCAATGTGCGTCATGTGCCTCACGGTGCATCTTCCACAAGCAGTGTACACTGCTTGGGTTTTTAAAAAAATAAAACCTAAAATAACACTCACAAGGGATCCTTTGAGAAAGCCTGAAGGGGCGATACGTGTCAGGTGGTCGGTGTGCAGTGATTATATCACGCTAGGCAGGAACCGTGTGCCATCTTGCCAATGTCTAATCTGCCATTGTGAGAGTATACTGTGCTTATTACCGCATATGTGATATGTTTTTTTTTTTACCCTGTGAGTGTTTTTTTAACTTTCATTTTTTAAATAAAGCAAGCATTTTACACTATGCACCATTTTTTGTGATTTACATGTTCATTGGATGCCGAAGACTGGAGAGCTGAAAATGATATATATGCATGCTGACTGGCTAGCTGTACTAAAAAGTGCTTATTGACCTCCTTTTTATTAATACGATTTGTGTTACAAGGTGAGGAGTCCTCTTCACTGTGGGCAGTGATGGTCACTGTTGTCCAGGGTGTTTTGCACAAGTTTGTATATACTGAAGAATTGCTCAAGTTCATGGATTTTTTTGCCAAATCAAGATCTGTTTAAAGATCTAAATTGGACTGTATATTGGGGTGTTTTACTTAGTTACTTCATATTTCATGTGTGTCGCATTTGGGAGTTTATTCAGGACTTTGTTTTATTTGCATTATTGTATTATTTTGCTGTTTCATATTTACTTTTATGTTTGTAGCATGAACTTATTTGTCAGATCAAGATTGCTTATGTGATTGTAAAGTCTCGCTTTTTTTAAAAACAAATATGTTATACTTTACCTGCTCTGTGCAGTGGTTTTGCACAGAGCAGCCCAGATTCTCCTCTTCTCGGGTCCCTCTTCAGCACTCCTGGCCCCTCCTTCCTGTGTGTTGAGTGCCCCCACAGCAAGCAGCTTGCTATGGTGGCACCCGAGCCAAGCCGCAGCTCCGATGAACCCCAAATGGAATCCATCTAACCTCTCCCACTGTCCATGTGGAGTGCTCTTAATTTTTTGTAAGGTTATGTTTATGTAGTCCCACTACCATAGGTGTGTGCAGCCTATTGCATTAGGGTGTGCACCTGTAAGCTCAAACACACACGCGTGCAGAGATATATATATATATATATATATATATATATATATATATATATATATATACACACACACACACACACTTTTATAAATATACAGTATGTAAACATGTTAAAAAAAAATTAATAAATAGACACTCATCAATGCAAACACTTTCATTTTTTTACCTTAACAAAAATGCGGTGAGTACAGCCAGTCAGTGAGCAGTATGCAGTGAGGACAGCCAGTCAGTGGGCAGTGTGCAGTGAGGACAGCCAGTCAGTGGGCAGTGTGCAGCGAGGACAGCCAGTCAGTGGGCAGTGTGCAGTGAGGACAGCCAGTCAGTGGGCAGTATGCAGTGAGGACAGCCAGTCAGTGGGCAGTGTGCAGTGAGGACAGTCAGTCAGTGGGCAGTGTGCAGCGAGGACAGCCAGTCAGTGGGCAGTGTGCAGCGAGGACAGCCAGTCAGTAGGCAGTGTGCAGCGAGGAAAGCCAGTCAGTAGGCAGTGTGCAGCGAGGACAGCCAGTCAGTGGGCAGTGTGCAGCGAGGACAGCCAGTCAGTGGGCAGTGTGCAGCGAGGACAGCCAGTCAGTGGGCAGTGTGCAGCGAGGACATACAGTCAGTGGGCAGTGTGCAGTGATAACAGCCAGTCAGTGGGCAGTGTGCAGTGGGAGGGCTGTAAGAAGTACTCCAGTTATTAATGTGCAGTGTAAGGCTTGAAAAAGCACAGATGGGGCCAGAAGTGGACTGACAACTCATGGGGCCCCCAGGGCAATAGGAGATTATGGGGCCCCCGGGCAATAGGAGATTATGGGGCCCCCGGGCAATAGGAGATTATGGGGCCCCCGGGCAACAGGAGATAATGGGGCCCACAGGCAATAGGAGATTATGGGGCCTCCGGGCAATAGGAGATTATGGGGCCCCCAGGCAATAGATTATGGGGCCACACAGTATACACACATACATATAGTATACATACACAGTATACACACACAAACACACAATATACACACACAGTATACATACACACAGAATACACATACACACACTGAAAAGGTACTGGAGAGGCGGGGCAGTTATAATCTTGGGATTTTTTTTAAAATAGAGATTTTTACATACTGTCCCTGGTTTTACTGAGGCTGGCAACTCTAATGGGGCCCCCTTGTGGCATGGGGCCCTCGGGCAGTGCCCGAGTGTCCGAGTGCCCAAATGTTCAGTCCGCCCCTGGATGGAGCATAAAGGGAATTCCTGCAGTGATAAAAGTAGACCTACCCCCCTTTAGCCACTTACCCCATTAATGGAAGTAGAAAAATCCCAGACTGTCATCTCTGCTCCGCCCCCTTCCCAGCCAAAGTAACCACGTGTAAGACCCCTTTCATACTGAGAGCACTGCCCAATAGCGCTAAATTGCTGCTCGTTTTAGCAGCACTTTAGCACTGTTTAAGCGGTGCTTTTGTGCCATTTTTTAGCTGCTAGCGGGGTGATTTTAACACCCCAAAAAAAAGGTTACATTTCCTGTTTTGTGGCGCAGATAAACTTTTACTGCTCTCACTACATCTAGAGAGTGCAATAACTTTTCCCCCGCTGACCGCGGCTCAGGAAAAAGGGAAGGCAAAACAATGTCTTGATTTAAATGAAACACCAACACCACCTTTGGAAGAAAGGTAGGATGGGGGCGGAGTACAATTTTGTCTTTGTGACAAACTAAATAAGGCTCTTTAGAAGAAAGAGCTGCTAACTCTGATACTCTTCTAGCAGAAGAGATAGCAATCAAAAAGGCCAATTTCCTGCTCAAAAGAATCAAAGGAATATGGCGGATAGGTTCAAAAGGTTCTTTTGCAAGACAGACAAAACTAAGTTCAAATCCCGGGGACATAAGGGAGACTTGACTGGCGGATTTATCCACAGTACTTCCTGAATAAAAGCCCGGACTAGGGAATAAGATGCCAACGGTCTCTGAAAAAAGATTGATAGAGCCGATATTTGACCCTTGATGGTACTCAGGGCTAATTTCATATCCACTCCTAATTGGCAAAAGGCGAGAATCCTACTTATGACATACTTTTGAGGATTCCACCCTCTGTATTCACACCAGGAAGCATACGCCTTCCACCTGGCTTTCTAGAGTTAATGAGTGTAGCAAGAACTGGACCTGAGAGGCCTTGTTTCTTTAAGATGTGGGTTTCAGCAGCCAGACCATCAAATTTAGCTTCTGTAAGGAAGGGTGGAACACTGGACCCTCTGACAGCAGGTTGTGACGTAGTGGCAGCACCCACGGTCTTCCTACCGCCATCTTTATGATCTCAGCATACCAGGGTCTCCTGGGCCAGTTCGGGGCCACTAGGAGTACTGGTATTCCCTCCTTCTTGAGCACAGCAATCTCTGTAAGAGAGGGAATGGAGGGAATGCATAGATCAGTGAAAACTAGGGTTGTCCCGATACCGATACTAGTATCGGTATCGGGACCGATACTGAGCACTTGCGCGAGTACTTGTATTTTATTTATTCTGTATTACACCTATAGTGCTTAATTGAAGTTTAAAATGCAATGTGAAAAAGCAGCATTAACTGTCACATGACATTAAAAAAAAGTATCGGTATTCGGTATCGGTATTCGGTATCGGCGAGTACTTGAAAAAAAGTATCGGTACTTGTACTCGGTCTCAAAAAAGTGGTATCGGGACAACCCTAGTGAAAACTGATTCCAAGGAATTATTAGAGCATCCGTTCCGTAGGACAAAGGCTTTTTCGTTCTGGACACAATATACCACCCCAAACTGCCCTATACTACCCCAACCTGCTCTATACCACCCAAAACTGCCCTATATCACCCTAACCTGCCCTATACCACCCCAACCTGCCCTATACCACTCTAACATGCGCTATACTACCCTAATCTGCCACTACACCACCCTAGCCTCCACTATACCACCTTTTACTTTGCTAACCTGCCACTATACCACCCTATACTATCATTTACAGGGACCGGTTTGGGGTGCGCCCGTGACTGTGCACTACCTGCAGGGCGCTGGGCAGGATACACATGGGGGGGGGGGACACACCATGTTTTACTGCACAAGGTGACACCAACCCTAGTAAAGCCACTGATGAGAGTAACATGACTGACTTCAGCTTTGAAAAATACCAGTTGCCCGGTAGTCATGCTGACCCACTTGCTTCAGTAGTCAGAGCCCCAGACCTAGGACATGTATGCATAAAAGGACTTCTGACTTTGTCGATCTAAATGCTTGTCATGGTGGGTATGCAATAGTAGCTGACAATTAGGCAGGCTGGAAATGCACACCAGAAGTATACTAGGAGTACAGTTGAATTCCAATTGTATTTAAACCAAAAAGTGTCAACATTTTTTTTTAAAGAATGTCAGGTACACTTATGGATCATTATAGGCAGGAATGTGTGGAGAGTCAGAATTTTTCACCCACATTGGATGTCACAGTGAGATCGAGGTCACACAAAGAAGTGCCCTGGTAGGCTATAAAATTCTGCAACATTTTCTAGAAAAAAAAGCTGGAGTTCCACTGTGATGAACTGTTATAAATAAGTCTGTAGCACTATTTCCATTACTAACCTGCAGCACTTGGTTTCTTGACAGTTGGTTTTTTCTCTTTCATGATGATTAATAATTATATCCTTTTCAATATTTGAAAAGGAAATACGCCAGGTACCTGTAAAAAGGAAGCAGTCATCTACATGAGCAGGAAGAAATGATGCTAGAATTACGTGGAGTGAGAGGTTTCTGGCATCTTAATATACACTGAAATGAAGAGATAGCTGTGATATGCTGGCAATGTACCCATTCAAATGGTGTCCCCAGCAAAAACAGTGCCAAAATGACTCATTTACTACCGAGGAAACTGCTTGAACAAGTATCCAATATGGTGGCCTCTTTCAAGCAAAGGGATGCGTTTTGAGCACTTGTCAATTTGTTAAAACAGAATTGCTATGCTAAAATATGCTTCGCAGATCCTCAGAATATTATGAAAAATCCCATAAATAACTATCCTGGCTAATTCTAAACAGAGAGAAATTCAATCTGAAGAAACCACTCCAAATTAAATATGGTTTCTGGTCTTTGTTCAAATGAGTGTGTTTTAGGTGCAGTAAAAAATGATTTTGAAGTATTCATGATGCAGTTTTCCTCAAAATGTGCTTAAAGGTGAACTAGTAGCACATGTCAAATGTGTCTTAAAATTAACATGCATGCAACACACTGCAAAAAGTGTGAACAAGCCCTAGTAGTGTTGCCAACCGTCCATATTTTTATGGACAATTCGTAAAAATGGGAACTTTTTTCCCCCATTTGGAAATGTCCGTGGTTGCGGGAATGTGCCAGTAAAAATAGCCGAGATTTGTTCGGCTTGGAACTGCGCATGGAGATTGGAGGCAGGGGGTGATGGTGGCTGCGGTGGCACCGCAGAGGGGGGTGGAGGCAGGGGGCAAGGGAGGCAGGGGGAGATTGGAGGCAGGGGGTGTTGGTGGCACCGCAGAGGGGGATGGTGGCACCACAGAGGGTGGGGGATAGCGACAGGGGTTGTTGGTGGCACCGCAGAGGGGGATGGAGGCAGGGGACAATGGAGGCAGGGGGTGATTGGAGGCAGGGGGTGTTGGTGGCACCGCAGAGGGGGATGGTGGCACCACAGAGGGTGGGGGATGGAGACAGGGGTTCTTGGTGGCACCGCAGAGGGGGATGAAGGCAGGGGATGATGGAGGCAGGGGGTGATTGGAGACAGGGGGCCTGGGGGAGATTGGAGGCAGAGGGAGATTGGAGGCAGAGGGAGATTGTGGCACCGCAGAGGGGGATGAAGGCAGGGGATGATGGAGGCAGGGGGTGATTGGAGACAGGGGGCCTGGGGAGATTGGAAGCAGAGGGAGATTGTGGCACCGCAGAGGGGGATGAAGGCAGGGGATGATGGAGGCAGGGGGTGATTGGAGACAGGGGGCCTGGGGGAGATTGGAGGCAGAGGGAGATTGGAGGCAGGGGGAGATTGGGGCACCGCAGAGGGGGGTGAAGGCAGGGGGTGTTGGTGGCAGAGGGGGGTGGAGGCAGGGGGTGATGTGACTAAATAATTTGCCCTTATTATATCGAAAATAACAAAAATATGTTTTTATACCTTAATATCTACCTTAAATCACATTGCTATTTGCCTAGCGTACTTGTTTGTAGCCTAAATACTGAAATTTGCACCTAAAAATTTAATTTAGTAACTTTTGTGGAATGCCAGTAAAAACGTGGCTGTGGCAGTAAATTTTGGGTGTCGCGCCAGTAAATAGGCTGAGGGGGCGTGTTTAATGTTAATTTTGTTTGACCTGACGTGATTGCCGTTTTTTGGAACGGCGCATGCGCCGTCCGCCTACATATCCCAGTGTGCATTGCGGCAACGTACGCCGCACGGGCCTATTGGTTTCGACGTGGACGTAAATGACATAAATCCCTATTCATGGACGACTTACGCAAACAACGTAAAATTTCCGAATTTTGACGAGGGAACGGCGGCCATACTTAACATTACTATTCCAGCTATTTGATGGAATATCTTTAGGCCTGATAATGCGTTACATAAACGGCGTATCTGTACTGCGTCGGCCGGACGTACGTATGTGAATAGGCGTATCTAGTGATTTACATATTCTACGCCGACCGCAATGGAAGTGCCAACCTAGTGGCCTGCCTAAATATTGCACCCTAAGATAGGACGGCGCAGGTTTAAGTGTATCTCTGTTTGAGAATACACTTAAACTTAGGTGGGCGCAGATTCCGAGTTAGGTCGGCGTATCTACTGATACGCCGGCCTAACTCTATGTGAATTTAGCCCTGAATGTCCAAAGGGACTCTACTTTGTATTGAACAATTCACCTTTTGCACCTGGCTGTGCTTCTAGCCAAATCTCTGCAAGTGTTACTAACCACATTATGCTACATATTAAATGCATTGCATGCATAATATTATTCTTCTGGATAGTGCTTGCTCGGATACTGTATATGCAATGTGTTGACATCAGCAAAAAAACACATATTGACACTTTTTATATGTGGACATGCTGCAAAGAACCAATTGAAATGAATGGAGACACATGTACAGTAACACACGCATGCATTAGGATGCGTTTTAAAATGTGAATAATGCAATTAGGTGAAAATGGGTCCTTAAGAGCATAAGGGATACAAAATATCACAAAAATGTACCTTGGGAATCCATTGTACAGAAAAAGCTTTGAGGTTTGATATGTTTAGTCAATTCCTCATTGTTCTCTTTTGAGGGAGGAGATTACAAACTGGTTTGCTTGCAAAGCTTTTACCAAGTTCTTTGTAGTGAATGACAGTGTCAGGGACATAAAGGGATTAGCGCCCTTTCACATTGATATATTTTCCTGCATTTTTATTTTGCAAAAAAAATCCTATGGAAAGTTTCACGTCACTGTGCTGTGGGTGCAGTGCATTTTGAAAAGTCCTGCATGCTGCATTTTTGGTGCAGTTTTGAAATTGCGGTAAAAAACACACCGGTGGCTCACATTTGTGGTGCGTTTTTGGGTCACATGTCCATTTTTCACAGGTGCAGGTGGCCCAAAAATGCAGGGGAAGTGCATGAAACACAGAAAATAAACAAATAAAATCGCAGTAAGTGTGCAAGGGGTCATAGTATTTTTGCAAATGAGAAATATAGCCAGCTTAAAAGTGAACTCCAAGCACATAAAAAAAAAAATCCAGGTATTCATTCTTTAATAATTAATTAATTATTTCTACATAGTTCTATCAGCTTCCCATCACCCACTGTAAGCAGCACTTTGACTGAGGGGGCAGCACTCTGAGCCAATTGAAGCTATGTTTCCTGGCCGGTGACACACCTCCTGTATTAGAGCGCATAAATGAAGAAGCACAGGTACCTTTGGGCAGAAGCATTGTCAGTCTAGGGGGAGGGGAGTGTTAGCTGGACTAGCAAATTTAAATACACAAATAAGCTGGAGCCAGATTACAGCAAACAGTTTTTTTCCTTTTGGGATAAAAGTTTTACATGAATAAGTAAAAGCTAAGCATTGTAAGAACCCCTGTCAGTGGTAAATGGCTTGTCTTATCTTATCAGACTTACTGGCTTGATCACCTGGTGGAGATAAAGGAAAGAAAGCCTAAAACAGAAAACTGATATAGCCATCACATCTACGAATTGGCAAGCTGCAATATAATAAATTGTTTTTAGGTTTAATACTGCTATACCCAGGGGTTGACAAATTTGCTTGGAATCTAGGAGCCAGCTAAAAAAGTTAGGAGCCAGAAAACGTGCCCCGTCCCGACGAGCTTGAGCACAGAAGTGAACACATAAGTGAGCAGCGACCGCATATGTAAACGGTGTTCAAACCACACATGTGAGGTATCGCCGCGATTGCTAGAGCGAGAGCAATAATTCTAGCCCTAGTCCTCCTCTGTAACTCAAAACATGCAACCTGTAGAGTTTTTTAAATGTAGCCTATGGAGATTTTAAAGGGTAAAAGTTTGACGCCATTCCACGAGTGGACGTAATTTTGAAGCGTGACATGTTGGGTATCAATTTACTCGGCGTAACATTATCTTTCATAATATTAAAAAAAATGGGGATAACTTTACTGTTGTCTTATTTTTTAATTAAAAAAAGTGTAATTTTTTCCCCAAAAAAGTGCGCTTGCAAGACCGCTGCGCAAATACCGCGTGACAGAAAGTATTGCAACGATCGCCATTTTATTCTCTAGGGTGTTAGGATAAAAAATATATATAATGTTTGAGGGTTCTAATTAGAGGGAAGAAGATGGCAGTGAAAATAGTGAAAAATTACATTAGAATTGCTGTTTAACTTGTAATGCTTAACTTGTAATACCAACGGCCACCACCACATGGCGCCAGCTCACATCTGGTGGTAATAACTTGTAATTCCCACGGCTCACCACCAGATGGCGCCAGCTCACAAAAACAAAAAAATATATATTTTTTTTGCCCCCCCTTCCAAGCCAAGTCGCCAGGACCCTATTTCTAGTCGCCATGGCGACCTTGCGCCCGGGATTTTTGAGCCCTGGCTATACCAGTTTGAACATGGAGGAGGGAGTAGAGTCATGACCTCACCAGTGGGCCTATTGTCTTTCATTGTCCATTTATACACTAGGGACCGGTCGGTGACCAAACTCTATTGCTTTATTGGATTGCAAAAAAAGTGAAGTAAACAACTTGCTATGCTGTCTGGCAGAAGTGCCTGTTTCACAAGACCGTCTTTAGTTTAGTATGTAAAATTCTTGTACGTTGAACATTCATTTGAAGATGTAATAACATAATGCCAATCAAGATTTTAGTGCATCTGGAAGCACATGATGTAACTCTGGCATTTTTTTAAATTAAATAAAAAATAAAATTTGTTTTTATATGTATTCCTACTGGGTTTTTATCTGAACTGAAGTTCAGCTAACAATAACCATAATTACATAAAATAAACAAGCAATCATACATCTTACCGTTATTGTTTTCCGTATCCTGGCTGGGTTTTTTGGCTACCATGTAGTATGGCATACTTCTATATTCTTGTCTTTTCTTTATGCCAAGCCAGTTGTCAATCTTCATTCCACCACTTGCTTCTTTAGGCCATTGTTGTATTTCAAGCGCAAGAACCAGATCCACGGATATAGCTTCAGGTACATTAGGAATAGTGAGTGTAACTGCAGGGCTTGAAGATTCTCTTTTCTTTACAGAGACTGACTCACCTGTTGTAAAAAAACAAAACAGACTTATTTGTGATTGTGGAGTGGTGTCAGGTAGTCACAAATAAATTAACATATCACAATTGTCAAATTTACCTGAAGGGCCATCTACTGGTGAGTTTGACATTGCAGAGCATTCAAGTAGACATGAAAAAAATTGTGCTAAATCATCAGAATCAAAGTGGAACAGTTAGGGCCTGTACACACGCTCGAACATGTCCGATGAAAACGGTCCGCGGACCGTTTTTATCGGACATGTCTGCTAGGAGATTTTGGTCTGATGGTTGTACACAGCATCAAACCAAAATCCCCGCGGACAGACAGCGCGGTGACGTGGCGGTGACGTTGACGCCGCCACGTCCGCAAACCAGGAAGTAAAATGCTTCCACGCATGCATCGAATCCATTCGGCGCATGCGGGAGATTTTGGTCCGCTGGTTAAGTGTACTAACCAGCGGACATGTGGGACGGACGGGTTTCCAGCAGATAAGTTTTAAAGCATGCTAAGAAACTTTTGTCTGCTGGAAACCTGTCTGCTAGGCTGTACACACGGTCAGATCTGTCCGCTGAAACTGGTCTGCGGACCAGTTTCAGCAGACATGTTCGATCGTGTGTACAGGGCCTGAGACGTTTGTTGCTTTACCTTCCAAAAGAACTTGTCATTTTTTTATCTATGCTTTCTGGCACACTGACGGTCAAGCAGATGACAGATTTATTTTTTGCATTTTTATTTTTTGAATTTTTATTTATTTTTAACAATGTAGCTTCTTATGTTACCCCTCCTTCTCTGGCTTGTTCACTGGACAATATATCAGTATTGTCAGCACTTTTTAATTAGTATAGCTCACTTCTAAGTCGGGTGCCATCATAATGTTGATGTCACATGAACTTTGCTCCGCCTGGTCACAGGCATTAGCAAGCATGTACATAGAAGAGCCTGAAAGGAGAGGAGTGGATTTCTCTTCACTTCCATGTTCTCAATGGTTTCAGAAGGGATCAGGAGATCTGCACTACTTGGATCCATTTCTATAGCTTTAACCACTTAACGCCCGCAGCACGACTATATACGTCCGCAAAATGGCACGGACAGGCAGATGGGCGTATATATACGTCCTCGCCTATTCTCGGGTCGGGGGTCCGATCGGGACCCCCCCCGCTCCGTGCGGCGGTCGGTAAGTGGTTACGAGCGTCCAGGGATGAGGGGGCGGCTATTCGATTCCAGCCGCCTCCTCTCGATTGCTCACAGCCAATGGGCGTCCTGCTCAGCCTCTTCCTGTGTTAAGTGTAAACACAGGAAGAGGAAGTGAAGTCCTCTCTCCTCGTGTGGGTCTTTTTCGTCTGGATCCGGAGGAGAGAGGACTTCTGTAATGTGAGTTGCACCAAACACAACACTGACACGTTACACATAGGCACACAACCCCCCCCAGTCACCGCTGATCACCCCCCCCCCCCATCCAACTGTCACAGTGTCGCTATTGCTGTGATCATTTATTTTCTGATCACTGCAATTAGTGTCATTTGTGACAGAAAAAAGTGTTAGGGACATTAGCTTTAGGCCCCCTACCCCCCTAATAAAGGTTTAACCCCTTGATCACCACCCTAATTAACCCTTTCACCCCCTATTGCCAGTGTCACTAAGCGATCGGTTTTCTGATCGCTGTATTAGTGTCACTTTTGCCGCTAGGTAGCTAGTTTTTTTTTGAGGTTCGCCGCCAGGTTTATATAGCGTTAGGTACCCCCATAAATAAAGGTTTTAACCCCTGATTGCCCCTAGAGTTAACCCTTTCACCAGTGATCACCGTATAAGTGTCACTGGTGACGCGGGTTAGCCAGTTAGTTATTTAGTTATTTTAGGTTAGCCAGGCTTTTAGAAAGCGTCAGGTTCCCCCCATATATTACCTAATAAAGGTTTTAACCCCCTGATTGCCCCCTAGTTAACCCTTTCACCAGTGATCATCGTATAAGTGTTATGGTTGACGCTGGTTAGTTAGTTTGCTGTTTATAGCATCAGGGCACCCGCCGTATATAACCCAATAAAGGTTTAATCCCCTGATCGCCCGGCGGGTGATATAAATTAAATTTTAGCGTCAGTCAGGGTCTGCGTCGCCCCAGGCAGCGTTAGGTTAGTGCCAGTACCGCTTACACCCACTCGCAAAGCATACACCCCCCTTAGTGGTATAGTATCTGAACGGATCGATACCTCATCTGATCAGATCTATACTAGCGTACCCAGCAGTTTAGGGTACCCAAAAACGCATTGTTAGCGGAATCAGCCCAGATACCTGCTAGCACCTGCGTTTTCCCCCTCTGCCCAGCCCAACCCACCCAAGTGCAGTATCGATCGATCACCGTCACTTCAAAAACACAACACACATAACTGCAGCGTTCGCAGAGACAGGCCTGATCCCTGCGATCGCTAACAGTTTTTTTTGGAAGCGTTTTCTACATTTGCTTTTCAATAGTCAGGTGCATTTTTTACCTGTGAATCATCACCAGTGTACGACTAAATTTAGAGTCCAAAATGGCAAAGCGAACGTACACTGATGACGAGGCCTACTTGTTCATGAGCTTAACAGATAGTGAAGAGGAGGTCACGCATCTGTCAGAATCTGGCTCAGAATATAAACCCGTTTACAACAGCGGCTCCATGTCAGATAGCTCTGACGACGAAGTTGAGGTCCCTGCTAAGGCCAGGCGTACCCGACCCCGTTCTGATGTTGTTGAGCAGCAAGAACCGCAGGTCCCTCGTATGGAGCAGAGAGCCAGTACTAGCGCCGCTATTCCTTCTGGTGGATTGGCAAGCACCAGCGGCCTAGTACACCCTGGTCGTTCATCCAGCACTGCAGTAAGACGTGGTGACGTGGCGAGTCCCATAAGTGCAGTTCAAGCTGGCGAGGTGGCAAGCACAAGTAGTGTCCCGCTGCCACCAAGAAGAAGACAAAGACAGGCCCGTCGTGCCCATAGTGCCCTTCCTGCAGAATTCTATATATGTGATTGTCACCGGCGCAAAAAACAGGTTATATTATATTGACCTGCTGCAGTACTGTGTAAACCTCCAAAGAGGTTTATAAGTGAAAGCAAAGAAATATGGTTACTGCGCTGGTCTAAATGTGAAATGACACAAAATAGTAAATTAAATCTAATACAATAAAGTGCTGAATCCAGTGCAGTGGTATGCGTGATAAAACACAATAAATAACTATACAAATAAATAAATAAGTAAATAAATTGCAATGTCCAGCTGTCACCAGCGTGTGCTATTGCGTAGTGCTAAGTGCAACTACTGTGCCACCAAACAAGATTTAAATAAATAAATAAATAACAGTAAAAAATCTCACAAGCATGTGACTATTAAAATTTCATTCTGTTAGACATATGAGATATATACGTGATACTGTGTGCAACTAGTTTACCAACAAACAGGTCTAAATTAATATAAATATATATAAATATGGGTACAAAGTGCAAAGTCATAACATATGTGCAAAAAGCTTTTTAAAGTTCATGTGCCTGTATAATTTTTTATTTTTTTTTGGTCATTATTCAATCACTTCATGCCAAAAAATTAAATATTCCATGGACTCAACATGCCTCTCATCAAATAGCTTGGGGTGTCTTCTTTCCAAAATGGGGTCATTTGGGGGGGTTATGTGGCATCTTGGCATTTTATGGCCTTCAAAACAGTAATAGGTAGTGATAGCTAGTGAGGAGGGAAATCTTGAAGGCGGTGCTTGGTTTTCGGGGCCCCGTACGTGGCTAGGCTGACAAAAAGTCCCACACATGTGGTATCCATGTACTCAGGAGAAGCAGCTGTTTTTTTTTTTGGGTGCAATTCCACATATAACCATGGCATGTGTGAGCAATATATCATTTAGTGACAACTTTGTGCAAAAAAAAATCAGTTTGTCATATTTTCGCAACTTGTGTCAAAATATAAAATATTCCATGGACTCCACATGCCTCTCAGCAAATAGCTTGGGGTGTCTACTTTCCAAAATGGGGTCATTTGGGGGGGTTTTGTGCTATTTTGGCATTTTATGGCCTTCGAAACCTTGATAGGTAGTGAGGAGTGAAATCAAAAATCTGTGCCCTTAGAAATGCTGAAGGCGGTGCTTGGTTTTTGGGGCCCCGTACGCGGCTAGGCTCCCAAAAAAACCCAATCATGTGGTATCCCCGTACTCAGGAGAAGCAGCAGAATGTATTTTGGGGTGCAATTCCACATATAACCATGGCATGTGTGAGCAATATATCATTTAGTGACAACTTTTTGTAAAAACATTTTTTTTTTTTTTGTCATTATTCAATCACTTGGGACAAAAAAAAAAATATTCAATGGACTCAACATGCCTCTCAGCAGTTTCCTTGGGGTGTCTACTTTCCAAAATGGGGTCATTTGGGGGGGTTTTGTACTGCCCTGCCATTTTAGCACCTCAAGAAATGAGATAGGCAGTCATAAAATAAAAGCTGTGTAAATTCCAGAAAATGTACCCTAGTTTGTAGACGCTATAACTTTTGCGAAAACCAATAAATATACGCTTATTGCGATTTTTTTTTTACTAAAGACATGTGGCTGAATACATTTTGGCCTAAATGTTTGACTAAAATTTTGTTTATTCGATATTTTTTACTTTTTGTTTTAAGAAAAATCAATTTTTTTCTAAATTTACGGTCTTTTTCCGTTTATATCGCAAAAAATAAAAATCGCAGAGGCAATCAAATACCATTAAAATAAAGCTCTATTTGTGGGAAGAAAAGGACGCAAGTTTCGTTTCGGTACAACATTGCATGACCGCGCAATTACCAGTTAAAGCAGCGCAGTGCCAAATTGTAAAAACACCTCTGGGCATTAAGCTGCATATTGGTCCGGGGCTTAAGTGGTTAAATGCTCAGAAGAATGGTACCCGGACCCTGTATTGGTGGAAAAGATAAGACACAGGCATTTCCTGTAATGGGACCAGTTGGTACAGGACTCTGCATGCACAGAACCCTGCTCAGTTACACCTGACAAGGCGTTTTTGCCAGGGTGTTATACAGATCCAGGGCAGTGGACCCCAGCAAAGGGGATTGACCCTGAAGGTCCTTTGAGACAATATGCGGTGGTTGGATCTGTAACTCTTTAGGCTGCATTCACACCTTGGCGTATTTACGCTCGACGCCCGACGCTCGTGCCGCTGGAGGGGTGATTTTACATTGTTGTCTATGGAGATGGTTCACATCTCCACGCCGAACGCCGAAACGCCGTACGCCTGAAGCTCAAAACAAGTCCGACCCTTTTTTTCAGGCGGCTTTCGGCGTTCGGCATAGACAACAATGGGGCTGATTTACCAAGCCTGTGCACCATGACTCACGGCGCACAGGCAAGAGTAAAAGTGTTTTTGACATTTACTAAAGAAATACGCTGGCAGTGCAGCGTATATCTTTATTTACTAGAGGGCGTGGCCAAGCCGGCAGAGAAGATGGACGTGTAGTTCCACAGCTCCTGTCACCTCAGAGAAGCACAGAGGCTTGAGCGACAGGAACCGCATTTCTCTGGAGCAGAGGACACCTCACCCACTCGGGACACCCTCCCTGTATGCGCCCTGGTAAATACCGGACCGAAAGGACGCAGCCCGAGACCGCCGCGGACGTTTTGCCCGGACCGGGGGAGGCGCCCTGGGAAAGACCGCGGCTTCGGCCTAGTGGTGGAGCGGGGGCCATACTGGTCGTCTGGGGACGGCGCTCGGCGGCAAAACGGAGCTTCTTCTCTCCTCACTGCCCCACATCCCTCCGGTCCGGAGACCGAGCAGCCTGGGGTCACTGAAACGGCCCACCGCTCCCTGCACCAGACGCCTGAGGGGCCGCGATAGCAGCCAGGACAGTGGGTCGGCGGCCATCTTGGGCCTCCCAGCAGCGGCCACCGGCGGAGATTACGGCTCCCCCTCACCTCAAAACACCTCACCGCATTCTGGACTGGGGGCAGAACGGCTTGACAAAGCCACAGAGGTATTTCTTACTGGGCAATAATCTACCTGAGGGGTTGTGAAAGGGGGCTTAGACAGACTGTCGGCGGCCATCTTGGTCCTCTCTGTGAGGGCTCCAAACGGACATTTAGGTCCCCCCTGTGCTCCTTTACACCCCATCTCCCCACATAGTGGATACCAATAGCCCTGGAGACACTGGTGAAGAGTATTGCATCCTAAAATCAGCTACCCAGGTTGAACCAATTCCAGCTCATGCCCTGTTGCGGTAACTATATTTATTCTCTCAGAAGTGGCCCCTGGCTCCTATCACCCAGAGCCCAGGCTTGACGACCACCCTGGCCCACCCAAAGGTAGCATACATTATCTTTGGCGAACTTTGCAGACTCATACACCTTTCAGCAACACTCCCTCATAGAACCTACTGCAAGGAGACACGACGCTATACAATTCACAAATTGCCCAAAAAGCTAACTGTCGGGTGTTGGATAGCATGGTAACGTCATCTCGCTCCTCATCAGCCTCTCGCTCCCGGTCCCCCAGAGAAAATACCAGAGGGTTAGGACCTAACAACATGGACCAGCCCCGTGCCCCGCGCGGGAACACGGCACCCAACCGCAGGGGCTCTTCTCAGAGTTCATCCCAGGTACCCTCACAAAATGCTGCAGACATTGTGCTAACGGCCCCGGAACCGGAGATACCCCCTCAGCTGACAAGGGGAACGACAGAGACGGGGAGTGCTGCTCTACCACAGCTTAGCATATTAGATTTAAGAGCAGTGGCCGCAGACATCAAGGACACTCTTGCTGCAGCAATAGCTGAACTACGCATAGATCTGCGCTCCCTTGCTGATAGGGTGTCTTCCACTGAACAGATAACAGAGGAACACGAAGTAACCCTCCAAAAATCCACCAGAAAGATAGATGACCATACCCTCCAACTGAGGGAAGTTAACCGGCAGCTGGAAGACCTGGACAACAGAGGCCGACGCCGAAATCTTCGTGTGAGGGGAGTGCCTGAGATAATTGAAGGCGACCAGATCCAAAAGGAAGTCACTATCCTATTCAACTCCATTTTGGGTAAATCCCCTCAAACCTTCATTGATTTTGAAAGAATACATCGGGCCTTGCGCCCAAGAGGTAGAGATACGGATCCTCCAAGGGACATAATATGCTGTTTGACAGATTTTAAATTGAAAGAAAAAATTCAGAACCGGGCCAGGGGACAGAGACTGCATTGTGGTGAAGCCCAGGTCCAGTTGTACCAAGATCTTTCAGGGATTACCCTGCAACACAGGCGTGATCTTAAACCATTGTTGGAAGCCTTACGGTCAAGAGACATTAGGTACAAGTGGAAATTTCCCTTCTGTTTGTCTGCCACTAACCAAGGCCGCAATGCATCTTTAAGAGTACCAGAAGACCTGCCTAAATTTTGTGAAACTCTTGGCCTGCCACCGATCTCGGTGCCCGACTGGTACGCACCCTACCGCAGGTCCGTTGGGAGAAGAGGGAAACCACCCGAGACGCCCATGGAAACTCAGGCGACCAGGTTCCGCAGGATGAGGTCACCCTCTAACTCAAGAATTCCGCAAAATTCCCCCGGTGCAAGAAGAGAGCAAGAGTACATCACCCCACCGGAGGCCAGAAGGGCCAGAAGAGACCATAATGAGTGAGCGGGTGGACACAGATACACATATCTAATAGACCGCATAAGTTTTACTGATCCCGGTTTGAGGGGTTATGTTTTCCCATTTATCTGAGTACATATAATGAGCTCGCATCCCCAGGCCGGGAGGCGGTATAGTCTTCACAACGGTCCCACCGCTGAAGGAGGTGTTTCCCTTCCCTGGTAACACCACATCACTCAACCTTTGAGGGACACAGAGACTGATGGCCATGGTAACTGACCCCGAGTATTGGGTTGGCCTAAAAACTTTTAGCTGACCACTATACCTGGAGGCCTTGACATCCAGGAGTAAGTATGGTGGTAGGTGGGGGATCTTGTTGGAGCAGTTTGGCATCACACATATGCTACTAATACGCTCTCCAGATGGGTGGTTGCCAAACATTATAGTCTAAAACTCAGATATTGGGAATAATGTTAGTATTAAGAGTGAACAGATAGTAACAGATAGTAACTGTCTAGTAGTTGAAAAGTTTGCCTATTTAACCTGAGTTCTTTCATTGTTTACGTTTAATTTTATCTAGCCCTCACGATCCAAATTGGAACGAATGGCACATTTGACATAAGAGGTGTCCTAATCAGGCACCCTGTCTTCTCTCAGTCTGAATCTACTCTGGGGTGACACGGTTAAATTAGTCACATCTCAATTACTCACTAAGAAACATAGATATAGTGGTATAGATTTAACTTGATTTATAGCGTCCTGTTTTCCTGTATTGGTTCTGGCCAACCCCACAACAGTGGTGTACTGGCACTTCTAGGGCTCGGTTAAGACCCTGGGGGTCTGGTACCCACTGTACCTTTCCGATTGTCCTCTGTAAATAGAAAGTGAGCGAAGTACACTTCATCACTTAATCGGTATCTAGTTATATCAAGCTTTGTTGCCTTACGCTAACAGCATTGTTCGTTGCCCCGTAAACCCATTTTGAGGTTTATAATCTTTTTATAACGACCTTTTTCCGAGCATACACCCCTTTCTTCCCGTGCCGGGTAAATTCCCAACAGATATGACTCAGGCAACATCCCCCTTACCCACCTCTCAGAGGAGGGGACCTTTAAACCACATTAAATTATACTCCATAAATATCAGGGGATTGAATATCCCTGAGAAACGTTCACGCTTACTTTTCACGCTACAAAAAGAAAAAGTACACATAGCCCTCATTCAAGAGACACATTTTCGTGCGGACGGAATCCCCAAATTGACTGACAAGAATTTCCCAGTAGTATTTCACGCCCCAAACATCGAGGCGGAGTCTAAAGGAGTATCGGTTTTAATTTCTAAACATTGTCCTTTTCAGGCCACGGATGTCCAGAGGGACCCACAGGGACGATATATATTCCTACGTGGTACCATACACAATGTAGAGTACACGATAGCTAATATATATGCGCCTAACACAAAACAAGTTTCCTTTTTTAATTCAACCCTTTATCAACTAACATCCTTCCAAAGGGGCTCCCTTGTTTTAGGCGGAGACTTTAATGTTCCTCTACAACCAGACCTTGACACATCCAATGGTTCCACCTGCTTGAAATTTAGCGCTTTAAAAGCGATAAAGTCCGCCCTTTCCACCTTGACCTTACATGACACTTGGAGAACCCTTCACCCAAATGTGAAAGATTTCACCTACTTTTCACCACTTCACAAAAAGTACTCTCGAATAGATCACTTCTTTCTTACACAAAACGACCTTACCTCCCTAGCTGAGGCCACGATTGACCCAATGCTATTATCAGACCATCACCCGATCACGATTCGGCTATCGATACCCACAAGTCGTCCTAGATCGTCTATTTGGAGATTAGATGATTCCATCTTGCTGGACAGTATTAATACCAATGAAATCTCGACAGTTCTGTCAAATTATTTTTCTGAAAACATAACCGAAGACACCTCTGCACCATTAGTCTGTGGTTAGGGGACATTTTATTTCAATAATGGCCAATAAGTGTGTGGTTAGGGGACATTTTATTTCAATAATGGCCAAACGAGCCAAGATGCGAAAAGCACGCATTTTAGAGTTGTCAGATAAAGTTAGGGCCCTAGAACAAACACATAAACGAACGTTAGCTACCCAAACACATGAGGATTTACTGAAAGCCCGTGAAGAACTCCTAGGGGAAATCAAGAGAAGGCTTGCCCGCAAACACACACTGACCAGTAAGCTTTTCTATGAATATGGGAATAAGTCAGGTAAACTCTTGGCAACGGCCTTGCAAAAAAAAAAGGCATCCCACACCATCAATAATGTAACTGCCACATCCGGGGAATCTATTGTTACCAACAATGGAATCGCTGACCAATTTGTAAAATACCTTTCGGGGCTATATAATTTGAAAATACCACAGCAACCAGATACTGCCCCTGACAGGAAGACCTTGATAGAGGAATTCTTGTCAGAATTCTGCCCATCGTATTCTACCCCTGAAGACATTGCAGACCTAGGCTCCCCAATCACCACTGAGGAAGCTACTTTAGCGTTAAAACAACTTAAACCGGGGAAAAGTCCTGGCCCTGACGGCCTGCCAGTTAGTTACTACAAGACCTTTTCTGATACTTTAATCCCCAACTTCCTCTCAACATTTAATACCCTCCCGGATTCTCCTTCACGCAATAAAGATTTTTTAGAAGCCCACATATCGCTGATTCCCAAACCCGGCAAAGATGCCACGCTGGTTTCCAACAATAGGCCGATATCGTTACTAAATGTAGACGTTAAATTGTATGCCAAAATAATCTCCAACCGTATTCTCCCATTGCTCCCCAAACTTATCACAACCGATCAAGTTGGGTTCGTCCCTGGCAGGGAAGCAAGGGACAATACCATTAAAGCCCTCAACATACATCATTGGCTGTCCTCCTCAAAAACAAGTGGCTTTTTTCTGTCACTGGATGCTGAGAGGGCGTTCGATAGAGTGGCCTGGGATTATATGCTGGCAGTTATGATTAAAGTGGGCATACCACCACGCCTCACCCAAATGATCCAAGTGCTTTACTCTGTTCCCACTGCCCGGGTTAGGGTTAATGGCCACCTATCGAACGCCTTCTCCATAGCCAACGGAACACGTCAGGGTTGCCCCCTATCCCCCCTTATTTTCATCCTCACGATGGAACCCTTTCTCAGAAAGCTTCGGGCGAATGAAGCCATTAAGGGTGTCGAGATCCGGGGAAAACAGTACAAGACAGCGGCTTACGCAGATGATGTCCTGCTGTTCCTTTCGGATCCGATAACCACAATCCCCAACCTTTTGACAGACTTCAAACTGTTTAAGACCATGTCTAATTTGCAAATTAATTTTGACAAATCGTTAGCCCTAAATATCTCTCTATCATCTTCAGTAGTCAACTTATGTAAACAAAACTTCCCCTTTAGGTGGGAATCCGATTATGTCACTTACCTGGGCATTAAGATCCCTAAAGACCTGAGTAGGTTGTTTGCTCTAAATTTCCTACCGGTTCTTTCAAAGATTAAGTCAGACCTATCGGACTGGAACAACGGCAGATTTTCATGGTTTGGTAGATCAGCTATCCTCAAGATGAATATCCTCCCGAGGGTCTTATACCTTCTTCAGGCGGTTCCGATCACAATCCCTCAGACCTTTTTTGCAACATTTAAAAAACATTGTAGAACATTTTTATGGGCAGGCCAGGCCCCCAGACTGAGCTGGTCCAAATTGATTCAACCAAAACACAGGGGGGGCTTGGGAATACCCGACCTAGCCCTATATCACAAAGCCTGTTTACTCACAAGGTTGGTAGATTGGCATCTACACTGCTGTAACAAGGACTGGATTGCCTTGGAGAATGCATTCATTCCCTTTCCAATTACACATTTGCCTTGGATAGATTACCATTCGATACCTATAGAAGGTCTGAACCACCCGTTAATAGGCCCAACGCTTAAAAATTTCAAGATAATATGTCGATCACTTAAAACAACTCCCTCCCCGGGCCCGTTGACTCCTTTATCCCACAACCCAGATTTCACACCAAACATATCCTACAAACATCCAGTATTGGATCCCAACTCTCAGGCTATTCGAGCTCATCAATTTTTCCACAAAGGTATCTTATTAGCCTATTCGGAACTAACTAAAGCTCTCCCTCAGGTGAATATGTCCATATTCAAATATCTCCAGATCAAGCACTTTTTAGGCCCTACCCAGACACATCAGAAATGGTGCAGAGATCTCTCCCCCCTAGAACAAATATGTACAGCGGGTGAACCAAAACGCCATCTGATATCCACATTGCACACACTACTGACACCGGAATCTGCTCCATCCTCTAACACACGTTCAGCCTGGGACAGGGATCTTTCCATATCCCTGTCTGACGAGGATTGGGACCGGATCTGGGACCACACACATAGGGGTTCTATTAATGTCTCAGCACAAGAAAATCGATACAAGCTCTGTACTAGGTGGTACCGAACACCAGAGAAACTTCATAAAATCTTTCCGGCAGTTTCATCATCCTGTTGGAGGTGTGATGTAGCAGAAGGATCACTTTTACATATCTGGTGGGAATGCCCTCATTTAGCCCAGTTTTGGAAAGAGGTGCATGAACGTATTGTACGAATAACAACAATGCCAATTAACCTTGATCCAGCACAGTTCTTACTACACCATACACCTATTCCTAGAATGCAATACCGGAAATCACTAACTCTCCACCTTGTGAATGCTGCCACCCAATGTATCCCCAAGTGGTGGAAATCTAAAACGGTTCCGACAGTTGAGGATTGGCATGCCCGTGTTGACAGGGTGGAGGAGATGGAGCGCCTAATCCATCAAGCCAAAGATACGCACGAGAATTACAGACAAACATGGTCAAGCTGGGCACGGTATAGAGATCCCCCTACATAAGCAATACCCGAGATCTACATGATTCCTAACATAACATCAGGGGGTATACTCACCCAGAATCCTAACAGTTAGATAAGTCCGACCCCCCCTTTCTCTTATATAGGATCATATGCTCCCTTAAAAATATAGAAACCGACTGACCTAAATTGGCGGGGTAGTTTGGAACTATAGCCACTAGTAGTATGCCAAATAATGGCTATTGCCTCCCATAGATATTGGAAGTTAAACTTATTCTGCTCCGATCTCCACCGGTCCGCTCTCTGTGCTGCCCACAGAAAGTCCCCGTTAAGGGGTGGGTAGGGCAGAGGGGGACCCTGGACACAGACGTCTGGTGGAAGGCCACGGAACTCGCATTCCTCTGCCAAGGTGGGACTTGTGGGTCGCCCCGAGACACTTGATCTCTTGTCCGGATTCATTCCTTTATAGTTCAACGATGTCGTTGTAATTTTGCATAGGAAAGTACATATTCTTGCAGGGTGATTTGTTAATATAAGATTCCGTCAAGACATTATTTGTAATATGACTGAAGTATTTTTTGTCTTGGATTACGCTGTACTGTTGAAAATATTCAATAAAATGTTTATTAAAAAAAAAAAAAAATCTTTATTTACTAAAGTGCTCAGTGCGCCCAGGAGAGGGGGCATTGAGCACTACTATAGACCTGGCGCACGGCATATTGAAATGTAAATAGCGGGGATTTGGGCGGGAGTTTATTAGGGGGGAGGTAGGGTGATGCGGGGGAAGTGTAGTGACATGTGTATGAATGTGTGTTGCGGGCCGAATTGAAAGTGAAAGTGACTTTTGAAAACCGATCCCCGTACGCTTGCACAGTACGCCTGAACCTTGGGAGGTTCATTTGCATACTGGGCATGCGTACAGAGAAATTTCAGGGATTCCCGCACGGGAATCTCCGACCTGTTTTCAGCCTGCGCTGACCATGAAGGGGAACTCCGCGCCAAATTTCAAAGCAAAAACCGGCGCGAGTTCCCCTCCAGGTGCATACCAGGCTCTTAGGCTTGGTCTGGAACGTAAGGGGTTAAACCCGCGCCAAAAACCAGCTCGGGGGTCCCCCCAGATCCATACCAAGCCCTTATCCCAAGCACGCAGTCTGGCCGGACAGGAATGGGGGTGGGGACGAGCGAGCGCCCCCCCCCTCCTGAGCCTTACCAGACCGCATGCCCTCAACATGAGGGAGTGTGTGCTTTGGGGGAGGGGGGGCACATAAGGGGGCCCCCAGATGCCGGCCTCCCACCCTATGTGAATTAGTATGGGGTACATCATACCCCTACCCATTCACCTGGGGAAAAATGTAAAGTAAAAAAAAAACACCACACAGATTTTTTAAATAATTTATTAGTCAGCTCCGGGGTACCCCCTTTCTTCTTTAAGCTCTTTGACAAGGGGGGGTGTCTTCTCTCCCGATCTTCCGACGAGGCCCTGGGCTTCGCCGATTTCTGCTGGGGGATGGCGCCTATCCCCCGGTCTTTCCGGTGCCTTCCGCCAGGGCTCCGGTCTTCCTCATTTTTTGCCGGGGGTGCGCCAACTCCCCGGTCTTTTCTCTGCTGTCTTGGCATTCCCTCTTCTGCCTGTCTCCCCCGCGGAGCCAGGGCTTTCTTTCCGCTTTCTTCTCTGTTCCCTCTTCTGCCTGGCTCCTCCGGGGGACAGGGCTTTCTTCTCTGTTCCCTCTTCTGCCTGGCTCCTCCGCGGGGGCCAGGGCTTCTCTCCGCTGCCTTCTCCCTTCTCTTCCATTCGATGTTGACACGACGAGGTCCCCCGCTGAAATGCCGTCTGAGCGGTGGGCATCGACTTATATAGGGCAATGCCACCATGTGACCTCAACCCATGTGACATCACATTCCCTGGGCATGATGGGAGTACCCCATACTCAGGGACATGAGGATTTAGAAAAAATTATAAATTTAATTACAAAAATTGTTACATACAATAACTTCAATAAAATACAGTGAAACAGTACAGGATATACATTCACAAGCATTATTATCTTTCGTCTCGCCTACGCGTTTCGCCTAGCGGCTTCTTCAGGACGAGTTTGAGAGACAGTTTTTTGACAATAGAATATTGCTAGTATCATAAGTCAGTAAGACTGCTAGCCATCCACGTGCATCGAAAAACCCAAATGGGATCGCAGGTGTATAGAAGATATATAGCTTGTGAGATAAAACTCAAGATGGCCTAATAGGAAAAGAAAAAAGAAGATGTCCTATGGTTGGCGGCAGGCCATGATGTATCAAAATTACATAAATAAATTCTAAAGTGAAAAGAGACCCAATCCAGACCGGGACCAATGAGGCACGGAGCAGGGGAGAGGAGCCAGGGTGGAAATTAGATCCACATGCTGGACAACCACACTGCAATGTTCAATAGAGGCAGCACAGGCTACACCCCCCGGGACACACGATACTCCTTCGCAGAGGCCTCCAACTCTCGGGCTTGTCCTCTATTGGACATTGCAGTGTGGTTGTCCAGCATGTGGATCTAATTTCCACCCTGGCTCCTCTCCCCTGCTCCGTGCCTCATTGGTCCTGGTCTGGATTGGGTCTCTTTTCACTTCAGAATTTATTTATGTAATTTTGATACATCATGGCCTGCCGCCAACCATAGGAAATCTTCTTTTTTCTTTTCCTATTAGGCCATCTTGAGTTTTATCTCACAAGCTATATATCTTCTATACACCTGCGATCCCATTTGGGTTTTTCGATGCACGTGGATGGCTAGCAGTCTTACTGACTTATGATACTAGCAATATTATATTGTCAAAAAACTCTCTCTCAAACTCGTCCTGAAGAAGCCGCTAGGTGAAACGCGTAGGCGAGACGAAAGATAATATTGCTTGTGAATGTATATTCTGTACTGTTTCACTGTATTTTATTGAAGTTATTGTATGTAACAATTTTTTGTAATTAAATTTATAATTTTTTCTAAATCCTCATGTCCCTGTGATTGCCTGAAAAAGTCCGCCCTGTCACGACCTTGTGTAGTACGTTTTTCTTGATTCAATATTTCGGATGTTGGCAAATGTGAGTGCCTTTATGTTTTTCCCCTCCCCTTAACTTTTTGTACCCCATACTCATTCACATAGGGTGGGGGGCCGGCATCTGGGGGCCCCCTTATTAAAGGGGGCTCGCAGATTCCGATAACCCCCCCGCCCGCCCGCATACCCCGACAACCAACGGCCAGGGTTGTCAGGAAGAGGCTCTTGTCCCTATCGACATGGGGACAAGAGTGCTTTGGGGTGGGGGGGCAGTGCCCCCCTCCCCCAAAGCACACACTCCCCCATGTTGAGGGCATGCGGTCTGGTACGGCTCAGGAGGGGGGGTGCTCGCTCGTCCCCACCCCCATTCCTGTCCGGGCCAGACTGCATGCTTGGGATGAGGTTTTGGTCTGGATCTGGGGGGACCCCACGCTGTTTTTCGGCGTTGGTTTAACCCCTCACATTCCAGACCAAGCCGAAGAGCCTAATGTACCCCTGGAGGGGGACCCGCGCCGGTTTCTTGTTTGAAATTTGGCACGGAGTTCCCCTTTATCCTGGTCCTGTCAGGGGGGGAAATGCCTGATCGTCTGTTCATACAATGTATGAACAGCGATCTGTCATTTCCCCTAGTCAGTCCCACCCTCCTTACAGTTAGAACACACCCAGGGAACATAATTAACCCTTCCCTTGCCCCCTAGTGTTAACCCCTTTCCTTGCCAGTGACATTTTTATAGTAAGCAATGCATTTTTAGAACATTGTTCGCTAGAAAAATGCCAATGGTCCCAAAAATGTGTCCGCCATAATGTCGCAGTACCGATAAAAATCGCTGATCGGCGCCATTACTAGTAAAAAAAAAAAATATTAATAAAAAAGCCATAAAACTAACCCCTATTTTGTAGACGCTATAACTTTTGCGCAAACCAATCAACCGCTTATTGCGATTTTTTGGATCCAAAAATATGTTGAAGAATACGTATCGGCCTAAACTGAGGGGAAAAAAATATTATTTTTAGATCATTTTGGGGATATTTATTATAGCAAACAGTAAAAATGTTTTGTTTTTTTTTTAACAAAAAATGTCGCTCTATTTTTGTTTATAGCAAAAAAAAAGAAAAAACGCAGAGGTGATCAAATACCACCAAAAAAAATCTATTTGTGGGAAAAAAAAGGACGCCAATTTTGATTGGGAACCACGTCGCACGACCGCGCAATTGTCAGTTAAAACGACGCAGTGCCGAATCGCAAAAACTGGCCCGGTCATTGACCAGTAATATGGTCTGGGGCTCAAGTGGTTAAAAATTAACAAAACACTAAAGTTAGCCCAATTTTTGGCGATAATGTGAAAGATGATGTTACACCGAGTAAATAGATACCTAACATGTCACGCTTTACTATTGCAAACACTCATGGAATGGCGCCAAACTTCAGTACTTTAAAATCCCCATAGGCGACATTTTTTTTTTCAGGTTACCGGTTTATAGTTACAGAGAAGGTCTAGTGCTAAAAGTATTGCTCTCGCTCTAACGCACGCGTCAATACCTCACATGTGTGGTTTGAACGGTGTTTACATATGTGGGCGGGACTTATGCAAGTCCCGCCCACATATGTAAACATCGTTCAAACCACACATGTGAGGTATTGACGCGTGTGTTAGAGCAATACTTTTAGCACTAGACCTCCTTTGTAACTCTAAACTGTTAACCTGAAAAAAATGTGCGTGTTCGCTTCTGACTGGGAGCTACTAGGGACAGGGGCGTTTTAATCATTATTATTTATTTTTGTTACGTAATAATTCACTAAGACCTCCCCTTCAGGCTGGAAAGCATGAGTTCAGGGGAAAAACACAGCTCTCATGCTTTCAGCAGCCATTGCAGCTTTGTTCCTGCATGTGAGCTGAACTGAGCATGCTCAGGCACTTAGAAATGTTTTACTTTCTTTTTGAGGGTGAAAATCACTTGGATGATTGTCTGCTGTCACTAGACAGAAAGTAAGGTTTTAGAGGAACTTCATCCTCCCAAATTTCAGTCCCTTCCACCACTTACCTTTGGTGCTTTGTTAACCACTTCCTTACTGGGCACTTAAACCCCTTCCTGACCAGGGGACTTTTTGCGATTCGGCACTGCCTCGCTTTAACTGACAATTGCGCGGTCGTGCGACGTGGCTCCCAAACAAAATTAACGTCCTTTTTTCCCCACAAATAGAGCTTTCTTTTGGTGGTATTTGATCACCTCTGCGGTTTTTATTTTTTGCGCTATAAACAAAAATAGAGCGACAATTTTGAAAAAAAAAAATATATTTTTACTTGTTGCTATAATAAATAGCTCAATTTTTTTTTACGTTTTTTTTTTTATCCTCAGTCTAGGCCGATACGTATTCTACATATTTTTAGTAAAAAAAAAATAAAAAATCGCAATAAGCGACTGGTTTGCGCAAAAGTTATAGCGCCTACAAAATAAGGGACAGAATTATTATTTATTTATTTTATTTTTTTACTAGAAATGGCGGCGATCTGCGATTTTTATTGGGACTGCGACGTTATGGCGGACACATCGGACACTTTTGACACATTTTTGGCGCCATTCACATTTATACTGCAATCAGTGCTATAAATATGCACTAATTACTGTATAAATTTTTTTTTTTTACTAGAAATGGCGGCGATCTGCGATTTTTATTGGGACTGCAACGTTATGGCGGACACATCGGACACTTTTGACACATTTTTGGCGCCATTCACATTTATACTGCAATCAGTGCTATAAATATGCACTAATTACTGTATAAATTTGTTTTTTTACTAGAAATGGCGGCGATCTGCGATTTTTATTGGGACTGCGACGTTATGGCGGACACATCGGACACTTTTGACACATTTTTGGCGCCATTCACATTTATACTGCAATCAGTGCTATAAATATGCACTAATTACTGTATAAATGTGACTGGCAGGGAAGGGGTTAACACTAGGGGGTGAGGAAGGGGTTAAATGTGTACCCTAATTAGTGTTCTAACTGTGGGGGAAGGGGGGTGACTGGGGGGGGGTGACCGATCTGTGTCTCTATGTACAAGAGACACAGATCCGTCTCCTCTCTCCCCTGACAGCACCGCTGTCTGCGAGAGCCGGGAATGAGAGATGATCTCATATGTAAACATATGAGATCATCTCTCATTGGCCGCACAGATCGCCTAGGAAACGGCCGCTCCGATTGGCCGTTCACGGCGATCTGTGACTGGCTGTGTCCAAGGGACACGGCCAGCACAGCAGTTCCCCGCTGCGCGCTCGGGAGCGCGCGCGGGGAACGTGCAAAGGGGAGGCCGTAAAAAGACGGCCTGTTAGAAATTGGGAGCCGCGCTGAGGCCGTACAAAGTCGTACGGCCGTCAGCAGGTGGTTAAGTTCAACAAGAAAGAATTGGGGTAAAGTACGCCCAAAAGGGGGCGTGGCTTGCGTGCGATCGTGATGGATGCCTGAGCTGACAGCTCTGACTGGCATCTGGGGATTTCTCGGCCAATCCATCAAAATATCGCTCTGTGAATCGCCTGAGACTGATATTCTGTGAGGGGAGACCACACTCGATGCAGTCACGCAAGCGGATTAAAGAAACTCGCTTTAGAAAGCTGACTGACATGTCTGATATGTCAGCTGCAGCGGAGGATCAGTCTCAAAATAGCGCCCACGGATCTGAGGTAATGCCATCCTCCTATTATACTGATCTCCCTGATGAGATACCGGACAACTGGGATTCAGACTCTCATGTATTTAACCCGGAGGTGTCTCCCCCTCATAGTCCATCCTCTAAAAGCCTGGCTAAAGCGCGGATGAAATATGACCATTCAGAGCAATCCCCTGTAATTCCTGCGACATCATTAAGCCAGGACCAGGTAGGCCTTAAAGTGGCGTCATCAATAGCCTGTTATCCTACCTCAGGCCAACCGGTCCTTGATACTACCATGAAGGATATGCTTTTATCCCTTCAATCGTCACTTATGGTGAATATATCTGCTATGCTCAATAACTTTTCTATTGAAATGAAAGGCTTGGAAGAGAGGGTCCTCCATGTAGAAAATAAGATTGAGAAACAATCAAAAACTGTGGACAATTTGGTTAACGCATATAGAAATCAAATGGATGATGCAGATTGGATGCGTGCTAAAATCGCGGATTTGGAAGATCGCTCTAGGAGGGAAAACATTAAACTGAGGGGAGTCCCTGAATCTATTGCTCAGGCAGATCTACAAAAGTATGCGGGAGACATGATAATGGCCTTGCTACCGGACATATCCCCAATAGAAAGAATGATTGACCGTATACACCGCATTCCTAAACCAAAACACCTGGACGCATCCATCCCACGCGATGTTCTCAGGAAAATACATTTTTTCCCTACTAAAGAGAAATTGCTGACCAGAGCTCGATCCCAACCTGAACTCCCTGCTCCCCATAAGGAGGTTCATATGTACGCTGATTTGTCAAAATATACTCTCAATATGAGAAGGCAGCTGAAAACTGTCACAAAAGCTTTAAACAACCATAAGATCCCATATAAGTGGAGACATCCTGCTACATTGCTGATAACATCTAACGAGAAAACCACCATCATATCCAAGCCTCTAGATGGACTTCGCTTGCTGCGCTCATGGGGCATTCTCCCTGAACTATCTGATGAGGAAAGACGGGCTATGGAAGGTATACATGTTGGTAAATGAAGCAACACAGCTCATCACATCCCTGCTGCGAAGTGATACAATGAAGAAGTATTTGTTGATGTTATTTTTCATTGCAACAATTTTCCCTGGATGCCAGTCTTTACATCCTTTGCTGTTTGAACATTACCCTGTTATAGTGTCGGGTTACTAATATCACCCGACATTAGTTGCATTTGATACTTTTGTTCTAGTATTGCTCTTTCCAAGTTTGTAGGATGTATTTCTGTTTAAGCATATCTTGCCTTGAATATCCTACTTCCTTGGTCCTGTTCTGATTGAGCAACTCACTGATACCTATTTTTTATTATATTTGTGTGCTTTTTTTTTGTTTTGTTTTGCCCTGTGTTTTTGTGTTTTTATTTTTCTTTTCCCCTTATCATTCTAGCATACGGTGTACTAGGTAGTTATTTTCTGCACACTACTCCCAAAATTTGAACTTCATCGGCACATTCCAGCAGCTTCTACACGCTATTCACGATGTCTATCACTTTTCTTTCACTTAATGTGAAGGGACTGAACCACCCAGCAAAACGTTCTTCGCTTTGGAAAACTGCTATCTCCCACAAATGCGATGTACTTTGCTTGCAGGAAACGCACTTTGCTCAAGGGGCGACCCCCCAATGTAACAATAGATCCTTTCCCTATGTTTTTAAGGCTGACTTTTCTAGAAAACAAAGGGGTGTCTTGATTGCCATCCGTGACACTATTTATTTTCAGTTAATATCCTGCACTACTGATCCGAATGGAAGGTTTGTTATATTAGTTTGTAAATTAGACAATGTTTTGTATACTATTGCAAACTTGTATGCCCCGAACCACGGTCAATTGAAGTTTCATAGATCCGTGCTTGAGAAGGTTCGAAAAGTACAGGAAGGTCATCTGCTGTTATGTGGGGATTTTAATATTGTTCCAGATGTCACTATGGATGTTTCTTCCGGTCCCAAGAGGATTTCTTCCCCTCTATCCACCTTTTTTAGAGAGAATGATCTTTTTGACATATGGAGGTGTTGTCATGCGGAGGAGAGGGACTTTACGTTTCTCTCCTCGCGTCACAACACTTATTCCAGGATTGACATGTTCATTTCTGACAAATGGTTACTACAGAATGTTATTGACTCTCGCATCCACTCTATCACCTGGTCGGACCACGCACCAATCAGTATTAAAATAGCTAATAAGAATTCTAAACAGCACTCGTACCTGTGGCGTGTTAATAATTATCTACTCCAAAACCCTATTCATGAGGAATTTCTTAAACAAAAATTTACGGAATTTTTCTCCAACAACGTAGGTTCGGTGTCCGACCCGGCGGTACTGTGGAATGCCCACAAATCTTATATGCAAGGTTTCTTCATTCAACTCGGATCGCGAGTTAAGAAATTGAGAACTAAGAAACTCAATGAATTATCCAAAAAAATAGAGGAGGTTGATTTCAGAAATAAAACTACTCCGTTGCCTCACCTTCGGTCCCAACTATTTGAGCTGAGACACGAATTACGGTCCTTACTACTTGAATCCTATGAACTTAATTTGAGGAAACTTAAAGCAACCTCCTACACTGCTAATAATAAGTCCAGGGAAGCTAATGGCTAGTCGCATCAGAGGTCTTAGACTTAAAACTAAAATCCCCTACCTTTATCACCCGACTTCTGGTAAAAAGTTCATCAATCCACAACCATTGCCGATTCCTTTGGCACTTATTATGATAATATGTATAACCTCAAATTGGATGCTAGCACCCATCAACCAACTAGTGAGGAGATTGGGTCTTTCCTCGATCAAATCACTTTACCTAAATTTTCTGCTGAACATCTTGAGCAATTGAATGCCCCTCTCACTATAAATGAAATCAGTAAAACCATTGATGGTCTGCCTTCCTCTAAGTCTCCGGGCCCTGATGGGTATACTGGGGAATATTTCAAGGTATTTAAGGATTTAGTTTCCCCTCACTTAACAACACTGTACAACCACTCGATTTCTACCTCCGCTTTTCCAAGAGAAATGTTGTTGGCCATTATAGTTACTCTACCCAAACCTGGTAAAGAACCCAACTCTCCTTCTAATTTTAGGCCAATCTCCTTACTTAACGTTGATTTGAAAATATATGCCAAGTTGATAGCCAACAGATTGAATCAAATTCTCCCAGATCTAATCCACACCAAGCGGGTTTTATGAGAGGCCGCCAGGCTTCAGATGCTACTAGGAGAATGGTGAATGTGATTCACAATGTGGGACTGATGGGAACGCCTTCTCTGCTTCTTTCTCTGGATGCAGAAAAGGCGTTCGACAGGGTTAATTGGGACTACTTGAACTTGACTCTTCAGAAATTTGGATTTGCTGGACCTATCCTTGAAGCAATACTGGCTCTGTATACTACTCCTACAGCCAGAGTCTTTACCTCCGGTCTTTTATCTAAACCTTTTGGTATTTCCAACGGAACCCGTCAGGGGTGTCCACTTTCTCCCCTAATTTTCAACATGCTGATTGAACCCCTGGCAGAACATGTTAGAACTAATTCTAAAATTTCAGGAATTAATATTGGCAATCAAGTACATTAAATAAGCTTGTTTGTGGATGATGTCATCTTAATGATAACTAATCCATTCTCCTCCTTACCCGAAATCCAAAAGCTTCTATCCTGGTTTGGCGAGGTTTCATTTTACAAGGTTAATGCCTTGAAGTCACTCATCTTAGACATTGGAGTTGATGCTGTTAATAAAAATTTGTTGCAACATCAATTCCCCTATGTTTGAGCGGATTCCACCATCCCATATTTGGGTGTTCATCTCACAAGGACCACCGAAAAATTATATGAACACAACTACCTTGCCCTTAGAAGTAAACTACAAACTGACCTTCAGATTTTGAGCAAATTCGAATTTTCTTGGTGGGGTAGATTATCAGCCTTCAAAATGGTACATCTTCCACAAGTTTTATATTTTTTCAGGACTTTGCTCATTCCTGTTCCTGTTATGTTTTTTAAGTCCATGCAATCTCTCTTGTCTAAATTTGTCTGGAATGGGAAGAAATCCAGGTGTACTCATGATAGGTTAATCAAACATAGAATGAGCGGTGGAACTGGATATATTGATTTCTAGGACTATTATCATTCCTCCATCTTGTCCCAACTGAAGCAGTGGTTCTATCATACTCCTACTACTCAATGGGGGCTGATAGAGGCTAGTTACTGTATGTATGGTTCTACCAACCTCTGGTTGTTTGGTTCTCTATTGGGTGTTAAGACCCAAATACACTTACCTCCTACAATGCTTGCTTCCATACGAATACGAACTTGGCAAAAATGTATAAGCTTCACTGATCTAGCAGGGCCCGGAGTCGAAGTTAGAATTCCCATCCAAACATTTTACTTTGTTACTAACAGGATGCCGATTCCTTTTTGGAACCAGAAAGGTATTAGGTATCTGGATGACTTTTATTCGAATGGATACATCAAGACCTTGGGCCTGATTTACTAAGCTATGTGCGCTGCGCTGGTTCATGCATTAATTAGTACTCCGGGTGGAGGCTTAATCAGGCGCATGAACCAGCGTAGCAGCCGGCGCATTGAAACTAATATGTAAAGCCGCGCCGAACTCCCTATAGAAGTCTATGGGAGAAATCAAAAGTGTTCATTTTAAAGGCTAATCTGCAAGTTTTGTCCTAAAAAGTGTTTGGGGACCTCAGTCCTGCCCCAGGGAACATGTATGAATGCTTTTTTTATTTTTTAAAACGGCCGTTTTTTCGGGAGCAGTGAAATTAAAAATTCTTAAAGTGAAACAATAAAAGTGAAATATTCCTTTAAATTTCGTACCTAGGGGGGGTGTAATGTCAGCATGTGAAATAGCGCATTTTTCCCGCACTTAGAACTCCCCCTGCACAAAGTGACATTCTGAAGGAAAAAAGTCATTTAAAAATTCACACGCGGCTATAATGAATTGTCGGCTCTGACAATTCTAAAGGGATTCATTCATAAAACAAACAAAAAAATGTGTAGGGGTTCCCCCAAATTAAATTACCAGGCCCTTCAGGTCTGGAATGGATATTAAGGGGAACCCCGCCGTAAAAACCCCCAAAAAAAAAGACGTGCGGTTCCCGGCAAATATCCATTCCAGACCCTTCAGGTCTGGTGTGGATTTTAAGGGGAACTCCACCCCAAATTGAAAAAAAAATGGCGTGGAGTCCCCCTAAAAATCCACACCAGACCCTTATCCGAGCACGTTAACCTGGCCGGCCGCAGAAAAGAGGGGGGGACAGAGTGCGGCCCCCCCCCTCTCCTGAACCGCACCAGGCCACATGCCCTCAACATGGGGAGGATGTCCCCATGTTGATGGGGACAAGGGTCTCATCCCCACAACCCTTGCCCGGTGGTTGTGGGGGTATGCGGGCGGGAGGTTTATCAGAATCTGGAAGACCCCTTTAACAAAGGGGACCCCCAGATCCTGACCCCCCCCCTGTGTGAAATGGTAATGGGGTACATTGTACCTCTACCATTTCACCCCAAAAAAAATGTCAAAGTGATAAAAATGACAGTAGCCGGTTTTTGACAAATCTTTTAATAAAATCTTCTTTTCTTCTTTCCTTCGGGGTTCTTCCGCTGCTTCTTTCTTCTAGTCCACATCTTGCCCGACGTCTTCTTCTATCTTCTCCGTCCGTCCTTCCGCCTTCTGGTCCCGCATCTTGCCCGTTGTCTTCTCCGTCCGCCTCCTCGTCCGCATCTTGGGTCTTCTGCGGTCTTCTTCTCGGTCCGCCGCCTTCTCGTCCCCTGCGTTTGAATTGTAATTGGCCGCCGTTTTCCCGCTCCTGGGACCCGCCCCCCTCTGACGCCACAAGTAAACTCCTTAGAAGGTCATGTGCGTCAGAGGGGGGCGGGGTCGCAGAGCGTCACACAGCGGGGGAATTCAATTTCAATCGCGCCGCCCGGAGAAGAAGTTCCCGCCGTGTCACACTCATGTGACCCCGCCCCCCTCTGACGCACATGACCTTCTAAGGAGTTTACTTGTGGCGTCAGAGGGGGGCGGGTCCCAGGAGCGGGAAAACGGCGGCCAATTACAATTCAAACGCAGGGGACGAGAAGGCGGCGGACCGAGAAGAAGACCGCAGAAGACCCAAGATGCGGACGAGGAGGCGGACGGAGAAGACAACGGGCAAGATGCGGGACCAGAAGGCGGAAGGACGGACGGAGAAGATAGAAGAAGACGTCGGGCAAGATGTGGACTAGAAGAAAGAAGCAGCGGAAGAACCCCGAAGGAAAGAAGAAAAGAAGATTTTATTAAAAGATTTGTCAAAAACCGGCTACTGTCATTTTTATCACTTTGACATTTTTTTTGGGGTGAAATGGTAGAGGTACAATGAGGCTGGGGGTCCCCTTTGTTAAAGGGGTCTTCCAGATTCTGATAAACCTCCCGCCCGCATACCCCCACAACCACCGGGCAAGGGTTGTGGGGATGAGACCCTTGTCCCCATCAACATGGGGACATCCTCCCCATGTTGAGGGCATGTGGCCTGGTGCGGTTCAGGAGAGGGGGGGGGGCCGCACTCTGTCCCCCCCTCTTTTCTGCGGCCGGCCAGGTCAACGTGCTCGGATAAGGGTCTGGTGTGGATTTTTAGGGGGACTCCACGCCATTTTTTTTTTCAATTTGGGGTGGAGTTCCCCTTAAAATCCACACCAGACCTGAAGGGTCTGGAATGGATATTTGCCGGGAACCGCACGTCTTTTTTTTTGGGGGTTTTTACGGCGGGGTTCCCCTTAATATCCATTCCAGACCTGAAGGGCCTGGTAATTTAATTTGGAGGGACCCCCTTTTTTTTTTTTTTTTTTTTTTTAATGAGCAATGACTCTATTCTTTATAGCCATGAGTACTTTAACCACTTGCCCACCGGGTTAATTCTGGCACTTCTCTCCTTCATGTGAAAATCACAATTTTTTGGCTAGAAAATTAATCAGAACCCCCAAACATTATATATTTTTTTTTAGCAGACATCCTAGGGAATAAAATGGCAGTCATTGCAATACTTTTTGTCACACCGTATTTGCGCAGCGGTCTTACAAGCGCACTTTTTTTGGATAAAAATCACTTTTTTGAATTAAAAAATAAGACAACAATACATTTTGCCCAATTTTTTTCTATATTGTGAAAGATAATGTTACGCCGAGTAAAATGATACCCAACATGTCACGCTTAAAAATTGCGCCCGCTCGTGGCATGGCGTCAAACTTTTACCCTTTAAAAAACTCGATAGGCGACGTTTAAAAAATTCTACAGGTTGCATTTTTTGAGTTGCAGAGTAGGTCTAGGGCTAGAATTATTGCTCTCACTCTAACGATAGCGGCGATACCTCACTTGTGTGGTTTGAATACTGTTTTCATATGCGGGCGCTACTCGCGTATGCGTTTGCTTCTGTGCGCGAGCTCGTCGCGACGGGGCGCTTTAAATTTTTTTTTTGGGGTTTTCTTATTTATTTTTATTTAGTTTTATAATGTTTTACACTGAAATAAAAAAATAAAAAAAAAATGATCAGTTTTCTTCCTATTACAAGGAATGTAAACATCCCTTGTAATAGGACTAGTGTGTGACAGGTCCTCTTTATGGAGAGAGGCGGGGTCAATAAGGCTGGAAAGCATGGTATTGAAAAAAAAAAAAAAAGATCTCATGCTTTCAGCTGCAATCATGTTCGTTCACCACAGTGGTGTAGTGTATAGCACTTTGACCTAGCAGCAAAAGAGTCGTTGGTTCGAATCCCGCCCGTGACAGCATCTGCATGGAGTTTGCATGTTCTCCCTGTGCCTGCGTGGGTTTCCTCCCACAATATAAAAACACGCTGTAAATCGGTTCCGGTCTAAATAAGCCCTAATATGCAGTAGTATATTTAGGTTTGGTTCTGCCCTAGGCCTGACTACATATCTGCACCTCCTAATAGAAAAATGACCCACCCCTTCCTGTCAAGGTCACACCCTGTTTTTGTATAACCCCGCCCAGTAATTTTCAGGGGACCCACACACTAGTTCTGGGGGGGCACTGGATTCCCTTAACCACTTCCATACCAGGCACTTACGCACCTTCCCGCCAAGCCAATTTTCAGCTTTCAACACTGTCGCACTTTGAATGGCAATTGCGCGGTCATACAACACTGTACCCAAACAAAATTGGCGTCCTTTTTTCCCCACAAATAGAGCTTTCTTTTGTTGTTATTTGATCACCTCTGCGTTTTTTTTTTGCGCAACAACTAAAAAAAGACTGCAAATTTTGAAACAAAAAAACCTTTTTCTTTTTTTAGGTTAATTTTTTTGTAAATAAGTTTTTCTCTTTCAATTACGGGCACTGATATGGCGGCACTGATGGGCCCCGATGAGATGGCACTGATGGACATCGATGAGGTAGTACTGACGGCACAGATGAGGTGGCATTGATTGGCGGCGCTGCTATGCGGCACTGATGGGCACTCATAGGCGGCACTGATGGGCACTCATGGGCGGCACAGATGGGCGGCACTTATGGGTGGCACTGATGGATACTTATGGGCGGCACTTATGGGTGGCACTGATGGATACTTATGGGTGGCACAGGTGGGCACTGATAGGTGGGCACTGTGCATGGATGGGCACTGTGGGGTGGCACTGATTTTCCCAGTCAGTGCCCATTTGTGGGCACTGATTGGCATCTTTTTTCTTATTTTTTAATGCTTTTTGTTTTTTTGTTCTATATTTTTTTTGTTTTTGCACACCCTGGTGGTCCAGGGTGGGCATCCCTGGTGGTCCAGTGTGGTGATCCGAGGGGGGGCTGCGCTGATAAACAATCAGCGCGAACGCCCCCTGTCAGGAGAGCCGCCGATCGGCTCTCCTATACTCGCGTCTGTAAGACGCGAGTGAGGAAGAGCCATCGATGGCTCTTCCTGTTTACATCGTGATCAGCCGTGATTGGACACGGCTGATCACGTGGTAAAGAGTCTCCGTCTCCGTGAGAGACTCTTTACCGAGATCGGAGATGCAGGGTGTCAGACTGACACCCCGCATCACCGATCGCCGCGCTGCGTGCCCCCACAGGCGCGTGCGGCATGAAATCCTGCAGGACGTCCTGTCAGGATTGTGTAACCACTTCCCGGACGTAAATCGGCCATAGGCTGGGCGGGAAGTGGTTAATTTGCATAGTTTTTCTCTCACTTCCTGTTTGGCTATGGGGCAGGAAGTGAAGGCAAATCTCCCCAATTGGACACAGATAATACAAAATAAACTGACAGGGCCTATAACCCTCCCTCACTCTATCCAAAATGAAAGAAAATAAAACTTGTTGATTATAGTTCTTGTCAGGGGCGGACTGACCATTGAGTCACTCGGGCACTGCCCGAGGGCCCCATGCCACTAGGGGGCCCCATCCGGGTTGCCAGGCTCAGTAAAACCAGGGACAGTATGTAAAAATCTGTGTTTTTTTTAGATCTGTCCCTGATATGTCCGAAAATGACATGCTTTTAATGTGAATATCCCAAGATTTTAGCTGCCCGCCTCTGCACTACCTCCTGGCGTGGTGGTCATCTGTAAGCCAGAGGGGCCCCATAATCTTCTATTGCCCAGGGGCCCCATGAGTTGTCAGTCCGCCCCTGGTTCTAGTTTAAGCACAAATTTCATAGAGTTTTATTGAGAGCCCTAAGAAAATATAACCATGCCAATAGGCCAGGATAGAGCGTTGCTAATATGTAGGAATGTGTGTGTTAGAGCACCCCACCCAATGTTAACTAAAAAATTATTAATTTGCAAATAAGTATTATCTGCTCATTTTTTTGGGGATGTCTGCACCCCTGATAGTGACAACATTTGTGAGGTGTCTTCACCCTTTCTAATTCATTCACTTCCTGTCACATAGCCAAACAGGAAGTGAGGGTAAAACCTTACTAATATATTTTCTTGTGGACACAGAGATCAATCTAAATAGTTTCCCATTATGTAAATTGCACTCTAGCATTTTGCTGTGTACACCCCAAATTATTAGGGATCTTGGACTTTGGGGTCCATTTACTAAAGGCAAATCCACTCCTACAAGTGCAAAGCAAGGAAGAAAACAAAACAACTTTGCTTCTACAGGATTGGATGTTAAAACCATCAGTGCTTCCTCTCAGATTTTCAGCAACTATGCTTGTACTGCAGAGTGGCTTTGCCTTTACTAAACCCCAAACTAAATAATCATTTGGGGCAGGGATCCTCAAACTACGGCCCTCCAGCTGTTGTAGAACTACACATCCCATGAGGCCTTGTAATGCACTGACATTCACAGACATGACTAGGCATGATGGGAATTGTAGTTCCTGAACAACTGGAGGGCCGTAGTTTGAAGACCCATGATTTGGGGTGTACACAGCAGTGCTGGAGTGCAATTTGCTTAATGGGGACACTAGTTAGATTGACCGGTGTCCCCAAGAAATGACACTGGTAGGGTTTTAACCTCACTTCCTGTTCAGCTGTGTGACAGGAAGTGAAGCCAATTTTAAGAAAAGGGACACAAAGCTCAACACAAAAATAAAAAAACACAAAGCAGGGGTTCTAACACTCACTTGGCTTCCCTCAAACACCCACAATTTGAATAGGATTGCCTTGCGCTAGATTTAAGCACAGTGCTGTAAATCAGCACGTCAAGCCTGTCCACCAATAGCAAACCCCCCCCCCCCCCCCACAGGCCATGTTTGCAGGTTTTCCTTCATCTTGCACATGTGCTTTAAAATAGTCTGGACAGCAATTCTTGATAAGAGAAATCCCCAAAACATGTCCTGTCGGGGGTACTTGAGGGCTGAGGACCACTGCAGAATAAATAAAATACTTACCAGTTTTTGTCTTTAAAGTCAGGGAGAATAAACATGGCAAACATTTCATGATTACACACCAGGAAAGAAGCTTAGACAAAAATCACACATAATTTGTTAGGCCCAAACCTAGTTCAGCTGCAGCTGTCAACATATGTAGCATGAAAAAGTAACAAAAGACAAACTTAACAATTTTAAAGTAATTTTTATTGGTCAACAAAACAAGGAAAGCAAAAAAAGACAAACAAACAAAAATACATTTCAAAATTCTAATTAACCATAGCTTTACACATTTTTCATAAAATAAGGCCACATAGACAAATACATCAAAGTGAACATCATTTAAAAATAAACCAAAACCATTGGCAAAATAAAACAAAACCCATGCAACAAACCACATTTGTGTTTAGCAACAGCATTTCTGCCAGCCTGCCCCTTCTGAGGGCAGCTGAGGACTGATCGATCCAAGCTTTTTATAACAGTGCTAGTAATGAAGCAATTAAAATCACATGAACAAATTGCGGTCTCTAGTTTGGGTGAGCTTGTAATTGGGCACACCTGCAATTAACCCAAACCACGCTCTATGAGCATCCAATGAGTGTTTTTCACCTTTTAAAAAGAAAGGATATTTTTTTTCTAAGTGTTTGAGCATGCTCAGTTCATCACACATGTAGGAACCAAGCTGCAATGGAATGAGAGCTTTTTTTTTTTGTTTCCCCTGATCTGATGCTTTCCAGCCTGAAGGGGAGGTGTTAAAGACAGAAGTAAACACGCACATTTAATAATCTATTTGTGTGAAAAAAAAGGTTGCCAATTTTGTTTGGGAGCCACGTCGCACGACTGCGCAATTGTCAGTTAAAGCGACGCCGCGCCGAATCACAAAAACTTGCCCGGTCATTGACCAGAAATATGGTCCGGGCTCAAGTGGTTAAAAATTAACAAAACACAAAAGTGAGCCCAATTTTTGGGGATAATGTGAAAGATGATGTTACACTGAGTAAATAGATACCTTACATGTCACGCTTTACTATTGGAAACACTCCTGCAATGGGGCCAAAATGAATTCCGTGAATATCCCCATAGGCGACCTTTTATTTTTTTTTCCAGGTTACCAGTTTATAGTTACAAAGAAAGTCTAGTGGTAAAAGTATTGCTCTCGCTCTAACGCACGCGTCAATACCTCACATGTGTGGTTTGAACGATGTTTATATATGTGGGCGGGACTTGCGTAAGTCCCGCCCACATATGTAAAAATTATTTTTACTTTTTGCTATAATAAATATCCCCAAAAATATATATTCAAAAAACTAAAAAACCCCTCAGTTTAGGCCGATACGTATTCTACATCTTTTTGGTTCCAAAAAATCGCAAATAGCGTTTAGTGTTTGGTTTTTGCAAAAGGTATAGCGTCTCCAAATTTTTTTTTTTTGTTGTTTTAACTAGTTATTGGGGCGATCAGCGATTTTTATCGGTACTGCGACATTATGGCGGACACATCGAACACTTTTTTGGAACCATTGGCATTTTTCTAGCGATCAGTGCTGTAAAAAATGCATTGCTTACTCAAAAAATGCCACTGGCAGGGAAGGGGTTAACACTAGGTGCGAGGGAGGGGTTAAATATGTTCCCTGGGTGTGTTCTAACTGTAGGGGGGGGGATGGGACTGACATGTGTAAATGACAGATCGCTGTTCATGAAGGGGAACTCAAGACCCCCCCAAAAAAAATAAGGTGGGTTCCCTCCAGGTGCATACCAGGCTCTTAGGCTTGGTCTGGAACATAAGGGGTTAAACCGGGGCCCAAAAAAATAGCGTGGGCCCCCCCCCCCAAACCAAGCCCTTATCCCAGGCACGCAGTCTGGTCAGACAGGAATGGGGGTGGGGACGAGCGAGCACCCCCCTCCCTCCTGAGCCATACCAGACCACATGCCCTCAACATGGGGGAGTGTGTGCTGTGGGGGAGGGGGGCACTGCCCCCCCACCCCAAAGCACTCTTGCCCCCATGTCGATAGGGACAAGAGCCTCTTCCCGACAACCCTGGTCGTTGGTTGTCGGGGTATGCGGGCGGAGAGCTTATCAGAATCTGAGAGACCCCTTTAATAAAGGGGTCCCCAGATTCCGGCCCCCCACCCTATGTGAATGAGTATGGGGTACATCGTACCTCTACCCATTCACATGGGGGAAATGTAAAGTAAAAAAAAAACAACACACAGAATAAAATATTTTATTAATCTGCTCCGGAGCCCCCCCTTTCTTCTTTAGCTCTCTTAGAAGGGGGGGTTTCTTCTCTCCCGATCTTCCGCCGGGACCCTGGGCTTCGGTGATTTCTGCCGGGGGAGGGCGCCATCCCTCGGTCCTCTCCGGAGCCTTCCGCCGGATGCCCCCACCCCATTTAAGCTCTTTTTCATTAGGGAGGGGCATCCGGACTTCGGGGTCTTCTGCCGGGGGATGGCGCCTATCCCCCGGTCTTTCCGGTGCCTTCCGCCAGGGTTCCGGTCTTCCTGGTCTTCTGCCGGGGGTGCGCCAACTCCCCGGTCTTTTCTCTTCTGTCTTCTCTGCTCCCTCTTCTGCCTGGCTCCCCCGCGGAGCCAGGGCTTTCTTCCGTCTTCTTTATTCTCTCTTCCTTCTTCTGCCTGTCTCCTCCGGGAGCCCAGGGCTTGTCTCCGCTGTCTTCTTGCTTCTCTTCCATTCGATGTTGACACGACGAGGTTCCGCGCTGACATGCCGTGTCAGCGGCGGGCATGGACTTATATAGGGTAATGCCACCATGTGACCTCAACCCATGTGACATCACATTCCCTGGGCATGATGGGAATGTGATGTCACATGGGTTGAGGTCACATGGTGGCATTGCCCTATATAAGTCCATGCCCACTGCTCAGACGGCATTCCAGCGCCGGACCTCGTCGTGTCAACATCGAATGGAAGAGAAGCAAGAAGACAGCGGAGACAAGCCCTGTGCTCCGCGGAGGAGACAGGCAGAAGAAGGAAGGGAGAATAAAGAAGACGGAAGAAAGCCCTGGCTCCGCGGGGGAGCCAGGCAGAAGAGGGAGCAGAGAAGACAGAAGAGAAAAGACCGGGGAGTTGGCGCACCCCCGGCAGAAGACCAGGAAGACCGGAACCCTGGCGGAAGGCACCGGAAAGACCGGGGGATAGGCGCCATCCCCCGGCAGAAGACCCCGAAGTCCGGATGCCCCTCCCTAATGAAAAAGAGCTTAAATGGGGTGGGGGCATCCGGCGGAAGGCTCCGGAGAGGACCGAGGGATGGCGCCCTCCCCCGGCAGAAATCACCGAAGCCCAGGGTCCCGGCGGAAGATCGGGAGAGAAGAAACCCCCCCTTCTAAGAGAGCTAAAGAAGAAAGGGGGGGCTCCGGAGCAGATTAATAAAATATTTTATTCTGTGTGTTGTTTTTTTTTTACTTTACATTTCCCCCATGTGAATGGGTAGAGGTACGATGTACCCCATACTCATTCACATAGGGTGGGGGGCCGGCATCTGGGGGCCCCCTTATTAAAGGGAGCTCGCAGATTCCGATTAGCCCCGCCCGCATACCCCGACAACCAATGGCAAGGGTTGTCGGGAAGAGGCTCTTGTCCCTATCGACATGGGGGCAAGAGTGCTGTGGGGTGGGGGGGCAGTGCCCCCCTCCCCCACAGCACACACTCCCCCATGTTGAGGGCATGCGGTCTGGTACGGCTCAGGAGGGGGGGGGGCCGCTCGCTCGTCCCCTCCCCCATTCCTGTCCGGGCCAGACTGCATGCTTGGGATGAGGGCTTGGTTTGGATCTGGGGGGGACCCCTCAAGTTCCGGACCAAGCCTAAGAGCCTAATGTAGCCCTGAAGGGGGACCCGCGCCGATTTCAAGTTTGAAATTTGGCGCCGAGTTCCCCTTCAGGGCTGAAAACAGCTCGGAGATTCCCGTGCGCCGCGTCACGCAGCGCATTCACGGGTACGCCGCTTGGTATTTACCAAGATTTTCACGGCGTACTGACGAGGCGCACGGGAATCCCTGACTTTTCTCTCTGCGCATGCCCAGTATGCAAATGAACCTCCCGAGGTTCAGGCGCACTGTGCAAGCGTACGGGGATCTGTTTTCAAAAAACACTTTCCCTTTCAATTCGGCCCGCCAAACACTTCAAAACACATGTCACTTCACTTCCCCTGCATCCCCCCACCTCCCCCCTTAATAAACTCCCGCCCAAACCCCCGCAATTTATAGTTTAATGTGCCGTGCGCCAGGTCTGTACTGGTGCACAATGCACCCTCTCCTGGGCGCACGGAGCACATTAGTAACTAGGGAAATACACTGCACTAGCAGCGTATTTCTTTAGTAAATGGCCAAACGGCTGCTACTCCTGCTTTTACTCCATGAGTCATGGAGTAAAGGCTTGGTAAATCAGGCCCCTTGTCTTCTATCCAATCGGAATATGACCTCCCTCACACCAACGAGTTTCAATATACTCAATTAATGCATTGTCTATATAAACTTGTCAATATTTCCAAACAAGTTAATGCTTCAGCTTGGACCTATTTTTCTTCGCCAATACGACAAAATAATGCAACAAAAACGAGTTTTTAATAAATCTGCCTCCCATCTTCTTTGGGAAAAAGATCTTAAATGCTCTTTCACGAATGACCAATGCTGCTTGGCCTGTAAGGCCAATCAATCTGCCACTCGTTGCACCTCCTTGTGGGAGTTATCTATCAAAATCACTTTACGTTGGTACCTTACTCCGGTAATAGTGTCCAAATTTGACCCCCAAACCCCTGCAGCTTGTTGGAGACGTTGCCCAACTTCAGTCAGAGGAGACATATTCCATATATTATGGAGTTGTCCAAAGCTCACAGTCTATTGGGCAGGAATCTTCAATATAATATCTGACCTGACTCAAACACGAGTGGCTCCTGATCCAGCATTGGCTATTTTATCATTCGGAATAGACAGGTTTTCATTTAATCTTCGTAGAACGATAACCCATCTACTCTTGGCAGCTAGATTGTCGATTACAAAAAAGTGGAAAGATCCCGATCCGCCTTCCCCCAATGACGCTATTGACCTCTTGGATTTACATAATTCCTATGAAAGGATTTTAGCGTCATCCTTGGGCTCTCTTCATAAATACTCAATCCAATGGGACCTCTGGTTCAAAAACAGGACATAATTCTGTTTACCTTATTTCCTCCAACACGTTGTTTACTATTCGGATAGGAAATATGAGAGGAGATAGCTCTCGAACACTATGATTCCCCTATGGGGTGTTCGGGAAAGCTAATTCCTTTATTTTATTTGTTTGCTAATGTATTTCTTTCTTTTTCCTTTGATATTGAGATTTGATCTCTTATTGACTTGATGCTATTGAGAAAATTCTCTACAGAAAATACTCTACAATTTTTCTTATGATGATTGGTAGTATTATTTTGCTTAGCCAACACATATCTGTATGTTAGATAATGAGTATTACTTTGTCTCTTACTGCTACGATGCAATGTGTACTATATGCTATTGTAATGCATTATTTTGTTTGATTGAAAAATATCAATAAAAAACTATTGAAATAAAAAAAAAAAAAATCACTTGGATGTCTCTGAGCATGCTCATAGAGCGTGGGTGGGTTAGTAATTTAAGGACATCCTTAACAGGTGTAACTACTTACAAGCTCACCCAAACTAGAGACTGAAATTTGTTCATGTGATTTCAATTGCTTAATTACTAGCACGCAAGCACACATGTTATAAAAAGCGTGGATAGAGCAGTCCTCAGCTGCCCTGAGAGGGGGCAGGATGGCAGGAATGTTGTGGCTAAACAGAAATGTGTTTTGGAGCATGTTTATTTTTATTTTGCCAATGTTTTTTGTTTATTTTTAAATGATGTTCAATTTGATGTATTTGTCTCTGCTGCCTTATTTTAAAAAATATTTCTGAAGATGTTGGGACGTTTAACCTATGTTTATTTTGATGTTTTAAATTTATTTTTGTGTGTGTGTGTGTGTGTGTGTGTGTGTGTTTGTTTGTTTTTGTTTGTTTGTCTTTTTTGCTTTCCTTGTTTTGTTGACCAATAAAAATTACTTTCAAATTTTGAAGTTTGTTTTTTGTTACTTTTTCATGCTACATATTTTGAAAGCTGCAGCTGAAATAGGTTTGGCCTAACAAATTAGGTGTGATTTTTGTCTAAGCTTCTTTCCTGGTGTGTAGGCATGAAAAGTTTGCTGCCATGTTTAATCACCAGGAAATTAAAAAGACAAAGTGGTAAGTATTTTCTTTTTACTGCAGTGGTCCTCAGCCCTCAAGTACCCCCGACAGGACATGTTTTGTGGATTTCTCTTATCAATAATTGCTGTCCAGACTGTCTTGTAAAGCACATGTGCAAGATGAAGGAAAACCTGCAAACATGGCCTGTTGGGGGGGGGGGGTATTTGTGGACAGGCTTGAAGTGCTGATTTACAGCACTGTGCTTAAATCTAGCGCAAGACAATCCTATTCTAATTGTGGGTGTTTGAGGGAAGCAAAGTGAGTGTTAGAACCCCTGCTTGTGGTTTTTGGGTTGGGCTTTGTGTCCCTTTTCTTAAAATTGGCTTCACTTCCTGTCACACAGCTGAACAGGAAGTGAGGTTAAAACCCTACCAATGTCTTTTCTTGGGGTCAATCTAACTAGTGTCCCCATTAGGCAAATTGCACTGCTGTGTACACCCCAAATGATTACTTAGCTTGGGGTTTAGTAAAGGCAAAGCCAATCTGCAGTACAAGCGTAGTCGCTGAAAATCAGAGGGGAAGCACTGACGGTTTTAACATCCAATCCTGTAGAAGCAAAGTTTTTTTGTTTTCTTCCTTGCTTGTCCACTTGTAATGCAAAGTGGATTTGCCTTTAGTAAATGGACCCCCAAAGTCCAAGATCCCCAATAATTTAGGGTGTACACAGCAAAATGCAATTTCCATAATGGGAAACTATTTAGATTGATCTGTGTCCCCAACAAAAGACATTAGTAAGGTTTTACCCTCACTTCCTGTTTGGCTATGTGACAGGAAGTGAATGAATTTGAAGTAGAAAGTGACATTTGTGAGGTGTCTTCACCCTATCAGGGTTGCAGGCATCCCCCAAAAATGAGCAGATAATACTTATTTGCAAATTAAGAAAATTGTTTATTTAACATTGGGTGGTGTTTGTGGGGGGGGCCCTAACACACATTCATACATATTAGCAACGCTGTATCCTGGCCTATTGGCATGGTTATATTTTCTTAGTCCTCTCAATAAAACTCTCTGAAATTTGTGCTTAAACTAGAACTATAATCAACACTTTATTTTCTTTAATTTTGGATAGAGTGAGGGAGGGTTATAGGCCCTGTCAGTTTATTTTGTATTATCTGTGTCCAATTGGGGAGATTTGCCATCACTTCCTGCCCCATAGCCAAACAGGAAGTGAGAGAAAAACTATGCAAATTCAGGAAATCCAGTGCCCCCCTCCCCCCCAGAACTAGTGTGTGTGTCCCCTGAAAATTCCTGGGCGGGTCATACAAAAACAGGGTGTGGCCTTGACAGGAAGGGTGGGTCATTTTTCTATTAGGAGGTGCAGAAATGTAGTCAGGCCTAGGGCAGCACAAAACCTAAATATACTACTGCATATTAGGGCTTATTTATTTCGGATCCGATTTACAGCATGTTTTTATATTGTGGGAGGAAACCCATGCAGCCACAGGGAGAGCAAACTCCAGGCAGATGGTGTCACGGGCGGGATTCGAACCAGCGACCCTTTTGCTGCTAGGTCAAAGTGCTATACCCTACACCACTGTGCTGAATGAACATGATTGCAGCTGATAGCATGAGATCTTTTTTTTCTTCCAATACCATGCTTTCCAGCCTTATTGACCCCGCCTCTCTCCATAAAGAGGACCTGTCACACAGTAGTCCTATTACACGGGATGTTTACATTCCTTGTAATAGGAATAAAAGTGATCCAAAATTAAAAAAAGGGACAAAAAAGTGCAAAAAGAAAAATATTAGGTAAAAAAAAAAAAAAAAAATTAAAACGCCCCTGTCCCTAGTAGCTCGCACTCAGAAGCGAACATGCATGTAAGTCCCGCCCAAATATGTAGACACCATTCAAACCACACATGTGAGGTATTGACGCGTGCGTTAGAGCGAGAGCAATAATTCTAGCCCTAGACCTCCTCTGTAACTCTGAACTGGTAACCTGTAAAAAGAAAATCAAGCATCGCCTATGGATATTTTTAAGTCCCGAAGTTTGGCGCCATTCCAAGAGTGTGTGCAATATTAAAGCGTGACAAGTTAGGTATCTATTTACTCGGTGTAACATCATCTTTCACATTATCCCTAAAAATTGGGCTAACTTTCCTGTTTTGTTATTTTTTAATTCATGAAACCGTTTTTTTTTGGGCCACACTCTCTTGTCTCACATACGTTTCCACAGGACCTTCAGTTCATATGCTTTTTCACTCACATATTTTTTCTTTTCCTTTCTTTTCTCATCTTTCTGCTCCTTTCACCCATTCACCCCTTTCACACACACATCTAATTTATCTCCTCCACGCTCTCTTGTCTCACATACGTGTTCCTGCTCCTTTTACCCATTCACCCCTTTCACACACATATCTAATTTATCTCCTCCACACTCTCTTGTCTCACATACGTGTTCCTGCTCCTTTCACCCATTCACTCCTTTCACACACATAACTATTCACTCCTCCACACTCTCCTGTCTCACATACGTTTCCCTAGGACCTCCAGTTCATATGCTTTTTCACTCATATTTTTTCTTTTCCTTTCTTTTCTTATTTTTCTGCTCCTTTCACCCTTTTCACACACACATCTGATCTATCACTTTTTTCATTTTCCCATATTAGTCTACACATCCTTTCCATGTGTCTTCAGTTTTGGGTCTCATTTGCATTTACATTTGTCTGCATAATATGCATATTAATCATGTATTAACCCACTCATCCACACATTCACTCATTCATTTTATATGTTATAGTTCTGCATTTCTAGGACTTTTTTATGGCTAATGGATGATAGGATGCACGTTTGTGGACATGTGGAAAACACGTTCAGCCCTATCTGTGTGATACACCTGTGATTATCCTTTTCCCTGATTAGCCAATTAAACAATTAGCTTTGAGGGCGTCTAAAAGGAACACATTTTTATTTTTGGAGTGCGGCCGTCCCGGTTCTTTCTTATACATTTTTGAAAAAAAAAAAAGGTGTTAGAAAAATTATTGCGCAAATACAATTGGAAATCAAATAAAAAATGACCGCCACTTTATTCCCTAGGGTGTCTGCTAAAAAATATATATATAATGTTTGGGGGTCCTGAGTAATTTCCCAGGAACAAATACAATTTTTACATGAAGGAGAGAAGTGCCAGAATAGGCGCAGTATGAAAGTGGTTAAAGTGAAATAATAAAAGTGAAATATTCCTTTAAATTTCATACAGGGGGGGGAGGGGGTATAACATGCCTGTGAAGCACATGTTTCCCGTGCTTAGAACTGTCCCTGTACAAGATGTCATTTCTGAAGTAAAAAAAAAGTAATTTAAAAGTACTCATGGCTATAAAGAATACAGTCATTGCTCATTAAAACTAAAAAAAAAAAAAAATGTGTGGGGGTTCCCCCAAATTAAATTACCAGGCCCTTCAGGTCTGGAATGGATATTAAGGGGAACCCCGCCCTCAATTTAAAAAAAAATGACGTGGGGTTCCCCCCAAATATCCATACCAGGCCCTTAAAACGGCCGTTTTTTCGGGAGCAGTGAATTTAATAATGCTTAAAGTGAAACAATAAAAGTGAAATATTCCTTTAAATTTCGTACCTGGGGGGGGGGGTGTAAAGTCAGCATGTGAAATAGCGCATTTTTCCCACACTTAGAACTGTCCCTGCACAAAATGACATTCTGAAAGAAAAAAAGGCATTTAAAATTCACACGCGGCAATAATGAATTGCCGGCTCTGACAATTCTGACAGGATTCATTATAAAAAAAAAAGGTCTGGGGGTTTCCCCAAATTAAATTACCAGGCCTGGAATGGATATTAAGGGGAACCCCGCCGTAAAAAAAAATAATAACGTGGGGTCCCCCCAAATATCCATACCAGGCCCTTCAGGTCTGGTGTGGATTTTAAGGGGAACTCCACCCAAAATTGAAAAAAAAATGGCGTGGAGTTCCCCCAAAATCCACACCAGACCCCTTATTCGAACACGTTAACCTGGCCGGCCGCAGAAAAGAGGGGGGACAGAGTGCGGCCCCCCCTCTCCTGAACCATACTAGGTCACATGCCCTCAACATGGGGAGGATGTCCCCATGTTGATGGGGACAAGGGCCTCATCCCCACAATCCTTGCCCGGTGGTTGTGGGGGTCTGCGGGCGGGGGGCTTATCAGAATCTGGAAGACCCCTTTAACAAAGGGGACCCCCAGATCCTGGCCCCCCCTATGTGAATTGGTAATGGGGTACATTGTACCCCTACCATTTCACAAAGCAAGTGTAAATAGTTTTAAAAAAACACACACACACCTAGAACAAAGTCCTTCATTAATAAAAAAAAAATAAAAAAAATCCAGCGGTGACACTCGTTCCCGGCTTCCTGCTCCAACGTTTTCTGTATCCAGCGACGGTCGGTGATCTCCGGTCCAGCGATGAGAAGATCCATCTATCCAGAGCGCAGCATCGCCGACCTCCTCTCACCGCTGGACACAGCCCAGCGAATGAGCGGCTGAATGTGTTACATTACTTATATAGGGGAGGCAGGGCCACCCGTCACGTGACCTCGCACCCTCTGACGTACCCTCTGCTACATCACTGGGTAAGCCCAGTCTTCCCTCTTCCTGGGACTTAAGGACTTTGTTCTAGGTGTGTGTGTGTGTTTTTTTAAAACTATTTACACTTGCTTCGTGAAATGGTAGGGGTTACAATGTACCCCATTACCAATTCACATGGGGGGGCAGGATCTGGGGGTCCCCTTCCAGATTCTGATAAGCCCCCCACCCGCAGACCCCCCCAACCACCAGGCAAGGGTTGTGGGGATGAGGCCCTTGTCCCCATCAACATGGGGACATCCTCCCCATGTTGAGGGCGTGTGGCCTGGTGCGGTTCAGGAGAGGGGGGGGGCCGCACTCTGTCCCCCCCTCTTTTCTGCGGCCGGCCAGGTTAACGTGCTCGGATAAGGGTCTGGTGTGGATTTTTAGGGGGACTCCACGCAATTTTTTTTTAATTTGGGGTGGAGTTCCCCTTAAAATCCACACCAGACCTGAAGGGCCTGGTATGGATATTTGGGGGGGCCCCATGTCATTTTTTTTAATTTGGGGTGGAGTTCCCCATAATATCCATTCCAGACCTGAAGGGCCTGGTAATTTAATTTGGGGGAACCCCCACACATTTTTTTTTTTTAATGAATGAATCCTGTCAGAATTGTCAGAGCCGGCAATTCATTATTGCCGCGTGTGAATTTTAAATGCCTTTTTTTCTTTCAGAATGTCATTTTGTGCAGGGACAGTTCTAAGTGCGGGAAAAATGCGCTATTTCACATGCTGACTTTACACCCCCCCAGGTACGAAATTTAAAGGAATATTTCACTTTATTAAATTCACTGCTCCCGAAAAAACGGCCGTTTTAAAAAATAAAAAAAGCATTGATACATGTCCCCTGGGGCAGGACTCAGGTCCCCAAACACTTTTTAGGACAAAACTTGCATATTAGCCTTTAAAATTAACACTTTTGATTTCTCCCATAGACTTCTATAGGGAGTTTGGCGGCGTCTTTACATATTACTTGCAATGCGCCGCTGCTACGATGGTTCATGCGCCTAATTAAGGCTTCACCCAGGGCACTAATTAAGGCATGAACCAGCGCAGCGCACAGAGAATAGTAAATCAGCCCCATAGTGTTGTGTGTTTCTTCCAAACAACTCACCTTTGGTTTCATCTGTCCACAGAATATTTTGCCAGTACTGCTGTGGAACATCCAGGTGCTCTTGTGCAAACTGTAAACGTGCAGCAATGTTTTTTTTGGACAGCAGTGGCTTCCTCTGTGGTATCCTTCCATGAAATCCATTCTTCTTTAGTGTGTTACGTATTGTAGATTCGCTAACAGGGATGTTAGCATATGCCAGAGACTTTTTAAGTCTTTAGCTGACACTCTAGGATTCTTCTTCACCTCATTGAGCAGTCTGCGCTGTGCTCTTGCAGTCATCTTTACAGGACGGCCACTCCTAGGGAGAGTAGCAGCAGTTCTGAGCTTTCTCCATTTATAGACAATTTGTCTTACCGTGGACTGATGAACAGCAAGGCTTTTGGAGATACTTTTATAACCCTTTCCAGCTTTATGCAAGTCAACAATTCTTAATCGTAGGTCTTCTGAGAGCTCTTTTGTGCGAGGCATCATTCACATCAGGCAATGCTTCTTGTGAAAAGCAAACCCAGAACTGGTGTGTGTTTTTTATAGGGCAGGGCAGCTGTAACCAACACCTCCAATCTCATCTAATTGATTGGACTCCAGTTGGCTGACACCTCACTCCAATTAGCTCTTGGAGATGTCATTAGTCTAGGGGTTCACATACCTTTTCCACCTGCACTGTGAATGTTTACATGGTGTGTTCAATAAAAACATGGTACCATTTAATTCTTTGTGTGTTATTAGTTTAAGCAGACTGTGATTGTCTATTGTTGTGACTTAGATGAAGATCAGATCACATTTTATGACCAATTTGTGCAGAAATCCATATCATTCAAAAAGGGTTCACATACTTTTTATTGCAACTGTAGAATCCCTCAGAGATTTTGGTCCATATTGACATAATAGCATCACGCAGTTGCTGCTGAATTGTCAGCTGCACATCCATGATGCAAATCTCCCGTTCCACCACATCCCAAAGGTGCCCTATTGGATTGAGATCTGGCGACTGTGGAAGCCAATGAAGTACAGTGACCTCATTGTCACATTCAAGAAATCAGTTTGAAATGATTTGAGCTTTGTGACATGGTGCATTATCCTGTTGGAAGTAGCCATCAGAAGATGGGTACACTGTAGTCATAAAGAGATGGATATGGTCAGCAACAATACTCAGGTAGGCCGTAGCATTTAACCGATTGCCGACCGTTGCACGCCGATGTACGTCGGCAGAATGGCACGGCTGTGCATATTGGCGTACAGGTATGTCCCCTGTTGGGTACTCCATGACTGAGCTTGCGTGACCCGATCGCCACCGGTATCCCACGATTGGGTCACAGAGCTGAAGAACGGAGAGTGGTAAGTGTAAACAAACCTCTCCCCGTGCTTCCTAGTGAGAGTGTCACTGATCGTCTGTTCCCTGTCATAGGGAATGACGATCAGTGACGTCACACGCCAAGCCATGCCCCCACACAGTAAGAATCACTCCCTTAGGGCACACTTAACCCCTTCAGCGCCCCCAACAGGTTAACTCCTTCACTGCCAGTGTCATTTTCACAGTAATCAGTGCATTTTTTTAAAGCACTGTTCGCTGTAAAAATGACAATGGTCCCAAAATAGTGTCAAAAGTGTCCGATGTGTTCACCATAATGTCGCAGTCACGAAAAAAATTGCTGATCACCGCCATTACTAGTAAAAAAAAAACATTAATAAAAATGCCATAAACTATCCCCTATTTTGTAGACGCTATAACTTTTGTGCAAACCAATCAATAAACGCTTATAATGTTTTTTTTTTTTTTTTTTTACCAAAAATATGTAGAAGAATACGTATCGGCCTAAACTGAGGAATTTTTTTTTTTTAATATATATATATTTTTGGGGAATATTTATTATAGCAAAAAGTAAAAAATATTGATTTTTTTCAAAATTGGCACTCTATTTTTGTTTATAGCGCAAAAAATAAAAAACGCAGAGGTGATCAAAGACCACCAAAAGAAAGCTCTATATGTGGGGGAAAAAGGATTTCAATTTTGTTTGGGAGCCACGCCGTACGACCGCGCAATTGTCAGTTAAAGCGACTCGGTCCTGAATCGCAAAAAGGGGCCTGGTCCTTTAGCAACAAAATTGTCCGGGGCGTAAGTGGTTAACCACTTAAGACACGGACCTTTAGGCAGCTAAAGGACCTGGTCAGTTTTTGCGATTCAGCACTGCATCGCTTTAACTGACAATTGCGCGGTTGTGCGACGTGGCTCCCAAACAAAATTTACGTTCTTTTTTCCCCACAAATAGAGCTTTTCTTTTGGTGGTCTTTGATCACCTCTGCAGTTTTTATTTTTTGCGCTATAAACAAAAATAGAGCGACAATTTTGAAAAAAAAAATGCAATATTTTTTACTTTTTACTATAATAAATATCCCCCAAAAATATATATAAAAAAATAAATGTTTCCTCAGTTTAGGCCGATACGTATAATTCTACCCATTTTTGGTAAAAAAAAATCGCAATAAGCGTTTATCGATTGGTTTGCGCAAAATTTATAGCGTTTACAAAATAGGGGATAGTTTTATTGCATTTTTATAAATTTTTTTTTTTTTTACTACTAATGGCGGCGATCAGCGATTTTTTTCGTGACTGCGACATTATGGCGGACACTTCAGACAATTTTGACACATTTTTGGGACCATTGTCATTTTCACAGCAAAAAATGCATTAAAAATGCATTGTTTACTGTGAAAATGACAATTGCAGTTTGGGAGTTAACCACAAGGGGGCACTGAAGGGGTTAAGTGTGACCTCATTTGTGTTTCTAACTGTAGGGGGGTGTCGCTGTAGGTGTGACATCATTGATTGTGTTTCCCTATAAAAGGGAACACACGATCAATGACGGCGCCACAGTGAAGAACAGGGAAGCTGTGTTTACCACAGCTCTCCCCGTTCTTCAGCTCCGGGGACCGATCGCGGGACTCCAGCGGCGATCGGGTCCGTGGTTCCCGCGGTCACGGAGCTTCGGACCTAGCCGCGTGCCCGCGACCCGCGGCTGGGCACTTAAAGAGGATGTACCTGTACGTGCCTGTGCCCAGCTGTGCCATTCTGCCGATGTATATGTGCAGGAGGCGGTCCTTAAGTGGTTAAACAACGCTTAATTGGTACTAAGGGGCCCAAAGTGTGCCAAGAAAATATCCCCCACACCATTACACCACCACCAGCCTAAACCATTGATACAAGGATGGATCCATGCTTTCCTGTGGTTTATGCCAATTTCCGACCCTACCATTTGAATGCCCCAGTTGAAATCGAGACTCATCAAACCAAAAAAAAAAATTTCAATCTTCTAGTGTCCAATTTCGGTAAGGTACACACGACCGAGAAACTCGACGGGCGAAACACATCGAGTTCCTCGTCGAGTTCCTTGTTAGGCTGTCGAGGAACTCGACAAGCTTTCTTTGCGTACACATGTTCAAGACAAAATCTCCTCGTTCTCCAACGTGGTGACATACAACACATACAACGACAGGGGAAGTTCGATTCCACTGGCTAAACTCTTGGGGCTGCTTTTGCTAATCTTATGTGTTTGCGTGTTAAATAAAAGTTTGGTAAGAGACGATTTGCACTTTTCAGTCTGTTACAGCTTTAAAAATGTGTTATCTCCATTACAAATGCTACTTTTACTCCCGTCTCATACTTTATTCTGAGCAAGCGCGGGTTTCTTAGCATACAGGCGTCCAAGTTTCTCGTTGAAAACCAGCCCGTCGAGGAACTCGACGAGCAAAATCAGACTCCCGTCGAGAAAATAGAGAACTTGCTCTCTTTTTGGCTCGTCGAGTTTCTCGACAGTTTCCTCGACGAAAATGTACACACGACTGGTTTCCTTGGCAAAAAATATCTCCCAGCAAGAAGTTTCTTGCTGGTTTTTGCCGAGAAACTCGGTCGTGTGTACGAGGCCTAAGACTGTGTGAATTGTAGCCTTAGTTTTCTGTTCTTAGCTGACAGGAGTGGCACCCGGTGTTGTCTTCTGTTGCTGTAGCCTATCTGCTTCAAGATATATATCGCTTACACTATGTATTTGGTTTGTTGCCTGGGGTTTTACTTTAAGTCCAATTGGAAATGTAAAACATGAATGTGTTATATCTGTGTATTCTTTCTTTTTTTAATAATATTTTCAGAATTTCTACACAGGCATAAATGTACAAGTTAAATGAAATTTAGCATACCTGAACTTAGGAGGACTTCCTTGACCAGAGTTCTGAAGTCAGTCAAGATACTTTGGGCCAGTAGATTTCCTTCATCGTCAATGTATTCAGCAACGCTTAGTGGTATTTGTGGTTTAAATGCTAGCGTGTAGAATGCACCACTCTCATCAATAGGTGCCGGCTCAATTTTCTGGTTGCACTCAAATGTAATTTTCAGCATGATGTCAAATTCATTTGGTCTTGATAGCTGGAGAAAAAAAAAAGAGCAGGTCTTTTATTTTCAATGTTTAATTTTTAAAATTTAACTAAAGGCAAATTTTTTTAAATAGAGTGGAGATGGATGAGAACCCCGGTCAGGTTTTATGTTTGCTGCCCCTATACCTGTCATGGTTAGTCACCCTATCCTTTTGTCCTGTTATTATCATCACAGTTAGGCCCCATGCACACGGGACACCGGTGCAAACTCTGCTAAACACACATTTTTTAAAGGCTATAACCGGCGTTTAAAAACGCCCGTTTTTCCGCGAATTTCGCAGCGTTTTACCGCGTTTGCGTTTATAAGCGTTTAGTTAAGAAACATCATAAGACCCTCCCTAAGCTCAAAAAACAGTATTATTTAACCATTTTGTGAGACCAGAGTGAGTAGCAGCTGAGAGAGCAGCAGTGTACTTGTATTTAGCGTGTCGCTTGCCACATCACCTGCCACAAGCTGTGGATTGTCCACTTGCCACGTCACCTTCCACAAGTTGTGAATTGTCCACTTGCCACGTCATCTGCCACGTCACCTGGCCACGCCACCTGCCACAAGTTGTGGATTGTCCACTGGCCACGTCACCTGGCCACGTCACCTGCCATGTCACCTGGCCACGTCACCTGCCACAAGTTGTGGATTGTCCACTGGCCACGTCACCTGCCACGTCAACTGGCCACGTCACCTGCCACAAGTTGTGGATTGTCCACTGGCCACGTCACCTGGCAATGTCACCTTCCATGTCACCTGGCTACGTCACCTGCCACAAGTTGTGGCTTGTCAACTGGCCACGTCACCTGGCCATGTCACCTGCTCAGGGGCGGACTGGCCCAGGTGGGAAAGAGGACATTGCCCCCCAGGCCGCTCACATTATATTTAAAAGGGCCGCGGTCTGCAGCGCTGTTTTTTTTTTTTTTTCTTCAAAACTCGGCAGTGGCGGCCGCCGATTGGCTGGCTGGCTGCTGCCGCACTGCATTGTGGGAGTTGTAGGAAGCCAGGTCATGTGGAACGTCAGGGGAGGATCAGGGCGAGCGCCGTACATCGTGGGCTGGCTGCAGAGAGGAGACCGAGTCAGAGAGACTGCACACAGCTGAACCAAAAGTAAAGTAAGGTGCCGTGTGATGTCTGAGTCTGACTGTGAATGTAATGATGACATGCCAGTCTTTAGCAGTGCTGTGATATCAGCTCTCCTCCCCTGCATGATCTTCCATCAACCTCCAAAAGTTTGTGACCCCTCCCCCTTCTAGATACTTGTCGTCTTGCTCACATATTCTCCCTCACTTGTGCCCAGGACAGTCTCCCCTGTACTCTCCTTCTCTGCCCCATAGTGGATTGTTCCTCCAACTCACTGCCCCCAGGCTGTGTATTCCGTTCTGCCCCCCCCCCCCTCTCCCATTCTGTCACCTAGATTCAGGTCTTCTATCTTATCCTATCGAGTGCAACTTCTCACTCTCCCTTCTAGTCTCCTTTCCCCCTCAATTCTGCTATAAATCTCCCATCCCCCTATCCAATGTAACTTCTACTCCCCCCTCTACACCATCATCACCCCCTTACACACTCCATCCCCCTCTACAAATCTCTATCACACTGCCCAAACACCACTAATTAACCCTTTACTGACTGATCTGGTTAATGTGTCATTTTCTATCACCTATAGCTTAGATCTGTCATTATAGGATTCTTAATGGAGTCTGAGCACTAGTCCAATTGCATCCATAATTTCACATTCACACTTGTGCAATCACAGACATCGCATGTGATCCGCACCGCATTGCCGTGTACATCGCATGTGATCCACACCGCATTGCCATGCACATTACATGCGATGTCTGTGCAACTGTATGGCTGAAATCCCATCACATTTACACCAGAATGGTGCAGGACTATTTTTTTGTGTCCACACTGGAATCGGATCACATGGGTGTTGACACCCAATGCAATCCGATTCCTGTACCATTTTATAGTTCACACTGCAACCTGCGAACCAATCAGGGGGTGTCATTCGTTTTCTATTGACACCCGTAGTGGTTCGCAGATGTCAGTGTGAACCATCTGTGATTCAGGTGTGATGCGGGAACCCGCACAGGATTCCCAGGGTATCCCACATCACACCACTGTGAACCCATTTCACTACATTTCAATTGTTTTTCATAATTGTTAAAAAAAGAAATTAAATGGATATTTAATAAGCATTAATCTGTGTGTGTGTTTGGGGTCAGCCATGATCCTTCTCCTTGTCCAGGATTCAACTCTCCCACCCCCCTCCAGCAGACCTAATCCCCCTGTGCACCCAGCAGCTTCTCTTCTCTCAGCACACAGGGGGATAGTTTCAGGATAGGGGCGAGGGTGCCTTCCTGAACCTTTCACTCTGAATGTAGCATCCGCCTGAGCCCTGCACTCTGTACGTAGCATCCTCCTGAGCCCTCCACTCTGTACGTAGCATCCTCCTGAGCCCTGCACTCTGTACGTAGCATCCTCCTGAGCCCTGCACTCTGTACGTAGCATGCTCCTGAGTTTTGCACTCTACGTAGCATGCTCCTGAGTTTTGCACTCTACGTAGCATCCTCCTGAGCTCTGCCCTCTGTACGTAGCATCCTCCTGAGCAAAGCACTCTGTACGTAGCATCCTCCTGAGCAAAGCACTCTGTACATAGCATCCTACTGAGCCCTGCACTCTGTACGTAGCATCCTCCGGAGCCCTGCACTCTGTACGTAGCATCCTCCGGAGCCCTGCACTCTGTACGTAGCATTCATCCTCCTGAGTTCTGCACTCTGTACGTAGCATCCTCCTGAGTTCTGCACTCTGTACGTAGCATCCTCCTGAGTTCTGCACTCTGTACGTAGCATCCTCCTGAGTTCTGCACTCTGTACGTAGCATCCTCCTGAGCCCTGCACTCTGTACGTAGCATCCTCCTGAGCCCTGCACGCTGTACGTAGCATCCTCCTGAGCCCTGCACGCTGTACATAGCATCCTCCTGAGCACTGCACTCTGTAGGTAGCATCCTCCTGAGTTCTGCACTCTGTAGGTAGCATCCTCCTGAGTTCTGCACTCTGTACATAGCATCCTCCTGAGTTCTGCATTCTGTACATAGCATCCTCCTGAGTTCTGCACTCTGTACATAGCATCCTCCTGAGTTCTGCACTCTGTACATAGCATCCTCCTGAGTTCTGCACTCTGTACATAGCATCCTCCTGAGCGCTGCACTCTGTACATAGCATCCTCCTGAGCGCTGCACTCTGTACGTAGCATCCTCCTGAGCCCTGCACTCTGTACGTAGCATCCTCCTGCATGTAGCACCAGCATACAGGAGGCACACTGACCACCAATATGCTGGGCCAGTGGTTACCTTTTATTTATCTCATGGATGAAATGTGAGAAATAACGTGTGTGTGTGTGTGTGTATATATATATATATATATATATATATATATATATATATATAAAATCATAAATCATTCCATAAACACATAGCACATACTAAAGGGGGGGTGTCTGCACTGAAGGGGGTGTGAACTGAAGGGGGTCTGTGTAACATGCAGGGGGTCCAGAGCTGTGGGGGCTGTGTAATGTAAAGGGGTCCAGAGGTGCAGGGGGCTGTGTAATGTAAAAGGGGTGCAGTGATGCAGGGTGCTGTGTAATGTAAAAGGGTGCAGGGGGCTTTGAGATGTAAAGGGGTCCAGTGATGCAGGGGGCTGTGTAATGTAAAGGGGTGCAGGGTGCTGTGTAATGTAAAGGGGTCCAGAGGTGCAGGGTGCTGTGTAATGTAAAGGGGTGCAGTGATGTAGGGTTCTGTGTAATTTTAAAGGGGTCCAGTGATGCAGGGGGCTGTGTGTTGTAAAGAGGTGCAGGGTGCTGTGTAATGTAAAGGGGTCCAGAGGAGCAGGGGGCTATGTGATGTAAAGGGGTCCAGTGATGCAGGGGGCTGTGTAATGTAAAGGGGTCTAGTGATGCAGGGTGCTGTGTAATGTAAAGCGGTCCAGAGGTGCAGAGTGCTGTGTAATGTAAAGGGGTGCAGAGGGCTGTGTAGTGTAAAAGGGTCCAGAGGTGCAGGGGGCTATGTGATGTAAAGGGCTCTAGTGGTGCAGGGGCTGTGTAATGTAAAGGGGTCCAGTGATGCAGGGGACTGTGTAATGTAAAGGGGTCCAGAGGTGCAGGGTGCTGTGTAATGTAAAAGGGGTGCAGTGATGCAGGGTACTGTGTAATTTTAAAGGGGTCCAGTGATGCAGGGGGCTGTGTAATGTAAAGAGGTCCAGAGGTGCAGGGTGCTGTGTAATGTAAAGTGGTGCAGGGGGCTATGTGATGTAAAGGGGTCCAGAGGTGCAGGGTGCTGTGTAATGTAAAGGGGTGCAGGGGGCTATGTGATGTAAAGGGGTCCAGAGGTGCAGGGGGCTATGTGATGTAAAGGGGTCCAGAGGTGCAGGGGGCTATGTGATGTAAAGGGGTCCAGTGGTGCAGGGGGCCACTTGACTGGACTTGCCCCCCAGGCCTAAGGCTGCCAGCCCTCCCCTGCCTGCCATGTCACTTGGCCACGTCACCTGCCACAAGTTGTGGATTGTCCACTTGCCATGTCACCTGGGCATGTCACCTGGCCACGTCACCTGCCACAAGTTGTGGATTGTCCACTGGCATGTGCCCGCCCTTGGCGCCCGGCCAAGCGTGTACGAGTTATGAGCACGGCATTCTTCGGAACGGCGCATGCGCAGTTGCACTGTCGGCCCGCAGCCATCTTCTTTACGGGGACAGCTGCCTGTAACGGACACAGACTCGAGTATAAGTTGAGGGGGTCATTTTCAGCCTAAAAAGATGGGTTGAAAAACTTGGCTTATACTCAAGTATATACGGTAAGTTTGAGTAAAAAAAAAAAAAAGCACATTCTTTGCTTTTGGATTGTGAGAATAATTCCAGACAGGGAACTGTAAATGATATGCTTCTATGCAAAAGATATATCCCTGCTAGTATTTAAAGCATTATTATTCCCAAACCCAAAAATTTTATATATTGCAGCCTTAAATGCTGTGGCTGCATCATTAGTTTTCTTTTTTAAGCATTTTCTCTTTATTTCCACCTGCTGATCTGGCCAGTAACATATTTACTATCTTAAACCGGAAGTTCACCCTAGGCGATTCCACTGGAAGTTTGCCACTGGGGAGGGGAGTATAAAGGCTTGTACACAAACGGTACAATTGTTGGACAACCAAGCGTCTGATTTTTGTCAAAAAGGCGTGTGCCAGGATCTTGTCTTGCATACTAACATTACACAAATTGTCGTGACACAAACACGAACGTAGTTACGTACTACAAGCAATTTCAGCTGTTGAGTGCCACCCTTTGGGCCCCTTCTGCTAATTTCGTGTTTGGTGAGCATTGATTCCGAGCATGTGTGTTTGCACTTTCAATTTTTGTGTGACGGATTTGGTACTGATCATCCGAAAATCTGACATAGAGCGATCGTTTGACAAAAATTGACTGCCTGTCAGCCAACATTTGTTGGCCGAAAATTGGAAAACAATTGTTGAAAGGAGCGTACTAACAGTAAGAACTTTGGACAACAGCCTGTCAAATGACAATCCCCTTCTGATTTTCGGACCGTGTGTACGAGGCTTAGGATGCACTAGCAGATTTAGATAATGTTACCATAAGTAGTTTCCAGATTGTGAGACCCCTTTTTACACTGGAGCGGTTTGCAGGAGCTATTGCGCTAAAATTAGCACCTGCAAACCGACCCTAAACAGCTGCTGCTGTCTCTACAGTGAAAAAGCCCCGAGGGCTTTCACACTGGAGCGGTGCGCTAGCAGGACGGTAAAAAAAGTCCTGCTAGCTACATTTTTGGAGCGGTGAAGGAGCGGTGTGTATATCGCTCCTGCCCATTGAAATCAATGGGACACCGCGGCTATACCGCCGGCAAAGCGCCTCTGTGTTTTTTAACCCTTTCTCAGCCACTAGCGGGCGTAAAACCGTTCCGCTAGTGTCTGAATAGCACCTAAAAATAGCGGCGCTTTACCGCCAACGCTGCACCCGCCCCAGTGTGAAAGGGGCCTCATCTATTTTCAGGTTGCTCTGGTTCAATCATGTGATCCCGCTCCCCACTGTCAGCCAGCGCAGCTTCAGGGAAGAGAAGGGAGTGCTGACAACGGGTGGGCCATAGTAAGCTTATTGCTAATGTCAGTGCTTTAGGCTTTACTAGCTGTAGTCGGAGTGCACTCTCCCCTTCCCTGCAGGCTGACACAAGGGAGATTACGTGACTAGACCGGTCTAGCCTGTAAAAAGGTAAGCATGCACATTTTTGTTACAAAAGTTCGTCAGAATTGGTGTCGGGGGGGAATGTTTTTATGATTAGTTATGTGGTGTCTGGAATTCCACTTGAGTTCTGGAAGATTCTACCCATGACCAGGCCATTTTTTGCTATTCAGTCCTGCACTACCCTAACTGGTAATTGCGCAGTCACACACCGCTGTACCCAAACAAAATGTATATATATTTTTTCACACAAATAGAGCTTTCTTTGGTGGTATTTGGTCACCACTGGGTTTTTATTTTTTTGCGATCTAAATGGACAAAGGCAGAAGATTTTTTTAAAAAAACAACATTTTTTTCTTTCTGTCATAAAACATATCCAATAATAATAAAAAAAATCTTCATACATTAAAGCCAAAATGTATTCTGAAACGTGCTTTTGATTAAAAAAAAATCCTAATAAGTATTTATTGATTGGTTTTCGTGAAAGTTATAGCACCTACAAACTATGGTATATATACTGAAATTTTTTATTTTATTTATTTTTTTACACTACCAATATCGGCGATCGGTGACTTAGAACTGGACTACGATACTGCAGCAGAGAATCTGACACTAAGCCTGGGTTCATACACATGCAAATTTACAGCGAGTTTGATGCGTTTAAGAACACACAGATTCGCATGTCATGTAAAAAGCATATTATTCCATGGCTTTGGTTCACATCTATGCGTTGCAAATTTGGTGCGAGGGAACAAAAAGAAGGGTCCTGTGCGTGTTGACTGTGGGTACGATGCAAATTCCTATGGTGCAGTGCAAATTTTATCTTTATAGGCTTCAATTGAACTTGCAGCAAACTCGCAGCACACAGTTCACATCTCTGTGAATTGTTCACTGTCTGCCCCCTGAAATTCGCAGTAAAATCGCGGTAAATTCATAGTAAAATCGCAGTAAATTTGCACCTGTCCACCTCAAAACAAGGAAAATGTATTTGTACCTCACAGAGGACAAAAAACAGAATTCTTGTCAGAGGCCATGGTCGCCATGAGGGGGGTACAGCCGTTACAACTGCAAGGGGCCCGGGGGCCGTCGGGGCCAGAAGAAGGCAGGACGAGTGAAGAGGAGCCGTGCTGTGCATTACAGAAACGATCTCACAGCGTGTACTCTCTGTGGCATGGGTGCTCAACCTGTGGCTCTCCAGCTGTTGCAAAACTACAATTTCCATAATGCCTCAGCCTTTGGGAGACATGCTTGTACCTGTCAGCGGCTTGCAATGCCTCATGGGAATTGTAGTTCCGCAACAGCTGGAGAGCCACAGGTTGAGCACCCATGCTCTGTGGCATTGAGCTCAGTAATGGAGCTCTTTACTGCCACCTCTGGCTACTATGTGCATGTGCGCCCCTTGTGTACTGGGCTTTTCTGTGCCAGCAATATGTCAGCTTCGTGAAAACGAGCGGGGACCAGGTAGGAAGAAACTCTTTAAGTAGAGGCTGTGAAGGAAATGGAGGGGGGCAGTTTGTGTACAGGAGGGGCCAGAGCAGTGCCGATCCTGACCTCCCTGGGGCCCTAAGCAAAATTCTTCTAAGGGACCCTCTACGGCGGTGGCAAACGGGCATGGTTTATACCAAATAGTGGGCGTGGCTTACATGGGCGTGGCTCTGAGGGTGTGTGGTTAGCGTCTAAGATGAATGAGGGATAGAGGGAGAAAGAAAGAAAGTAAGAGGAAGAGAAAGAAAGAAAGTAAGAGGGAGAGAAAGAGTGTGAGAAAGAGGGAGAGAAAGTGTGAGAAAGAGTGTGAGAAAGAAAGAGAAAGAGGGTGAGAAAGAGGGAAAGAAAGAAAAAGGGTGAGAAAGAGGGAGAGAGAGGGTGAGAAAGAGAAAGAGGGCGAGAAAGAAAGTGGAAGAGAATGAGGGTGAGAAAGAGGGAGAGAAAGAGGGAGAGAAAGAAAGTGGGAGAGAAAGAAAGAAAGGGAGAGAAAGAAAGTGGGAGAGAACGAGGGTGAGAAAGAGGGAGAGAAAGAAAGAGGGAGAGAAAGAAAGAAAGGGAGAGAAAGAATGAGGGAGAGAAAGAAAGAGGATGAGAAAGAGGGAGAGAAAGAGGGAGAGAAAGAAAGAGAAAGAAGGAGAGAAAGAAAGGGAGAGAAAGAATGAGGGAGAGAAAGAAAGAGCATGAGAAAGAGGGAGAGAAAGAAAGAGGATAAGAAAGAGGGAGAGAAAGAAAGAGAAAGAAGGAGAGAAAGAAAGGGAGAGAAAGAATGAGGGAGAGAAAGAAAGAGGATGAGAAAGAGGGAGAGAAAGAAAGATGGAGAGAAAGAAAGAGGATGAGACAGAGGGAGAGAAAGAAAGAGGGAGAGAAAGAAAGAGAAAGAAGGAGAGAAAGAGGGAGAGAAAGAATGAGGGGGAGAGAGAAAGAGGGAGAGAAAGAAAGAGGATGAGAAAGAGGGAGAGAAAGAATGAGGGAGAGAGAGAAAGAGGGAGAGAAAGAAAGAGGATAAGAAAGAGGGAGAGAAAGAAAGAGAAAGAAGGAGAGAAAGAAAGGGAGAGAAAGAATGAGAGAGAGAAAGAAAGATGATGAGAAAGAGGGAGAGAAAGAAAGAGGATAAGAAAGAGGGAGAGAAAGAAAGGGAGAGAAAGAATGAGGGAGAGAAAGAAAGAGGATGAGAAAGAGGGAGAGAAAGAAAGAGGGGGAGAAAGAATGAGGGAGAGAAAGAAAGAGGATGAGAAAGAGGGAGAGAAAGAAAGAGGGAGAGAAAGAATGAGGGAGAGAAAGAAAGAGGATGAGACAGAGGGAGAGAAAGAAAGAGGGAGAGAAAGAAAGAGAAAGAAGGAGAGAAAGAGGGAGAGAAAGAATGAGGGGGAGAGAGAAAGAGGGAGAGAAAGAAAGAGGGAGAGAAAGAAGGAGAGAAAGAAAGAGGATGAGAAAGAATGAGGGAGAGAAAGAAAGAGAAAGAAGGAGAGAAAGAATGAGGGAGAGAAAGAAAGAGGATGAGAAAGAAGGAGAGAGAAAGAATGAGGGAGAGAAAGAATGAGGGAGAGAGAGAAAGAGGGAGAGGAAGAAAGAGGATGACAAAGAGGGAGAGAAAGAAAGAGAAAGAAGGAGAGAAAGAAAGGGAGAGAAAGAAAGAGGACGAGAAAGAGGGAGAGAAAGAAAGAAAGAGGAGAGAAAGAGGGAGAGAAAGAAAGAGAAAGAGGTGAGAGAACGAAAGAGGAAAGAAAGAGGGAGAGAAAGAAAGAAAGAGGAGAGAAAGAGGGAGAGAAAGAAAGAAAGAGGAGAGAAAGAGGGAGAGAAAGAAAGAAAGAGGAGAGAAAGAGGGAGAGAAAGAAAGAAAGAGGAGAGAAAGAGGGTGAGAAAGAGGGAGAGACAGAAAGAGAAAGAGGTGAGAGAACGAAAGAGGAAAGAAAGAGGGAGAGAAAGAAAGAGGGTGAGGAAGAGGGAGAGAAAAAAAGAGAAAGAGGATGAGAAAGGAATTATGTGGCTATATCAGACAATTGTTGTCGGATTTTCCGTGGACAAATGTTGGATGGCAGGCTTTCAAATTTTCCACGAACAACGGTCTATTGTCTGATTTTCCAAGCGTGTGTACACAAGTCCATCGGATAAAAGTCCAAAGTACAAACACACAATGCTCACCAAACACAACATTAGCAGAAGGTTCCCAAAGTGTGGCGCTAAAGAGCTAAAAAAACACGTAGTTTTGTGTATGTTGGCCAAAAATTGTGTGCCGTTTGTATGCAAGACAAGTTTCACGGTCAACGCCCTTTGGACAAAAGTCCTACGCTTTGTCTGCGGAAAATCTGATCGTGTGTACGAGGCTTAACTATTCTCAGAGGAAATACTTTTTTTCTGCCCTCCTTTTTTCTTCTCCTTCCACCCCCCCCCCCCCCCATATGACCTTTTTTTCCCCCCTTTCTCAGCTGTACCATTGTGGAACTGCTATCTGAGTAATATGTACTTTTTATATTACCGTTTTTTCGTGCCTGGATTATGTACTGCATTAACCACTTGCCGCCCGCCAATGGCATATTGACGTCGGCAAAGTGGTTGTGAGCTGCCGCACGCCCCCGGGTCTGACACCCCGCAACACCGATCAAGGTAAAGAGTCTCTCACGGAGACTCTTTACCACGTGATCAGCCGTGTCCAATCACGGCTGATCACGATGTAAATAGGAAAAGACGGTAATCGGCTTTTCCTCACTCGCGTCTGTCAGATGCGAGTAGAGGAGAGCCGATCGGCTGCTCCTGTGACAGGGGGGGGGGGGGCTGTGCTGATAATCAATGGATGCCCACTGGACCACCAGGGATGCCCACTGGTCCACCAGGGATGGCCATATAGACCACCAGGGATAAAAAAAAAGGATGCCACTCTAGACCACCAGGGATGAGGAGGACACAACAAATGGATGCCAATCAGTGCCGCAATGGATTCCAATCAGTGCCCACAATGGGCATCACTGATTGGCAGGCATTGTTTGGCACTGATTGGCATCCATTAGTATAACACATACAATAGTGGCCATCTATGCCCATCCGTGCCACCTATCAGTGCCCATCCATGCCGCCTATCAGTGCCCATCCATGCCGCCAATCAGTGCCCGTCCGTGCCGCCTATCCGTGCCCAGCCGCGCCGCCTAACTGTGCCCATCTGTGCCACCTATCCGCGCCCATCCGTGCCGCCTATCCAAGCCCATCCATGCCGCCTATCCGTGCCGCCTATCAGTGCCCATCCGTGCCGCATATTAGTGCCCATCAATGCCACCACATCAGTGCCACCTCATCGGTGCCCATTAGTGCCGCCTTATCAGTGCCCGTCAGTGCAGTACCATCAGTGCCCATCAGTGAAGGGGAAAACGTACTTATTTACAATGTTTTATAACAGAAACAAAAAAAAGCTTTTTTTTTTCTAAATTTTCGGTAATTTTTTTTTTTTTTGCAGAAAATAAATATCCTAGAGGTGATCAAATACCACCAAAAGAAAGCTCTATTTGTGGGTACAAAGTCATAACAAATTTAGTTTGGGTACAGTGTAGCATGACTGCGCAATTGTCATTCAAAGTGCAACAGCACTGAAAGCTAAAAATTGGTCTGGGCGGGAAGGTGTATAAGTGCCCTGTTTGGAAGTGGTTAAGTTTTTTGCTTCAATGTAATGATCGTGCCGAGTTTTTTGAAACCCTGCACTGCTTTTATTCTTTTAATAAAGCAAACCTGTTTAGTAGAGAAATAATTCTATTTATTACCTTGACGCCTTCATAGTAGCTCCCTGTAGACAATTTCTCCATGCTTTTAAACAGAGGGTGTCTTCTAGTAGGCTCAGACTTGATAATTTTGTCTATGACCTCGTTAACTTTTTCTGCTGCTGTGGAAATGTCTTTCATTTTCATTTTCAAATTGTCTGTTCTTTCTCTCAAGACCTTACAAAGTTCGGGGTTTGATTCGATACGAGGTCTTTTTGCTAACGTTGCCATTTTGTGTTGTCCGTTCTGTGTTGTCTGCCTTGTGTCAAGTCTCTCTTCTTTCTGACAAATGTACAAGACACAACACATCCTCTTTTATATTCCTTTTCTGGTAAAGATCACTCCCACCTCAGAGACATAGGTACTGTAAGAGAGAAACGAAACTGAAACAGGGAGTGAATTAACTGCAAAAATCATTTTAGATCTTTGGTAATTATTTTACTGTGGCAGTTCGTAAGCTGCAATCATTATTTAAAGAAAGTATAAAAAGCAACAAAGAAATGACTCTAAGCACTAAAAATGTACACCAGCACCTTATTTCAAGTCTTGCTTTCTCCTGACAAATGTACAAGCACACTACAACCATATGAACAATATTTTAAATGTGCTGCACTAGTGAAAATATAAAACTAAAAAATATGAACATTTTAAAAGTGAAATATAATATACAGTGAAACCTTGGTCTTAGGCCCCGTACACACGAGAGGATATCCGCTGGAAGCGGTCCGCCGGACCGTTTCCAGCGGATAAATCCCCTGGCGGGTTTGGATCTGATGGCTGTACACACCATCAGATCGAAATCCGCGCGGTGACGTGTCGCGCTGTCGCCGCGACGATGACGCGGCGACGTGCGCGATGCTGGAAGGTAAATACTTCCACGCATGCGTCGAATCATTACGACGCATTAGAGGGAGGGGAGCGGACGGACTGATCTGGTGAGTCTGTACAGACGACCAGATCAGTCCGCTGGACTGGATTCCAGCGGATAGATTTTGTAGCATGCTAAGAAATTTTTATCCGCTGGGAATCCGTCGGCTGGATTTTTATCCGTCGGAAAATGTCCGCTCGGACGTACACACGACCGGATCTATCTGCTGGAACTGATCCGCGGATCAATCCCAGCGGATAGATCCGGTCATCTGTACGAGGCCTAAGAGTAACTTGGTTTGAGAGTGTTTTGAATTTCGAACAACTTATTTTTTTAACCACTTCAATACAGAGCTTTTATACCCACCTCAATACCGTGCCTATTCTGGCACTTCTCTCCTACATGTACAAATCACAATGCTTTTGCTAGAAAATTACTCAGAACCCCCAAACATTATATATGTTTTGTTAGCAGACACCCTAGGGCAGGCATGTCCAAAGTCAGGCCCGGGGGCCAAATGCGGCCCGTCTGTTGATTTAATATGGCCCCCCTGGGGATTTGGATATATATATATATATATATTGTTTGTGGCCCCCAGGGCCACAAAAGATATATACTGTATTTATTGGCACTGCCTTGGAGGGGACAGGGAGGGGGCAGGACGAGCGCCGCCAGATTACATGAAGAGAATCTCCTGTTTACTCAGCAGCGTCTCTATTGGAAGTCCCGTCTCCTGGGATGCCATTGGACGACTGTTCTGTCTATCATAGGAGGCAGGACTTTGTATTAAAGAGGCCACAGGGTAAACAAGACATTCTCCTGTTTGTAATCTGTCGGCACTCGTCCCGCCCCCTCCCTCTGCCCTCCGAGGCTGCAGATGGGCATCGTTCAGGCTGCATTTATGGCACATGTGAGGCTGCATTGGTTGCAATGGTGAGGTTGCAATAGTAAGGCTGCATTGGTTGCAATGGTAAGGCTGCATTCATGGCAGTGGTAAGCCTGTGCGTGTTATACGCCGATAAATACGGTATATCCAAATAACACGCCCAAGCTCATCTCTTCACCACACACAGCCACAAAGGCAAGAGAATTCTTGTTGGGCAGTGTATTAGTGCTCAGACAAACACACTTAGGGCTCTTTCACACGGAGCGGATCCGTATTGATCCGCTCCGTTAGCCCGTTTGGCTCAGCGGGGATTCCTCTGTTAATCCACCCTGCCCTGTCTCTCCTCCGCTCTCCCCTATGGGAAATCTGATGAATACAGACCATCTGTCCGTATTCATCCGATCCATCAGACGGAAGAAAAATAGGGTTTTCTTCCGTCTGAAAAACCGGATCCTGACGGAGGCGGGTGATTACGGAAGTTAGCGGATGCTCCATCCGCTAACGGCCGTGATCCCATAGGGAACCATTGTAAGTCCGTAAACGGACTTATGAAAAGCGGACCGTTCGTCCGCTGGTGTGAAAGGGCCCTAAGACAGAATTTTAATGGTTCAAAGAATGTCAGGCAAAATGGTCGGCCGTCACGCATATTCACTTAATCAAATCTGGCCCTCTTTGAAAAAAGTTTGGACACCCCTGCCCTAGGGAATAAAATGGCGGTCATTTTAACTTTTTATCTTGCACAGTATTTGCGCAATAATTTTTCAAACGCCTTTTTTTGGGATAAAATTGGTTTCATAAATTAAAAAATAACAAAACAGTAAAGTTAACCCAATTTGTTTGTAAAATATGAAAGATGATGTTACGCCGAGTAAATAGATACCTAACATGTCATGCTTTAAAATTGCGCACACTCATGGAATGGCGCCAAACTTTGTTACTTTAAAATCTCCATAGGCGACGCTTTGAACATTTTTACAGGTTACCAGTTTAGAGTTACAGAGGAAGTCTAGTGCTAGAATTGTTGCACACGCTCTAACACACGCGGAGATACCTCACATGTGTGGTTTGAACGATGTTTACATACGTGGGCGGGACTTACGTGTGTGTTTGCTTCTGGGCGCGAGCTACCGGGGACAGGGGCGTTTTAATTTTTTTTTTTTTACTTATTTATTTATTTTTTTGATCGCTTTTATTCCTATTACAAGTAATGTAAACATCCCTTTAATAGGAATAGTGTGTGACAGGTCCTCTTTAAGGAGAGACATGCGGGGTCAATAAGACCCCACATCTCTCCTCCAGGCTGGAAAGCATAAGACCGTGAAAAAAAATTCACAGATCTAATGCTTACTAGCCGCAATTGCGGCTTTGTTTACTTACGGTACCCGGGTGTGACGTCATCACATCGCGCCTGGGCCTCAGACGGTCATAGAGATGACTGGTGACCATCTGGTCACCAGTCATCTCTATGCTTCCTATCCGGCGCAGGGCGATCCTTTCTCTGGGTCCCCCGATGGCACGGGGGAGCCCGGAGAAGCACCTGATGGCGGCGGGAGGGGGGGATGTCTGATCTATTGATAAAATCAATAGATCAGAATAGTGAGACAATTCAGGAGAAGAAAAAAGCTTTTTACCTTAGGATTATAACAACAATACAGTGCCCCACCGACAAGCCAGCACACAGAGGCTGGCTATGCCGGTTTAAATAGTCCCCCAGCCGGTCAGCGTCTGACGTTGCTGAACGGCAGCGGACAAACAGGAAGCCACAGTGCGTGCATGCTTGCGTGCATCCCACACTGAGCCTACAATACCCATACTGCTTTGCAGTGTACGTCAGCATAATGGCATGACCCAGCCAAGGCGGGCGAGATCAAGCCACGCCAATGGAAAAGACAGGACGGAAGAGGCAGATGATGCAGACAGGGGGAGAGATGGAAAAGGGCAACAAGGGCGTGGCTAAAGGGCGGGCAGAGTGTCAAAAGACAACATGGCCCTTGGGTGTCCATGCAGCCACGGGCTGGAATCAGAGTGCCCTGTCAAGAACATAAAATGGACAGCCTGTCGATGGCCGGACTGGGGGGACTACAAGGATCTATATTATCCAGCCTGTCACCCAGCCGGCAGTTGATAGAAGATTATTCAAAATAAAATCATAAAAAAAAAAATAAGAAAATTTTTTCTCAGGACCCTGAGACCAAAGGGAGCCAGGTCCTCCTCTTCAACTAGGCGGAAAAAAACTGAGCTGCTGACTGCAGGGCGGAGGGTTATGTCTGGAGGGACCACCCCCTGGGCGGGGCTGTTCAACTCTGTTTAAAGTAACATGTATTTAAATATCTAACATGTTCTGCCTAGTCCTCTCCTATAGAACAGGAACATAACCCACAAGTCAAGATTGAAGGAGCTGTGTCCGTCCATGGACAAAAAGAGAAAATGGCCTGGTTATGAAGGTGGTAAATCTTCCGGAGGTTAATGAGCTTAGAAATCCTCTTCACTAGTGAAATTTTTTGGACATTTTTGGTGGTGGCTGTACTGTCAACTGATGACACTGTTACTGGTTGGCGATTAGGACACTGGTTGCAACTAACTGTTGTTGGCTTCAGTGGCTTTGGTGACACTGGCTCTGGTATGGCTAGTGATCAGGACAATGTTGCTGGCTTCACTGGCTCTGGCACTCTAGTGATAATAACACTGTTGGTGGCTTACACTGTACTGGGGTGGTAGCAAATCAGAAATACTGTTGCTTGCTGCACTGGTCTAGTGACGCTGGTGTGGTGATCAAGTCATCAGGGACAAGGACACTGTGGCTGGATGGACTGGTTGGGTGACACTGTACGGGTGTGGCTAGCGATTGGAGACACTGTGGCTGGCTGCACTGGTTTGGTGACACTGGGAATTTATGTATAAGAGAGAAATTGTTTGACAAGCCCTTCAGGGAAGAAATATAAAGTAATCCAACATGGACATTGTGATGCCGATGAGTCCAGTATGATTTTTGAAGTAGATAAAACTGTTTACGTCTTTTAATATACATTTGTACTAGCTTAGAGGACAATAGTATTATTTAGAAGTATGAAGGAGGCCTAATTAAATTTAACTTGTTTCCATGCTATGGGCATCGAGATATTTATGCACACATTCCTACCAGGCACTAAATGTGATTGAAAAAAGGTCTGACATCTGTAGCTGCAGGACAGAAGTTTCTCAAAGCTCACAAGAAAAGCAGCGACGCCCAAAAAGTGGAGTCTCAGTACTCTGCTCTCTCTCCTCTTCCTGGGCACCTGCTTTGTGTTTACATTGAAGATTGCAAGGCTGACAGGATGCTAACTTACTACTGGGAGGGGGCAGTCAATTCAAATTAATTGAACTACTACAGTGAAATTGGTTCTACTGTGGAAGCTGTAAATTACTGTAGTAGTTGATTGAAGGAGGTAGAGATTGTGATGTCATCGGCCCACCTCTTCACGGGACCCAAAAAATTGCACGATCTACTACAGTGATTTCCCACTTCCACAGAGACCCAACCCAAGGAAAAAAATATGCAACATGTGTTGGTCCAATGCAACTATGCAATGAAACCATACTTGGAATTCAGCTTTAAGAATAGGTAAATACTTGAATGTCCATAGCCTGGCCACAGTTGCATTTTAACCGCTTGCCATCCAGAGCAATTTTGAAATTTTTCATATTAAAATCAGCATTTTTTTGCTCTAAAATTACTTAAAACCCCCCAAGCATTATATCTTTTTTTGCAAGCAGAATATGATGAACATTTGTATCACTCAACAGTTTCTTAGGTTTATCCAGGACTGTGAAATCGAGATTTCTGTTCTTGGATTCCTAGGTCCACACACTTACATGCCTGCCATGACCATTAAAGGAGAAGTCCAGCCAAATCTTGTTTGGCTGGACTTCTCCTATGAATCACAGGAGTGCAGTTTGTTTTTCACTCCCGTGACCCGTTTTCAGCAGAGAGCGTTCTGAAGTCTGCTCTCTGCTGATGTCACGGATTTCAGTCCAGGTGCCGCATCATCCCGACCACGGAGTCTGGATCCCCCAGGTGCCTGGACCCATAGGAGAAGCCCAGCCAAGCAAGCTCAGGCTGGACCTCTCCTTTAACCACTTACTGCCCGGCGTATAGTCATATGACGTCCGCAGGAACCTTTTGTCCCTCCGGGAGGAGATCCTATGACGTCCTGGGTTTCACCGGCCGTCTAGGGGGCGCACGCTTGCCGCATTGCTTGGGACCCGCTGCGCGTGCCCAGCACCTGCGTAAACACACAGATCCATGTCCTGTAAGAGGTGAGGAGACCGATGTGTGTTCCCAGTACAGAGGAACACAGATCGGTCTCCTCCCCTTGTGAGTCCCCTCCCCCCTACAGTTAGAATCACTCCCAGGTAACATATTTAACCCCTTCAGCGGCCCTTAGTGTTAACCCCTTCTTTGCCAGTCACATTTACACAGTAATCAGTGCAGTTTTATAGCACTAATCGATGTATAAATGTGAATGGTCCCAAAAACGTGTCAAAAGTGTCCGATATGTCCGTCGCAATGTCATGATCACAATAAAAATCGCAGATCGCTGCCATTACTAGTAAAAAATAAAAATGCCATAAAACTATCCCCTATTTTGTAGATGCTATAACTTTTGCGCAAACCAATCAAATACGCTTATTGCGATTTTTTTTTTACCAAAAATATGTAGAAGAATACATATCGGCCTAAACTGAGGAAAACATTTTTAATTTTTTTTTTAAATTGGGATATTTATTAAATCAAAAAGTAAAAGATATTGTGATTTTTTCAAAATTGTCGCTCTTCTTTTGTTTATAGCGCAAAAAATAAAGAACCGCAGAGGTGATCAAATACCACCAAACTAAATCTCTATTTGTGGGGGAAAAAACATAAAGATTTCATTTGGGTACAGTGCTGCATGACAGCGCAATTGTCATTCAAAATCCGACAGCGCTGAAACCTAAAAATTGGTGTGGGCAGGAAGGGGGTGAAAATACCCTGTATTGAAGTGGTTAATAATGTCCAAAATAATCTGTGGTAAAATCCACACAAGTGCTAAATAGCCTGTGATTTATAAATGCATTCAAAACTACTGTATGGAGTGTGCATGCACGGGACTCGGAGAAAGACATGATCTGACTGGGCTCCCAGCGCCCCGACCCAACGGAGCAATTAGAAGCACAGGCAGCGAGGTCCGAGAGCCAGGACTGGATCTATCGAAGTCCAGGGGCAGTGATGAACTGGCGGGCATAAGGCCAACCGTGGAAAGGGCAGTATAAACAGGCCACGATTAAAAAGGGAGCGGGGCCTTCTCCCAAACATAGGCCGCAAACCAATATGGTGCCCGGCAGGCCTGACACACGCGGCAGCACAGAAGCCAGATCCGATGGAGTGGCTCAGAGAGGGGATAGGCAGCGGGATCCAGAGCCACCCAGGGACCCTTTTTCCTCGCAGTCCTTAGGAGAAGTGGAGACCGTCCAGCAGGGTAAATCACCTTCCCATTCCGCATCCCCAGCCATGTATATTGAAGGACATGACTTAGTTAACTCCCCTGCTTCCTCCATGGATAGCAACATGGCAGATCTCACAGAGGCCCTGTTCAGCCAGCCTAGCCAGGACATTCCACCTCCCCAGCTAGTGAATTATTCCCCTGATGCAGTGCTGTTAGGCCGGTTCTCCACCATGCTGCAGCAGGAGCTCTCTAAGGCCTGCACCTTTTGAGCGTTTTGAGCTCATCGAAACTAAAGTGGACAATACTATTAAAAAAGTCAATCAGAACTCTGCCATGGTCACAGACCTCCAGGACAGATTAGAAGAGGCTTACACCAAAATTGAGGACTTGGAGAATCATCCATGGCCTCCCTGAATCTCACACTGATCTGGAGGGGGCTATAAAAGAATTAATGAGAGATCTGATCCCTGATATTGCTGCTCACCAAATGGAAGTAGACCGCATACACTGGGCACTGACGGTCCCAAGGACTGACGGATTACCACACGACATTATCATCAAGCCGCATTACTATCGCATAAAGGAGAAGATGATGTTTGCAGACCAGACTTGTCACTTTTTGGAGCATCAATACAGATCTTCACGGATTTGGCCCCGTCGACGGGCCAAAAACGTAGAAATTTGCGACCATTACTACAGCAGCTCATGGATAAGCAGATTAAGTACCGGTGGGCGTTCCCTTTTAAATTATCATTCACCTATAAAGGAAAGTCCCACTCTTTTTCCACATTCCAAACAGGCGAAGATCTACTGCTTGACCTTGGCATCATCTCACGAGACTCCCTGATTTAGTCTCCCCTGCGCCTGGATCACCGTGCCCTTTCACCGCTGTGGCAGGATAGTAAGTGCTCACAGGTCAAGAGTTCACACCGGAACACCTGAGTATTGTTGTTGTTTTATTTTTTTGGTTCTACCCCCCTCTGGGACTTGCTGGAGTTCAGTTGCGCAGGCCTGTCCCAAGCTCATGATGGACTATGGGTTGGGCCATTGTGACTGTACATTGATAACATGGTTATCTGGTTTCCTTGTTTTTGGAATGACCATTAGACGGTTAATATTTAGCCCCATCTAACCCCGACATATTCACCTGAATTTTTCTATTAACCTAGAAACGGAGGGGTGTGTTTTTTTTGGGGGGGACGATAAGCAATTCCCCTTCTGGTTGGTGGCTCAGGGGCAGGAACAACCAATGGGGATCCTTCCTGCCCCGGTGTCACAGACCTTGGGGATATGTTTTATCACAGGCAGTTTAATATTTTATTATATGTTAATTAGTTTATGGCATTCCTATTATGATCTCGAATGACCTGTTTAAACAGAGATACTTTATGTTTGGGTCGGGGTGGTCACACGTGCCACCCAATTGCGAGACAACTCATTCTCTGATGAGGATGGTACGCTTGCACTTAACATGCCAGACATTGTCTCCGGTAGGGGTTGTTCCCCATAATTTTATATTTCAGTTAAGATTGTTTCAGTTAGGATGTTTGGGCCTACGGCCTATACACTATTTATTTTCCTTTTCTGTTTCTCTAATGCTTTTTCTTCTCACCCTTCCCCCTTTTTCCTCACGAGCCTCGGGTTGGCACCCTCCTTATATAGCCCAGTCCGGAGGGTTGCACAAGCTGATAGTCATCATTCCGGTGATCCCACCCACTTCGTTGTTTATACAAGGTAAGAGTGCTCTGCCCTACCACGATGGCTACAACATATATCACTGACTATTCTATAATTAGCCACAATGTACATGGCTTTAATTCTCCTGCTAAAAGGACGAAAGCTTTTCAGTTTTATCATAAGCAGAAGGCTGATAGGAGACTCATTTTTCTACCACCTTGGCGCCTCGTTACCTTAATGTAAAGTATCCACAGTTTTATCTTGCAGGGGGCCGGGTAAAAAAGGGAGGTGTAGCTATTTGTTTTTCGAAGCGGACCCCATTTAGCCCTATTACTATTGTTAAGGTCAAAGGAGGCAGGTATATTATGGTGGTGGGGCGGCTCCATGACCGGGAGGTTTCCTTTATATCGTATTATGCCCCGAATACTGGACAGATCAAATTTTTTAGTAAAATGCTCCGGATATTGATGCCCAAGGTCCAGGGACAGGTGGTTATGGGGGGGCGATAGTAATATTCCTTTAAATAGAATTATGGACAAGTCTGACTCCTCAAAACCAATTCTAAAGCGTCCACTGACCTGTAGCAGCAAAGTGGCGCGCCTTATCCATTTACAGGACCTAATTGATTCTTGGCGGGAAAGCAACCCCACGGTCAGAGATTTTACTTATTTTTCGCAAGTCCATCATACATATTCTAGGATTGACCACCTCTTAGTACGCACGCCCTTGCTCCCATATATTAAGTCGGTTAAAATTCTATCCACCCCTTGGTCGGACCATTCCCCAATCAAACTTTGTACCACGGAACTGTGGACTAAATCTAAACCCTCCCCATGGCGACTTAATGTGAGCCTGCTGAATGACCCTATAATCTTTGTAGAGATTCAAAAGGAAATACAGGAGTACTTCAGACTTAATAAGGCATCGGACATGTCCCCCGCAATTAACTGGGCGGCCCATAAAGCTGCAATACGGGGCAAATTATTACAAGTGGCGGCCAGGGCGAAACAGAACAGGCAAATAAGCAATTGGAAGCTAACTTAGAAGACTTAATGGGTGAACACCCAGATAGATATAAGGCACAAAATAGATGAAGCTAGATTAGCACTTAATCTTAGTTTGACTACACAAGCGGAGAAACATATTAGCAGGTCTAAACATAGGTTCTACACTATGGGGGACAAACCAACCACAATGTTAGCTAGGAAGCTGGTTCCCCGACCTGACACACCATATTTTCCTAAACTGAGACTATTCACAGGCCTTGCCACCCAAAATCCTGAAAGGATAATTGAGGAATTTCACAAATTTTACGCTAAGCTGTATGGCAAGCCGAATGTGTTTGACCCATCCAATGCGGATACATTCTTCCGTGACATGCAGCTGCCTAACTTAACACAAGCCCATGCGGAACTGATGTATGGAGCTTTTACAGAACCTGAAATTAGGGCAGCAATCAAAACTATGCATCCTACTAAGGCTCCGGGGCCAGATGGCTTCCCAAATCACTACTACAGGAAATATTAAGATCTTCTTTGATTCCATCTCCTAGGACTATCTATTTGACGTGCTCACCCGTTTCGGATTTGGGGGGCACTTTCTGGACCTCCTCCGTACATTATATGACTCCCCGAGTGCCTCGCTAATGCTTAAGGGATATTCTTCTCAATCATTCGCAATCAAAAGGGGAACTAGACAGGGTTGCCCGTTATCGCCGTTATTATTCGAACTAGCGATAGTCGTTAGCGATTAAAATTTGCGCTTGCAAGGATATTCGGGGAATATATTGCGGAGATTACGAGCATAAATGTTTACTTTTTGCTGATGATTTGTTGCTGACATTGACTTCGCTGATCACCTCCCTGCCTAATTTATATGTCATTTTACAACCGTTCTCTGACATCTCTGTGTTGACCATTAACCACAGTAAGTCAAGAGCGCAAAATCTATCATTACTAAGCTCCACTCAGACTACGCTTGAACGATCATTTCAATTCCGATGGGAATCAGATGCACTCCCCTATTTAGGTGTACATTTGACTTCATCCTTCAGTAAGTTGTACAAGGGGAATCATCCAGCTCTTTTTAAACGGTTGACAGAAGATTTGGCTAAGTGGCAAATTCATCCACCATCGTGGTTTGGCAGACTACACTCGATAAAAATGAATGTTCTACCACGATTATTATACTTTTTCCATACCTTGCCCGTTTCATTGCCCTGTAATGACCTTAAACAGTTCCAGAATAAAGTTCTGCAATTTATTTGGGGGGACAAGAGACCTAGGGTGAATAGGAGCACTCTATATATGCTGAAGTGGAAAGGTGGACTTGGTCTACCAGACTTACTGAAATATTTTTATGGTGGCTTAACTCTCTAGATTCCATTCCCAACAGGCACAAGCTATATGGATGGCCATGGAATCTCACTCTTGCGGTTCCAGCCCAATTTCTCATATTTTGTGGCTCCCAATTAAGGATCGGCCTACTATATTATGCCCTACGTTATCTTTGGAAATATGGGACAGACTATCTAGATCCACAAATTCAAGTCTCCCTATGCTTCGCTGGCACCCCTGCCTCAAAATAGAGCATTCACCCTGGGTCTCACTCCCCAAGCGTTTGAATGGTGGAGCAATAAAGGTTTTATGTGTATCGCTGACCTCTGTGATCATAGGGGTATGTTGTCCAAACAGACTCTGATTGACAAATATCATATGCCTCCAGCAGAAAGTTATCGATTTTCTCAGATTTCTCATTATGTGCAAACCCTAGCTCGTAAGAGCGACTTAGTAACATGAACCCCCATGGAACATCTGTGTAGTAATTATGATAAAAACAGGGGTCACATATCTGCGGTATACTCGATATTTCTGAGCATATCGACTAAACTGAACTATATGGTCCAATGGTTAACTGATTTACAAGAAACCCTTGATCTGGACGAATGGCATAAGATAGCGGAGACAGCATCTCGTTCTCTTATTAATACCTCGATAATAGAAGCGAATTATAAGGTTTTGCTGAGGTGGTATATGGTGCGGCCAGATTGGCTACTTTTGTGTCAAGAGCTACCTCGCTATGCTTTAGGGGATCTGGCCAGGTTGGCACCACCTATCATATTTGGTGGACATGCCCCAAGGTTAGGAGGTTTTGGATCAGGGTGTACAATCTCATTTACTCCTTCACCCAGATAAACCTGACTAAATCAGCTAAGCAAGCGTTACTGGGGAGCGGGGTAGTGGAGGCCTCCAAGCCCTGCAGGCGGTTTTTGGCATTTATTTTCATTTCAGCTAAAATAACTAAAGTGAGTGAAAAACTTATATAGCGCTGCACATGCAAACTGAATCGGGCGCTCGTTTGTCCATTTCTCCTTTGAACTCAAAAGAGATGGGTTTTGATCTTTCTCCTAAATGCCAAGTGGTTCTCCAACCGAATGGAGGTTGGTAAAGCGTATCATAGTCTAGGCCCTTGGACCGCAAATCTTCTTTCTCCTTTGGACTTGTATCTGACTTTGGGTATTTGGAGTAGATTTGGGTTGGTGGATCGCAGAACACAATTGGGGTTATGGGCTTTTATTTTCTCGCATAGGTATTGGGGGGCATTTCCCAGAATACACTTATGTATTAGGCAGAGTGCTTTGAAAGGGATTTTGTCTTTTACTGGTAACCAATGAAGGGATCTCAGTGAAGGTGAGATTGATTCCCATGTTTTTTTCCCAGTCACAAGTCGAGCGGCCGTATTCTGAACGACTTGCAGGCGAGTGATTTGGTACTTTGGGAGTCCAAGGTAAAGGGCATTTGCATAGTCCAGTCTGATAATTGTTCCCACCACGACTGCTATGTCTTCTTTAGGAATAAATGGAATAAGTCTGTGTAGTAGGTGCAGCAGATGGTGCGATCCGCTGACTACTGACCCTATTTGTGCATCCATTGTCATGTAGGTGTCAAAGATGACTCCAAGACTTTTTACTTTGGTGCTAGGGGTGATGATTTTGCCCAGAATGGGCGGAGGTGTCCAGGTTGTTGTAGGTTGATTCTTTCGATTGGCATGAAACAGAAGAAGTTCTGTTTTCGAACCGTTGAGTTTAAGATAACTCTTTGTCATCCAGTTCTCTATCAAAGCGAGGCATTTCTCATTTCTTTTTTTTTTTCTTTAAAATGGGTTTGATTATGCCCTGTTTCAGCTGGGTGGGCACTATGCCTTCCTTGAAAGACTGGTTTATAAGCTGCGTGATAGGCGGTGCCACGATATCGGCACATTCCTTCAGCAGTTTGGTGGGGATAATATCATTGGGTGCTGTGCTATCTCGCAGGGCACCGATGATATTTTTAGTGGCCTCAATGGGGATGAGTTTGAGAGTAAACTTCGTTGATTGCGGTGAGTTTATGTGGGTATTGGGCGAGTGATTGAGGGGGGGGGGTTGAAGGGGGTACTGTTTTGCTGAATGCTTTCACGGATTTCTTCAATTTTGTTAACGAAATAATCCGATAATTCATTGCAAAATTCTTGGGTATCAGAGTTGGGGGCTTCAAGACAGACTGGATTCATGGTCCGGGTGACTAGCTTGCAGAGTTCATGGGGGCGGTTTAGGGCATTGGTGATGGCATTTCGAAAAATGTTTTTTTTTGGCTTTAAAGATTTCTTTGTGGTATTTTTTTGTTATTGTATTGTAAATGGTTTGGTTTTCCTCTGACGAGCTTCTTTTCCAGGAACTGGAGGTCGGCTGCCCTACCATTTGAGCAGCTTAAAGGTAAATTATCTTGGCTGATGCTAAATGAACAGCTGACAACATTGGCTCGAGATAAAATTAAATTATTTCATAAGGTATAGGAAACATGGCTTCATTACCTTACAAATGATCCCAGGATGTCTATAGCTTAGTCTTGGCTCTTAGATCAGGGGTTTTTCGGGTGCTGAATCAGGGCTCCCCCCCCCTCCCTCTCCTCAACTATTCTTTCCTCACTCTGTTTTCTCTTCTTCTTTACCTCTGTTATTTTTATTGTATTTTTACTTTTGGGGTCGGATCCAGGCCTTAAGGATCTGTGTGACTCCCAATTTTTCTTGGTTTGTACATTCTTAAAGGACCATTGTCAGTCTGAACTGATTTGAGAGGTGTCCGCACGGTCTGGGGAGTTGAGCCCCCCCGATATGTTGATGGGGGACAGCTCTTTTAGACGGGTGGTTCACTTGATGAGACCTGGGATGTGAGGAGGGGCTTGAGGCTCTGAGGGGCAGTGGACTATTGTAGGACATCTAGAGGTGCTCTTAGGTTCCAGTCCATGCTTTAGTTTTTGTTTTATGTTTATAAATGCTATGCCAGGGGCCCCCTGGATGCCAGGACCCTGAGTGTTTGAATCCCATGTGCTGTATTGCGACTGTACAATGTCAAGTTGAGATTTTTATATATTTTTGTATGACAAAACTCTAATAAAAGCTATTGAAACATAAAACTACTGTATGTAGCCACAAAGCAGCCATAGATAATATCTAAAATGATCAGTGATAGAGACTAAACAAAAAAAATAATAAAATACTGTATATGTGATATATAAGTCCGCAAAAACTGCTGAAAATATGCTGTATTAATAGTGAAACCAATCGACCTCTACTTGCAATTGCCCCAGGGTGTGTTCTGACATTATGGTTTGACCCCATTACGAAAGAGCAAACAAGCACAAAACAGATAGATATTCAGGCAAGCTCCTACTTGGATACTCCCAAAGATAATGAACGCTCTTTTCCACCACTTCCAAATAAGGCCCCTTTTGCAATCCAGTCAGATCCACCGCTCAGTTTTTCAGGCAGACCTGATTGGATAGTCCATGAATTCCTAGGGACAGGTAGGTGTAAACGGACTTCTGTTAATTTACACCCACTTACTACCGGGTCCAATCCAGTCTGCTGAAAAAAAGTCCGGTCCCCCTAAACTCTGAAGGACAGTAAACTGGCCTCCTGTTTAGAAAGTTTGGAGACTCTTGGCCTACACCTAAGGCAAGGTCATTATTCAATTTTGGTCAAATCTGCACAGCTTGTTTTCATCTAAAGGCATCTCTCATCTGCATAGGCAGTTTTTTTTTGTAAAGCTGGGTTCACACTGATACTACACAACAGTCATACGACTGTCATCCTACTGCTCTGCGACATCAGTCCTAAATCAGTCTTTCATTGGTCCTACATCCATCTGACTTGAATGAACAGGATACTACTTTGAACCGACTTTGTGATAGTATGACTTGTCCTTTTGACCAATCAAAACAATCCCAGTGTGACATAAATTCCTTTTACTCCTGCTGTAATCGTAATAAAGATCTCGCGCCAAACTGTAAATACAAAACTAAAACAAAAACAAAAAATATAGCTGCTCCCCAAACAATTCAAATAAGAATGGGTAGGGGGCGCTGAAAAGTGGGTAGGGGGCGCTGATAATAATAAGAAAATCCAATAGGAAGTGGCAATAAAACGCCTGTGCAAACAATGCAAAATAGTATAGCCGTGAAATATCAATAAATAAAGATCCTAATGGGGATCACAAAACTTGCCATATGTGTGCCAAACAGCAAATAAATAAAGTGCATGTGCAGTATATACAAACAAGAAAAATTGGTACATAAACCCTGTAAATAAATCACAGAAAAACTGGTGATGTGTACTATACAGTGAATAAATAAAGTAAAGTACGTGTGCACTGAGTGCCAAAAAAGGGATCACCATGTCGGATGTAATCACCATGTCGGATGTCACAAGTCTAATGGTTAGGACGAGGATCCTACTTTGATCCAACTTCAATGATATTTAATGGGCTGAAGTAGGATTAAAGTAGTGCAGGGAGCATTTTCAAAGTCGGACCGACTTGTGTTGGACCAGTTAAGTAGGTTCTCTAAGGAAAACATTGATTTTCACACGTCATTCGACATGAGCTCCCAATGTCAGAGCATTTGTCGTACAAGTGTGAACCCAGCCTCAAGGTGAATTAACCTTATAAAGATCCAACAGATGTGGAATCTTAGTGCAAGGAGATCTGATCTAGGCAATGCCCAATGAAATTTAGATGAAAAGAGGGGACAAAGGCAAATGAGGCCATTGGCACGACCGAGGAAAAAAACACTGAAGATCAACCTGGTGTTCCAAAACAGGACAGGTAAACACTGCTAAGAGGGCATTGGTACTTGATAAAATTATGGATCTCAACTGACAATATGAAGGACAACCAAACATCCACTATAAGATAAAAAGGTGGGACAAAAAACAACCTCAACATAAGTACAATATTAGATCAAAAGCAGGGCGGTCAATAAAAAAGTGAGCTTTCTAGGCTTAGGCCTAGGATATCTAACTTTTGACGGGAGGAAAATAAAGGTTGGACAGATAAGGAAAGTATAAAAAAAAAAAGATACATAGTCTATATGTAAGGCAGTCTATATCCAAAATAAAAAAACTAATCGGATAACAGCGGAAGGCTTAAGCAGAACACTCTAGGGAGAAAAAGGTCCACAATATGCAGGATGTACCTGACAGATAAGAAACCTCTCAAGCGTTAGAAAGGAGTATGACAACTTTCTCAACAAGAAATCTACATGGAGAGAGGGAGTAACCTGGAAAGAAAAAAAGATAATAATCACAAATTAGGAGCTCACCCAGAGAGAGAGAGACAATTCATCTCAAACTCCAAGGTGTATCAGAAATGTGGAAGCCACAGTTTATACTGCCTGACCATTTATTAAATACATACTTATAAGAATCAGGAAACAAGGGTTTAACCCTTAGAATGAAGCAGTTCTAAGATAGCTGATTGACACTGACATGAATTTACAAATCTGAGTCACCACAAAGGGATGGGCAGTAATACAAGACACAGTAACTCAAACTGTGACATAAGTAAGGCATCTGATAGTGAAATCCCTAAAGGTTAAAACCTGTTTTAGCCCAGGTTAACACTGGGCTGCGGGAGTGAAGCCGTATGAGTTCATCTGAACTTGCACGATTTCACTCCCGCTGGCAGTCCCGATTTCGACAGCGATTACAGAGACATATGTGCAGGTTTTGGCCGAAATTGCAAAAAGTAGTACGGAAACTACTTTTTTAAATTGGTGCAGCACCGCAGATGCAGCGTCGCACCGATTAGGACAGTGTTATTTCCGGCAATTGCAGCCAATTTGACATGTCAAATCATTGTGAACCAGGGCTAATAGCATGATTGTTTATGTGAATGACTGGAGCATCTACAGTGGGTAAAGAACAATTAATAATAAATTGGCTTTCAAAAGGAAAAAAATCCATTGTCAGGAAGATGTCTATTGCCATGATTCCCCACATTGTTTCCAGTGCTCAAAGAGGAAGGATTTACATGCTGAGTTTGGAGGGTCTTAGGAGCTACAGCCTTAAAAAACATTGTGACCGGAACAACAGGCGGATACTCCAATTGCTGGGCAAAAACACCATGCATCAGTCAGAGTCAACACCTCATAAGATGGAATCAAATGGAACATGTTGAAAGTTGGGCTCTTCAGGAGAAGGTTGTGAATTACAGATAGTGATAAGGGCCTCAGGAAAATGTGGAATGTGATGTCTGCTAGGATCAGAAAAGGATTCCATTGTGGAAGATGACAGAACACTTGGTCCCCCTGCAAGCAAATTGCTGCATTATTTGTGCACAAACCTACAACATATTCAAAGTAGATATTAAAGGTATTGCAGACATGTGGGAGATCTCAGCTGCATGCTGTGAAGCTGTATAAGACTCCAATTAGATGATCTTAAAATATTAGGAAATCCAGCATCTATATTGCTGGCATTAGACCCTTCTGGGCAGTCTGTTGCAGTGGGACTGTCCTTAGTATGTCTAATAGCAGACCACAACATAGACTTAAGGAAAAGCAAGACCTAGCTTACTCACAAATCTGGGCAGCTGGTGCTAAGGAGGTTCATGGATGGCCGGAGGTGAACAAGTCATGGAAGGCGGGCAGGGGACCGAGACTAAAAAATTGTGGATTTACAAAGCACTGAAAATGCATGAGCAACAGCAGAAAGTCACTTGCCTTAGGTTGAAAAAGGAGGGAGGAATACGGGGAGAGTGTGCACACACTGGGATAAGTTCAGTTTTCAGTTTCTTCAACCCTAATTGTTACAAAATGACTGTGGTGGGAAATTTAAAATGGCCCCAAAGACTTGATCACACTAGAGTCTAATGCCATGTACACACGACCATTATTCATGTCATGGAAAAAAACAAAGTTTTTCTCGACGTGATTCCTCTCAAACCTGCCTTGCATACACACGTTTGTGAAAAAAAATGCTCGAGCAAAGCGCGGTGACGTACAACACGTACGATGCCACTATAAAGGGGAAGTTCCGTTTGATTGGCGCCACCCTTTGGGCTGCTTTTGCTAATTTCCCCATCTCATAACTTGTCCCCTCGTTAAAGCGCACACACGACCGTTTTTCACGACGAGAAAAAATAGAGCAGGTTTCGGAAAAAAAAAATCAGCCATTTTTCTTGTCGAGAAAAATGCTCTGGAGCATACACACAACCGTTTTTAATGACCAATTTAAAAAATTGCATTTTTCTCGTCATGAAAACCGGTCGTGTGTACGCGGCATAAGAATTACTATCTTTCTGCGTCCCTCGGTGGTTGATAAGGCAATATATCTTTCTTTTTGAGATACAGCAATTGTATTTAAAGCATAAGTTCACGTTTCACAAACAAAATAATAAATGCACATATTTTTGAAGGTAAAAAAAAATGTGCATTTATTTTTTATTTTCTTACTGTAGCCTGAAGAGCACTGCACCCAGAATCAGCAGATGGTGCATTCTCAGACTCCTCTAGCTTTGTGCAAATATTCCTGTATAGGCTTTCAGTTACAAAGCTAGAGGAAGAATGAATGGACTATGACATGCTGAGCAACACATTCACAACCATTCAAACTACAAGCACATCTTCCAAGGTGGAAGACAGTACTTGTAGTTTTAATATTTACAGAACTATGTTAATAAATGATGCTGCGTGTGGGCGGAGCCCTGCAGAGACGTGCTGTTTTTAATATGTGACAGTGGTTGCGGGGAGAAGATATCCCTCCCAATGTCACAGAGAGGAGACGGGTACATAGAAGCATGTTACTTCCTAAACACAGGTGTAACACAGGCTTCTAAAAGTGAACATATTCTTTAAAACCTTAGATGTGGTGGCTGCATTATTTTTTACTTTCTTCAGGCCTTTTCCCCTTTATTTTCACTTGTCAGTAATATGGTTCCTGTCTTAGGGTGACAATGATCACTTATGGTACAGTATCTATACAGGAACGTTTGTTGTCACCCTAGGCTGCTGTCCTAATTTAGTGGACTACAAACCTCTCCACCTCTACATAATATAGAAGTATGGGTTTTGCAGTCCCCGGGGATAGCTGGAAACAATGTAACTGATACCAGTGCAGCTGAGGTAGAGAGGAAAGTTATCAGCTGACAAGATTTCTGGCAAAATCAACAAGTATTTCTTTCACTTGCAAACAGACATAACAAAATGCGTTCAATTGAATATTTACAAGACCAAGAGAAGTTCGATGTTAGGGTTTACAAACCTTTTAAGCATTTTTTTTTTTGCTTTTTATATTGTATATATTTATATATATTTAGATTGGATTAGAAATTTGTCATGTACATGGTAAATTGTTGCTACGATACTTTTGGAAACTATTGCGCTATACTCATAAATAAACAATTCAAAGGTACCACAATGCCTTAATAATAAATTCATTGACATAGCTTAACTTTATTTTTTTTAAATGTTTTAACACTCAAAAATTTGATCTGGCTTATATGTTAACCATCAAGGCTAAATACATATTTTTGTAAGCAGTGAAAAATTACACAGAAAATATATGGCACAGTATTCACCCAAGAAATCTTTAATCAAAGGCATACACCAATGCGATTTACAGTGAAAAAAATAATAAAAACAAAATGACCCTTCTGCATCAGTGTATACAATCTGGCGCCAAACAGCTGACTATTATGGAAAAAAAATATTTTGCTCCAAAGTCAAAGAACAAGGAACCTTTTGGCACCACAATTTCAACTGTTAATTATTAAGCTTGATAAACATAATCTCTAATAAACTATTTACTTAAATAATTGCATGGTGCAAAAATGAGCTGCGGTTGCTTGGGGCAACCGTAAAGCATTTTGACCCCCGTTATAGAAAACTTCTTTTTGCTACAATGCTTTCAGCATGTAGCTGTCTAAATTTCGTAAAGTGGAGAATAAACAATATTTTCAAGCTGTTTTTTCTGCTTTTGTTGCCATTTAACGTCAACTGTACATTGTTATTATTCAAAGAGCCTTCAAAAAATTCTTGAAGGAGATACAATGTGTTTTCTGACACTGGACATCCATTACATAGCTTCAAACTCATCGATTCTCTGTTTTGTGTTGCCCTGTCGGATTTGCCGCAGCGTCTTGTACTTGTCGCGGCCCATTTGCTTGTTCGCTGTGTGCAACAAATCATTGTGAGTTTTCTTGGTTTCATCTCGTGCTTGAGACAATTCACTTGTCAAAGCCTGTAATGAAGAAAGACACAAATTTGTAGTACACCTGAGTGCTAGAAAAAAAAACTTTGATGGCCAACATTTTTTTGTAGTGCTATTCCTTTGTAGTGTTATCATGCAGCCCAATGCATGGTAACACACTACTGTACATTGTGGTGCGCTGTGTAACAAACATGGCTGCATATCTATTTTTGTGTCCACTCTTGTGCATTTGCAGCCCATTTACAATGAATACACTAATAACAAAACACACACATGTGACAAAACGCACATTAAAACTTGTGCATTAACACACATGTACATCAAAGAACGTATGTATGTACAGTGCCTTGAAGAAGTTTTCATACTAGGGATCGACTGATTATCGGCTGCTAATATTGTCTTTTTCAGAAGTATCGGTCAAAAAACGACCCATATTGCATCAAGGGGTTTGCTTTATTGTAATAGCAGCCGCTTGGCTGTTATTACAAGCAGCGGGAGGGAACGTTTAGGGTCATTGTACTGCTGGATGGTGAACCTCCGCCCCAGTCTCAAGTCTTTTGCAGACTCTAATGCCGCGTACACACGATCGGTCAATCCGATGAGAACGGTCTGATGGATCGTGTGTGCGCCCCATCGGTTATTTATCCATTGGTTAAAAAATGTGAAACTTGTTTTAAAATTAACCGATGGATACCTAACCGATAGAAAAAAAAACGATCGTTTGTAGGCAGGTCCATCGGTTAAAAATCCACGCATGCTCAGAATCAAGTCGACGCATGCTTGGAAGCATTGAACTTCATTTTTTTCAGCATGTCGTTGTGTTTTACGTGACCGCGTCCCGACACGATCGTTTTTTTAACCAATGGTGTGTAGGCGCGACGGACCATCAGTCAGCTTCATCGCTTAACTGATGTTAAAATCCAACAGACCGTTCTCATCTGATTGACCGATCGTGTGTACAGGGCATTACAGGTTTTCTTCTAAGATTGCCCTGTATTTGGTTCCATCCATCTTCCCATCAACTCTGACCAGCTTCCCTGACCCTGTCCCTGCTGGATGGTGTGTTCAGGGTGATGTGCAGTGTTAGTTTTCTGACACACATAGCGTTTTGCTTTTAGGCCAAAAAGTTAAATTTTGGTCTCATCTGACCAGAGCACCTTCTTCCACATGTTTTCTGTGTTCCCCACATGGCTTCTCGCTAACTGCAAGCAGGACCTCTTATAGCTATCCTTCAACAATGGCTTTCTTCTTGCCACTCTTCCATAAAGGTCAGATTTGTGGAGTGAATGACTAATAGTTGTCCTATGGACAGATTCTCCCACCTGAGCTGTGGATCTCTGCAGCTCCTCCAGAGTTACCATGGGCCTCTTGGCTGCTTCTCTAATTAATGCTCTTCTTGCACGGCCGGTCAGTTTAAGTGAATGGCCATGTCTTGGTAGGTTTGCAGTTGTGCCATACTCATTCTATTTTCGGATGATGGATTGAACAATGCTTCGTGAGATGTTCAAAGCTTGGGATATTTTCTTTATAACCTAACTCTTCTTTAAACTTCTCCACAACATTATCCCTGACCTGTCTGGTGTGTTCCTTGGCCTTCATGATGCTGTTTGTTCACAAAGTTTTTCTAAGAAACCTCTGAGGGCTTCACAGAACAGCTGTATTTATACTGACATTAAATTACACACAGGTGGACTCTATTTACTAATTATGTGACTTCTGAAGGCAACTGGTTCCACTGGATTTCAGTTAGGGGTATCATAATAAAGGGGGCTGAATACAAATGCACGCCACTCTTTTCACATATTTGTAAAAAAAAAATGAAAACCATTTATCATTTTCCTTCACAATTATGAGCCACTTTGGGTTGGTCTATCAAATAAAATCCCAATAAAATACATTTACGTTGTTGGTCGCAACATGACAAAATGTGAAAAATTTCAAGGAGTATGAATACTTTTTCAAGGCACTGTATTAAGTACTCTGTAAATCTGAATTCTGAGGGGAAGCCACAAAATAAGTGTGCAAAGCAACAAAATAGGCAATCACATATAAAAGACTATACATCTCCTTAAAACAACTAACCCCCCGGACTACAACTACAGTAATATATTTCAGTTGTAAGCAATACATAAAAATATGTGCATATTGTAATCTCACCATTAGCTGCATCTGTACACGTTCGTTTTTCTCTGCTTCTGTAATGCGTGACTCCTCCTTGCGATCATCATAAAAGTTGTCATTTGTGAATTCTGCACTAAACTCCACTCCATCCTCTGGCAGGTGCTCATTCACGTATTCTCTGATGGGCACATTGATGGGCACATATGCAGGTGGAGGTGGAGGAGGGGGCAGTGGAGGGGTGCTCATGACTATATGTAGCTCTTCCTTAGTTCTCAGGAGGTCACTCTGAGCTTCCCTTGCCTGTTAACCAAGAAAATAAAAACATTATATACAGTGTACTTCAACCAAAGCACGCTTAATAAAAAAACATTGGAGACTTATGTGAAGATATAAATATAGAAATAAAGAAATAGAATGTAACTGGAATAGCAATGTATATATGTCACTATATTACCAAAGCTAGGGGTTGCCAGTCTTTTCACAGATAAAAACACATGGCAAGACATGTGCATCAAAGATATATAGGAAAATTTGTATGAAATGTACTGTATATACTACCTATAACAACCACAGTTCTTTGGTGAAATAAGATTGAAAACGGATTGCAACCAATCAGAAACAATCTTTTACTAAAGTGTTATAGTTTTTTGCACATTCACATTCTAATTTCTACATTAATTAAATAAGCCCATCTTCAGACACTTAACAATGAGGCAGGATTAAGTGATCTTAGCAACATTTCCAATTTTTGCAGCAGCTTTCTAAAAATCAACAGCAATAGTTTCAAAGTGTATCCTATAATGCTAAACATATGTATGTTTTCTATAGCTATGTGGATTTGTGGAAAAACAAAACAACAAAAAAAAACATTTGGTAAATTTATTAAAATGACTAACAAGTGTTATCTTGCCAATGTTTATAAGGTAAACAAACATTGTGCTTTAATTTTTTAGAAACATATGTAAGTCTAACAAATGTTTGAAATGTGGTATAACTACCAAATGATCTGGTAAAATAGTACAAACTATAGCAAAGTAAACATATAAAAAAGCACAAGGTTACTACCTTCATTGCCCATTTCCCCCTCCCTCCTTTTTTCTCTCCTCCCCTTTATCTACTTTTTCTTTCTTTCACTTATTTCCATATTTTGACCCATTTTTGGATCCACCATTTAGGCCCCTTTCACACTGAGGCGACTCTAAACTGCCAGTATAACACTGAGCGCTTTTGAAGAGCTTTCTATTCATTTCATCAATGGAGAGGGGCGTTCTTTCACCGCCCTGCCAGTGCACTGCCTTAGTGTGAAAGCATTCTTTGATGTTAATGGAAATAGGTTTTCGTGAGCTTTTCAGGTGCTTTTCTTTAGAGTGAAAGTGCCTGAAAAGCGCCTCAGTGTGAAAGGGGCTTTTAGGGATATCACCCTGGGCATAGACATGGTATTGCTACTGGACACCCACATATAAACTCTAACTCTACCTCCCCTATATTATATATGGGAACCCTCTTGTTTTCTGTGTGCCTGGTTTATATTACCATACCCAGTGTGTATTTAGTTTGTTTCTGAAACAAGGATTGCTGTTTTTCCTCTTTCTTTTTTATGCTCTGACTAAAATGTTCTGGTTGTTACTGGCTTTAAAGTATTACTTATATGAATATGCATATGTTTGCCTTCTATGGATATGTTTGTACCTTTTGGCTCATCATGGACATTGTTCTTTTGTACCTCAATATTTTGAAAACTTAATAAAATGAGATTAAAGGGGAGTTCCAGCCAATTTGTATGTTTATAAAAGTCAGCAGCTACAAAAAGTGTAGCTGCTGGCTTTTAATAAACAGACACTTACCTGCTCCAGCGCTCCAGCGACGCGCCGGCCGGGGCTCCGCTCCTCTCCCCCCCCCTCTCCGGCCGGCGTCTTCATTTTCAGTGTGGGCACCCGGCCGTGACAGCTTTCGGCTTCACGGCCGGGCACCCACTGCGCATGCGCGAGCGGCGCGGCCCGGCGCTGCGCCGTGTAATTGGCCAGGAGATCGCCTAGGACCTGTGACGTGTCCTAGGCGATCGCCTACAGCAGCCCCTTCCTGTAGGCGATTAAGTTAAGTCGCCTACAGGAAGGAGGAAGTGGGACAGAAAGTCCCACTCTTCCTGAAGCCCCCACTCCCCCCCCCAAAAAAATTACATGCCAAATGTGGCATGTAAGGGGGAGAGGAGTGGGTTAAGAGGAAGTTCCAAATTTGGGTGGAACTCCTCTTTAAACATAAATAAGCACAAGGTATTATTACTATACAGATATTTCTTATAAGAAGAAGCAGATAAATGTATTAGCAACTATTTGTTAGAAATGTTCAGTAAAATATAAAAGAAAGTATGAGTACATACCCTTAACTGCCATTCGCCCACCTCGTCTTCTTTGGCTCTCTTTGCTTCCTCCAGAAGGGTAATTCTATTTGTATACTCTGCAAGCTCTAAGGCCTGTGGGAGAAGAAAAATTGTGTGAGAAAACAGAATTCTGTGTTTTAGGTCGGATGCAGATTTTTTTCATAATATGAACACATACATTCATAGACACTTTCCACAAACTGTATGTTCATACATTTATAGACATGTAGACTAAACAAGCACAATCTGAACATCATGATCTTTTTTTGTGTGTCCTCATATTGTCCCGGTTGAAATATCCTGTACTATTATTTTGTAGGGCCCCATAACAATGACAACACAGGGCCCCACTACAGAACAGGTGTGCACTACATGGCAGCAAATCCTCATAGTGCCCTCTAGGTGGCAGCAAATTCTCAAAATGCAAGGCTAGGTGTAGTAACCCTTCTAAAGAGAATATGAGGACACTGAGCACTCCGTAAGAAGCTGTGTTTTTGCAGGTAGATTAAGCGATACAAAGAAAATAAGTAATAAAAAAGCATACAGAAATTGGGAACTCACCAACTGCTCCTGGCTCTTCATCTGATCAACAGCTTGTCTCTCCAGCTCTTCTTTGGCACGGAGAGCAGCAATGCGTTCTGCCTCCAATCTTTCTGCTTCAAACTGAGCTCTTTTCCTTTCTTCCTCCAGCTCATGGGCTTTTCTTATCTGTTCAGATAATTCTGTTTAACAGAAACAATACAAACTCTATTGGTAAGGGTGTATTTCAATCAGTGCAGATGTGAGAAAGAACTTGCATTTTCTGATAGACTGGGCCATCTTATAACACATCACTCTGAAAAGCCCATTGTACAAGTTCTGCAACAGATAATCCAATGCCTCAAGGTAGTTTGGAACTTTGATTCTGCTAAGCTACAGGCCTGATGGGTATGGTCTTGTTCCCTTCAGCTCCTCCAAACTTGTGAAGTTATTAAACAAGAATGTGTGGACATGTGAAAGGTAGTTATGTGGGAACAAGCAAGAAAGGGTCATCTTTCTCACAGCAAGCTTGTTTGGCTAAGCAATGAGACTGTCTTCTGGAACTTTCCAGGAGTTTTGATGTCTAGAGGGTTACATAAGTGGGTTTGGCTGGTATTAATGATGGGTTTGTACTGGGTTATTCAGCTTCTTTGCATCAATGGTTAAAATGGTATAAATTCTAACACACACACCCGTATGACAAAAGCTGTGTCTTTTTGAATCCGATAAAATTATGGATTTGAAAAAGTTAGCGAGATGCATGTGTTTATTTACTTTAAAAAAAATTGTGACCCAATTGGATGCATAACTGAATCCTGTGTCCCTTTATGGATGAGAAAAACGCTTTGGCTGGACATACACTTTAACAAGTGTTTAAGATGTTGAAAATTGTTAAAAATGATGTTACTCCTGATAGAAAGGAAAATTTGTCTCAAAAATGCAAATTTAGAGGAATTCCTTGAAAAATGTAACATTTACAAAGCTGAGCAGAAGCACAGACAAGCAAATATTGCTCTAGATGTACAAATTTTAGAGGCTGAATTTTTTAGTAAAAAAACGTTATAATTATGCAAAATGCGGTATTTATATATTTGTTGAAAACAATGGGCCAGATTCACGTAGAGCGGCGTATCTTTTGGCCGGCGTAGCGCATCCCATTTGCACTACGCCGACGTAACATAGTGAGGCAAGGCCAGTATTCACAAAGCACTTGCTCCATAAGTTACGTCGGCGTATCGAAAATGGGCCGGCGTAAGCCCGCCTAATTCAAAGTAGGCAGGTAGTGGGCGTGCTACATTTAAATTAACTGTGACCCCATGTAAATGAATGGCCGTTGGTACGGCGCATGCACGCGCATGCTCAGAATCACGTCACAAATACTCCCTACGATACGTCGGCTCAATGCTTTCGACGTGATTCTAACCTACGCCCAGCCCCATTCACGTACGACTTACGTAAACAACGTAAAATCTGACGGCAGTTCCGACGTCCATACCTTGCATGGGCTGCGCCACCTATAGAGGTGTTTTATCTTTACGCCGGCGTATGTCTTACGTAAACTGCTTAGCTTACTGCGACGGGCGTACGCACGTTCGTGAATCGTCATATCTTGCTCATTTACATATTCGGCACGTAAATCAACGTTAGCGGCCAGCGTAAATATGCACCCAAGATACGACGGCGTAGGAGACTTACGTCGGTCGTATCTTGGCAACATTCAGGCGTATCTCATTTTAAGAATGAGCGCATAGATACGATGGCGCACATTCGGACTTACGACGGCGTATCTACTGATACGTCGGCGTAAGTCTTTATGAATCCGGCCTAATGTTTTTGTTGCTGTCTCTATAAGAAAAAAAAGGACTGAGAAAAGAAAACAACAACTTTTATAGCATAAAGAGTGATAAATCCTGATTGGTAATGCTGCATTACCTATCTCTGCTCTCTTAGTCTTCTCTTCATATTCATGCAACCTGAACATGAGTTCCTCCTTTTCTCTTATCATCTGGTCCTTCTCTTTCTCCACCGCTTCCCTCTTTTTCTTCTCATTTTCAAGTTGTTGCCTGTGTAAAACACAATAGAGAGGGAACATCACTATTATTATTATGCAGGATTCATATAGCGGCAACAGTTTTTGCAGCGCATTACAATATAAAAGAAGACAGTACAATAACAACACAGAAAAATTACAATAGTGTTAAAAGGGCCCTGCTTACAAGAGCTTACAATCTAATAGGGTGGGGCAAGTCATACAAAAAGATTATAACTGGGGGAGATGAGCTGATTGAAGTGATAACATTTCAGTTCGTTGGAGGCGTGATAGGCTTCCCTGAAGAGGGATCGCCTACAGATATGGTGGTCCATGCATGTGACAATGTGGGAGCGCATGTGCCCGCTGTGGGCCCCGCAGACTAGATGTCCGCCGGCGACCCACGATAGTGGTACACAGAGGCAGAACGGGGATCTGCATATTGTAAATAAATATTATAATGTTCAGTGTACACAAGGCCTTAGGGTCTGTGTCGATGGACTTTCAGCTTGTGCCAATGAAATCCGTTTAAACATTTTGGAAGATTTCCCTGCAAACAAGGTAAGAGGAGTGAATTTTCTCCTTATTTCCTGAAAAAATTACCCGTATTTAACACAATCCTCTTCCTTCTGTTCCTATTTTTTTTTCCTTTTTGTATGCCATTGTTTTTAACCACTTGCTTACCGCTCTATAGCAGTTTTACAGCTACAGGGCGACAGCTGTGAGCCAGATCACATATAAATACGTGATCCGGCTCTTCCGGGTAGCAGGCGCGAATGTGCCCTGCCGCCGGCTCGCACAGAAGGTGAGTATACAAAGTGGGAGCCAATCAGTGGGTACCGCAGACTTGATGTCCGCGCGCACCCGCCAATCACCCTGCAGAGACACAGAATGGCGGTCGGCCTATTTAAACAAGGCAGATCGCCGTTCTGACAGGAGGGAAGGCATGGATACTGTCTCTCTGCAAAGCAGGGATCCATGTCTTCTCCTATTAAAAGCACCTCCCACACTGTTACACAGTAACCCTTTGATCGTCCCTGAGGTTACCCCATTCCCAGTGAAAGTCATTAGTACAGTGACAGTGCATATTTTTTAGCATTATATTTTATGACTGCATATTTTTTAGTGACACTGCATTAGTGTCGCTGGTCCCCAAAAAGTGTCAAAAGTGTCCGAATGTCCGCCGCAATATGGCAGTCCTGCTATAAGTCGCTGATTGCCGCCATTACGAGTAAAAAAATAAATAAAAATGAATAAAAGTATACCATAAGAGCCAGAGGCTGCATTCCGTAATTAGCCTCCTGACACTGGGGGGTGGGGGACGGGACTCCTGCTGCCATGGTGTCCATCAGGAAAGGAAAATTACAGTAAATATTTGATTTTCAGTTTTCCTGACAGACTCCATGGCAGCATACGTTTGGGTAATAACTAGCCATATACCTCATGGGCGGGCAATGCTGAACCAAAGGCTTTGATGTACCGTCAACAGACAGAACCTTCAAGCCATAATAAACAGAGCATAAAAAAGCAGGCTCTACGCAATAATGAGCCATAAATGTTTTGATTGAGGACCGCAAGGCCGCCCTACGGATTACATTGGGAACCAAATGTTGCAAAACTGCTGAAGATGTAGACATACTCCTGGTCGAGTGAGAGGTCACCACCTCCAAAGGAGCCAAGCCCTTGGTTAACCTTGACAACCCATGCCACAATCATTCTAGATGAGGCACATTTCCCTTTTTCTTTTTTTGCTTATTAGGGTTTATTTCTGAACCATAACACCAAAATTTCACTGAACAGGAGAGTGTTCAAATCAGATACTGTAGTATCCACCATCTTGTTTCCGAGAGTAGCCTTGATTAGTAACAGCTGCGTGATGACTTGTGATGGCTCCATCAATGCTGTGCACACTTATCTTCTGTGGACTCACTGAATGTCTAAACCCTGTTTTTTCCTCCTGAGAAGTAGATAATTCTTTGACCCTGTTCTTCAATATCCTTCCATGGTCGTCTGTGAATGTCTCCACCTGGAATAGTGTTTCATTGCGGTTCTTAAAGAGGCCTTCATCATGGTTGTACACGGACTTTAAATTGAAGTCTAAACTATCAGCTGGAGACTCAGGATCATTGTAATAAGCAGACCGCCTTGCACTTGATAGGGTCGGAGTTGCATTAAGACGGTTCCAGGAATCTTCACGACTTGTTAAATTGAATGTTTTTTTTTGGTAACGCTGTGTTTCCTTTCCATGGAAGGAATTATCATTTTCATATCTGGGATATGGAAATGGGTCTCTTGTAGGTGGCATGATGTGAGGAAAGTCCTTGGTTTTTCTTTTCAGCAAAGAATGAACAGGCGTTCTAAAAGTCAGAGGGAAGCTGTGGCTTGCAGATATAACAATATCTGAGAGCTTCCTAGAACCAAGGAAAAGGCAATCTTATACATAGTTCACATTTGTTTTACACACTCCAAATCACTCAAAGTAGCGCAAAAGTCAGATCACTATTTGTAAAAAAAAAGGTACTGCTGAGAGTCAAACTCAGGATTCCCCATTTACTAGATAGAAATGCTATAACCAACTAAGCTACAACATGACCTCTCCCACGTCTAAAGGACTCATGTTAGTTCTCTAAAGGTTAGCAGACCAATTCCTTGGTTCCCATGAAAGACTGATGTATCCTTGAGATCTGAGTCGAGCATAGGTAACAGCATCACTTGCTCTGGAAAGAGCATTAAGAAAGGTTCTCCATGGCCGATGCTTCAGACTATGAGGCTTTATATGCTGACGTGATAGCCACGTGAAAGGTGAACTTCACAGGAGGTCTTTAGAGAAGACAGCCCTAGAATACTTCTACTTCAATTCCCGAGAGAGAGTCGAGAACAAGAGGAAGGTTCCATTTGGGAAGCCTCTTCTTACTCCGAAGTCTGAGCCTAGTTGCTTCCTTACAGAATTGTCAGACAGGAAAAAAAGCCTAGATCTGGACACGCCTGTGACGGCGGATAACGCTGACAATTGTACTCTGAGGGAGATGACCAATAGGGTCAGAACTAAATCTGACTGGAGGAAGCCCAGAATAATAGGAACTTCAGGATCATTACATGATCCATCAGCAGCAGACATGTATTGCACAAACTTTTACCTGATTCTCCTTTGTTTGTGTTCTGTCTCCAAGTATTCATGAGAGGGATGATGACTCCGAAGGAGCAGTCAAGGTCCTCCAATCAAGACCAGACCATTAGACCCCACTGTGCTGGGCATGGATGTAGAATAGCACACCGTGACAGAAGGTCTGGCCTGAGGGGAATGGGCTTTGGCTTCTGGTAGTTGAGCTGTGCTAGCACAGGGAACCATGGCCTATTTGGCCAATAAGGCTTTCCTGCCTCTACCTCCACAACTTCTGTTCTGAGTCTTCATAGAAATCCCAGGGTGACTGGAACTTGAGGGACCGCATAGGTCCTGCTGCATTGTCCCAATAGATCAGGGACAATGTCCCCATCATAAACTTCTCCTTTTTGATGAAAATTGTTTTAGGTGCGTGAGGTCTATAACTGGGCCTCTGCAAACCGTTCTTCTTCATGGCCATAAAGAGGGGCAAGTACATGCCCTGAAATCTTCCACCTTCTGGGACTGGCACAGCAGCACTTTGCAATATCAGAGACTTTACATAATACAAGAGCATATGCCTCTTTACCTCGGAGTGAGGTCAATCTGTGGCAACAAACCTGAGATGAGGAGGACATCCATAGGACCATGCGTATCCTTAAATGACCGATTTGACAGTCCAACAGTCTGAGGCGCAAACTCAGTTTCTCAGATACCCAAATTCAGGTTTACTTAGCAGACATTTGAGGGGATACCTGGCTTCTTCACCAGCTCTTCCTAAAATGGTCTGTAAAAGTGCCCGAATTCCGCACGCCCTGAACTTTGTCTTCAGTCTATGTCGTCTTCTGGCCTATCAGGCACCGGTCCTGAGGCTAAACCCTGACTTGCCAACTGTGGCCCGGGTTATGGTACTATTCAGCTTGTTGCCAAAAGATGAAGCTCCCTCAAAGGGATCTTCCACCACACCTGCTAGAGGTGGGATCAGCAAGCCAAGGCCAGGGCCATAGCACTTACTTAGCCATAGCTAGCGAGAGCATCACTACTATGTGGATGTAGTCAAATGAAGCCTCATCATAGAAACTACCACCAGCTCCAGCTCCTGAACTTACTGAGTTTCTGGCCGCTTCATCTGCAAATGTTTTGAATGCTGCTTCTACATTCTTCAACATTTCCCAGGCCGACTTTCAGGCCAATCACTGCATCTTCCAAGGAAGAGCGACATGCTTGCTTGCCTCATCAAGGCTTCAACAACTAGAGAGGCAGCCTTTCGATGCTTCACATCCTTGTCCCTAAACGGATAGAGCTCAGAAGGGAGGTATATCTCACGATCCTGCTCCACTCATCCAAAATTATATTGCTTAGTTCCATTAGGAATGGGAAATTAGAACACTCTCTCTAAAGGTGTTTAAGGAACTTCCTCTTCTTTCCATGTAAATGTCCCCTTCATTGCGTTGTCAAAGGCACCACAAGAGCAAAGGGATTCTACCTTTGCCTCACTGACTGAGATCTTTATAAATGGATGGTTTGGTTAGGACGGTTCCAGTTTTTCCTGGCTGTCCTAGTGGGAAAACACGCAGGCCCGGATTCAGAAAGAAATTAAGCCGACGTATCTTCTGATACGCCGCGTAAGTCCACGGATGCGCCGTCGTATCTATGCGCCTAATTCTCAATACAAGATACGCCTGAATTTTGGCTTGATCCGACCGACGTAAGTCTCCTACGCTGTCGTATCTTGGGCGCATATTTACGCTGGCTGCAAGGGGCGCTTCCATTGATTTACGCGTCGAATATGCAAATGACGAGATACGCCAATTCACAAACGTACTTGAGCACGTCGCTGTAATCTAAATTCACGTAAGGCGTATGTCCGGCGTAAAGTTATTCCACCTAAAGCAGGGGTAAGTCATGTTAGGGTATGGACGTCGGAAACAGCCGTCGTATTTTACGTCGTTTACGTAAGACGTACGTGAATGGGGCTGGGCGTAGGTTACGTTCACGTCGTAGGCATTGAGCCGTCGTATCTTAGGGAGTATATGCAACGTGATTGTGAGCATGCGCGCGCATGCGCCGTTCGTTCAGCCATTCATTTGCATGGGGTCACGGTTCATTTACATGTATCACGCCCTCCTTCAACTTACTTTGAATTAGGCGGGCTTACGCCGGCCAATTTACGTTACGCCGGCGCAAGTTTGGGAGCGAGTGCTTTGTGAATACTGCTCTTGCCTCTCAGAGTTACGTCGGCGTAGCGCATATGAGATGCTCTACGCAGGCACAAAGATGCGCTGATCTACGTGAATCTGGGCCTTAGTGTTTAAGTTGTTCTTGCACCACATGCCTCACCAGAGACTCCATTCGCTGGAAATCACCATCCTTTTCTCCAACCGCACAGTATGGCTCACACAGAGACCTGCACTCTATGACCTGCATCCCCAGCAGGCTCCTTCCTTGGAGTTGCTGACATGGTGGTGGACGTGGTGCCTAGAGAAGGAGTCAGAGCTTCTACTATGAAGGCTGGACCTTGAGGGTGACTTATGATGACTAAATCTGTACGAAGAATGTTGATGTTGTGATCTAATGAGGTCTTTCTCATCTCATGCCGCGTATTGTCAATCTGATCTAGAAGGACTCTCAAAAAAAAAAAAAAAAACACAAAATAGGGTGGAAAAGAAAATGGTTAAAACTAAAAACAAGGTAAGCTAGGAAATAAAGCGGTTAAACACCCTCTCATACCTGCTATGCAAGGACTGGCCACAAGGGGGGGCAGTGATACATCTGTAGTGTGAACTGCAAAGACAACCTTCATGCACAGGTGATAGAATCACACCAAGACAGCACACAAGGGGCCAGATTCAGGTAGATCCATGCAATATTTGCGTGGGCACAGGGCAACGAGTTTTGCTCTGCGCCCACGCAAATATTTTGAAATGCCCGCGATTCACGGAGCAGTAGCTCCGTAAATTGCGCGGGCGATATGCTAAATAGCCGGGCGTAAGGCTGCCTAATGTAAATGATCCCGCCGGGGGCGGGAATCATTTAAATTAGGCGCGCTCCCGCGCCGAGCGAACAGCGCATGCTCCGTCGGGAAACTTTCCCGACGTGCATTGCGGCAAATGACGTCGCAAGGACGTCATTTGCTTCTAAGTGAACGTGAATGGCGTCCAGCGCCATTCACGAATCACTTACGTAAACGACGTGAAATTTTAATTTCACGAGCGGGAAGGGCGGCTATACTTTAGCATAGGTTGCCCCTGCTATAGCAGGAGCAACCTTGCGCTAAAGTCGCCGTACGGAAACTCCGTACCTTGCGTGCGCAGGGCCCGCGCAACTTTTGTGAATCGGTGGTAGTATGCAATTTGCATACTATACGCCGATCACAATGGCCGCGCCCCCTAGCGGCCAACGCAAGAATGCAGCCTGAGATATGAAGGCATAAGGAGGCTTATGTCTGTCATATCCTAGGCTGCAGTCGGTGTAACGAGGTTCCTGAATCAGGAGCACTCGTTACACCGGAGCAAGTAAGCCCTTGCTTACTTACCATAGGTTGCGCGGGCGCAAGTGCTTCTTGAATCTGGCCCAAGGGTGTTAGAGCAGAGCATATACCTGTGATGATTGCACACAGCATTTGGGAAACTGCTGCAAGCTGCCCACAGAGAATTCCCAATATCAACAGTACTGACCGCTGATTGAATTTCTCCACTATAATGATGCCACCGCCGCCCACAGCATGCATGCACTGAGTCCCTGGGTAGGAGTAACTCAGGGACACCAGAGAGAGTGTCGGCTTGGAACCCGTGCTCCACCCGCCATAGGTTGGAAGAAAACAGACAAACAGATAAACACACACTGCTGCCATGGAATATGTAATATAAAGGTATTACATCGCCACACACGACACCCCCCCCACGACTACACCTGGATACAGAAGATTCTGCTGCTGCATGGGCCCAGGGCTTTTGGGCTTTTATGGCCACCTGCTCATAGCTAGGCAATTAGGCCGCTTTGCCTGCCAATGGCCAGGCTTAAGCTCTTCATGGCACTGCATCCATCGCCCTTCTCCACCCCACTCATAGCTGTGACTGCTGGAGATTCCACATGGTGCCGCATTAATTACCCCTCTTCACCTTGCTCACAGCTGGGGATTTACATGAGACTGCACCTATCACTCTTCTCCCCCTGCCAATGGCTGGGGACTGCTAGAGATTTTACATGGCACCGCATCCGTGGCCGTACTTCACCTCGCTAATAGCTGGGGACCGCTGAAGATTTTAGATGGCACTGCATCTATCGCCCTTCACCCCGCTCATAGCTGGGGACTTTACATGGCAGCACATCCATAACCCTTCTACACCCTGCCAATGGCTGGGGATTGCTGTAGATGCCACACGTCTTCTGGGGCACAGCTAGCAGTCATTGATTGTGGACAGTTTAACTTCAACCTTCTGGTCATTAGGAGGGGAAAAAAGGAACGTGGTCTCTGGCTCTGAGCATGAATTTATGGGAGTGGGGGTCCTACAGGAGTGGAGAGGAGGCGGGGTCAACCCATATCTTTGCTGCCATGGAGTCTGTCCGGAATTTTATTTTTTATTTTGGAATGAGTAAGGGAGTGTTTTCGTTTTTTTTTTTGTTTGTTTATTTAGCAAAAAATAAAATACCACCAAAAGAAAGCTATTTGTGCGAAAGTGCCCGGTATTGAAGTGGTTAAACATCACCAAATTCCTTGCTAGGCATGGTTCAGAAATATAAAACCTAGCCCAGTGAATACTGACATTTGCCAAGGTAACCTTTTTAATATATTTTAATGCAGAGATTTGTTCCTTATCTTAGCATAAATATGGCAGATAAACACTATAGGAAATACAAGGTATTAAAACAAAAAAAAAGTAGCAAACCATATAATGACCAGTTCAGTGAGCATAAGGCTCTATTCAAACCCGAGTGAGTTTCTGCTTGTAGCTCTAAAGCACTCAACAAGCCAAATCCCATTCATTGCAATGGCCCCTATTCAAATCTGAGCATTCTGTCGCCCAAAACAAAACGCCTGTCGTACATGAGCTTCTTTTTGGCAGATTACAAGCGTTTTTGGCCCCATATACTTTAAAAGAAATACCTAACTTAAGCATTTTGTCACTTGTTTTCTGTCCAAACAGCACCCCTAATTCCCTCTCCTCCCCAGTGTCCTTTCTATTGGCTAAACAAAAATGCCTGAAGCTGTAAAACGCTTGTAATACACTTCTTAAATGGTTAAAAAATGACTGTAAAAAGCTGCAAAAACACTTAAAAAAATATGCCTGAAAAACGCCAGTAAATTGCTATGCTCATTTGTGACTGGAGCCTGTTTTATTCCCTGGGCTCTTTTTATTACCGTTCAAGCTGCTTCTGGTTCTTTTCTTCCTTAGCCTGTGCTTTCATCTGCTGTACCTCGATAGTATCTGGCTTTCTGCGACGCATGTACAGCTCATGGTTACCCATACACAACTGCAAGATCCGCTTGTTAATCCTCAGGCGTGGAGCATAGAAGACAAAGTCCTGTGTCAACAGAAATATTAGTTAATACAGTGATTTCACGACTCTCAAATAATATCTGAATAATCAACCATTAAATCTCAACTAAGGCCAGACTTTTTTTTTTTATTTTTTTTGGACAGCGTTGGGAAGTATTAAATCCACTAGTATTTATTGATACCCTTGTTCCTGTTGAGAAGTTTGCATATCCCTAAAAGCAGAAAAAACATGAGAGAGATTCTAACCATTCCCTACTCTACCTAAAAAATATAAAAGAGGAATTCTAAGTACCTAAAAAATGCTGTAAAGTTCTGTATCTTGGAATATAGCACAGGACACAGGAATCAATTCATGGACCATGAGTTTTATGTTGCTACCTTCAGGTACTGGACACTGGTGAACAGATCCAATACGTATAGCAGGAATATCCATTCCATAACAAATTTTACACTTGAATAATGGAATCTGAACCTCCTATCCTCAGTAGATACCTCAATGTGTTGAAGGAACTGCCAAAGAGAAGCTCACCATCAAAGGGCATGCGAAAAAGGCATTTGCATGCACCCGATACAAGCTTTGAACTACAGGATTCTGCATATGGACAGAAAGTAAAGACATACAGTTCCCAAAGTGGGCTCAAAGGTCCCAGATCCATAAACTGCAATGAGCCATGAAGGTCTTAAGCGATCAGATCTTGACAGAAGTATCAGTTAAAGGAAGTAAATAAACCTAGTAAAAAAATAAATAGTAGGAGAATATTCCTCCAAGACGAGAAGGCATCCATCACATAAAGACACTGGAAAAAGACTTCAGCCTCACGTAATGGACGGGGTTAAAAGGGGACCGTAGGGGGCAGTGAAAACATTTGCCAGTGTCCAATCACCTTAAGGTAGTGGCATATAACTCATGGTCTATAAGTTGATTCCTGTTTGCATGATAGAGATATAGGAGGTAGATGGAAGCTCTGGCCTCAGTGATATCCTTGATGATAATGTCAAAGATTGGTCTGAAGAGACATTGGGGGTTATTTACAAAAGGCAAATCCACGTTGCACTATAAGTGCACTTGAAAGTTCAGTGGCTGTAGATCTCAGGGGGATATGAAAGGAAAATAAAAAAACAGCATTTTTGATTGCACATGACTGAATGATAAAATCAGCAGAGCTTCCCCTAATTTCAGAGCTTCCCCTCAGATCTACAATGATCTACAGCGACTGCACTTACAAGTGCACTTGTAGTGCAGAGTGGATTTCTCTTTAGTAAATCAGGCCCATTGTCTGTGGAAGACTAAAGTCTTGTACATACAATCGGATTATCCAACGGGAATTGTGTGATGACAGGCTGTTGACGGATAATTCGACCCTTTTTATTGTTGTTGGATTTTCCGCAGACAAATGTGGAAAAGCATGCTTTAAAATTGCCCACCAACAATTGTGTGCTGTCGGATTATCCGATCGTGCATACACAAGTCCGTCAGACAAAACTCCAAAGTATAAACATGCATGCTTGGAAGCAATGCTCACCATAACACAACATTAGCAGAAGTTGCCCAAATGGTGGCGCTAAGGAGCTGAAAAACCACATAGTTTTGTGTTTGTTGGCTGACAATTATTTGCCGTTTGTATGCAAGACAAGTTCATGGCCAATGCCCTTTGGACAAAAGTCAGAGGCTTTGTCCGCAGAAAGTCTGATCGTGTGTACGAGGCTTAAGTGGGTCAGATGATCCCAGGATGCAGTGTCCGCATTCCAACATTTTAACCAGAGCTCTGCTTATTTCTAATGACAACAGACCCATAAAGACGACAAGCCAATACGTTTTAGGCAGGCCATTACAGCTGAAAGGTAAGGGTCCAGGCATCTGCTCTTTAATGTAAGAATTCCCTCTACTGGCTAGTGATTTCCTTGTAAGGGCTCTTTCACACGGAGCGGACCGTTTCTGGGTCCGCTCCGTGTGTCTCCGTCGGCTCAGCGGGGATCCCCGCTGAGCTGTCGGCGGATAGGGCGGTCCCCGCACACAGTGCAGAGACCGCCCTGTTTGAGCTCCGCTCTGCCCTATGGGGAACCGGATGCAGACGGACCGTCTGTCCGTCTGCATCAGTTCCGTTCCGCCGGACGGAAGAAAAATAGGGTTTTCTTCCATCCGAAAACCGGATCCCGACGGACGCGGACGTTAGCGGATGCTCCATCCGCTAACGGACGCGATCCCATAGGGATGTATTACAAGTCCGTTAACGGACTTGTAATAACGGACAGGCGGAGCGGACGTCTGAAAGGGGCCTTAGGGTTGGTCACTGGCAGATACACAGTGGATATAGAACACATGTTTAACAAAACCCTTTTCAAACAGGAACACATTTAGTAAGTGCTCAGAGGGGCATCTGGGAGCCATCAGGGTGTTTCCAATTTCCCATAGAGGAATACATCATGAATTGGAATGTAAAGACAGGGTTTAACTCAAAGAGTGGGTATAATGAGAAGGTCGTTGCATCTGTACCAGAGACAGTAGGTTGATCCTCAAGAATAGTATATACTGCATCAATAAAAGCTAAAACAGTATCTTCAAAATCTGTTGTAAGAGTTGTAAGAGTATAGTCTAATCAAAGACTATCTTGTCAGGGAGAGACTGAGGTGACCCAGAATTAGATTTAAAAATGGTTACTGTGACCGATAATCAGGTTGCCTCTAAGGCCGTAGGCAGAACAGCAATAAACTCAATAAGGGAGTATGGATAGGCCTTCTGCAGACAGAACCAGTGAGAAACTGGGCGAATTTTTGACAAAAAGTCTTGAGTGACTGTGTTAAAGGCCCTGTTGAATAGAACAAGGGACCTGGCCTTCTTCGGTGGAGCTAAGAAGGTTTTTGATGACAAGCTAGACCTTATAATCATAGGGTAAAAGGATTCCAGATTGCAAATGTCAGAACACCTAGAAAGAAAGTGTAAGCTGGGGCTCCCCTATTGCAGCAGGATCATCCTCTGGATACAGACAAGTTGCGACCATATGGAGGAAGGCAATCAAGCAAAGGGTAGGAGGAAGAGCTGCAGGTACCAATTTCGACCTCTGCTAACCAGTGAAGGTCTGATGGCTCAGGATGGCCAAAGTCGCAGTAGGCCTGCAGAAGTAAAAGACTGGGATTGGAGTACAGTGAGGTTCTTTGAAAAGCTGAATCAGCCATGGAAAGATACTTCCCCAATGCCGAATGGTGGGGAAAAGAATGCAGAGCACAAAGAAACTGATGGAAAGCAGAAAATATGAATGCACCCAATGATCCAAACAATGAGTTAATGCCTCATGCTAAGCCTACTAACAGAGTCAGACTTTAGAAATAGGGCAAGCACTGCGGTAATGTCAGCAGCTCTGGACCTAGAAAGTGAATGCAGCTAGATTGCCAAAATGGGGTCTGAAAAGCACTGTACATGGAAACCAGTGCCCAAAGGCCACTTCAAGGATAGCCCTGTAATGTCCAGCCCAAAGGGTCCGGTCACAGCACTACAAAAGTCAGGTTTAGTATAGGCCATGCTGGACAGCTGAATACATAGAGATCAGTTCTAGCAGTAAGGTAAAAGAGAATCCTAAATAAAGATAAAAATACGGTCATATGCTGGCAAAAAAAGTTAGATTTATTCCAGAAGAACTGAAGAAATATGTCCTTCTATCTGGGGCCTAAATATAGAAGCTGAGGCATGCTGATAGTAGGAAGGGCCATCTTGGACTGGCCTACAGTTTTGGTTCTTTGTCAGTGATCAATCCTCCAGTAGGTGGCAGTATAACTGAAAGTTAATGACTTCTCGTGTCTATGGATGGAATAAAATGAAAAGCTTTTGTCATTATAAGCAAGAGAATTGAACCATACGACATGTCCTCTATACAGGTTTTTCATGTTTCATTTTCTGAGTGCAGGCTTCAAACAGAAACACAGGAGCTGACCAGTTTCAAGAGAACTGCACCATACAACAAGTTCTCTATACAGGTTTTTCATATTTAATTTTCTAAGTGCAGGTTATGAAAGGAAATGCAAAAGCTGACTCTTGGCAATAGTCATATTTAATTGTTTACCATTTCACCAAACTACCATCGAGAATGTGATTATAACAGAAACATATGGTGCCAGCACATAAGTAGAATACACTGTTATTGTAATATATTGCAGAAATCCACCTAAAAAAATGCTTTCTTTGGGTGGTATTTGTGAAGGTTATTGGTAGGGTGATGGAGAAGGCAGTATATATGTCTAGTATATTTCACTTTTTTTTCTCGCCCACAATATACAAATAAGTTACAATCTTGTAAATGTGAATTACTACTTAAGAAGTAAAGACAACGCCACTTCCTGTTTACGCTAAGCCTTTTATTGGAATAGAAAAGAGAATAGCATTTTAGTGCTGCAGTCTTAGGGGACAGAATAAAGTATGATGTGTGCTGCAGAAAATGGGGTTCATGCCTACTGTGATAATGTTCCCATTCTGACTATGATATAACATATATTCTGCAAACCACCATACATGGTACTGTAAGTGACACACGGCAACCCCACTCAATGCACTGTGCTGGCCATATTTCAACTCCCCCATTTTTTACATTATGCGGTATGGTGCACATCCTATACCGCTTATTTGTACAAGAAATTACTCACACTGGTTTGACTTCTGAATTACACCTCAATGTTCAATATATGGGCAAACTCTTGCTAGTAATGAGTACCAATTGTATATTAACGAGCATCAGGCCATTTAAAGGGAGAATACTAGATGACCCAATGGGGGGTTATTTACGAAAGGCAAATCCACTTTGCACTACAAGTGCACTTTCAAGTGCATTCGCTGTAGATCTGAGATGGGTAATGTAGAGAAAAAAAGATAGCTGGTCACAATTCGCACCAGTGTGAACCCAGTCTCAGTATATGGACATCAATTCATAAGATAAGTGCAGGATAACTGCTATTAATGTGTTAATAACCCGAGTAAAAATGATCATACTGTATGTGCACTTACTGGAGCTTTCTTGTCGATTGGCTTGATAATAAATTTCTTATCATTAAAGGAGATATTTCTAATTTCACTCCAGGGAAACCCAATCTTTGGAGTCAGCCTAAAAGAAAAATAACACTTTTTATATATAACATAATAATGATAAAAATATTAGCATGTAGCAAAAAAGAATTAAAGTGATTCATTTTAGGAAAGTCTTTTGTTACCAGCCATCATTCCTGTTCACCCATTAACAATGATATCATCAAGCAGCATAAATGATTTATTGCCACTCTCATGAATTACCTGGACCCTTTATTCCAGGTCAGGCGTATCTTAGCATGCTGAGATATGAATGACCACAGATGACCAAGGCACTGTATAGAATATGACCGGAACAAACTAGCTGATCAGTGAAAGGGTGAGGGGATAGGTCAATTGGCATCTTTTAAAGTACCGATTACTGTTTTTAGGTGTAAAACTGTCCGTAAAACTAAAGTGCTCCCATCTACACAATAAAGTTTCACCCTGCCTTGTGTTCCCCAAACATTGTTATTCCCCAAGCCCAGATATTACTATATAAAAGTAGTGGTGACACCATCATTGTGCTGCACATAAATTGCGTAGAGAGCAGCACTGTGGGAGGGACCCAACATGCCAACCTAGTACAGGTCGCATTTATTCTCTTTATTACAGGATGCCTATGCACAGAGGCAACGTTTGTGTAAGGGTCAATACACAGGTATTTGTGTTTTTGCTTCTGCTGAGCAATTGTGAAGGATTTTAAATGAAATAACTTTTACCAATATTTTGGCAAAGTTATAACAATACTATATCTTTTTAGTCAAGTTTTTTAGGGCAGAACTATAAACCAAAAATAAAAAATTGCTAGGAGGTAAAGTTTTTTAGCAGGAGAAACAATTAAAACCAAGTTAACGTGAGGTGATTTGGAATCATTGGCAGAATCCAAATCGAAGCAAAACGCACAGCTCACATTTGGTGCCAATATTCTTAGTGGCACCAGAAAACGTTTGCGACTCACTATCTCTATGATATCACAATGAATTAAGTAGCTGTACAATAGCTAGTTATACCCCTAATCATAATTGCCATACAGGGGATACTGGGACAATGGGCAGAAATGCGCTTGGCAACATATGCAAAGAAAGTCACAATGGAAATGAAACTTTCCTAAAAACCATCATGGTGCCAAGTTATTATTTTAGAGACCTGCAATTAAGAGACCTAAAATACATAATGGAAAGCTGCACTGATTAACCTCCCACTGCTTTCTGAAAAGCAGCCCTCTATATTCGTAAGAGAGCTGCAAATTCCAGGAATTCAGGTGTCTGACCTATCCACTTACAATAAGTAGAAAATCACATGCTGCACTCACAAGGTAACTTTGTAGTGCTAGCTAGCTGGTATGTTCCAAACAGGAAAAGTTTTCTTCTGATCAGTCCTTTACTTTGTTGGATGTAGCAGCTTGAAAAACCTGTTTGTGTCTCCATAGTGACACTGTAGGGTTCCAGTATTTCAAATAATGAAAAAAAGTACTGGCAGTTTCTGTTACGTAACCTACAGACAGGCACTCCTTGTTTCTCCACAGGGTGGAATCTGCAAGGTTGGCAGCTTACAAAAGAGTGACTTCATGTACTCCTTTCTATTTCTCTAGACAGGGCAGGATGGGGGCTAACCACACCTTGTGCCTTACAGAGCTGCTGCTGCTACTCAGGCATTTCACCAGATGGACACCCCTCAGTATATCCTTCCAGTAAAGAGAGCACTAAAGTATAGCTATATGCTTCATTCCTTCTCTTTTATTATGCTCACTATTAAATATGCAATAGATAAACTGATTAGCTGTCTCCCAAACATTCTCACTTATGCCTTGGCATACACATATTGCAGTCATTAACCATTTCAGATCCGCGCTATGGCCGAAAGACGGCCGCAGCGTGGACCTGAACTGCCGGGTGGACGTCCCTGTGTTCTCTTCCGTGTTGCTCGCCGATGAGGGCGCGCATCGCGGAAAAGCTGTGGCCGCTGTGTCACGTGGGTGCCAATGTGCGTGCCTGGCAGCCCGCGATGTCCTCCAGGTACTCGCGATCGGCAGTCACAGAGCCACGGACAAGTGAATAGCTGCTGTCAGCAGAGATTTCCAAACAAAAGAGCAAAAAATAAAAAATAAAAGTTTTAAAAAGGCGCAGGGTCCCCAGAAAAATCTATACCAGACCCTTATCTGAGCATGCAGCCTGAAAGTCCAGGAAAGGGGGGGGGGGGGAAGCACCATGTCATTTTGATGAGGACAAGGGCCTCTTCCTCACAATCATGGCCTGGTGTATGTGGGGGTGCCCAGAGAAAAGCCCCCTCTGACAAGCCCCCCCAGCACCCCTCCTCTGTGTGAAAAAGTTCACTCATTCACCAAAAAAATGCCAATTGTAAATAAACACACAACACAGTTTTTGACAAGTCACTTATAAAAAAAAGTACAGAAAATGTCCACCGAAGTACATTCATCATCAATCATGATGTATGCCGCCCATACAAAAAAAAACCCTACTGCCTGCCGACGCAACTGATCTGTTTGCTTGGCTTTGCTTGCTATGCTTCTGGCACTCTGATGCTGGACCCTCTGGTCTCAGCTCCTGAGGCTGCAGAGTCGCATCTTGCCTATTCACAGAGCGCTTTATAATAATTGAACTCATTGACAAAATACAAAGGCTTCTGTGAATGAACAGCTGGGAGGAGCAGGCAGCGATGCTGTGTCCAAGAATATAGGGGGTTATTTACAAAAGGCAAATCCACTTTGCACTACTTCCACTTGGAAGTGCAGCCGCTGTAAATCTGAGGGGGACATGCAAAGAAATTAAAAAACATAATTTTAGCTTACACATGATTGGATGATAAAATCAGCAGATCTTCCCCTCATTTCAGATCTTCCCCTCAGATTTACAGCGACTGCCCTTACAAGTGCATTTGTAGTGCAAAGTGGATTTGCCTTTCGTAAATAACCCCCACAGTGTCTCTCCCATCTGAGCTCTGGTAGTGTAGTGATAGCTGTACTCCGGGAGCTTTGTAAAGCTGCCAGATTTAAATTGAAAAGATAAGTTCACGAGGTGGCATGCACCTCACTGGACTTAACTAACCGTATGTCATTACATTTTACAAAGAGGTTGTATTCCTGGAGTATGGCTTTAAAATAGCATTTTAATTAGGATTCTGGGCCGAAGGCATTTTTTTTTCAATCTTTTCTTAATGTGACACTAAAAAATGAAACAACACAAAAAGTATGAAAATTGTAAAATAATGGTTATGGGGTAAGAGGAAAAAGGAGTTAATTAGAGCTGGAAGGGTAAACTAATGCCGCGTACACACCATCACTTTATGTGATGAAAAAAAATGACACTTTCTGTGAAGTAAAAAATGACGTTTTTGAAACTTCAATTTTCAAAGACGAAGTTGCCTACACACAATCGTTTTCTCACAATGATCTTGCAAAGTGAGGTTACATTCCACCACGTTTTACCATTGAAGCTCGCTTCATAAGTAGCTTCTGGGCATGCGTGGATGAAAAAACGTCTTAGAAAACGACGTTTTTTGCTACACACGGTCAATTTCTGTGAAGTAAAAAGTGCACTTTTGAAAAACGACACATAAAATTGAAGCATGCTTCAAATTTTTTTGGTCGTTTTTTACAAGACATAAAACGACGTTTTCCCCCACACACAGTCAATTAAAGTGACGTTTTTAAAAACGTCATTTTTTTTCATCACATAAAGTGATGGTGTGTACGTGGCATAAGGCTTAATAAGGGGTTAAAAACACACATTTTAAAACAAACGCTTTTTATATACTTTTCAGATTGCTTTGACTAACATCATATGCAGATCAAAGCTCAAAGTGATGCGTTGGCCACTGAACACGACCCATTCGATAGAGCCAATTGCTAGACTTGCAAAGTGATATTCAGAGGACATTAAGAAAAAAAGCCAAAAAAAGAAAACACAGGCATTTAAGGTGACAGTATCATCTCCTGAATGCCTGTCTGCCGCTCCTGTATTGTTCTCTGAAAAGCAATCCGCTGGGTCAAACGAGTCAAACCATCCAGTAAATGCCTGATTACTTACTTGTCATCATGTTCATAAATATTCAAGCCCAGTGAGTCAACTCCCAGCCAGAGGTCTGTTCCCTTTTTATTCTTAATTTCAAAGTAGTTGATGCCATACATTTCTAAGTCTTGGGCTATCTTCAGGTATTCCAGCATTGAATCTTCTCTATAGTATAATGAAAATGAAAAATCAGTTAATGGTTATTGTACAAAATCTCCAAGATATAATCCCTACTAATTCTTCTGAAATTCTCACCTCATCTACTCTATCATTATGTCCACTTTTCCACTATCTAGAGACTCTCAGCTCTACCATGGGGGTTATTTACGAAAGGCAAATTCACTTTGCATTACAAGTGCAAACTACAAGTGCAAAGTGCACTTGAAATTGCACTGAAATTGCACTTGGAAGTGCAGTCGCTGTAAATCTGAGGGGGAGATCTGAAATGAGGGGAAGCTCTGCTGATTTTATCATCCAATCATGTGCAAGCTAAAATGCTGTTTTTTATTTTCCTTGCATATCTCCCTCAGATTTACAGCGACTGCACTTCCAAGTGTACTTTGCACTTGTAGTGCAAAGTGGATTTGCCTTTAGTAAATATTCCCTTTGTCATGAATGCTTCTATAGAACATATCTATTCCTTCCACCACTTCCTATATGCTACACCGCTCTGGCAGCCTCTTTACTCAAAGGAAAATCTATACAAGTCATTTATTATAAAGAAAAAAGTGCAGCGCTTAGATAATTACTGTAATTATTGGTATAAACACTCACTTTTTTACCCTATAAATAGAGGGTAAGGGGGCTGTGGGAAGTTTTTTTCCTGAAACTTCCCTCTTAAAGTTTGGGTGCGTGTTATATGCCTGTGCGTCTTATACGCTGATAAATACGGTATATATATATATATATATATATATATATATAACACCAAAATTCATCATATCATAAAGTGATGTAAATAAGTAACAACATTTTTTATATAGAAGTGTCAATCTTGACTAGTGATGGTCTTTAGTGATCTATAAATCTCTTTGGACCACTCCAACAAAGTGCTTTAAATGTGTCCCGCAGCTAATCGAATGCGCTCGCCAGAAAGTGTTGCTGCACAAGTCATAAGCAGCAAACTGGGCTCAAAGTTATCATCCAGATTTAATGATGTAACCATGGGGACAGGAGTGATGGCTTTCTGGAGAAGAAAACCGCCAGGTCAATAGCCTTTGGGAACAGTAGATGGATGGCAGGACTTTGTGGAATGGATGCTCACCAAAAGGCAAATAAATTGGTAATAGTGTAGTAGTTAAAAGAATAATTCACATCTTTGTGCAACCATTTGATCTCGTGAGCGCATTATATTGGTGGTGGGTCACTCCTGTGGTGATCATTTCACGAATAAAACCCCTTATTAGGGAATTGTCCTTTAAGAGTGGACTACTGTGTTTTAGCACTATGCCTATATGCTGCTCATGTCTTTGCACAGCCATTTGATCCGGGCATTACATGACATTTTCATATTTTATTTAAATACACAAATATTCGTCAAAAGACGTAAAAAGTTGCTACGACCTCCATTTTATTCCCTAGAGTCTCTGCTAAAAAAATGTTTGGGGGGTTCTGAGTAATTTTCTAGGAAAAGAATACAAATTTTAACTTGTAAAACAAAGTTCCAGAAAAGGCCCGGTATGGAAGTGGTTAAATACTACACTGATACCAATTACTTTGCCTTTTGGTGAGCATCCATTCCACAAAGTCCTGCCATCCATCTACTGTTCTCAAAGGCTATTGTCATCTCCAGAATACCATCAGTCTGTCCCCAGGGTTAGATAGTTGAATCTAGATGATACCTTTGGGCCCAGTTTGCTGCCTATGACTTGTGCAGAAACACTTTCTGGTGATAGCATTGGATTAGTGGTGGGACACATTGAAGAGAGACTTATAGATCACTGAGGACTATCACTAGTCAAGATTGACATGAATATGAATTTTTTTTTGTTACTTATTTACCTCACTTTATGACATCATTTTTGGAGTTAGACAATTAGTTTTATATATATATATATATATATATATATATATATATATATATATATATATATATATATATATATATATACACTGCACTCTTTTTTCTTTATTGTTTTTTAAGGTTAGTGCTAGCAGCTGTTCTTCTCTGAAAAGTGCTGGCGACTGTTTATTCTTTTACACAAGTCATTTATTACCACTGTAATATGGAGAATCCAAGATCACCAGCCAGTCACTTGTAAAAGTAAATAGTCTTTATTGGTCTCTCAATACAAGCCAACACACATAGCTTCCTTCAGCAAAAATAAAGGCAACAGTCAATAGTTCTAGTATAATTAAGCTAGCTAGACAGCCCACATTCTCACAGATGTGGATTACTTTATTTCACTCCATAGATAGGCGCTTACTCCTTCTTATTGCCCTTTAAGCCTCCCTTGAAGGCGGGTTAATCCTTTCAAGGACCAAAGTCCCTTTATTCAGGGTTCAGAGGATCTTTCCCACCCAAAGTTTCTCAGAGCCTCAGAATTCTGGGTCCAAAATGAAGACTTACCAATCCAGAGAGTAATGTAAATCAGTCTTTTCTCCAACTGGACTACCCCAGAAACCCTCATCCAACATGGATCAGAACCCCCAAGTACTAAAAATGTCTAGGAAAATATGTCTCCCATTCAGGACCCTATTCCTGGAGTTCCGTACACCATATCATTCAGTTCCAATCATTTCAGTTACTATTATCTGTATTACTGGAAAACGAATTCAGGCAGTCCTTTGGTTTTCTCAAGTGCTTTGCTTTTGTGCATGTTTTCTTTGTATGTAATTTTCAACCTTTATTATCTGATTTATAGCACTAACAATCCATTGGTGCTTTATAAATAAATAATAATAACAATAATATAATATCAAATATGTAAATTAAACTACAACTATGCAGACCAAAGTCAAGTGCAGGTTGTGTTTCGGCAACTCCTTTATGAACTACCTAGAGAAGTGGTTCTCAACCTAGGGTCGGGATCCCCTCAGGGGTCAAATGATTATCTGCCAGGGGTCCCCGAATCCTTGGCTGTTCTTGAAGCCCGCAGCGCTCTCCCTGCCTTTTTGTGGCCGCCCAGCAGGGCTGTTTCTGGAGCCCGTGGCCTCCAACTCAGCCTCTTTGAAGCCGCCCATTCCGTTCACGGCATGGGTGGGGGGAAAGGGGCTAGAGGTCAGCTGACTGGTGAGGAATGTGAAGTGGGAGGGGCTGGAGGAGACCCTATGTCCTGATTCCGACATAGTGTCACTGCTACGAGACGCCACAAAGTCAGAGGCACAGTGAGTAACACTCCCTATGATTATTTTTGCCATTAAAAGTCCCCACTACAGCTCTCAGATCAGCAGTCGACCTTGTTCAAGAGCACCTAATCCACTCATCCCACATGCCCACCAAGGAGAAAGAGAAGGAATAAAAATAGAGAATACATGGAAATGAGAGGAAAAGAGGGGTGGAACAAAGAAAAGGGGAGAGAAAGAACAAGAAAGACGACTAGAGAGAGGGATGGGGGAAAAAAACAAGAAATTAGGATAGAGAGCGATACAAGGGAAAGAAAGGAGAACAAAGATAAGGAGTGCTACATCCTAAAATGTACCATAAGGGATTTTAATACTGTACAAGTGGAAGGGACTTAGGGAGCGCTAAATGTCCATGGGTTGGGGGTGCAAATTACTTGTCTTGTCTTGGGTGCTGACAACCCACGCTACGAAAATAATTTTACTGTTAGGGGTCCCCACACCTTGGGAAATTTTATCAAGGGGTCACTGCACTAGAAAGGTTTAGAGCCACTGATCTAGAGGATGTCTAAAATAAAAATAATAAAGGATTAAATTCTTTTTTTTTTTTTTTTTTTTTTTTTTTGCTTACTTCAGACTCCACCTCATAGAGTGTGCATTTACATGCTCATGTTCTGCGTACCAGCCCATTGCATCTCTATTTCGGTTTTGCATCATTAGGATTAAATTCTTTCTAAAATAAATCTATTTCTCCTACATAACATATTTTATTTTTCCTTTATCCTTCAATGACAATAAGAACTGTGATACTTGGCTATCAGCAGCCCAGCCTCCTCTTACTGCTTGCATTATATCACAACACTACACTTTGCAACATTTATGGCAATCTATATTCATTGTACTGGAAAGATCTGATGAACAGCAACTCTACAAACATTGGTTTTCAATTCTTGAAATCAGTAGTCTGCTGAGGTGTAAAATGAATATACAGTATTCAATTTCATCTGCTTTGCCCCAATGCCAGAGAATACTGATCAGATAAACCGTCAGCACTCCCTTATGGTACTGAAAATTGCCTACCCTCTCCTTTTTTTCAAGCAATCATGTTGCCTAGTGAGCCAGTGAGGCACTTCATTAAGGAGGTTACAAGTGTAGCATTGCCTAATCAGAAGCATTGGTGTTTTTAAAGTGAAGAAGGGTTGATTTACTAAAACTGGAACGTGTAAAATCTGGAGCAGCTCCGCATGGTAGCCAATCAGGTTCTAACTTCAGCTTTTTCAATTAAGCTTTGACAAAAAAAAAACTGGAAGCTGATTGGTTTCTATGCAGAGCAGCACCACATTTTGCACTCTCCAGTTTAAGTAAACCAACCTCTGTGTCAATTACTGGCACAAGTCAGTGGGAGTCTGTCAAATACAATTTCTACAGAGCAAGGTGACATCTTTAGGGAAAGTCTGAAAGTTTTAGCAAGCTGTTAGGTGACAAAAACATCCTGCATGCATCAAAAAAAAACCACAAATCTGTAGAAGTTTAACCCACAGCACAGTTCTACAACCAATTGAGGTTGAAAGATGATCTTAGCGCTGTCATTGCACCTATGCATCTGATATACAGACATCACCTTAAAAAACAATTGTTTCTCAAAGCTGTAGCGGTTAAGAACATTGACACAAACCATCTACCACTGACAGAGCTGCTTACAATGATCAGCATTTATTTATTTATATAAAACCTTTATCCTAATAGAAAAAACCTGTTGCAATGGGCAGCGGCGAACCGCCGGCAATGCGCCGCTGTGGCGGCGCTTTTAACCCTTTTTTGGGCGCTAGTGTGGGTTCAAAGCACCCCGCTAGCAGCCGAAAAGCACAGTAAAAACTATGGTAAAGCGCCACTAAAAATAGCGGCGCTTTACCGCCGACGCCCGAGCGCTTTCAGTGTGACTTCCTGAAGAGCCAATCACAGCGAAACATATGTTGGAGCAGAGGATCCGTCATTTCCGGGTCCATATTTGATACCCCACATCAGGCTGTGCCCTTCGAAGCGAGATGTGGAACGCGCGCCACCCCCAGGGATCAGATGACTCACACACTCTGTTTACACCTAGTGGCCAACCAGGCACTATTACATGTGAGTGTAACTGCTATTATTGTTGCTGTTTTTACTTTATTAAAAAATTACTACACTATGAGACTTTTATCCGTGTCTCCTGTGGAGTCATTTTTTACATTCTAGCCCCTTCCTGAGTGGCCATTGGAGTGGATTTATGCCATTAGCGGAACCAATCTGGTGTTCCCAAAGCGTTTTTTGACCGTCCTGTAAAAAGGGGTCAAACAGCTCTGGTGAGTGGCCATCTTCATACTGAGCACTCGTGGTGGAAGATCTAGAAGTTTTATCTCGGAGCATTCCATTTTGGTGTTGGGATTTATTCACTTAAGGACTTTATGCTTGCTTATTTTTTCATTAATGTGCACATTTAAGTTTGATGCAGTGTTTTTCTTGGTGCCAGTTTTTCACATGAACATGTATAGCACCTTAATCTTTACTTTATAATTCTACACAGTTTAGTGATTTGTTCACTTTAAAGGGGGCAGCTGTTGGTTTATGTGTTCTTATCCCCAAAAGGCGCCATTGTTTTGGTATATATTAAATAACATTTTCATTTTAAAACAAAAAAGGGAAAGTGGATATAAAAAGATGATTTTTTTTTTTTGCAACGATTATTCCGTCTAAAATAATTGTGTTTTCTTGCTTGGAGAGTTTTGGAGTGGGACTTACATACATGTGTATTTGGATGTTTGAGTAATACACAAACCACAAAACCAAACTCACTTAAGCATTCCGCGGTGCTCCGTGTGCCACACCTCAATCCTCTCTTCCCACTGCTCTCTGGAAAGCTTGTGCTGATCCAACACTCTAGAAACACAAGATACATGGACATTCATTTCACAGACTAGTTTCTTATAACTGTACAATCATGTAAAGTGTCCCTGTGACCTGCCCATGCAGGGTAAGCAACAGGTTCATGTGAACGCTGGCAGCTGCTTAAACTCACATTCCTTTTGCTCACAGTCATGCTTGTCATTCAGGTAAGTGATATTAGGTAATAAGGAACTTGTTATTCCTTGCCCTTCCTCCTACATGACAACACCGGTGATTGGTAACTGGCCACCCACATACTTATTGCTGTCACATGGGAGGGAGACTTCAGTCTTATATACTTCTCACAGGACTTCTGGCAGCCGAATGTGTGCAAAGAAAGAAAGTATAAGCAGCTGCAGGGGCCTGGCATGAAAGTGAACTTTTTGCTATGCCATGCACCACATTTATTTAATTGGCATTTATGTATGGGATTCTGCTAAGTTATTGCAATACTTAAAGTGGAACTCCAGCTTGATCACCCCCTCAACACACCAACTAATCCTATGTTTGCAAAACTCCCCCCCCTCCTTGAAACATCCTTGTATTGTTTGAAAAATATAAAAAAAATACCTTTTTTCCCCCCAAGTCTTGAGTCAGGTCACTTGATTTCATGGGTCATTTACATTCAGTGGTGGGTGGCTACAGAATGCTACACAAATACAGTCACTTGATAACTGAGCCAGAGAGTGACTCCAAGACAACCTGGCCTCAAAGGAAGTTGGTTGAATGGCACAACCTGTTGAGTAGCACTAGACCTCAAGAGAGGAATTATACCCTGGAGAGAAGATACAAATTGCAGCAACCGCTGATTTTTTTATTTCTAATCAGAGGGGGTGATTTATACATTTTTTAATACAAGCTGAAGTTCCACTTTAAAGCAGAGTTCCCCCTAAAAGTGGAACTTTCGCTTTAGCCTAGGTTCACACTGACAGCAGAAATAAAAAAGGGGGAGTCCAGCTGAACTCACACGATTTAATTCCCGCATGTCAGTCCCGACTGACATCGCACCGTTTCGGACAGTGCCATTGCCGGGAATAGCTGCCGATTTGCCATGCGATTTGACACGTTAAATCGCATGCCAAATCCCTGTAATGTGAACCAGGGCTCAAGCACTCCTCACTTCTATTTAACAGAATGCAATGGAAATCGCAACAAAATTGCAGAAAAGTAGTGCAGGAACATCGAGTCACATAATTTGAACGGTTCCATTGCCAAAAATAGGGTGCGACTTGTCATGTGATTTTGAAATGTCAAATCGCATTGATGTAAACAAGGGCTTAAACTAAAGACCCTCTTTAACTGACCGAGAAGTTGTTTATATTTTCTTATTTTTCTGTGGCTAGGAAATTGTGTAATCTAATTATTGGTGTTACTTGTTTATGTGCTTACCTTTGTGGCAAAAGGCGTTCTGGGCTCAGATATCCAGATTTGTGGATATCTTTGCTGTAGTCTCCGAATTTGGCTTGTACAGCATACGACCCAAGAAGGACAGCTGTTTCAGGAGGGCAGTACACTTCATCACTCAGTATACCATCTTTTACTTGCAGGAAGAACAGTTTCTGAGTGATCTCCTGGATCAGTTCCTCAGACACATCCTCAGGGAAGAACTTGGCACGGAATTTGAACTGAAGTGGGTTTTCTTTTCTGACTTCCTGTGCTGATACCTATATACCACAGACATAAACAAAAAGGATATCAATATCTAAAAGTCATTTAAAAGGAAACCGAACAGTTCTCTTGTGTGCGTTTAAACTTCTTTTTTTTTTTTATACATTTTTAAACGATTATATATATATATATATATATATATATATATATATATATATATATATATATATATACACACACACACAATTTGTGTTTTGCAAATAAACATTTACTACATAACAAGGGTTTTCAATAGACTATGGGGTATATACAGAGATTCAGAAAAGCAGAGTAGCTTGCTTCATAGCTGCCTTTGTCTGATAGAAACATCCAACTCTGCTATCTGATAAGGGATAGATGACTATCCTAATATCTCTATTCAAGTTCTTTAAACAGGGCAGCTCTTTCAGCACAGCTGAAAAGGACAAGTTCTTTTGCTGTAAAAGGACACTGGAGCTCCACCTGCTGGCTGGCTAGCATATTTTTTCTTACATCAAGAAAGGTTTTATTGAAAAGAAACAAAAACAAAGAGTATTGATACAGCAATTCTAAGACATCCTCTCAAACATATCAAATTAGGGCCGAAACAACTAATCGATTTTTGAAATTAATCGATTACCATTTTCATAATAGATTAATCGGGCAGTAACATAATGTGGTTAAAAAAAAAAAAATGAGCCCTTTATAGTACAAAAAGAGCAAATCGCTACTGTAAATATTACTTTCACTGTCACACAGTAAAAAATGAACCCCTTACAGTAGTGATTATTTGCTCTTTTTGTACTAATGTTAGTTTTTTTAACCCCATTATGTTACTAAACATCTCAGGCCTGGGTCACTCCTCTGTGTTTTCTGGTGTTTTTTTCAGAAACACACTACAGTTCATTTACATGGTTTCCTATGGGACATGTTCCCATGCATGATTTTTTCAGCTGTATTTGGAAAGGGCAAGGACTTTTTTTTTTTTTAAAGCAAAACAATGCTATATGTTTTTTTTGGTTTAATATACTTCAACGGAGCTACAGAAAAGCATGTAATGCATTTTTGCGGCAATTTGTGTTTTTTAATCTGCCCAACAACAAATTGGCCCAAGAAAAAAAAATGCAAATCGGCGGAAAATTCTTTTTTCTGCGGTTATTAACCGATTAATCGAAACAATAATTGGCCAACTAATCGATTATGAAAATAATCGTTAGTTGCAGCCATATATCAAATACCATCAAAAACACATACACTGCTTGATTTGCATATTTATTCAAACATAACACGCCCCTCCTACACATAATCATTAGAGGTATACCAGCTAATGTCATAATAAACATTATAATTTTTTAGCCACGACCCCGGACTCACGTATTGAAATGCTCAGCTAAATTCCATGAGTAATCTGTCCATGACAAGATCAAATGGACTCGGGGTATCCAACCATGGACCCCAAAGATTTTCAAATTTATGGGAGCATCCCCTATACTGGTAAATGTACTTTTCCAGTCTGAGAGTTTCACACATACACTGTACCCACTCCTTATAAGATGGAGAATCAGCAGACTTCCAATAACTAAGTATAATTTTCTGGGCTTGAAAAATAGCTCTAGCCACAGCTTCTCTAGTAGAGCTGGTAATTGGAAATCGTTTAATATGCCCAAAAGACATGGTTTGGGGTCAAGCGGGACAGAGATCTCAAATACATTTTTTTTTTTTTTTTTGAAAAGCCTATGGCGTGTGAACACACCCAAAAACTCCACCCGGTGCAGAAAAATGTGCACACACATAAAGAGTGTTCACAAAAACGTGCAGACGGGTGCAACGTCAAGTGGTCCTCCTGTGAAGAGGGACCCAAACCCTGATCCCCCGGGGCGTTAGGCTCCAGACGGGGACTGAGGTACTGTGGTCCGAGCAACCGAAGCCGACACGGACCCAACTTCCTCGGAGGGACTGCCGAAACAGAACCCTCCCAGTACTAGGTGGGGCTCCCCCAAAGGGAGACCCCATGAGAGCAGGCGGACTAAGCCAGAAGGCCATGTCCACCCACTCCCAAGACGTTCAGGGCTGGCCCGAGGACCCGCACCCTACTAATCACACAGTGACAAAACGTGCACAACAAAAAAAGACAAAAAAGTGACAAACACAGGCTTAAATAAAATAAAGTGGGGGAAGGGATAGTGGAGAGGAGAGTGAAAGAAGTAGCCATTGTGGTGAAACAATGACCAGGCCCTCCGGCCAGGAATAAAAAATTCCTCCGGTCCTAGCCAAAAGGCCCGGCCCAGGAGGCAGGTGCTAAAAAAAGCGTGTATCTGGTGCAGTGACCGTGGTATCTTAAATCAATGTGTCCCTCACACACAGTGATCTTCAGATACCCCTGGACTGCCACTCCAGGGGCACATGCACCATAGGCTTTTCGTTCCATATCCGATCCCCTGACCGGCCAGTGCAGCCCTCCACCCCTGCCAGCTAGAGAGCCCTTCAAGGTTTTTTTGGGGAGAACTGCCACTCAGATAACAGCCTCCACCAATACTAGCCCCTCCAGACCCTCCGTCAACCCAGCGGATTTGCATGGCTCTACCCCGTCTTATCCCAGGGCATTACCAGCTCCTCCAACCGGATCGCTGACAGAGATAGCACTTACACCAGCCAGCCAGAAGGCCAGACTAGAACTCGGCAAAAAGACCAAGACCAAGCGCAGTACCCATCCTCACCAGGAGCACCCTTCCAGATGGCTCAGACTCAACCATGGGCTGGCCCCCAGTATTCTGTCGGGCAGCACAGCGTAGTTCCTGCTGAAACCATCCTTCCAGGTGCAATGACGTCATTGGAATGCATCCACCCTCCCCATGTAGGAGGTGCTTCAGCGCTCCGCTGACAACTGATAAGGACAGATACCACACCCAGTCCTAGCCAAAAGGCCGAGAAGCGACAGGGAAGACAACCACGATCAGCACGGCCTAGAGTGTACAATGGCCGAGCCTCGCCCTGGGAGAACCACCTTCATGATCATGGTGTCTCCCCTGCCAGATCTCAAATACAGTATTTAGAGTATTCATTATACGTACCCAAAATATATGTAATTTGGACAACGCCAAGTTAAACGAATCAGGTCCCTGTGATCCCTGGAACACTTACTGCAAGTGGGAGTATCTAATATGCCTGGCTAGCATATTTACTTGACTAAAAACATTGTATTAGACCTGACTATACCATGTAAGATAAGATGAGATGAGTACACATCCACTATAAATTCTCTTTAAACAGACTGCATCATGTATGCACTTCCAGACTTAAGTCGGTCATACATGGATCAAAATTCGTCCAGTTCAGCAGGGACTGGCTGAATTGTTATCCATGTCTGGGCACCCTGGTTGTACACAAGTTGATTTATTGAGCATGGGCAGAAGACAGGATTGAGGTAAGTACTATAAACCCTAACCCTTTTTTACTGGTGCATCTTACACCCACAAATAGTACGTTGTTTGTGAAGTTAAAAGGGGCTCAGGCAGCATAAGCGGATCTTGCATTTAACTACAAGGTCCGCTTTAATGAATAATTTCCTAACAGGCATCACACTTACAGGTTAGACATTAGGTGTAAACATTAACAGCCTGAGCACTTTAAGCAGAAAACTTTTGAGCATTAGTAACTTCTTTAGTTAATATTGCTGTCCAAAAATCAAAGTCGGGTAGATCACAGCAATTAATGTGTTACTGTATAAAATTATTGAATACTATTTAAACCTGCAAGCTGAGTTTGAATTGCAAAAAAAGGCAAACAGTAAACCCTCGAACGCATGATGAGAATATCAGACGAATGATCGTCCTTTTTTCCCCGAAAATGAAGAGGTTACTAAAATTCTCATTTTCATTCTCATATTCACGACAAAATACAACTTGGGAAGTGGTGTAATGTGTTGTATTGTATAGTAATGTATTCTTGAGAATGTGTGGTCTTGCTTTTCAGCACAGGATGCATTAGGGTGAAAAAACACGAAGGTTTACAACCTCTTTAATGATGTGTTCTGATGTGTTTATTATTGTGATTCCAACATTTTGTAATCCTGGAAAGTGTGACATGTGGTATTTAAAAATGTGTTGTTGCATTGTTTTTGTTCTAGGATAGCTCAATCTGACTTTTAGCATCATTGTATAGAGCAGAATAACCAGTAACAGTGTATAATAAAACATGGAAAAAATGAGTCACATTTACTGGCCTCATCAGCTACAGTGCTGTAAAAAATATAATTGTAACTTCTGCATAGTCAGGTGTGAAGTGTTGTCAAATCCCAAATTTTACAGTTGTTCACTGAACAAAAGGTAATGGGAAATCTTTCAATGAGGGCACCTGTCTAAGATGTTAATTTTGCCTCCAAATGTCCTCGATGGTGCACAAAACATAGTTGGGGTATAAACCCTACCCAAAATGTAAAAAAAAAAAAAAGCTTTGGCCATACATATATTAAGAATAACAACAGTACTTAGTGGTGAAATGAATAAAAAACATTTGTGACATGACTGATAGTATCAGCAATCATGCAAACTGGTGACTGGTCTCTACAGGTTGCCCCGAAGACAAAGCATTATTTGTCAGAGGACTGTAAGCATATACTGAGATGTCTCTCAATAGGCAGTTCTAGGAATTAGGCAAAATCAAACTGCTCATTAAGCCTGGGTTCACACTTGTGCGGTGGAGGACACCACATGTGATTCAGATAGGAATTGCATTGCATTCCTATTCAAATCACATGTGATTCTTTGCAGTGCGATTTGAGCCCATTCGTTTGTATGGGCTCAATTTGCACCGCACAGCACGAATAAGGTGCAGGCATTTTTTTTTTTAGCTACACTGGACTCAAATCACATGGGTGAACAGGTGAACACCTATGTGATCCGATTCTTGCAATCACACTGCATTTCGCAAACTGTTTTCAGGTGTCATAAATTTAACATTGGCACCGGTGGCAGATCGCACTAAAGGAGTGTGATTTAAATGCGGTACGGGAAATGTTTAGGATTCGCTGAATTTCCTACACCGTGCATATGTGAACCGGGGCTAATTTGGGGAAATAACTGACCGCTGTTCATACATTGTATGAACAGACAATCAGGCATTTCTCCCCCTGACAGGACTGCCTCCGGTGGCGTGCGCGCCCCTATTGGCTGCTCGGCGAGATGACGTATAGCTACGTGATCTCGCCCAGCAGAGCCGACCTGCCGCCGTATAACTGCGGCGGCTGGTTGGCAAGCAGTTAACATTAGTGGAAGTGTCGTTATATCTAGCTTTAACTATACCTTAAGGCAGGTTCACATCTCCATGCGGAGCGGCTCGCAGCAGGGGTCTGGTGCGTCCCTGTTCACCGTTTCAGGTCTGAATTTTTGGCTGAATTCGAACCTGAGACAGACCAGAAGACGCACAGGACTCCTGTGCAATTCGCACCACAGCTCAACTGGAGATGTGTGAACTGGCTCCATAGATAGCTGGTCACAATCTACTGTCATGCGAATTGGATGCAGAGAAATCCACATCCCATTCGCAATAGTGTGAACCCAGCCTAAACCAGTTAGCACTGGCAACATTTCTACAAATTTATAGCTAGATTCAGAGAGACTTAGGCGGGCTTATCAGTAGATATGCCAGCCTAAGTCAGAATTTGCGTCAGCGCTAATTTAAGCGTATTCTGGCAACCATATACGCTTAAATTAGGCTCAGATACGAGCGGCGTAAGTGTCTTACACCCTCGTATCCTAAAGTGTAATTTTTAGGCTGGCCGCTAGGTGGCGCTTCCATTGCGGTCGGCGTAGAATATGTAAATCAGTAGATACGCCTATTCACGAACGTACGCCCGGCCGACGCAGTACAGATACGCCATTTACGTAACGCATTAGCAGGCCTAAAGTTATTCCATCAAATAGATGGAATAGTAATGGTAAGTATGGCCGCCGTTCCCAAGTCGAAATTCGAAAATTTTACGTCGTTTGTGTAAGTCGTCAGTGAATAGGGATTTACGTCGTTTACGTCCACGTCAAAATCAATAGGCCCGTGCGGCGGACTTAGCCGCAATGCACACTGGGAAATGTAGGCGCACGGCGCATGCGCAGTTCCAAAAAAGCATCAATCACGTCGGGTCAAGCCTAATTATCATAAAACACGCCCCCCTCAGCCTAATTTGAATTAGGCGCCCTTATGCCCGCCCGCTTTAGGCTACGCCACCGTAACTTAGCAGGCAAGTACATTGTAAATCATGTACTTGCCTCGCTAACTTACGGCGGCGTAGCCTAAATGCCATAAGCTACGCCGCCGCAAGTATGCGCTCGCCATCCTGAATCTAGCTATTACATCTTAATGCATTTCTGTCTCAATTCAGTAACTGCCAGACTATGCTCTATTCCAAAATGCAGAATCTCACCTCTTCAGTAACATAGGCTGCTCTTTGAGATAACAATTTTTGTAACACATTGTTTGCACTGGTTAAATAGTTACAGTGAGATTATAGGTGAAGAACCATTAGCCATCTCTGGAATTTAGGTATGACTTCTGGACTCTACTACTAAATGGCAAACTTACCTTTTTATCAAGTTTTAACCAAGTTGGGAAACCCTTAGTATCCATGTATTGCAGTCCAAAGTACCACACCTCACGAAGTCCCACCGTCTTAACCACCTAAAACCACAAAGTACTTGTTAATAATTGACAGAAGTATGCAAAGCAATGCAAAGAAGAAAAAAAAATCTTGATTTTAGTAAAAGGTATTATTAATCTCTTACTCAGACAGACAGTATAAAACTTGATTTATCTGAAGATTTTGCTAACAAAAATAAACCATCAATACTAAGGGACGATTCCGTCACCAAGGTGTCTGGTGCTATTCCTTTGGGCACAATAACTATTCAGAGCAGAGGATTCCAGCCCAGTGGGACTAAATAATGCAAATAAGCAAATACAAAAAAAAGCCCTGTCGGATTTTATTGCTTTCTGTGTTCCTAGGTAGGAACCCTCTCTACTGTCATGATGACTACTATCACCAAGACAGTAATCCAAAATGTAGGTGTCACCATAACGGTGAATGAGGGTAAAATATCCAAAGGAATTTGGTTCAAGGGTGGGTTAGTGTGAAGAGGGCCTTAGGTTATTGCATCGTTCTCTTTGCTAGAAGCTCTGCACCCAGAACTAGCACCATTGTATCATCACACTGTACACCATAAGCAAAACCCACTGGAAAAACTGCATACTTGATCCAAGGGCTTGCCTTCCAAAAAGTAAATAAATCAAGGTAGATCCCTAAACAACATCCTAGTTTTTGTGTATTTATTTTTCTTTTATTCACTACAAATACAATTATAAAAAGAAACATTAATGACCCATATACAGTAGCTTTCCCTAAATGTTATTTAATTATTTTGTTATGTTAAATTTTTTTGCACATAATTACTGCTTTTATACTGTTTAATAGCTGCTGTTGTGCTCAGAGCAGTCTCTGCCATTGCTGCCACCCAAGACTACTAGTAAAGTGTTGTCTTCTACCCCTAACCCTCTCCTACATGTTGTGCTTGTATTATGAATGGAGTAAAGATAGCTCATCATATTAACAGTTCAACTATCTGCAGAATCTTATTGGTCAATATTTTCCATGGAGTGTAAACTTTCCTGGCTTTACAAACTTAAAGCGGAGTTCCACCCAAAAGTGGAACTTCCGCTCATGTGTCTCCTCTCCCCCTCCGGTACCACAATTATGTATGCTTTCTCCTCCTGAATGTAGACAAAGCTCCACTGTATCTTTAGCCTCGTACACACGACCGAGAAACTCGACGGGCGAAACACATAGTTTTGCTCGTCGAGTTCCTTGTTAGGCTGTCGAGGATCTCGGAGAGCCAAATTTCTCCATTCCCGTCGAGGAAAAAAGAAGACATGCTCTCTTTTTGGCTCGACTGGATCCTCGACAGTTTCCTCGTCGAAAAGTGTACACACGACCGGTTTCCTCGAAAAAAAAAACAAAAAACAGCAAGTCGTGTGTACGAGGCCTGACTCTCTTTGCTAAAGGAGAAAAATGTAAACAAACAAAAGTGTGTGTAATAAATAATATAAAAAAATAAAACTAGATCAGAGTTGGAGTCAATTACAGGGTCAATGGTCAAGGTCAAAAGATCAGTATATTTTACGTAGTATTAAAAAAAAATTTTTTTTAAACTAGTATCAGTGTCAGTGTGTTTTTGGTAGGATACAAAGGCAAAATGCACAGCAAAGTTTCTGGGTTGTACTACGGGTACAAATAACATACACATACTATATGTGGTATCGCTGCGATTGTCAGGCGTAGAAGAATTGATTGTAGGTTGTTTTTTTGTGGTAGGTTATGGTAATAGCAAGAAATATACAGCTAAATTAAAAAAATGCTATCTGTTACTACCAAAGGAAAGCCCAATTTCTCCGTAAAAAAAAAACAAGGTATAATTCACCTGGATGCATATAGTAGTTGTGATGGTATGTACAGTTTTACTAACATGTTTTAAAATTGCAGAATTTTATATTTTAGTACTGAATGTTTTGAATACAAAAAAAACATATGGATGAAACCTCTGATATGAAAAATATTGAAATGAATTAGCACACACCCCTACAAAGTATTATGTAAAAGTACAGGTATTATTATGCATTTCAGACATATGACAATACAAATAGTATGTGTTTACTGATGGCGTTTATGTTTTGAGCAGACAGCATCCATACAGACATGTGTTCCTATGCGTGTAAATGTGAATGTACTGTGTATATAATTATCAGTTTTTATACTATGTAAACTTGTTACACAGGATGGCAGCTGCTAAATTAATGAAACAGACTTAGTGACTAGAAGCCTCGGGGGATTTAAACACAATGCAGCTACTGGAACATGTAGGTGGCCATACATCCCTCAAATATTAATAAGAAAGTAAAGGAAAAGCCATGCATTTAGCAAATGATTACAGTGGAACGTTACTCAATAAATATATATTTGGGAACAGGCTGGAGTTTTAATGCAGAAGACATGTCTCTTCTGTCTGAGGCCCCCGAGGATCTCGGCGAGCCAACTTTTCCCATTGAGGAACAAGGAAATAGAGAACATGTTCTCTATTTGGCCCGACGAGATTCTCGTCGGTTTCCTCGGCCGAAAGTGTACACACGGCCGGGTTTCTCGGCAGAATACAGCTCCGATCGAGTTTCTGGCTGAATTCTGCCGAGAAACTCGGTCGTGTGTACGGGGCCTTAAAGCATTCTTACCTGCTTGTGAGAGGGTGAATATTACCGCGCTACAGGGAATTTTTTAAATGCAAAAAAGTGCGATTTGCGTTCAGCTTTAATGTTCTCATAATTCTTTTCCATGTTTCAATTAATTGCGATGGGTACCAAGTACCCAATGTGGGTTAATCAGATGTAATCTTTAATTTAATCAGGGATTGCATCTACCACGGCAATGAAGCTTTTCCTAATGTGGAATACAGATTTGAGTGCACAATTGGCTCATCATTTCTTAAAGTTTGTTTGTAGTTTGAAGATCATTTGGAAAATTGGGGCAACAAGGGTGATGTAAACTGGCATTCGGTCACTCATAATTTAAATAGTTTGGAACAAGAAATTCAGCCAAAATTGTAAAACAATTACTTTTGGTACACCAAGATTCTTTGCAAATGAGCACTCAGCATGTTATTGTTCCTGCTGCAATGGCTCATTAGCCGTACACAATGTGTGCCTACTTCATAACACTGGATCATGAAGAAGGAATGCAATAGGGAGATTTTTAATCAGTGTGTTCCAACCAGAGAATCTCACTTCTGCAACCACACAGCGATGTATACTCTGTCTGGAAAGGGTTAAAGAATATGTGAACCCAACATTTCATATTCCTGATAGGTGCTTGCTGTACAATGTACTTGTATGAAAAAGTATCTTGTTCTCTTTGTATTGCTTCCTTTGTGTGAAATCCTTGGTGTTCCTGACACTCCCTTGGCTTTTCTATTAAAAACTGACCACACCAAGCAGGAGAGCACAGCATGGTCAGTTTTCAAGCTGTGCTGGGAACTCAGTGTACTCTCTTCCAACCTTGCCCTGAGATACTCCCCCCTGCACAGCCATTCACTGGGTATATCAGTGTACTGTTGCTTCTTCTCTCCCCAGCTCTAATGCAGCTGAGAACAAAGGGAATGCGATCACTTAAAAAAAGGAATTCGTAATGATTTTTAGATCTATGCACAAATGTTTTGCCTTTCATTTCTATTTTAAACTGAATAGGTTGTTCTACAAGGTGATCGTTTTAAATCACTTTAATGCTGCATTTATTGGCTAGAAATGGTGTATTTTTTTACATTTTAATAGATACACTAATGATTTCACAGGGCCATTTCAAATATAGCAGAGTAAAGACGAATGGGCAAAACTGAAGCTGCTGCAACATCATTCCAATTTATAAACATTGTAAACATTTATAAACATTGTGAAAGTGGAGCAGGGAATCATCTCCCACAACTCCACTTTGGCCTAATGTACTTTTCTCCACTTTGTAATAAATCTAAACTTAGACACTTAGTACATGCAGTACCGTATATACTCGAGTATAAGCCGACCTGAATATAAGCCGAGGCACCTAATTTTACCACAAAAAAAATGGGAAAACGTATTAACTAGGGTATAAGCCTAGGGTAGGAAATGCAGCAGCTATTGTAAGTGGAAAAGAGGGTCAACAATGCTCATCTGCAGCCTCACTGTGCCCATTTTTAGCCTCACTGTGCCCATTTGCAGCTTCACTGTGCCCATTTGCAGCTTCACTGTGCCCATTTGCAGCCTCACTGTGCCCATCTGCAGCCTCACTGTGCCCATCTGCAGCCTCACTGTGCCCATCTGCAGCCTCACTGTGCCCATCTGCAGCTTCACAGTGCTCATCTGCAGCCTCATTGTGCTCATTTGCAGCCTCACTGTGCCCATTTACCTTTGATCCGCTGTGTCAGTATTGATGAGGAATTTGCACCTGATTATGCTGTACATTGTCCCCTCTTAGATGATTCACAGCAGGGCTGTATGTATAGAAAGTCTGCGCCGTCCACTGTAACAAAGCCCCGCCTCCTCCTCATCACGGAACGGATGAGGAAAAGGCAGGGTTTTGTTACAGTGGACAGCGTGGATGGCGCGGACTTCCTATACATACAGCCCTGCTCTAAATCATCTGAGAGGGACGTGGAGGAGGTGGGGCTTTGTTACACTGGATGGCGCAGACAGCATGGATGTCGCGGACCTCCTATACATGCAGCCCTGCTGTGAATCATCTGAGAGGGGACAATGTACAGAGTTTTACTTTAATAGATTTGCCCTGAATGAGCAAAGCTCTCATACTTCCTGCTAGTATTAAAGGTGGTCTCTCTTGCCACCAAACATTCTATCAATCCATCACCATAGGCAGCCTCATAGGCCAGTAAGAAAGTGTGGGAGGTAAGAAGACACAGACGACTATTGACGTTGCCAGTTATAACGTCTTGCCCCAATTAGAGCAGCTTGACATTCAGGTAGAGTGGAGACATTAGAAGCTCTTGCAGATATGTGTAGGCATCTCTAGAGTCACTTTACAAATGGTACTGCCGGTATTGTAAGACCAGTAGCCCCCCTGGCAGTATGATTACATCAGATTTTTGCGACTCAAAGCTTTACAATTGCTTCTCATAGAAATTTGGCGTTTTATATTGTAGGCCTGTAATTCTTAGTAATAACACACTTAAAGGGATTGTAAAGGAATTTTTTTTTCCCTAAATAGCTTCCTTTACCGTAGTGAAATCCTCACTTCCTGTTCTCCTGACTGTAACTACACACAGTAATGCAAGGCTTTCTCCCTGGTGTGGAGAAAGCCTCTTGAGGGGGGAGGGGGAGAGCAGGAGTGTCAGGACGACCACTAACAGACAGCTCCTTTCTCTATCTGCAAAGTAGAGAGTGTCCTGACCCTCCTGCCCCCCCCCCCCCCCCAAGAGGCTTTCTCCACATCAGGGAGAAAGCCTTGCATTATTGTGTGGAGTTACAGACAGCAGAACAGGAAGTGAGGATTTCTCAGAAGAAATAAGGACATTTAAAAGCAAAATGGAAGGATGAGGTAAGTGAAGGAGGACTACACTAAGGTAAAGGAAGCTAATTAGGGGAAAAAAATATTAAATCTGTCCAAACAAGAGTCTAGTAGACATCCCTGGTATGATAAAGTTTGAAACACAAAATCATAAATTATAATATATTAAAGATCTATAAATAATTATAAAAAATAATAATATAATATAAATAAAATGAATTTCCCCATGATTCACTATCGCTCAATTCCGCAGGGGTTCTAATTTACTATCATTGTTTTCTAGCTGGTCTAAAATCACTTTTGACGTAAAGGGACACTATTTGGTTGCTATGGACAATCTCAAGTTTCCAGGTAGAAAGAACAGTATATATAATATAAAACTCCATGCAGGGCACTGGACAAAAGGGATTACAGTGTACTGTATGTGTTATGAATTTAGTACTTTTTGAATTTGCTGCCAGGCTCCGCCCCCATGCTTGCAGGGAACGGAGCCTGGCACACAGAGGTATCGGGTGGAGGACACAGCCCACAGACAGAGCGGGGGGACATCGCAGGATCCTAAAGACAAGGTAAGCAAACTGCACCAAGATCCTGAGATGCAAACCCGAGTGTGGCTCGGGGTTACCGCTAATGGTACTGAAATTTAACTCCGAGCCACACCATGGTACAGCTTAAAAAGCATTGTCATTCTTTATGCAATTACACAAACACACATTACAGGAATCTTGCGTCAGGACCACAACATTTAGACTCCATGCACACTAGACGCTCAAAAACAGCTGGAAAAAACGTTGGATAAAAAACGCTAATATTTAGCATTTTTTGCCAACGTTTTAAAGTGTTTAGGTGCAAAAGTGTGGGCGGCCGCTGGCATCCTTTACAACCAGTGAATAGCTGGTTGTTAACCAATTCCCTACCATGCATAGACATATGATGGTCTCATAGGATGTATTTTACCTCCCGTTGTGCGTGCCCGGCGCCCGCGATATTTGCCGGGCACCCGCGATTGCCCGTGAACACAGCAGGACCGTGGATCTGTGTGTGTAAACACACAGATCCACGACCTGTCAGAGTAGAGGAGACTGATGTTGTGTTCCCAGTACAGAGGAACGCCTATCGGTCTCCTCCCCTTGTGAATCCCCATCCCCTACAGTTAGAATCACTCCCTAGGATACACATTTAACCCCTTCCTCGCCCTCTTTCCTGACAGTCAAATTTACACAGTAATCAGTGCATTTTTATAGCTCTGATCTCTGTATAAATGTGAATGGTCCCAAAGTAGTGTCAAAGGTGTGAGATGTGTCGGGGGAGGAGGAGGGAGCCCCAGCAGTGACGTCAATACTCGCGGCTGAGGCTCCTGTTAGTGGGGAAAGCATACTTGTGAAAGACCAGTATGCAAAAGGTGGCAAATGTGGCACCGGAGGGGGGGAGAACAATGACTGGAAGTTCCACTTTTGGGTGTCGGCGGGCCACTGGCTAAAAAAAAAGTGTTGGAAACTGTGCTTAGCAGTGGTTAACAGTGTTTAGGAGAGTTCAGAGTTTTTTTTAACATAACATAATTTAGCTTCTAGGAGCAGAAAATAAATGCTAATAACAGCTTTTAGGGGCTTAACAATGCTAGTGTGCACAGAGCCTTAAAATATAACTATAAAAAAGAATCTGTTCACAATATATTTTTCCTGTAAATGAACATATTACTGTACAATTACTGGGTCCTACCTGATCAAAAAGCTGTTTGCCAGTAGTGTTCGGCTGTATGGCAAATTCCAGCTCCGCGTCCATAGTGGTCACCCGTACATTGACCTGAAATAAATAAAATACAATAGCTTGGTAAGATCATTTATGTATGTCGATTGTAAATGCCTTTCTTAAGATATGTGCATATAATGGAAAGAATGCTTAAAATCATCTAATCAACTAAATATAAAGCATAAAGCTATTTGTCTCATATTACTGCTAGTTTCATACAGACTTTTTCCTATTCACTGATTACGAAACTGAATAGCAGCGACAAAATAAGAACACTTCTACCACAGGTTAGCTAAACTAGTTGCAAAATTCCACATTAATTTGTTATATTCACAGTTGAAACAATAAAACATTCCGTAAAAATAGATACAAACAACCAAATGTAGGTGTATAGGTTATTCTACAAAATATGTGAGTAAATAGACCTCATTATTGAGTTTACTCAAATTTACAGAGCAAAAAAAAAAAAGGTACAATAACCCATGCCACCTGAATGGGTATGGGTATAATAACCCACACCAACCATTCAGCAATTCATTTTCTGGGATCTCATCTTTTACAGCATTACTCTATAAACAACGCATTTTGTATAGGAGTTCATTATATTCTTAACACATATCTGAAGACAATTATATAGCTTTGAATAGAATGGAAAGGGATTAGAACCCCTGTCAGGTTTTTATAGTCATCTTTGCCCCCAGTTAGGAAGATTCGCTCGCAATATATGTCCTGGTGATTGTTATTACTGAAAGGGAAAAATGTCACAAATTTTGAATAGAAATAGAGGGGAAATCTTGTGATGGGGACACTAGTTCTGGTGACAACCAGGGATTTCCCTCATTTTGGAGAGATGTCCTTTGACTTCCTGTTATGGCTATGAGACAGGAAATGAAGGGAAACCTCACCAATGGGACACAGATGGAAAACAAAACTGACAGGGGTTAAAAACCCTCCACTGCTAGTCTCTACTTCTGAAGATGCAATTTCCCAGGCTTCCGTGGTAATCTAATGCCTTTATTACTTTTTAAGTAAATGAGGGCCAACTCTAGAGGTCAGAGTCCCTAAAATGCTGAAGCTGGAGACACTAGGGTTAATTTACTAAAGACAAATAGACTGTGCAGTTGCTCCAGAGCTTAGTAATTGAGGGAAGCTCTGCTGACTTATATCATCCAATCATGTAAAAGCAAAAAAAACATTTTTTTTTTCCTTGCATGTGATTGGGTATTCTTTGCAAAGTTAACTTCACCTCATTTACTAAGCTCTGAAGCAACTGCACTTGCAGAGTGCAACTGAACTGTGGTCTTTAGTAAATCAACCCAATGAGACAACAAGGAGTTTCAGCAGGTAGTCGACAACCCACCAGTGAACATTTACTTCAAATACCAGTCACGTTAACAGGACATTTCTGGTGGTTAAAAGTGATCATGTCATCAGACCATTCATAACATCAAAAACCTTCTCATAAGACTACACTGCATGGGTGTTCAACCTGTGGCCCTCCAGCTGCTGCAGAACTACAAATCCCATCACGCCTCAGCATTTGGAAGTCAAGCTTGTAACAGTCAGCCTTGCAATGCATCATGGGACTTGTAGTTCTGCAACAGCTGGAGGGCCACAGGTTGAGCACCCATGCTATACTGTATATATGTGCATTTAGCATCATTTCTGCACGTTATTTACCTATAAAACCCTCCTTAGTGCAGCCGAGAGATGGTTTCTGGGTACCATCATCATTGATGTGATGCCAGCAGCCCCAGCTGACTTAGAGTTACCCTATAGTATTTCCTTCACTTCTTGCCCCTGGCTGCTACATAAAAGATTATGCAGGGAGGGGAGAGGGCAGAGGAGCTAGGCCAGCACAAACATATTGTAAATATTTAAAAAAAAAGGAGGAACTTTATCTGGAGAGTACTGAAGTACTCTGTACCATTGCAGAGGGCCATTAAGACCTCCAGACAAACAGTTTCCCTTTTCCAAGACCCACAAGTACATTATAAATTGTCAGTATTGGACAGTGCTGCTCTGTATAGACACCTTTTTTACAGTACAATATTCAGAGCACTATTTATAGTAAACCGAAAATAAAATGTTGTAGTCACTCCTCTTCATGTACTTGTAAACAACTGTCACTGCTTTTACTGCTGTGAAAGTCCATATAAGACATGTTCATTGTTGACACTGTCATTGGTTTATTGTGCATGTCTTTCCTGTGAACTATTATAAAACATTATACAAATGTATCTTTATACAAATTCACTGTGTGACAGGTAGGTCAAACATCCCAAATTTGTGTAGAATTGAATAGATATTTCTTTACCTTCATCTGCAGTAAGAACTCGGTAGAGAAGAACAGTAGAAGCAAAACACGGTGCGTTTCCCTGCACAGCGTGCTCTGCGTATTGTAAAGTGCATGCACTACTTTTGCTACCATCCAGTGTGATTTCATCCGATTGTCTGGAATCGTACTACACCTGGATTGTAAAGCGCGTTCCTATGCAATCCATGGTGGGATCCAACCCTAAGCTAATACCACTGTATCAGTTATCCTTCCTTGCTGTGTCATTACCATCAGGGAAGCAAACACGCGCTACACGATTTACCAACACCAATGCATTGTAAGAACCTACCTAATCAATTTATATCCACGTTGGTTGGTGCTCACACTAAAGCCTCATACACACGATCGGATTTTCTGCGGACAAAGCGTAGGACTTTTGTCTGAAGGGCGTTGGCCAGGAACTTGTATTGTATACAAACGGCAAATAATTGTGGGCCAACAAACACGAAAATATGTTGTTTTTCAGCTCTTTAGTGCCACCCTTTGGGCAACTTCTGCTAATGTCGTGTTATGGTGAGCATTGCTTCTGAGCATGCGTGTTTGTACTTTGGAGTTTTGTCTGACGGACTAAGCAATGACTAAGCACTAGTTTCAGTGCGAAACGCGTCAGCAGTCGGGTTTTATTTTATGTTGCTGTGATTTGTAGTGCTGTCCTTCTTTTAATAAAGGCCACAATGTTTTCAGAGTGCGGCTGTCCAGAAACAATTTTTGTTCCTGCAACGCACAATTGTTGGCAGACAATTTTAAAGCATGCCATCTTGCATTTGTCCGTGAAAAATCCAACAACAATTATGCGATGGAGCGTACAAACGGTCGGGATTTTCCGACAACAGCCTGCCATCACGCAATTCCCGCCAGGTAATCCGATCGTGTGTACAAGGCTTAATTAGCTGTTGGCAAATCCAATGGGAATTGTATAATTGTATATTGATGTGTGTAATAACATTTTAACATTAATAGACTGCCTTCTAATACTGTTTTATTTCTGCAAAAGAGACGCACTGACCATTTGCAATTACAAAGATCATTATGAAAATGACCACAGGTCCTAACCCATAAAATATCTGCCAATTATTAAGAGCTTTACATGCACTGCTGCATATAAATAATGCAGAAAAAGTGTTATTGGCAATAGTACCGGTATCTGCCCGATTGAATTAGTATATTATTTTTCCACGAAGCTGGTCAAACGACAATGAAATGACACAATACTGGTTCCATTTGCCCATTATGTACACAATAAGGATCAGGGTGAGGTCAGATAAATCCTAGCTAGACAGAGGTTGTCACATTGTATAAAACCTGATTAAATCTTTCCCAAGTAACATGCCCAATTTAAAGAGAATTAATAAATGTACAATATTTTATTAATCAGTTGCTTACATAGTGAGAAGTGCAAATAATAGTGGCTTTACCAGTCAATTTATCATAAAGCCCTGGTTCACACTGGGTACGATTTGGAACGATTTGAGATGCGATTTGACATGTCAAATCGCATCTCAAATCGGCGGCAATTGTCGGCAATGGCACCGTCCTAATCGGTGCGACGCCGCATCTGCGATTTCAAAAAGTAGTTCCTGTACTACTTTTTGCGATTTCGGGCCGCGATATACATTAAATTGCGGCCAAAATCGCGGCCGCGAAATCGCGGTAAAATCGTGCATTTTACCGCGATTTTGAATTCGCAGCAGTGTGAACCTAGGCTAAGAGTCATTTTTTACATATACAGTATAATAGTATATACATAAATGCATTTTCCCGTAAAAAAGGGGTAGAACAAACAAAGAATACATGAGTGAACAACTGGAAGTTAGAAGGCAATATTAACCGTTTAAGACCCGGACCATTATGCACCTAAAGGACCTGGCCCCTTTTTTGCGATTCGGCACTGCGTCACTTTAACTGACAATTGTGCGGTCGTGCGACGTGGCTCCCAAACAAAATTGGCGTCCTTTTTTTCTCACAAATAGAGCTTTCTTTTGGTGGTATTTGATCACCTGTGCGGTATTTATTTTTTGCGCTATAAACAAAAATAGAGCGACAATTTTGAAAAAAATTCAATATTTTAAAATTTTTGTTATAATTAATATCCCCCAAAAATATATAAAAAAATGTTTTTCCCTCAGTTTAGGCCGATACGTATTTTTCTACATATTTTTGATAAAAAAAAATCGCAATAAGCGTTTATCGATTGGTTTGCGCAAAATGTATAGCGTCTACAAAATATGGGATAGTTTTATGGCATTTTTATTTACTAGTAATGGCGGCGATCAGCAATATCTTCGTGACTGCGACATTATGGCGGATACATCGGACACTTTTGACACATTTTTGGGACCATTGTCATTTTCACAGCGAAAAGTGCTATAAAAATACACTGATTACTGTGAAAATGACAATGGAGGGGTTAACCACTAGGGGGCGCTAAGGGGTTAAGTGTGCCATAAGGGAGTGATTCTTACTGTAGGGGGGGCGTGGCTGCACGTGTGATGTCACTGATCGTTGTTCCCTATGACAGGGAACAGACGATCAGTGACAAGCCACAGAGAAGACTGTTCCTTCAGCTCCTGTGACCCGATCGCGGGACACCGGCAGCGATCTGGTCCATGGGTCCTGTGGGCGCGGTCACAGTGCTTCGGACCGGGTCCTGAGCGCACCGCCGGCGGCGCGCTCGCGACCCACGGCTGGGTTCTTAAAGGGGACATACATGTACGCCCTTGTGCCCAGCCGTGCCCTTTTGTCAACGTATATCGTCGTGCGGCGGTCCTTAAGCGGTTAAAGAGAATCACTCACGAATGTTCTTATAATAGATTTACTGGAAGAGCTTTTTTTTAAGGTTTTAATGCATACGAGCACATTATGACATTATATTGCAGGGTAGGAAAAAAAAGTTCAGCGGTTTATAAACGCTTTGAAGCAATCTTTTAGGGACCATTATTCTGTTGATATGCTGACTTTCCCTTTAACTTTGTGACAGGTTTGCATTAAAGCTGATGTTTAATCTGCTCATATTTCACTGTCCCTGTTTTTCTCCTTTCATCAAAACACAAATGAAATGTTTATCCACTTGCCAACGAGCCAGCACAGTTATACCATCGGCAGGTTGGATCGGCTGCACGAATCGCCATAGGTGTACGTCGGCCTCGTACACAGCCTTTTGTGAGCACATGATTGGCCAGCGGGGGAGCCAGTCAGCAGGCTCAATGTCGTTCCCTCGCAAACACAGAATGGAGATCTGCCAAAGTAGACAAGGCAGGTCTCCGTTCTGTCAGGGGATGACGGATCTGTGTGTTGTCCTAGGCAGCCCATCCCCCATACAGTGAGTAAACACAACCAGGGAACACATTTAACCCCTTGATCACCCCTTTCCTGCCAGTGCCATTAGTACAATGTCAGTGCATATTTTTGCATTGATTACTGTAATAATGTCACTAGTTCCCCCAAAAAGTGTCAAAAATATCAGTTAGGTGTCCGATCTGTCTGCTGCAATGTCGCAGTCCCGCTAAAAGTCACAGATCACTGCCATTTAAACAGCTTCCTAAAAACATCACAGCACCCCGCCTCTGTACTCCTTTTTAAGAGCCCTCAGCCATGATGTAGGCAGTGGGCTGACTCTTAAAAGGAGTTATGGAATTATCAAAACTTATGTTATTCTGGAGGGTGGGCATTCCTAGGCAGGCTACATTTAAACACAAACCACCCTAAATAACATGCACATATGATGCTGAGCCTCCAAGACGGAAAGAACTGAAATCCAATGAATGAAAGGAGCAACCAGGGACAGTAAGGTTGAGGTAAAAAGGATGTAAGGTTTCTTTATTTTGTTTAGCCCCCAGGCTAAACAAAAGAAATCAATTAGTGAATGGTCAGCTTATGCCCGCTTTGTCTAATGGTAAATCAGGCTCTGACAGGCATAATTGCTCTCTGTAACACAAGCAGTTTTCAGCAGATATCAACGTTATTTTATGGCCTGCAAGTTGGTATCATGAAACCTACAAACTCCCCTTGCAAGGGGCTGTGCTTGCACTATAAGGGTTGCCTGCTCATTTATGCCTAGGGGACCAGGTACATCAGTTTTACTTACCTGACCCCTCTGACCCTGCAGGCTCCTCAGGGCTGCAATGGCGGTCCCTGCAGTCCTTTTTTTCCCATCGCCCTTTTTTGTCACTTTTTTTTGTCCATCACCCTCTACTGGACAACAGGATGCCAATGGACAGTCCACTGCCGAAGCATGGCAGAGTATCATTTGCTAAGGGAGCAGAGGATTAGGAAGGTAAACCTGCTTTGACAGTCCCCTAGACTAAATGAGAAGTCAACCCTTGCAGTGAAGGTACACAAGGTACACCCCCCCCCTTTAAGATTTTTTTAAGGTTTCCTGACTTTGGGCTAATACAGCATGTCCTGAAATCGGGGAGCCCCTTCAGAAAGAACAATATGTGTAGGCACCTCAAAGTATCAGCCATCAAGCTATTTATAAACATTGTTCCTCTTCTTCTTACATTTAGTGACAGGTTCACTTTAACAACGTTAATGTCAGTATAATGTATCACACTAAACCACCTTGTTACTGTGATGACTACAGTTAACCTAAAAGGCAAGTGGGATTAAAGAGCAGATGGGATTAAAAACACCTACGCACTAAGCAATCTTCTAAAACCTGGTGAAATGAAGCCCTGGGCAGGCTAGTATAAGAAGCCGATTAGCCATAGAAACAACAAGTCAGTAAAGAGCCAACCCCTCAGTGTATTGTGTGTTTAAGGCCATGATGTCAGTTCATTTATATCACTCATTGACAGGCAAACATAGGAGAATCATAGGTGCTCTGCGCAGATTAGACCTCTAAATTAAAAGAATGATGATAATTTTTTATTTACACTTTCATATATTATCATGCTACAGAGCTGGAGTACTCATCAGCTTTTTATGCCTATCAGATAGTGAGATCCACTTCCTACAGTGCGCAGATCTGCTTCCCCCACACTGGAGTCTCACTTCTCTTCCTGCAGCAGAGGCAGTGTAAAGCAGGAACTGGCCGAATTTCGACCTGCGTGTAACCTTCTCTGACAGAAGTCGGTTGTTGGACTGGCTTCTATTGGACAGTCTTCAATCAGCCTCTGCAGCCAATGACTGAAGCACTGATCAGTGTTCTGACAGGAGGGGAGTAGCTGTCAGAATACAATAATGCAGTGGGGCAGATTCTTGCATCTACATCACTTGTGTGGATGTGGGAATCTGAGATTTCTTTCCTTCAACCAGCAGAAGAAAAAAAACTCAAGGTCAGTACCAGGACAGGCTTATCCAGTACCCAAGGCAAGGATGCAGGACTGCACCCCCACCCCTAATGCACCCCGTAGAATAGGTAATGGTAATTCTCTGCATCATTGCTCCTGCTGTGCATGGTTGGCATGGAGTGTGTGCTGCACATGTGTGGCCAATTGCTTGCTTTCTAGTTGCACAGACACAGAGTGCTTTTGTGTCAGCGGTGAGGTAGGGTGGAGAGTGGACATGTTGGAACAGGGTGAGATAGCAATAGCTGCCGGGGCAAACACCAATCTGCAGCCTGCTGGTTGCTAGAAACTGATCTGAAGCTTGTTGTGCCATGGGCAGCTGTCCTTCCTGCGCACCCCCAGCTTTCCTCATGCTATAGTATTGTCCACAATCTGATATAAATGTCAGAAGTCGAGCAAATATGACCTTTTTTTAGTCTCTGGAGTAATGACACATAAAACCTAAAGCTGCTAAACACTGTCATTGACACTGTGCTGTAGATATTTATTAGAAATCTGCCTCACTGTAGTGCGACAAATGGCACAACTTGCAGCAGCCTGAAAGAGGTCATATTTACCTTCAGGCCTCGTACACACGGGTAAGAATCTTGTCAGGAAAAAAAAAACTTGTTTTTCCTGACGAGATTCTTGGCAAGAATCTCTTGCCGCCCGAGTGTACACACTGACCTTTTCAAAAATACCGCGGTTCTCTTGAAAGGAAAGAACGCGGTGATGTCATCGTGTATGACAAGCATGCGCTCGTCACATTCGATGCCGTCGCTGCCATCTTGCTTCACCCTACCTATGCCGTGGAAGCTACTGCGCATGCGTCAAAGTCATTTTGAGCATGCGCGGGTTTCCACGGCGACAGGCAAGTACACTCTCGGGTTTCTAGTCGGGAAACAGGCCGACAAGAATCTCGAAGAGAAAAAAGAGAGCAGGTTCTGGCCAGATTTCCTGACGAGAAACCTGAAAGCCTCGTACACACACTCGGTTTTCGGCAAGAAAGCTCTGCCAGCAGTTTTCTTGCTGGTTTTTGCCGAGAAAACTCACTTTCTTTATCACAAATTTGGTGGTGTTTCTTTATGAACTTTCACAACAATAGCAAGACAGTAAAAATGCCACAAATAAGAACAATATGAATTTGTCACTCAAGTCATTTGGTGCAAGATTTTGTCTTGACAGTGTGTACGCAAAGAAAGCTTGACAAGATTCTTGACAAGCCTGACAAGGAACTCGCCGAGGAAAACGATGTTTCTTTTATGACGAGTAAACCAAGGGTGGATAATTTGCTGCATTAATCGGTTAAATGCCATCTCTGAACTCAGCAGCGCGTTGTCCTATGGCCGCATACATACTGACTAATTCTTTGCTGCCATTTTGTGTGTTTTCAGAACTCCAGAGAAACCACAGTGCACCCAGGATTGGTCAGAGGTTCTAATTGTAAGTGACCGCACAGATACAAACAACACTGGCACCAGCCATTGATTTGTTCACAGTGCCTCCCCGCAGGGATGTAATCCCAATGGAGGGGGCGAGCACGCTGACTAACCCCCAGCCAGAACGACTCGGATGATGGGGGCAAGCTTACGGAGGAGGAACAGGAAGTGAGAAATTCAGACAAAGAAAAAAAAACATTTAGAAGGAAAAGGTAAGTGAACCAACAATGCATTAGCTTAAAGGGGAGTTCCAGGCTTGTTTTATGCTTATTAAAAGTCAGAGCTACAAAAAGTGTAGCTGCTGGCTTTTAATAAACAGACACTCACCTGCTCCACTGTCCAGCGACACACCGCCCGGAGTGCCGCTCCTCTCCCGGCGGCGCCTTTATTTCTAATGTGGGCACCCGGCCCTGACAGCTTTCGGCTTCACGGCTGGGCACTCACTGCGCATTCGCGAGCGGCACTGCGCTCTGAGGCCTCGTACACACGACCGAGGAACTCGACAGGCAAAACACATCGTTTTCCTCGTCGAGTTCCTTGTTAGGCTGTCGAGGAACTCGACAAGCCAATTTTCTCCATTCCCGTCTCGACAGTTTCCTCTACGAAAATGTACACACGACCGGTTTCCTCGGCAAAAAAATATCTCCCAGCAAGTTTCTTGCTGGTTTTTGGATGAAGTTACTGCATTAGTTTTCCTTATCAAGATCGTCTCCTTTATTTTCTCCTGGGAAATACTTTCTGGTCCTTCATGTCTATGGTCATTTATCCTCTGTACCTCTGGGGATCACATAGACTGGACTTTAAACATATCTGCATTATATGGCTCTTTGTGCTTTCTTATAAGTGAAAAGGACACTCCATTTCTGGCAAAATCAGCAAGCTTTTTATTTTCTTGGTCAAAATGTTCTCAGCCTAAAAATTGAAAATGAATGCAGTCACTGAGCTGCAATACATGACTTTTTGGTTTTTGGGACTAGATATGCTTTCACTGCAGCAAAGATTCTTTGTCCTTCCAGACAGGACTGTGCGGTCGAACTGTACAAATCTCAGAACTGGATGGACAGGTAAAGTCGCTCCATTATATGTATTTAATCTCTGAATGTAGCTGTTTGTCTGTTGTTCAGCTATAAATAAATATTTCAAGGAAAAAATAAATAAAAATTATTCACCTATGTAATGTTCATGTTTGTAAACTGAACATTTTGACAAGAAAAATAATAAAGATAAAATAATTGAACGTACACTTTTCTAAGTGCCATTATTATTTTTCTAAATTGTCTCTTCTATGTGTTGAGCTGAAAACTAGAGCCATGCAAGCACAGGAAGAGCATGCAAACTCCATGCACTGTGTCTCCAATGTGGTATGAACTCAATAGAGCTGCCGCTGTGGTGATCCATTAAGTACTAGTACATCGAAATAAATACAAACTGTGGCAAAACGATACCATAAATATTTTTTACTACGGATGTCACTAAGGCATTAAAATGCACACACTATATACGTTGTTGTAAAAGAAAGCCTATATATCCAATATGCAAATGCCGAAGGATTATATGTACAATGTGAACACACAAAGAGAAAGGGTCAGTCTTGGTCATGGGAAAATAAGAAAAAAAAGGATGCAATAAAACATGAGGACAAACATTACAATTACTTTAATGGTGTGTCCTGTAATCTGTAAACATTGCTTGCATTGTAGTAACTAATGTCTCATCAGTAATCTTTTCTTATAACTGATTTGGGAAATGTAATAAAGATAAGCAACAAGTCAACCATGTGTTTGATTACACTGCAACAATGTGTGTCATGTGATGGTAAGCCACAAAAACACATTTACCAATAAGGAATGCTAACCACAAACACAGAGCCTATGCATATAAGGCACAGGTGGGCACAGTACTGTCCATAGGTTCATGTTCTGGTTCAGGAATAACCATGTAAAGCTCTAAAACCCTCAGCCTTTGACAATTCAGCCTTGCAATGCCAATAAGGTAATTACCCAGAAGTACAAGCTCATTGTAGTACAGTAATTAATGGGATACATTTTTTTAGGCTCCATTCACATCTATGCATGTTGCTTTTGAGCATTTATGCAGTGCTCTTTGCTGTGCTTTCCATGTTTTTTTTTACCGCGATTTTACATCGATTTGCGTTTTTTATGCTTTTTTGGGGGGTGAAAGTTGTTGGGCAGATTCAAAAACGCAAAACACAAATTGAGGTAAAAACGCACCAAATGCTTTTCTGCAGTTTTTCTTTTGAAGTCTATTAACCAAAAAAGCAAAAAAAAGCTGTTTTGCATTTAAAAAAAGTCCACGACCCTTTCCAAAAACGCAGAGGCACAACAATGCATTTATGTGAATGTGCTCCATAGGAACCCATGTTAAAAAAATGTACTGCATTCCTGCAAAAAAAGCATGAAAAATTGCACTGGTGTGAATGGAGCCTAATGCCACACACGATCGGAAAAAGTCCGACTGAATTTTTTCATCGGATATTCCGACCGTGTGTGGGCCCCATCAGATTTTTTTCCATCAGAGTTTAGAAATAGAACATGTTTTATTTTTTTCCGATGGAAAAAAATCTTATTGGAAATTACGATCGTCTGTGTGGAACTCCGACGGAGAAAAAAAAAAACACGCATGCTCAGAATCAAGTCAAGTGGACGCATGCTCGGAAGCATTGAACTTCATTGTTCGTGGCCCATCGTAGTGTTTTACGTCCCCGCGTTTTGGACGGTCGGAATTTGGTCTGTGTATGCAAGACAGCTTGAACAGAATTCCGAAGGAAAATTCCATCGAATTTTATCCGATCGGAAATTCCGATCGTGTGTACAGAGAGATCATTTCCTGCAGACTCCCACCTTGTACTTTGATCTTACAAAATAGCAAAAGATTTAACAAGGATCACTATACACATTACAATCTGACAATACAATCTTTGTACAACTTTAGATTTACCAAAACTGTGTAATATGAGCGCCTACCTAATCTAATCAATTAATAGCACTACATAATTGACGGTAGATCTAAAGGAGATTTGACAGTCAGATTGTAACATGTAAGGTGAGACTTATGCCCTTTTCACACTTGTGCGACCTGAAAGTTGCACGATTTTGCTATGACTTGAAGCAATGCCTGTGTTATCTTGAGGTCTATAGACCTCAAGTTGCATTAAAGTCAGACCAAAGTAGTGCAGGGACTACTTTGAAGTCACTGCGACTTGAAGTCACACAGATATGAATGGTACTCATTGGAAAAAATGGGTACGACTTGTCATGCAACTTTGCAGTCTGAAGTCGCAGGACAAGTCGCACAAATGTGAAAGGGGCCTAACACACAGAAAATTGATAGATATTAATAGGCCCGTTTATATTCTGTCTTTGATAAGGAATCCAGGATATATTACATTTTGTATTAGTATTCATTATCTGCATGTAAAATGAGTTCTTCATATTGCAGTTAGCAGAAAATGTTGCTAAATTTATCATCCTTCCTCAACATCTGCCTTGGGACACATTTCATGGTGACTTTAAAGTGACTAAATTACCTTTTTTGCTATAAGGCCTCATGCACACTGGATGTTAAAATAACGTTATAAAAATGGCAGTAGCTTTGCAGTGAGATTTTCAATTTTTTTCAACGTTTTTGCAATAGCGTTTTCCACGTTAGCGTTTTTTTTTTTTTTTTTTTTCATTTTTTTTTCTTTTTCAATGGATCAAAAACGTAAAAAAAAAAAAAAGGCGAGTGAAGTTTTTTGAGCGTTTATCAGTGTTAGAGCGTTTTTACAGCTGAAAAACATCTCTCAGAACCCACTAGTTTTGTTTGTTTTTTTACTGCTCAAAAACGCTGCTGCCCAAAACTGCTGATAACAGCATATGTGTGCAGCGCGAAAAGTCCTTGACTGAAGAATCAAGAATTAAGATGACACCCAGTGAGATAGCAAAAATCTTCGGCAAATGTGATGATATCCTCCACCAATATGAGGCCCCGTACACACGGCCGAGGAACTCGACGTGCCAAACACATTGAGTTCCTCGGCCAGTTCAGCACTGAAGCCGCCGAGGAGCTCGGCGGGACGAGAGCTCCCATAGAACAACGAGGAAATAGAGAACATGTTCTCTATTTCCTCGTCGAGCTCCTCGTCGGCTTCCTCGCCGAAAGTGTACACACGACCAGTTTCCTCGGCAGAATTCAGCCAGAAACTCGGTCGGAAGCTGAATTCTGCCGAGGAAACTGGTCGTGTGTACGGGGCCTAAGAAGTGCCTCCTTACCAGATGAGTTGGACCATATGTTTTAACAAGTGGTCAAAGACAACTTGTTCTCACCATAGGGGAGATGGTGCAGTGGAGTCCAATGCAGTAGTGAATAGTAGGTCCAATGTGGAATAAAAAATAAAAACACGTTCTAAGTGTAGACTGTATTTATTCCAGGGAAAGGTAAAAAACAGCACTTAACCATACTACAGTCAGTCTGGTATGTCTGCAGACAATCTGCCAGAAAACAACTGGCCAGTAGGCGATAGGCAATGTAAAAAAAAAAATCGGAGCAACAGCCACGAGCAGCAGCAGAAAGGACGCAGGTGATGTCACAGGAAAAACTCCTCCCCCGTACGCACGTTACGTCCAGATTGGACTTCGTCAGCGGTGGGTTCAATCCGGACGTTACGTGCTTACAGGGGAGGAGTTTTTCCTGTGACATCACCCGCGTCCTTTCTGCTGCTGCTCGTGGCTGCTGTGGCATGCTTTTTGTGTGTTTTTTTATTTTAAAATAAAAGCAATTTAGTTTTGGAGTGCTAAAATCACAATGTATATATGGACATATCTGTTCTGCAGTGGTTACTGGGCTGCTTTCAAACTGAACCACAGGTGTAGCGCAGGGCACCTGCGGGTTACCTGCCCTGAGCCATATACTTCTGTTATTACCTGAGGGTTTGGTGCACTTTCACTACACCTGCAGGATATAATAGAAGTCTATGGCAAAGTGCAGCTTACCCGCAGGAAAGCCACAGGTGTACTGCTTTGCACCCTCGGTGTGGGTAAACTGCTGAACATCAGCGTGAAAGCAGCCTTAGGCCCCTTTCACACAATCTGTCCGACCCATTCGGATCCTCCATCTACCTCTATGGAGCGGAAGATGTAAGCCGACTTGAGGGCCTAGAGTAGAGCGGGTTGTGTCCCTGTCTGCTCTGCAGACACAGACCTGTCATGCTCTGGTTCCACTCACTGTGGCCCGCAACCATTTACCAAGTTGCTTAAGTGGCCCTTCAAAAGGTTGGGCACCCCTGATCTACGGCCTGCTTAACTAGTACTATTTGTACCATGACCTGGATGAGAAGCTTCACAAACACAATTCTTTGTTGAATAGGTTCATGCATGTCTGTGATAAACAGTAAGCTTTTCTTTGATAATTATGCTTTTTAGGGTTTGTGTTGATGACAAATTGCAGCTTGCTGTTAGACACATTCAGCCCACCTAAGATCAGTGCAAAGCAATTTTCTGTTATCATTTGACCTGCAATTGACATCCTTTCCTATGTTCATCCTTCTTAGCTGCATTCACCTGCTTCAAGCTGCTTCTGCAGTCTTGCCGACTTATATGGGAGAGAAGCAGTTCTGACATGAACAAAAACGCCTGTCAATTTTTCAGTCATTGACCTCAAATAAAACTAATATGACTCTCAACAGGTAATGATTTCCCCTGATAATCCATAAGTGTTTACTAGGCTCATGTGTACCCGAGCTTTGTACTACTGGTATTCCCTGACAATCTAAGTAAATCAGGCCCTAAGCATATTTACATACATATATAAAATGTATAAATAAGCAAAACCATGTTCCCATTCATCCTGTGTAATTCTCCATACATATTACATTTAGGGCTAGTTCACACCAGAACACGGTGCAGGAAAGGTGCGCTCTGTACGAGTTTCCAGCATGGCAGGTGAACATACTGCCCTTACAAACTGCATGCAATGCCAATGTATTATTCATGGCACCTTTAGGCTGGATTCACACATATGCATTTGTTTGTGCTTTTTGCAGATTTGCACTACAAAACGAGTTCCATAGGAAACAATGTTAAATAGACTGTAGTGCAAATCTGCAAAAAGCACAAAAATTGCATAGGTGTGAATCCAGCCTAAATATTGAATGCAAGCACAGTGCTCTTGAGCGCACAAAATCGCATGATACTGCAGTACCATAAGGTTTGGTGCAGTGTGTTTTGAACAAATAGTGCTTGCTTACTTACTTTTTCCACGGTCCAGTGTGTTTGAGGCTGTAACGGTATGACCCGGGACAAATAGAGACTTTGGAAGGATGAGGGGTACTCCTGTGCCAGCGTCATTAATAACTCTTATGTCTAGGGTCACCTTATGTCCGATAGGGCCATAGGGTGACTGAAAAATTATATCCTAAATTACAGGACAGGGGACATTACTGATAGCTCATATTGCAATTGGAGATATTGCAAAGTGTTGGTTTATTCTATGACTCATCTCTCTGTGTAGACTGTTGACATGTTAAATAAGGTTTGCTCTTGAAAGGCCTTTCATTGGGTGATAACACTGTTTAAAGCCTATTGATGCTCAGAGGTGTGAATACCTTTCATGCAGAGACAGAACGTCTGTCTAAAGATGTGTATTGAGAGGGATTTATTGTGTGATGGTGTTTTGCTTGAATTCTGTTAATGAAAGAACGTGACTTCTCAGGTGGAGTGATTAGATCATGATAATTATAGCCCGGCACCGAGATGTCTGGAATGTTTAGCAATTAGCCATCTGAAGCTGTATTGAAGCCCCCCCAGTGTGTGGGTGGAGAGTTTGATTGTTCCTTTCATGCTTGAACTGTATATAAACTTGAGAGCTAACCATTAAAGTTGTCTTGCATTTGAAACCAGAACAGAGCTGTGTGTCTCGTGTCTGGGGGGAATTCTTATGGGTCGTGTTCGTTTGCCTGATAGTGGAGTGTCGATAAGCTGTCGTGGGTTGATGGAAGGTCGTAAACGGTGGTGACCATTAAAAAGGCCATTGAAATGAATGGGCTGTGAAAAAGCACAGCATGGAAATAAGCGCATGTGAACCGAACATAACAGAGGTTTATCTAACATGGAGAAATTCTGAACATGAAACCAGGAAAGTGGAGAACTCTCACTATTTGAGCCCTGTATAGACAAATGAAGATGGTAGGTCATCTGACTGGCGTTCTCCAAAAAGGGAAATACAAGTTAGAGCTAAACTGACCATTTAACCAATGTAATACAATTGGCACAGTTATTTGAGAAGCATTTGTTTTCATGCTAGGTAAGCTTTATCACACCCAAAAACATATAGCCAATAACACAGCGGGAAGGTGTTCTGTATTTCACAGAGATGAACTGGTCAGGACTGAAAACACTGTTTGAGAGTTTATTTCATCAGATGCGGAGCACACGGGACATTAGAAGCTCTCTGGATTTCTGGCAGCAACAATAGGTATTGTTTTAAATACTTTCAATTGTAAATTTAACATACAAAAAAAATCCCATCAAAAAACGTTTGAGCCAAAAAAAACTTCCCATGACATAATCAGTCTTTAAAGAAATTCCAGAAGATAGACCAATTTAGCAAATAGAGAGACTTGATACCCCACATTACACTTTTCTATTATGACGCAATGAAAGTCCTTCAAACAACAGCAATATTCAAGGGCAGTAAGATTACAGGCCGAGGAAAAAGCTTTGAACAAAGCCAACAGAAGGGTAAATGCTGGAAATGGTATTGGAATATATTTACCTTAGTCATACCAGGCTTCTTTTAGAGCAGAGTACTAAAGACAAAAGGGCCCATATATGAGGAATAAGGTTCGTATATCACCCTATTCACCACCCCCTAGTTAAAACAAGTACTTAACCCTTGCAGTGGATAGGGGGGCGGTTTTGTTTCCATGGAATTCAGCTTTAACAAACAGTCAGCAAGGGAAATCCTTGTGTTCTTAGATAATGCCAACAGTCTTGAAATCTAGGCCTAAATCTAAGAAGCAAAATTGTAATTTTAAATTATTAGTTATACTTTCCAACATGATCCATTTTACCCAGCAGACACTGATCTGCTCCTGTTACTCCCACGTGATCTACGTTTGCAGTAGCTTGTGGTAAAAGCTTCAAGGCACAATTACTTTAGTCTTTAGTCCTGGATGTTTATACTACAACAGTCTTCTTACTTTACTTGCTTCATATTTTTTAAACCCTATATGCTAACACACACACTGAAAATACAGTCGATCAGTGACGTTACATAATCTTCCGTCACAGTCCCATGTATCTAAAGCCTCTGTTGCTGTCCTTACTTGTTCATGTTGCAGTTCAGTGTCTGCAGGATCTATCCGCTGTTTTGCATTGGGGTCCCATCCTCTTCAACTATGCAGCTGCTTTCCAGCTTCCCAGAAACCTACCTAGGATTTTTGCAGTCTGAGGCCTTGTACACACAACCGTTTTCCTTGACAAAATCCATCAAGGAACTTGGTGACAGAGCTTTTTTGCCGAGGAAAACGGTCGTGTGTATGTTTTTCGTCAAGAAAACTGTTGTGGATTTCGACGAAAAAAAAAAAGAGAACAAGTTCTCTTTTTTCTCATTGTGAGTCTCAATTTCCTCGTCGTGTTTCTCGTCGGGCTGGTTTATGACGAGAAACACGTTGGCGCGTATGCTTAGAAACCCGCGCATGCTCAGAATAAAGTATGAGACGGGAGCGCACCTTCGGTAAAAGTAGCGTTTGTAATGGAGATAGCACGTTCGTCATGCTGTAACAGACTGAAAAGCACAAATCGTCTCTTACCAAACTTTTACTAACACGCGGTAACATGAGATTAGCAAAAGCAGCCCCAAGGGTGGCGCCAGTGGAATCGAACTTCCCCTTTATAGTGCCGTCGTACGTGTTGTACGTCACCGCGTTTGAGAACGACAAGATTTTGTCTTGACAGTGTGTATGCAAAGAAAGCTTGACAAGATTCTCGACAAGCCTGACAAGGAACTCGTCGAGGAAAACAATGTTTCTTTTACAACAAGTTTCTCGGTCATGTGTACGAGGCCTTAGTGTTTAGAAGTTCTTCCATTCCCCTCCAGTTCTTAGCAAGAAGCGATGCTGGACATTTGTTCTTTAAGGTCATGCCTGTGAAAGCTATTTGAACCTCCTAAGTACACTTGGAAGTTGCCTGAGCAAAGACCTACATGACTCGTGATATCTGTTCAACTTCTGATACCATTTACAACCTCTGCCTGTTCTTCAGGATCGGTTTCCACTTGCCCTGATTCTTTTCCTGTTAGACTACAAACTTGCCTGCTGATTTTGTACCACTCTTCATCTTTGCCTACAAACTTGTCTGCTGATTTTGTACCACTCTTCGTTTTTGCCTGCGGTCAGCTTTTGCCAGTCTGAGCGAAAGCAAGGGCCACAACGTGGGAACTGTCCACAGCGCGATCCATCATCCTTTGCTCTAGTAAATGGCAGGTGGTTCCCTAGACCTCAAGTCTTGTCCCTCTTTAAGGCCTGCATTCACCTAGCAACACAGAGGTTCCACTGCATCCATGACATCTACCAACAGTAAATAGCAACCACCCCAACTTATAACTTGCTACTGGCTATCCTATATTCCCAAATTATTTTATTGTTGGACAGTGGCATTACTAGAACATTCAGGGCCCAGTGCTAGAAACTATGAAGGGTCCCCCTGACCCCAGACCAGGGCTCTTACCTCCGAGCCCAGTAGCGGAACATCCGGGCCTAGTCACAAGTGTGACCTTTGTACTTCCACCTTTTTTGTTACAATATTAATTTTTTATTATGTATTAGGCCTCGTACACACGACCGTTTTCCTCGACAGAATCCATCAAGGAACTTGGTGGCAGAACTTTTTTGCCGAGGAAAACGGTCGTGTGTATGTTTTTCATCGAGAAAACTGTCGTAGAACTCGATGAGAAAAAAAAGAACACGTTCTCTTTTTCCTCGTCGGGAGTCTCAATTTCCTCGTCGTGTTCTTTGTCGGGCTGGTTTTCGACGAGAAACACGTTCGTGTGTATGCTTAGAAACCCGCACATGCTCAGAAGGGTGGCACCAGTGGTAGCAAACTTCCCCTTTATAGTGCAGTCGTACGTGTTTTACGTCACCGCGTTTGAGAATGAGGAGATTTGGTCTTGACAGTGTGTACGCAAAGAAAGCTTGTCAAGTTTCTCGACAAGCCTGACAAGGAACTCGTCGAGGAAAACGATGTTTTCATTTACGACAAGTTCCTCGGTCGTGTGTACGAGGCCTTACAGTACACAATGACACATTTACTGCTCTCCATCCTGACAGATCCCCCAGCCAGGGGGAGAGGACAGGGGGAAACCCGGTAGAGCTGTGGGGGACAACGGGGGGGAGGGGTGGTCTGAAAAGAGCATGGGGGCAGCAGAAAGAAGCTGGATAGGAGAAGTGGTGGGGACAGCTGCATATAGAGGAACCAATCCTGCAAAGGAAAATGGGTGGCATTGGTTCCTCTATATACAGCCACCCCCACCACTCCACTGTACACGGGTCCCCGGCATGTAGGTATGCCCCTGTAGTTGGGATAATCCCACCCTAAAAGACAGAAATAAGGTTCTAATTTTAAAGTGCTTCTAAAGGCAGAAGGTTTACCTTAATGCATTATTTGTATGGTCGACATATTTTTTTAGTGCTAACCCTTTTAGGAGGATATATACATATATTCATTCATTTATTGTTACTAATTTCTATCTTCAGTTGATTGGCTTTCTAAAATTAGCCTTGTTTGCTGGTTCAAAGAAGCTCCAGTACAGTCCACATTCAACAAAATGAGACCACTGCACCATTTATTGATTAATGTATGCCTTTTTTATTCAATTTCCTGCACTGACATTGTTTGCAGGTATGCTGTAAAGGCATTTATTCATGCACAGATTTTCTACAGAGAAAATATGTTTTACACCTTCTCTTCCAATAATCAGTGTGAATATGGGCCACAGCCAATTTTCCCATAATAGTTACCGGTATGTACTAGGATCCTGTTTGGACAGGATAAAAAACACAAACATCTCAGAGCCACATCGGCATACGTATATGGCTTTTAAACAACCGCCCATTGTCCCTCTAAAAACATGTGTTGTTGGCACCTACAGTACCTGAATTACATGTTTGTAAGAGCTGGACGTTACAAGGAAACCTCTGCAATTACCTGCAATCATAATCTCCATTTGAAGATATAGGAGCAATGTCACTTGAGAAACCTGGCAAAACAGAAAAATTCTTAATAGAAAGCATATTTCTCTAATGGATACTTGTGCACTATTTAAAAAAATATCACCAATTGAAAGCCACTAAACTGAAAGAAGAGTTCAGGATAGAAGATCAGTCTTCAGAGTCTGCATACTTGTTATAGGGCTGTCATCCTGAACTGTGGAGGTGTTTACATGCCGTTGTTGCAATGCCCCGCGCCTGCAGAATAGTTTACCTGACATGTGGTGATCTGAGGGCGGCAAGCCCACCAAATGCTACACCCTCAAGATAATGGAGAAGCACCGCAACTGTGCGCAATGCGTCACACTGCTTTCTCACCACCTGTCAGTAGCCTCTGAAGCACGATCTGAACGCAGGACTGGGCTTCAGAGGAAAGGGAGATTTAGACACAAATCTAAATCTATTCTAAATTGTTAAAATATTTCCTATTGGTCAATATTCAATTACATACCAGCAATGTCAAATGAAAAATTCATGCTTTTACCAATGTTTTTTTAGTCCAAAGAACTTTACAGACCAGATGAAGCATCAAGTATCCTATGGCAATGACCCATGCTTTCATATTCAAATTTGTTGAAAATCAGAAGAGATGGTACTAAAACCAAAAGTCTGGATCTTATCGTGTACTGGTACCTCTACTGTGCACAAACCACATCAGCCAAGTACTAATCTGAAATGGAACTAACATAACTTTTTAACAATTTCAATCACAAGAATCAAGTTGAATGCACATAATTGAAACAACAAACATTTTTTCTTCTTGGCTTGATCCTTTATTTAATCTGAAGGACAACCATAAGTAAACTAATATGTTACCTCCTGTGGTCATTCTTGACATATCCCAGGTTACTGAGTTCTCAAGCCAACCTTTGAATTTTACTTACTACAGGATTTCGTCTTACTTTGCTGAGCAATTAAAATGTATTACTAAACCCAGTAAAATGAAAATAATTCACCTGCCCCACCCCCGCAGTGCCCACAGCTTAAAGAAAGTATTTTTACATTAAAATACTGCCACTATATACCTTCTTGGCTGATCTGTATACCGTGGTCACGTGATAAATTGCAGGGTCTGCCCGAGTGCTGAGTGTTCAAGTAGGAGGAGATTTCCACTAGAGCCTGTGTCCTCATGCGTCCTCATGCTGTTATGGGAGGAGGATCATCCATCAATCAAGATGTGACATCCCACCCACTGTGTTCTTTTTTAGTTACTGGACATGGAGGAAGAGGTGGGAGGGACTGGGCTGTCATTTAGGATCTGTATACACGCCCCAAAAGTGTGATGTCAATACCATGTGACCTGAACAGCTCACCTCAACAAGGAAATTGTCTAGCCAGCAATAGAGACCAAACTGAGCATGTGCAAGGGGCCACTGATCGAGCAGCTTTTAGCCAACAGAATGGTTGAACAGAAGTTAATCGGTACATCGACTTCTGTTCAACGGCAGTGGCAGTACATGGATCTAAATTCTATATACCTGCAACCTCTTTGCAGCCACATTCAACCTACTTGCATACACTCTGGTGATGGCTACATGGTATTTCTCAGGACAGGTTTCTTGATGGTGACAACAGTGGACGATGCCTGTATAATTTGCGTAAAACAACCTCTTGCAGTCTGCATTGGAAGCCCATGTGACAGAGTGACAATGCAAAAACGCAACTGGGAGACAGTAACAAAGCATCGTCATTTATAACAGGGAGTTGCTGTACAGGAGCACCAGGTATTCTCCTGTCACTCTCTTTACTCTCTGAATCATTCAAATCAATATGTAAACCTTTTTTTTTTTACTTTTAACCGCTTAAGACCCGGACCAAAATGCAAGTAAAGGACCTGGCCAGTTTTCGCGATTCGGCACTGCGTCGATTTAACTGACAATTGCGCGGTCGTGCGACATGGCTCCCAAACAAAATTGGCGTCCTTTTTTTCCCCACAAATAGAGCTTTCTTTTGGTGGTATTTGATCACCTCTGCGATTTTTATTTTTTGTGCTATAAACAAAAATAGAGCGACAATTTTGAAAAAAATGCAATATTTTTTAATTTTTGCTATAATAAATATCCCCCAAAAATATATAAAAAAATAAATTTTTTCCTCAGTTTAGGCTGATACGTATTTTTCTACCTATGTTTGGTAAAAAAAATCGCAATAAGCGTTTATCGATTGGTTTGCGCAAAATGTATAGTGTTTACAAAATAGGGGATAGTTTTATTACCTTTTTATTAATAATTTTTTTTTTTACTACTAATGGCGGCGATCAGCAATTTTTTCTCATGACCGCGACATTATGGCGGACACATCGGAAATTTTGACACATTTTTGGGACAATTGTCATTTTCACAGCAAAAAATGCTATAAAAATGCATTGTTTACTGAGAAAATGACAATTGCAGTTTGGGAGTTAACCACTAGGGGGGCTGAAGGGGTTAAGTGTGACCTCATATGTGTTTCTAACTGTAGGGGGGCGGGGCTGCACGTGTGACATCATCAATCGTGCTTCCCTATATCAGGGAACACACGATCAATGACAGCGCCACAGTGAAGAACGGGGAAGCTGTGTTTACACACAGCTCTTCTCGTTCTTCACCTCCAGGGACCGATCGCGGGACTCCAGCGGCGATCGTGTCCGCGGGTCACGTTGCCGCGGTCACAGAGCTTTGGACCGGGCCGCGTGCCATTCTGCCGACGTATATGTGCAGGAGGCGGTCCTTAAGTGGTTAAGCTTTGATTCTGCAACCTGTCTGCAGCTTTTCTCTGCTGCCGACTGCTGAGACAAGGTGGGAGAGAAGATGAGGGGAGTGCTGTAGCTGCATGAGAAAAGTGATGGCTACATAACATGGCCTAATGGGCCAAATTCGGCCCATGGGCCTTGTGTTTGACACATGTGCCTTAGGGTATATACAGTTGAATCCAAATGTTTACTTTGAAAAAAAATTGATATCAGTTTATTTGCTTTGATTAAATAAAACTGAATTCCAAGTATGGATTTTGTTTGCATAATTACAAAGGTCAAGCTTGGACCAAAGTAACCATAGAAAAAAAAAAAACACATACCTGGAATTCAGCTTTAAGGGTTAGGCCTCGTACACACGACCGAGAATCTCGTCGTAAAAGAAACGTTGTTTTCCTCGACGAGGTTCTTGTCAAGCTTGACGAGAATATTTTCAAGCTTTCCTTGCATACACACTGTCAAGACAAAATCTCGTTGTTCTCAAACGCAGTGACGTACAACACGTACGACGGCACTATAAGGGGTAGTTTGATTCCACTGGCGCCACCCTTGGGGCTGCTTTTGCTAATCTCATGTTACTGCGTGTTAAAGGAACACTAAAGTTGAAAAAAAATGTTTTTGTAAAATAACAAACATGTTATACTTACCTCCACTGTGCAGCTCGTTTTGCACAGAGTGTCCCCGAACCCTGTCTTCTGGGGTCCCTCGGCAGTTGTCTCGACTCCTCCTCGCAAGAGCTTTCCACCTTCATGCGAGTGAGCTTGCATGGTGGAAAGATTTTGCGGGCACGCTCCCGTGATACAGCGTTGGGCATAGCCGCCGACTGTATCACTCGGTCCCGCCCCCCGGCGTCATCGGATGCGATTGACAGCGCTGCTATCAATCTGTCCAGCCTAGCCAATCAACATCCAAGCTGGGAACCGAAGAGGATCACAGGGACGCAAGGGGTGAGGTAAGTAAAACGGGGGGGGGGGGGGCTCTACCGTCGGATGTTTTGTCACCTTAATGCCGGTGAAAAAACATTTACCTTTACAACCCCTTTAAGTAATAATTTGGTGAGAGACAATTTGCACTTTTCGGTCTGTTACAGCGTGACGAATGTGCTATCTCCATTACGAAAACTACTTTTACCGAAGGTGCGCTCCCGTCTCATACTTTATTCTGAGCATGCGCGGGTTTCTAAGCATACACACGAACGTGTTTCTCGACGTAAACCAGCCCGACGAGAAACACGACGAGGAAATTGAGACTCCCGACTAGGAAAAAGAGAACATATTCTCTTTTTTTCTCGTCGAGATCCACGACAGTTTTCTCGACGAAAAACATACACACAACCGCTTTTCTCTGTAAAAATGATCTGCCAGCATTTTTCTTGATGGATTTTGCAGAGGAAAACGGTCGGTCGGAGTGTGGCAAGCAGAAAGTAGAAGAAATATAGCAGAACTATGGTTAATATTTTTTTTTCTCCCATAGTGATCAAAACTCTAATTCTGCACACAGCAAAAGGCTCTTTGTTATTATATAGGATTTATATGCCGCCAACAGTTTACACTTTACAAAATAAAATTTTCGCTTTACAAAAAAGAGGGAGACGGTTCAGTTACAATACAATTCAATACAAGAGGGATCACCCTACTTGTGAGAGCTTACAATCTACTTTAAAGAAGAATTGGTACAATGTAACTACAGTATGTCTAAAGCCTGGCTTCGCTGCCCTGCTTCTCCACTTCGTCCAATTAGAAAAAGCTTTACATTAATTCAGAAAATGTAAAGCATTCTGAGAATGAAGCCCATGCTGAGCAACTGACCTCCTGTGTTCTGAATGCATCAGGCCAGCCACTCAGCAAGGGACCTGGAAGCATGTGGAGATCACTGAGGTAACAAGGTCTACTGCAGTGATTCCCCGCTTCCAGGGGCATCAACCAGGTATAGTATATACATAGTTACATTGGTCCAAGCTAGATCAATGTAACTATGTAAAAAATATACCATGCCTGGAATTCATCTTTAAATTTGGCAAACAGACAGTATACTGTATGTGCAATTATTTTGCCTGTAAAGGAATATTTCAACAATGAAATAGCTTAAACATACAGCAGTTTACTAATTAGAGTAACATGTTTAACCTTGTCTGTTTGTATTCAGCCTAATAAAACCAAATTAAAATGAATTCACACAGCCTGGGTGCCCAGGCCCAGACTAGCAAAGCCAAATTTTTAAATCCTCCAGAGCTACTTTGATGAAGTACATTTATTCCTATCTTTCTTCAATTTCCTATCTTTCATAAGAAAAAAGCACTTGAACTTTTCTATCCGTGTGCAAGACTGCAGTCTGTTGAGCAATAAAAGTGAGATCATGAGATGAATTTTACTGTGCTTTGGGTAAAATACATTTTAGTAGTCTGGAATTCTTTACACAACCCATTTAGGAAGTGACAATTCAATGACATTTTCCCAAAACCGAAACTTGGGACTTTATGTAAGTAAGCAGCCAGGCTTTTTATCATTAAAAATGTCACTTGGGTAAGGAAAAGATAATAAAGATCAGTCACAAACAGGAAACAAGAAAGAGCTACAATGGTGTGGCTGGATTTCATTATTTAAAGGTGTAAAATAGCAATGCAGGCAAATCTTGACCCGTTACCCACATGTCTATAAAGCTTTGTTTATACCAAAACACGCATTATTACCTACCATGACCTGTGTCCTAACACAAGATAACACACTGTGGGTACGTGTTGTGATAAAGTGCATTGCAAATCATCTGCACCTCAATGCACATATACAGTGCTCTACAATGCACCCGCATTATAGCCCACTGCAACATGCATACAGTTTATGGTTCTGTCTATTGCATTGCCCTGTGCTGAAGAACAATAAACAGGACTGACATGTATGGACAAACCATTCACCTTGTGCAGATTTGCAAAAAATACATGCATTGCAGTGCACTTATGTTATATTGTTAATGGGCCCCTTTCACACGGGCGGAACGGTCAGGTCCACCTGTCAGTTTTTTAGGCGGACCTAAGCTGCACCAGCCAGCTAAACTCTGGCTGGTGCATCAACGGCCCATGCGCTGTGAAGGACCCGGCTGAAGGTTCGGCAGACGCTGCCGGACCTTGGCGGAAAGAATACTCGTTGTGTCATCAGCCACTTACAGCACCGGAGCCGTGAACCGGGAAGAAACGCAGAGGGCAAAATTGTCAGCTCCATCAGCGTGGACTGAGACGCGATAGGGGGACCTCGTTCTAAGGCGAGTATTTTATAATGAGCTAGTGTGCAGTGCATACTAGCTCATTATGCCTTTTCCTTACAGGGTTTTTTCTTGTGTGTGTGTTTTTTTTCCCCCCATGTGCGTGTATACAACCTCTTTAAACCACATATATAAACACACAGCATGAGGATAACTGCTTATCATAGTAAGCAATATCTAAATAATCTTCTGAATAGACCTTGCTGTTTGCGTTCCACAGAATCATTAATGAAGTCATTGAAAACCATCTATAAATATGCAAATTTCTGATATCTGTATTTCTTATGATATGATTATTTATTTTATTTGATAGATTCTACAAAATGACAAAGCAAGGCAACTTAAAGGGGTTGTAAAGGTACGATAAATGTTTTTTCACCTTAATGCATTATGGTGAAAAAACATCCGACGGTACCGCACCCCCCCCCCCCCAAAGCCCCGTTTTACTTACCTCACCCCTCAAAAGTCCCGCGCGTGTCCTCGTGATCCTCTTCGGTTCCCAGCCTGGCCATTGATTGGCTAGGCTGGACGGATTGATGGCAGCGCAGCCATTGGCTGGCGCTGCTGTCAATCACATCCGATGACGCGGCTAGCCAGGGGCGGGGCCGAGTGCTACAGTCGGCGGCTATGCCCACCACTGTATCATGGGAGCGTGCCCGCAAAAGCTTTCCACCATGCGAGTTCGCTCGCATGAAGGTGGAAAGCTTTTGCGAGAAGGAGCCGAGACAGCCGCCGAGGGACCCCAGAAGACACAAATCGGGGCCACTCTGTGCAAAACGAGCTGCACAGCGGAGGTAAGTATAACATGTTTGTTATTTAAAAAAAAAACATTTTTGCCTTTAGTGTTCCTTTAATGTTATTACAAAAATAACTGGTTTGTTGAAAATAAATCTGTCAAGACTGAACAGCCCTTGCTAACTTGCTTTCGGGGGAGCATGGTTCTTAGCTAATACCTTTTTTCTTGTTTAACCATTTGCCTACTGGGAATATTTACCCCCTTGCTGCCAATTTTCAACTTTCAGCGCTGTCTCACTTTGAATGACAATAACGCAGTCACGCAACACTGTACCCAAACAAAATTATATTTTTTTCACACAAATAGAGCTTTATTTTGGTGGTATTTAATCTCCACCGGGTTTTTTTTTGTTTATATAAAAAAAACTCTTTCATAGTTTGTAATAAAATTTAGAAAACAGGTAATTTTTCTCCTTCTTTGATGTGCGCTGATGGGGCTGCACTGATGGGCACTAATGAGGAGGCACTAGTGGGCAATGATAAGGCGGCACTGATAGGTGGCACTAATAGGCAGCACTGGTAGGCAGTACTGATGAGGAGGAATGGATGGGCGTTTATTGGCAGCACTGGTGGGCACAGATTGGCAGCACTGGCGGGCACTGTTGGCACTGCACTGATAATCAGGACACGAATAATCAATGCCCTTATTACCAGTGTACATGTCCCTTTTAGAGAAGCCGGTTACCAGCTCTCTTCTCCTCTCCTCATGCCGTCAGCATGAAGAAAGAAGTGCAGATAACCAGCTTTTATTTACATCCGTGACCAACTGTGATTGGACACAGCTGATCATGTGGTAAAGAGCCCCTGATTGGCTTTTTGCCTCAATCTGTGATCAGCAGTGTCCTCCAGACACCTTGAAGAACTAGTGGTTATGGCCCATTTACACTCTTGGGTTCCAAAGCAGCGGTTGCCAAGCAGTTGTCCATAGACCACTGATGGTCCATGAGAAAATGTTGGTGGTCCCCAGGGGTTCTGCCACAAATTAACATTGTGGCACATGTATACCACCCAATGTTGTTTCCAGTGTTGTTCTCAATGCATGCTGACAGTCAATCCTGTCAGCGCACATTGATACCGGATGCCTCCCCTGTTGTTCTGACTCCTGAGGACTCAGAGGGAGGTGTCGGGAGTAGTGCAGAGAGTAGCAGAAGGTGAAGAAGGAGGGGGCTTCCAACAGCAATGCTGATTACAGACAGTGGAAGGGAGCACGCAGCTTGAGCACATGGCTGGATAAGTAGGTGAGATCCAATGATGGGTCTGTGTAAGGCAGCAGTGTGATGCAGACTCTGGGGCAGAAAAATGCAATGCAGCTATCACTGGAAAGCAAGTTTGTAGACAAGAACTGACTGCAAATAGCCTGCAGAAAACCAGCAGATGCAACAAAGGATAAAAAAAAATTAAAACAAGTATTTTATTTACAATCATTAAGGAGTTGTTTATGACACACAATGATTTAGCACCTGTCATTCAGTTAGAGTCGGTTCACACTGGGGCGACTCGTCAGGCGGCTGAGCCGTCTGACGAGTCGCGTCCCATTCTATGCAATAGAACAGTTCTAATAGGAGCGACGCAAGTCGCTCCGACTTAGAAAAAGGTTCTTGTATGACTTCGGGGGTGACTCAGGGCGTTTTGCATTGACTTCTATACAGAAGTCATTTTGCTAATCGCCTCTGAAGTTGTCTTCAGGACGACTTGCAGAGTCGGCCACAAAGTCGTGCCGCCCCAGTGTGAACCGGCTCTTAGGGTTTGCATCTACCATTTAGTTAGGGTTTGCAATTAGGCCTCATTCACACAGATGTATGTACAGTATGTGTACACCGTTGTGAAAGGCCATCTTTGTCCACATGGGATACATAGGTGTTCCATGTATTCGTGTGCAGGCAGTCCCATTCACATCTATTGGGACGCAGCAGCTCCACGAATAAAGATGTTGTTTAATATCTGACACCTGTGTGAATGAGGCCTTAGTGACCAAAGATACACTCATGTGAATGAGGCCTTAGTGACCAAAGATACACTTGTGTGAATGAGGCCTTAGTGACCACAGATACACTCATGTGAATGAGGCCTTAGTGACCACAGATACACTCATGTGAATGAGGCCTTAGTGACCACAGATACACTCATGTGAATGAGGCCTTAGTGACCACAGATACACTCATGTGAATGAGGCGTTAGTGACCACAGATACACTCATGTGAATGAGGCCTTAGTGACCACAGATACACTCGTGTGAATGAGGCCTTAGTGACCACAGATACACTCATGTGAATGAGGCCTTAGTGACCACAGATATTAATTGGTTTGTGCAAAAAAGTTATAGCATCTACAAAATAGGTGATAGATTTATGGCATTTTTTTTCTTTTACTAGTATTGGCGGCGATTTGCGATTTTTTACTGTGACCGTGACATTGCGGCGAACACATCGGACACTTTTGACACGTTTTTGGGACCATTCACATTTATACAGCGATTAATGCTATAAATATGCATTGATTACTGTGTAAATTTGACTGGCAGGGAAGGGGTTAACCACTAGGGGGCGAGGAAGGGGTTAATATGTTCCCTAAGGTGTGTTCTAACTGTAGGGGGAGGGGACTCTCAAGGGGAGGAGACCGATGTGTGTTCCTCTGTACTGAGAACACACATTGGTCTCCTCACCGCTGACAGGAGGTGGATCTGTGTGTTTACACACACAAATCCACACTCCTGCCGTGATTACCGGCAATCGCAGGAACCCGGCGGTAATCACGGCCGCCGGGCACCCGCGCCAGGTCACGAGCACTGCCGCGGGCGCACGCCCTAGATAGCCGGGAACACAGGACATCATATGACGTCCACCCAGATCGGCGAGGGGTTCCTGCCGCTGTCATTTCCCTATGACGCGGTATGGAAGTGGTTAAATAAAAAGTCATAACAGATTCCATATTTTTATCCTGACGGGTTCCTTTTGCCAATATGATTATAAACAAATTAATTGATATTCTATTTACATAATTTACTAATCATTACCTTTACAGCTGTCTGAAATGACACAGTTGGGCAAAGGTTACTGGAAAGTTAACCTGTCTAATTTGAAATTAGCTAAAGGTATGGCAAAACTGATTTTTTTTCTGTTTTGTTTTTAAATATTATTGGAATGGGAATATAACAGCTTCTCATTGTGTTATGTCATTATGCTATCAAACTGACCACACAAAAATGATTTTTCAAGTGAAGTGATCCTGTGCAACATAAAGATCCTATTAAAATGCGAGACCAAAAAAACACACATGTAGAATTCAGATGTCTTTCAGAACAGTCTGCAAACCAACTGATGGGTTTCGTAGGTGTCAGGGCACTTGAATTATTACTGAAATGTCATATCTGAATTGGCAACTCCTTTCAAAGATGCAAGCTCCAGGGCTGTCAATTTGAACCTTGCTAATAATGTAGAACAAGCATGCAGTTAGTAAAACCTGAATACAATTTGAACTCCTGTTTTGCTTGTTTCAGGTTAGTGAATTATGAGGTCAGAATCAGATTAGGCCTTATGATTAAGCACCTATGAGTGTGAAACATGTCAAGGCGATATCTGATATCTATTGGATTTGCACCTAATCGTTTAAATACATTTCCTGACTGCTCCTAGTGGTTTTACAGATTTTTTTTTCTATTTTTTCATTTGTTGTCAAATTTCCAATTTCCCTATAAGGCCAGTTCACACCACATGCAGTCCAGTGCATTTTTTTCTGCATCTGAAAAAGCATGGAACGTGGATTATATGGTTTCCAGTGGTATATTTCACACACGTGCGGTCAGTTCCATTTCCAGAAAAAAAGTAGAACGTGCTGTATTTTTACTGCACTGGACTGTACCGCGGTAAAAAGCATTGATAAAAAAACGCACTGGAATGCATCAAAAACGCACCGGACCCCAGTACAGTGAAAAGACGTTTTTAAGGAAGCAACTTATTCACATCATTTCCTTAAAGCGAACCTTTACCCAAAATGAAAGTGCCGCTCATCCTCAGACCCCCCCCCCCCCACACCTGTAACACATTTTAAGCTTTTTTTGGGGGGGGGGTACTTTTTTTTTTTGTTGGCAGGTATCCACCCCCACTTCCTTAATCCTTGCCTAGGTGAGAATGACGTGTGCTTGTCACATGTTCCAGGAAGCTGTAGAACCAGTCTCCCTGCACTGCTAAGCCTTTAGAAAGCCACAGTCAGCTCCCAAATCCCTGATGGAGGTATTAGAGATTAAAAGCCCAGCAAAGATTTTGCTCTGGAGAAGACGGCGCTGGACTTCATGGACTGTTTCTTCGAAGTCAACTAAGTTTATGTTTCTTAAAAGTCTATTTTTTCACAACCCAAGTAAATAGTTCCTCATAGGTTTTAAAACTCGTTTATGTCTACAATAAACTGACAGAATACAAGGTGACTTTATCATTCTTTGGCACATGATCAAACACTTGTAGTATCATTCTCTCACCTGCCATACACTGCTGGGCACTAGGTTGCTGCCTATCTGAAAACAGCTCCCTTCCGTGTTACTGATATAGATAAATGTGCCAAAAATGTCCTAACTACTAGATTATTTCTTGTACTTACGTCGGTATACCCTGGTTATATTTTGAGTTTTTTTTATACTCTATAAATCGTCGGATTGTGTCAAGGCTTAAAAGAGAATTCTGGGATTTTTTTTTATCACATAATCATACTTACCTAGGTGGATGCAGCATCAGTCCAATGCTACATATGTCCCCTGCTGCCTCTTCACTGAGAACCGAGCCACCAAACACCGCCGATGGCTCGGTTCTCTCACCTCCCCGAGCAGAGAGCTGCTGATTGCCTCACTGTGAGGCTGAGATGCCTATCAGTCCAGGCACCTGGCGGATCCAGACTCCCAGAGTCAAGATGATGCAGTGCCGGGAATGACATTGATGACATCAGCGGAAAGCGGACTTCAGACCGTTCTCCGCTGAAAACGGGTCACAGGAGTGCAAAACGAATTACACTCCTGTGACCCAGAGGATAAGCCCAGCCGAATGAGCCCAGGCTGGACTTCTCCTTTATCCAAATACTTTCAGTGGACTTTTACTGTTCATAGCATGATTAAAGTGTAGCTTATCTGCTGCTTTAGAGCCATGAAACAACTATTCAAAATCTCACAAGGCAGTCTCTAAGACATCTAAGGCAGCCCATACACAGGGCCGTCTTAATATTGATTTGGACCCTGGGCAAAAAAAATTCTTGGGGGGCCTCCCACACATAGACTTGTGGCCCATACACATGATCTGAAAATCGGACGAAAATACCGCTTTTGAAGCGATCATACGATTATCGGAAACGTTAGGACAGAGCTTTCGAGAGCCGATCACACTTCATCCAATATTATTAGATCAGACAAACACGAAAAAATTTCTCGCCAGATTGTACGATTTATGAACATCACTTCCGATTTTTTTTATTCTGTCGTACGAGAATTTTCATAACTTTGCAGGATGACTGCCACTGCTTTATTCATTTTCCCCACTGCTGACAGAAGAGTGATGGAGAAAAAATCCACACACGGTCCGCTCTGTGTGATTGATCTCCACGCTGCTAAACCAGAGAAGGCGGGGGGGCACGAGCGGGGAACACAGAGAGCCACTCTGTCTCACTTCCTGTCACAGCGATTCGGGTCCTGACAGAGGGAGAAGCGCAACTTGTGGGCTCTGGTACATTCAGCCCATGGCTGTACCTCTCTGGGGGGGGGCTACATTTTCTACACCTGGAAAGATATTTGCGGGCAGCTCAGGCTCAAAGGGCAGATGCTTTGGGCCACACAGCAATGACTGGGCCCAGGGCAGCTGTCCCTTTTGCCCCACGTTAAATATGGCCTTGCCCATACATGCTTAATTTTTTTGTTCAAACAGTAGGTTGAAAAGAAAAAAATTGCCAATTATCTAATTTACAGACTCGATGTGCTGAGTTATTGTATTCTGAGAGTGAGGATACTTCCCTGTCGTCAAAAAATCATGATCAGTGCTGCCAGCTTTAGCCAGCAGCACTGATTGATCAGGAAAAACCCAACAGGCTGGTTGCACTTGACTGATTTACTTCTGTACAACCAGCTCGCCCATACATAAAGACCTTTCTGAAGAAGTCCGGAATTGGACAATACATGTAAAAGGGGCAGTGCTTATACACTGTTGATGTCATCACGTTAGCCACGAACCTCCAGCATACTCAGTGAGTGATTAGCTGAGCGCTTTGGTATCTGTTAGGCTAAATTCCAGCAGTGTTATGATGCAATGATTTTATCACGCAACCTGAATGCTTTTAACCTCGGTCGTATTTAAACATCAGCGAGCGATATGCAAGTATTTTGTCTTTTATATGTACTGTGCATGCTGCAATATTTTATCTAAGAGCTAGATGATATCTTGGAGTGCACTGAGGAGAGCAGATCGGTATCCTGCTTTCCCTTAATGGGACATATGCGCTTCTGACCTCTGTATGTATGCGAGGTGCTTTCTATAAGGTGAGTGTTTTGGTAAACTACAGGGTGAACAGTGCACAGTGGGAACACTTGAAGGGGGAGCTGTCACAGACATCTGCACTTGGAAGGGGGCTGGATTACAAAGTGTTATTCACAATAAATTGTGGCTGTAATTTCATGGACTTTTCTGATTTGTTGGGACTCTTTAATACTGATGCACTTTATTTGTATATTACAGTATATGTATACCCATCTCAGAATTCATGTATTGTTTAGTTGCTGTTGAATTCTTAATACAGTAAGTCCCCTACTTACGAACGAGTTCCATTCTGGGAGCTTGTTAGTAAGTTCAACTTGTTTGCCGGCAAAGGCTGAGAGCACTGATCAGTGTGATCTGCCAGAACACAAAAGCACAGCAGGGGAGATCGCTGCACAAACATTGCTTGTGTTGGTACGGCGATCTGTCACAACTAAGTGTGTGTGCACCCAGCTTCAGGATTGGTCATGCGAACACATGTTAACATCTTTGAAGGCTCGCAAGTTGAATGTTCCTATGTAGGGGACTTACTGTATACACAAGTTGATCAAATTAAAATAACTAAAATTAATGCACTTTTTGTGTTATTTGATCATACATGGATCGAAAATGTATCCAGCTGAACTGCTCTTATTGCTATTCATGCTACGATAGCTTAAGGGCCATCCTCGAAGGCACGGGTACTGATATAACCCTTTAAATCCAGTAGCATGCTAATGCATGGTAATCCATGCTGCCTTTTGTGTGCACTGGAAGGCAGCAGTTCCAATGCACTGGAAACAGTGCATCTCACTGTTTACTTTTTTTTGGGGGGGGGGGGGGGCAAGCTTTAGGAGCAAACCACTGCAGCATGGTGGTGTGATTTGACATGATAGGGGACAAAGCTTTTTGAATTGTCTATTGGAACTGCACTGGGAAAGGCTGCTCAACACCGCTCAATGCATCTGGTGTGAACCCTTAGGATCCAAACTGTGGAAGAGACTTATCTCAGGTACCTAAAAAAAAAAAAATTTCAAAGTATAACTAGAGCCAAAGCTTAACAATTGCTCTAGATGAGTCTGGGAAAGGTAAGAACCTGTGTTAGGTTTTTCCTGTTGTTTGTGTCTTGTGTATTTGTGACCACTTGTACCGGGACAGGACATGGTCTTTATAGTTTAGTCAGCTTTACAGTAATGCAAATTATTTTAAGTTCTGCTATTTAAAGTGTATTTCCAGGTATGGATACTTTATACATAGTTACATTTGGTCATACTTGCATTGGTTTAAGCTGGACCAATGTAACCATGTATAATATATTCATACTATATTGTCTATATAGTCCAACACAATTCAGTAGTGCTAGTCTCAGTTTATTAGAGAACCTCTTCATAAAAACACTTCTTGAGAACTTTCTAGGTAAGATTTCCAATTGCTCGATAAGGCAGAAGTAGCAGAAACATTTGTGAAATATTACAGAAGATATATAAATGATATACACACAGCTATCGTTATCTGTGTAGAAGCGATTCCCTGAAAATATATAGAAAACCTATAAATAACTTCACCAGCCCTTAACGCTGGACGTTGCCCTTCCAATTTTGCTTCTTGTGTAACTAAGGTGTGTAATTAATGGAGTGCAGTACAAACACACACATCCTGATACTCCCAGTGATTCACCTCCCAGGAATAACTCGTATATGAAGTCACTTCAGGTGCAACTGCGTCAGTTTAATGGTTTCGCCACTTTCAAGTTAATGAATCAGCACTCCTTCAGCTAATGAGCAATAAGCTTTTTGTCTTGGAATGTACCACATTGCTACGCATAACTGATAAGAGAATTATGTTGCTAAAGCTATGTGAGGTATTTATGGACATTCGATAATGATGCATAGTGATGTGTCTTCTGTGTACTGGTAACTATTATTACTGTAGCCGGGCTTAGGTAAACATGCAGACTAGTCATTTTTTTTTTATTCCCTTCATATTTTCTTATTCAAAGAAGTCACCAATCAAAACTTTTTGTTTCCTAGATAGTGCTTTACTTCCTGAGTAAAATGATACCTAGTGGCCTATTTATAAAGTTCTGAACAGGTTAACTCAGGGGTAGGCAACTGTTTGAACTTGGTATGCCGAGAAATGTTTGTAAGAAAATGAAGGGTCGTCATTGCCTGATAGCCTCCCTCGCCCAGAAGCGATTCAGTTCGCATGCGCCGCGCTTTATAAGTTTTTCATTCATTCATTCACAATGTCTACCAACCCAATACCTCCCATCTTTAGAGTTTGAGAAAGAGGGAACGCTAAGAGTGCTGCGGCGATAAGTGGGCACGGTTAAATGATGCCGAGTTTGGGGGTGGAGGCTGAGTATACTGAAATATACTGGACACTACACACGTATGCTGCAGCCCCTGCACGCCCCTAGTGGCCTGCGCGAGAGCCGACGTGATTAAACATTTTTTTTTTGCTCAATTTAGGCCGATACGTATTCTTCTACATATTTTTGGTAAAAAAAACAATCACAATAAGTGTTTATTGATTGGTTTGCGCAAAAGTTATAGCGTTTACAAAATAGGGGATAGTTTTATGGCATTTTTATTATTAATTTATTTTTTTACTAGTAATGGCGGCGATCCACGTTTTTATTTTTTTTTATTATGACTGCTACATTATGGTGGACACATCGGACACTTTTGACACATTTTTGGGACCATTGTAATTTTTACAGCGATCAGTGCTATAAATATGCACTGATAACTGTGAAAAAGACACTAGCAGTGAAGGGGTTAACCACTAGGTGGCGCTGAAGGGGTTAAGTGTACCCTAGGGAGTGATTATTACTGTTAGGGGGCATAGCTACATGTGACATGTCACTGATTGCTGTTCCCGATCACAGGGAACAGACAATCAGTAACAGTGTCACTAGGCAGAACGGGGAAATGCATGTTTACACTGGCCTCTCCGCGTTCTGCAGCTCTTTGACCCGATCGCAGGACACCGCGGGTACTGCAGGCAAGGGTTGCGGAGCTTGCGGCAGGGGCGCGTGCTCGCAAGGTGGGATTTTCTAAGTGCCGTATATATACGTCACTTTGCCCAGCCGTGCCATTCTGCCGACGTAAATGTACAAAGGCCGGTCAGGAACCGGTTAAAATTTTTTTGGGGGAAAAATCTGCTTTTGTGGTCAGTAATTTACGACTGCGCACAAACCCCTTCCAATGTCAATTTACAAATTGTGCAGGATAAGGACGCAACAGTAATTTTTCGTGCATTTGCGCATCAATGCACGAGTGCATGCGAACGCATATACGTGAAAATGTGCGTAAATACATACAAGAAAAAAACTGTCAAAAAAAGGTAGATGCTCAAACAGGAGTAACATGCGCAAGAGGCCTTAGGCCCTTTTCACACTAAGGCGGGAGGTGCGCTGACGGTATAGCACCACTATTTTTAGCGGCGCGATACATCGGAATTGTGGCGGTATTCGGCCACTAGCGGTGCGGTTTTAACCTCCACTAGCAGCCGAAAAAGAGTTAATACCGCCGGCAACGCGCCTCTGCAGAGGCGCATTGCCGGCGGTATTACCGCGGTGTCCATTGTTTTCAATGGGAAGGAGCAGTGGAGGAGCGGTAAACACACCGTTACTCTCACCGCTCCAAAGATGCTGCTGGCAGGACTTTTGGAGCCGTCCCGCCAGCGCATCGTCTCAGTGTGACTGCATCGTCTCACATTGAGACTGCGGGAGTTTTTCAGGCGGTATTTAACCACCTGAAAAACTCCTCAGTGTGAAAGGGGTCTTAGTAATTGTTTTTCATTTTGCTACTTTCATTTTTCTATGCAGAAATTAAGTGCCGGTCTATAAATACCCTCCCCCAGCATGCACAGCGAGGCTAAACCCTCCTGATAGGCTCCTGGGGAAGAGCACCCAAACCTTGACTCCACTGCTGCCACCCATCGCCCTGGGGTAGGAACTACACCCCAGTAACAACAGACAGCCCACAGCACAGCCAAGCTGAGGCAGAGACCAGTTTTGAACATAATAATTGGATCAGAATCAGTTAACACTCTGATCCCTCTCTAAATTTAACTAGCACCGGTACTTTTTTCCCCAGGAGTACTTTTTAAGTAACCAGGCGCTACAATACCTTTTAGGTATTCCATTATATATCATTATATACTCCAATACACCTTAAAGTGATAAACTCTATCACACCACTTGTACCTTGAAGCTAATATAAAGTACATACAGAAGGGTAGATCTACATTATGTGCTTCTATTGTGCCTAGAGCTCAGCTTTAATTCTGCATGCTTAGAATTACATAGAATTATGAATTTATGATCTAATTCTTATAACATCTGCTATATAATATGTACATTAAATATTTATACTAACTTCCTAACTGTCCCTCTTTGGTTGGTCTTAATAGAAGAAAATCTAGGAAACTATAAAAATGACATGTACTTTTTTTTTGCAGGCTAGCTGGTAAGAGCTGGTTCACACTGGGGCGGCACGACTTTGGGGGCAACTCGGCAAGGTGATTTCAAGATGACTTGAGAGGCGCCTTTTAAAATTACTTCTGTATTGAAGTCAATGCAAGTCGCCCCCAAAGTCGTACAAGAACCTTTTTCTAAGTCGGAGCGACTTGAGTCGCTCCTATTAGAACAGTTCTATTGAATAGAGCGGACCGCGACTTGTCAGGCGGCTGAGTCACCTGACGAGTCACCCCTGTGTGAACCGGCTCTAAGTGTGCTGGGAAAGGATTTGATTGTAATGTGCAAGGCCCTTCCATGTGCACCTCACTTCAAGGGCTTGTTTTAAATTGGGGTGGTTGTTGTCATTTTTGTATATATTTATCCACTATTACATATTCTCCAACTTGGAGCCTCTCAAATATAAGAGTTAGGCTCCATTCGAGGGTTGTCCCTATACCACTTTTTTAAGACCAAGTACAAGTACCGATCCTTTTATTCAAGTACTCGCCGATACTTTGTGACAGTATTTTTTCCAATTTTTTGTTATTTTTTTTTTTTTTTTTACAACACTTTCTTTTTTTTAGGGGGCGGGGAAGTGGATGGTGTAATATGTTTTTTATTTAAATTGTTATTATTTTTTAAAATTCATGTTTTTTTTATTGCAATTTTTTTTTTTTTTGCCCTGTTGGGGGGCTTTGGTGAGATATCAGGGGTCTTAACAGACCTCTGACATCTCCCCTTTGAGACAGAGAAATGGACTAAAAAAAACAGATTCCACAGTCACAGGTTACAATGTTTCAATTATATGAATGGACAGGCAGAAGCAGAACGGAGGGGGACACTGAGCACGGTGGGGTAGAGCAGCAGAACAAAGGGGGACACGGAGTATGGAGGGGGACAACAGCAGCGCGGAAGGGGGACACGGAGCGTGGAGGGGTACTGCAGCAGAACAGAGGGGGACATGGAACACGGAGGGGGAGAGCAGCAGAACGGAGGGGGACACGGAGCACGTAGGAGGACAGCAGCAGCACGGGGGGGCAGCAGCAGAATGGAGGGGGACACGGAGCGTGGAGGGGGACACGGAGCGTGGAGGGGGACACGGAGCGTGGAGGGGTACTGCAGCAGAACAGAGGGGGACACGGAGCACGTAGAAGGACAGCAGCAGCACGGGGGGGCAGCAGCAGAATGGAGGGGGACATGGAGCGCTGAGGGGTACAGCAGCAGAACGGTGGGGGACACAGAGCGCGGAGGGGGAGAGCAGCAGCACGGAGGGGGGAGTGGGGGAGGATACAGGGACAGCCAGCGGTGCGGCTTTGGGGGTAGTTACAAGGACCGATCACCGCTGTATAGATTTCACTAAAGCACTAAAAGAGGGGGGGGGGTCCAGGAAGAAGCTGTCAGGCTTTATTGAAATCTATACAGGGAGATCGGTGCTCGAGATTGGTTACTATGCACAGCTGCATCAGATTCTGTGTGCACCAGTTTTAGTAAATCCCCCCCCCCCCCCCCCAACAATGAGACTGAATCCCTGGCCCAATGCCACAGAGTCACAGTTCTCTTCATAAAACCACCATGCCAACATAGACTGGAGAAACTTGGGCCCAATACAGAAGTTTATTATGAGAATCCACAATAGTCCTACGTCCTAATTCTTGAATTCCTCCCAAAAAGTTCTAATTACATCCTAAAATCTTGTCAGTCAACAAATTCATTATAACCACCAGTGCTCATACTTGTTTATGCCTAGCATTAACAGATGCAGATTTTAGCTGTTAAATTTGGAGTTATAAAAGTGAATCAACAAAGTTTGTCTCATGTAGGCCAACAAACACCATTACCAGAAACATTAATAAATACAACGCAGTTATATCAAATCAGTATTAAAAGAATACATTATTTATACCCAACATACCACTGGCTAATCTAACAATGCACAATAGAGACAGCAACATATTGTCCACTATTGCTGAATCATACAGAGCTCAACACAGTGCTTTTAAATCAAAATACAAGTGTCTGTGTAGTTCAGAGGCCACATACAATGTTAATGACACCCCCATTTCGGTTTGCATATCGCACTGCGAACTGACAGTTCGGACATGGATTGGATCGCATAAGTGTGAATACCCATGTGATCCGATTCTGGTACAGACCAAAAAGGGTCCTGTGCAAGTTTAGTCTGAATGCGATCTGTATGGCTGAAATCGCATTGCATGGACATCGCATGTGATTTGCAGTGCGGTGCAAATCAAGTGCGATCTCGCACCACGCACTGGTGTGAACCGAGCCTTAGCTGTATTTTTAATCTTCAAGAGAAGACTGAAGAAAAATAAACGATGCAAAAGGCCTGATTGATTCAAATTGTTACTATATTCATTTTCTTTGTAGCAAACAATACACTCCACCTGAGTGTTTGTAATCTTTGGAAACACCATTGGAAAGCTAACACCCCTTTATTTGTATTTATTTTTTATTTATTTTAGATATTTATTTATTTAAGAAAAGTAAAAAAACAACAATACAAAACGTTTGATTCTGGATTATCTCATTGCCTAGCAAACATGACTGACTATTACTGTCATCTTCAAGTACCAGATGTGTCCTCAAAGGCAATTAAGCTTCTGTTATGTTTCTAATTTGTTTTTGTTGACAGAACACATAGCAGGTGACCAGGGACAGCTTTTATTCCATGCTGGTTGTGTTCAGAATTATGTACAATATTCAAAGACAACTCTTTTTGTACACCCTCAAGTCCAAGAAAATTGTGCAAAATCTAAATAAAAACAACATGCAATGACTTTCTCTAAATCCATATTTTATTCACAATAGAAAAAAATATCAAATGTTAACAACTTAAAGGAGAGTTCCACCCAAAAATAGTATGTTCGCTTTTCGTATTCCCCCCCCTCCGGTGTCACATTTGGCACCTTTCAGGGGGGAGCAGATACTTGTGTAATCCAGGTATTTTCTCCCACTTAGATAGATCGCCGCAGTATCCTCTGCAATCTACGCCATGTCTAGCCCCTTCTCTGTCCCACCCGCTGTCTTCTGGGAGACACAGGTCCCAGAAGACAGCAGGGACCAGCAAAATCATGCAGTGCGACTCGCGCATGCGCAGTAGAGAACCAGGAAGTGAAGCCGCAAGGCTTCACTTTCTGATTCCCTTACTGAAGATATTGCGCCTCCACCCAAGAGACAGATCGGCTTTGAGTGCCGACATTGCAGGCGCCCTGGACAGGTAAGTGTCCATATATTAAAAGTCAGCAGCTGCAGTATTTGCAGCTGCTGACTTTTAATTAAATAAAAATCGCCGTAACTCCTCTTTAAGGACCGAGCCTCTTTTTGGGATCTGTTGTTAAAATCAGTTTTTCTTTTTTGATAGAAAATTGTTTAGATCCCCTAGAGAATAGAATGGCGGTTGTTGCATAACTTCATGTCACACCGTATTTGCGCAGCGGTTTCACAAGCGCACTTTTTTTAATACAAAATTAATACAAGAGTAAAGTTAGCCCAATTTTTTTATATTGTGAAAGATAATGTTACGCCCAGTAAATTGATACCAAACATGTCATTCTTCAAAATTGCGCCCGCTCGTGGAATGGTGAAAAACTTTGACCCTTTAAAATTTCCATATTCTGTCTGTACGGCCAGCTTTAGATGTGGGTTTTATTGATGTGCTGTGTACAGAGTGAAGGGTTTAGGGATGTGCTGTGTACAGAGTGCAGGGTTTAGGGATGTGCTGTGTACAGAGTGCAGGGTTTAGGGATGTGCTGTGTACAGAGTGAAGGGTTTAGGGATGTGCTGTGTACAGAGTGCAGTGTTTAGGGATGTGCTGTGTACAGAGTGCAGGGTTTAGGTGTGCACTAAGCACAGTGAGCAAACCCCCCCCCCCCCCAAAGCTTCCTCGCAGCTATCTCTCTTTCTCTCTTGCCTTGACTGCCTCTAGTACCTCCCTATGTAGATGGGCGGCTCTGCCTCACCTTGCAGGGAGATTATTCTCTCCCAGATTCTGGAGATCTGTCACCGCCATGAGTGCGTGCAGGGATCTGTTAGTGCCAGGATCTGCTGAGAGCAAAACCGTCCCTTTTAAACACTGAGGCCTCGTACACACCATCGAACATGTCCGATGAAAACGGTCCGCGGACTGTTTTCATCGGACATGTCCGCTCGGAGATTTCGGTCTGATGGCTGTACACACCATCAAACCGAAATCCCCGCGGACAGACAGCGCGGTGACGTGGCAGTGACGTTGATGCCGCCACATCACCAAACCAGGAAGTAAAATACTTCCACGCATGCGTCGAATCCATTCGGCGCATGCGGGAGATATCTGTCCGCTGGTTAGGTGTACTAACCAGCGGACATGTCGGACGGACGGGTTTCCAGCCGACAAGTTTTAAAGCATGCTTTAAAACTTGTCTGCTGGAAAAACCTGTCTGCTAGGCTGTACACACGGTCGGATCAGTCCGCTGAAACTGGTCCGCGGACCAGTTTCAGCAGACATGTTCAATCGTGTGTACAGGGCCTGAAGGATTCTGTACAGCCATACCCCACTTTTAAGTACACAATGGGGTTTATTTACTAAAGCTGGAAAGTGCAAAATCAGGCTCACTTCTGCATAGAAACCAATGAGCTTCTAACCCCAGCTTGTTCAATTAAGCTTTGGTAATAAAACCTGGAAGCTCATTGGTTTCTGTGCAGAAGTGATCCAGATTTAGCGCTTTCCAGCTTTAGTGAATAAACCCCATTGTGTACTTAAAATTTGGGTATGCCTGAAATAGACATCTGTTCTCTCCACAGGACTGAATGGGGATCATGGTGTATACACACAAGCCAATCAAAATAAATTCTAAGAAGTGGTGCAGTTGCACTTTAAACAATTCTGATTTCTATTTTGTTCCCTGTTAACACAATAAATGATGCTATAAAAGTCGTGTTAGCCCAGGTTCACACTGGGTACGATTTGGTACGATTTGAGATGCGATTTCAAATGTCAAATCGCATCTCAAATTGGCGGCATTTGCCGGCAATTGTCGGCAATGGCACTGTCCTAATCAGTGCGACGCTGCATCTGCGGCGCTGCACCGATTTCAAAAAGTAGTTCCTGTACTACTTTTTGCGATTTCAGGCTGCGATTTACATTGAACACTGCACAGATGTCTCTTAAATCGCAGCCGAAATCGCGGCAAAATCGCAGCTGCGAAATCGCGGTAAAATCGCGATTTTACCGAGATTTTGAATTTGCAGCAGTGTGAACCTAGCCTTATAGCCACACTGGGGGGAGATTTACTCAAACTGGTACGCAGAGAATCTGGTGAAGCTGTGCATAGTAACCAATCAGCTTCTTTATTGAATGAGATGAAGTTAGAAGCTGATTAGTAACTATGCACAACTGCACTAGATTCTCTGTGCACCAGTTTTAGTAAATCCCAATTACTGTCAGTATCAGTATATATTTTCCATAAAAGCATCATAGAATGAAGGGTAATGTTATGTACCTTACTATTCTTTATTCAGCCCAGAAGAAACGTATGTCTATAGGTGCTAAATGCATTCTCCATGCACATAAGCAGAGCCTTACTGACATTTAGCATAACATTTGTATGTTTATACAAGATTCAGAGGCAGCACTAGAACATGATTTTTTTTTTTTCCTAGTCTTGTGACTAGAATGTAATTACAGGATTGTGTCATTGTCTAAAAGCCTTTAGTTATGTGAACAAACAACAAATTCCCCATTGGTCAGCATACAATCGTAATTCTTTTTTTGATGACAGGTGCATTGTGTGAGCTTTCAAACCCTGATAACATTCAGGCCACTGTTTAAACCTATTGTTGGGAAAATGAGTTACACCTCAGCATTGATTGTATGTGAGTGATGTCCTCAAAAGCATGTACACATGTAAACACCCTAATAAAATGTCTACCGTCTCCTATTAATACTGCCATATAGAATGTCTTATAGCCGACATCTGCATGTATATTGCTGCATTGACCTTTGTATAATTAAAGGGTCAGTCAACCCCAAACTGATATTTATGTTGAGTTCCTTGGTCTGCATGCCTGCTATGACCATTATAAGTTGTTTTCTTTTTAATGAAGGAAATGCAATAGGAGATGCAATAGGAGATGTCTGAAAATATTCAAAGATGGGTGAGAACACCCAAATCTCAAGGAAAACAGTCAGAATTGATCTAGGTGTTGGAGCATTCAAGTCATGTAAAAAGCCAGGTACTGTATTGACTCCGTCCATCAACATCCAGCTAGAACTTAAAATGACCTATTGGTGGACTGAACCTCGAGGCGTTTTTTAATAATGTGACAGATGCGACAATGTTACAAATATATTTTTCAGGATGTTAAAAGAGTGGCCTGCCACTAGGCTAGGCACAAACTATTTTTTTTAATGCAATCAAGTGTGGGCAGAATTCTCAGTGATCATCTCACCCATTTCCTACTTTAAACATCTCAGCATACACAATTTCATGGTCAATAGACTAATGTTGACTGCAGTAAATTATTCTCTCTGTACTCTATTTGCATATCCAAATACTCACTTTCCTCTACTAAACTCACAAAGGGAGGCGTTCTAGAAATACACTAAAGTAAACTTGGAATACAATTGTTCACAATGACCTCAGGCAACACGGATTGTCACCACAGCCAAACATGGATTGAAATTTGGTTCAGCAGGAACCAGCAGAATTTCGATCCATGTATGGGCATCCTGGTTATACACAATTTGGTCTATCGATCGATTTGTGTACAACCAGTCTGTAGGGTTTTTTCCAAATAATTGGTGTCTCCGGCTAGAGCGTGGCTCTTACCGTCTGTCATTTACATCATGCAAAATTGACTTATTACAACTATACACAGATTTACTAAAAGAGTAAAAAAGGTGTACTTAGCCTAATAAATAAAGTGAACCTGTATCCGCTTCTATGATCTAATCGTGTATAAAGAAAATTCTTTTTTTTTTTTTCGATTCTCCCCCCAGAGCTTCACACTATTCAAAAAACTAAGCAAAAATTCACTTTTCTAAGGTAACATTTAGTACTCTTTGTATATTTTTATCTAGAAGTGTGGTATTTATCACATTATTTGCATAATTGATATTGCAATACTATGTTATTAAATTGCAAAGAATGGGAGATTTTTCTATAGAAAGATAAAAACGTATACAAGTCCATTAAAGAGACACTGTAAAAAGATTTTTTTCGCCCACATGTGTTTGCTAAGCTTTAACACATTTTTTCAAAAATCCCTCCCCCATCTTGGGTTGCAGGTTGGACCTCCCTGCTTTAAAGGTTTATGCACATGGAGCTTTTATGGGCATTATTTATGCCTAGTATAACTTCCTGGCGCTATTGTGCATTGGCATTTGCCTGTGCAAAAAAAATTATTTTCAGAATACAGAACTATCGCTACATTGGACATGCATTCGCAGATCAATGCAAAGGGCCACTGGCGTTTATAACACAGCCACGTGTACCTTAGAATACAGCTGAATGTGCAGCTTCCCAGACCCAGGAAAGCACCGGCAATTTACACTAAGCATATAATATGCCAATAAATCCCTGTGTACATAAACCCTAATACATCCACGTATGTGTCCATATTTGTGCCTACATGGAATGTTTAACAGCCACCTATGACATTTTTTATATATTCTAAGAAATCGGGAAGTAACAAAATGTGCCACAAAAGTTCTACTACAATGTGAGAGGAAAGTCACTTCCCTCTGTAAATCATTGCACACTGGACTGTAGAGGACAAATATCATGTTACACACTCTGAACCTGGGAAATCGAGCTCCACATACCATGGAGACAAGAAAAAGTAAGTGACAGGCTGGTGTTTTTAGGTTTGTAGGCATCTGACGAATGGACTATGGCACTCCTGGGACATTCCGCTGATCAGTTTGTTCACCTATTGCTGGTAATAAATACTTAGTGGGTCCTTTGGCTGCATGAGAGTCTCCCAGCATTTCTGCTTACTGCTCCGAGTTTTGTGAGGTCACGTAAAAATTAACCCAGAGCATTTACTGGTTACATTCACAATTCTAAAGAGGATTGTTGCCTCAGTCTAACTGAGTTATTCAGTAACATAACTGCAAAGAAGAGTGGAGTGGGGTAATCAATATCAGTCACTCAGAAATCAGCTTTTATCTGCTAAGACCACAATCTTTATTGTTCCATACAGGTGAAAGCAGTGCTGAGACGATACAGAGGATTTCATTATTAGGTTCTACTTCTGAAACATGCCAGCTGACTGTCAAACTGAAACTGGCCTTCAGCCCTGGTTCACACTGGGTACGATTTGAGATGCGATTTGACATGTCAAATCGCATCTCAAATCGGTGGCAATTGTCGGCAATGGCACTGTCCTAATCAGTGCGACGCCGCATCTGCGATTTCAAAAAGTAGTTCCTGTACTACTTTTTGCGATTTCGGGCCGCGATTTACATTAAATTGCGGCCGAAATCGCGGCAAAATCGCGGCAAAATCGAAGCCGCGAAATCGCGGTAAAATCGCGCATTTTTACTGCGATTTTGAATTCGCAGCAGTGTGAACCTAGGCTAAAGTGTATCACTTGGCAAAACTTTTTTTAGTACTGGATAGTGTGAGGTAGGGTTAGACCCTCTGTCAATTTTTTTTTTTGCTGTCTGTGTTGGGGGGATTCACCCCTCTAAGTACTGGTGTGCAGCTCCGAGTTCCAATCTTTTACTGCAAATAGGCAAACAGCTTACAAACACCAAACAGTCCTCCTATGGCTTTCAGCTATGTGGGAGGTGCAGGGCCCACTATATATCTTGATGTGGACAGATACAGAATCCAAACTTGCACCAGTGCTTCACCTTTGGAGAAGATAGTGACAGGAGTTTAGCAGGTATACAGCTTATACACTGATCAATATGTACTGATGTCACCAAAACAAAGTGAGCAGAAACCCAGATCAAAAGGTAAAGGGAAATCTGAAGAGGACACCTGCTCTGAAAACTGTCTATAGCTAGCCATACATGTGTAGATTTCTCTTGTTCAGGTCTATGGACCGAATGAGTAAATCAATAGATTGCTCAACCTATGATAAACAGCGTGAGTGGAGGAACGTACACTGCTGGCAATTGTCTTCAGAAAGTCACAGCTCCCGTGGCTCCCTGTGACTTGATCTGAGAGGATGCAGTCCCTATTGGATGGATAATTCTCCACCTGGCTCAGTCTAATTCTAAATCAACTTTTGTCCAGACTGGAAGTTCTGACAAGGTCAGCCACAGCTTGAATTACAACTGAAATATATGGCTATCATATTGCATATTGCTTCTCTGGGACAGGAAGTGAAGAGAAATGTTCCCCAGTGGTACGCAAACAGCCAAAATTTTACTGACAGGGATTCAACCCTTCCTATTCTATCCGAAACTAAAAAAAAGTTTGGGCTATACATATACGTTAATACTTTCTGAGACATCGACCTGTAGATCAGGAGTTATGACATCTCTCTGACTACCTGACCTGCACACCTGTCCTGTGTCTGTGACTCAAAGTAATGAAACTAGAGACAGGATAGAAAATAGTATTGGAGGGCATCTTCAAACACAAATTCCCCAATAAAGCTCTGCTGGGTAAAATAAAGATGATAAAACTGAGAAAGAAAAACCTTAGGCCCCTTTGACACTGGGGCGGGAGGTGCGGTGGCGGTAAAGCGGCGCTTTACCACTAATTTGGCGGTTTTACCCCCGCTAGTGGCCGAGAAAGGGTTAAAACTGCCCGCAATGTGCCTCTGCAGAGGTGCATTGCTGGCGGTATAGCCGCGCTGTCCCATTGATTTCAATGGGCGGGAGCGGTGAAGGAGCGGTATACACACTCCTTCACCACTCCAAAGATCCTGCTAGCAGGACTTTTTTTCACGTCTTGCTAGCGCACCGATCCAGTGAGTAAGCCCTCGGGCTTTCACACTGGAGAAACACCAGCAGCTGTTTAAGGTCGGTTTGCAGGCAATGTTTTTAGCGCAATAGCGCCTGCAAAACGACCCAGTGTGAAAAGGGTCTTAAAGCAGAACTTTACATACTTGATAAAAAAAATGATGCTCTTTAGCAAGGAACATAGTTCCACATTAATAATTATGCAACCAAAATTAGCATGTGCTGTAAATTGCCTCCAACATTGTTTCTGCTTCTTCTTGCCAGTTTGCTGAAGCCCAGAGCCCCTGAGCAGCAGTAACTCTTTAGGCTATCAGCAGACTGGCCTCTACATTTTTAACACAGTGCCGAAAAATAGAGAGCAACTGAGCATGTGCAGAGCAGGGTGAAACAGTGTATTGCTGGATTTTAAACAGTTTAAAGCGGAGGTTCACCCAAATGACATGTATATAAGATCATATTCTTTATACTTCCAACATGTACAGTATGCCCTTTTTTTTGGGCTCTACATACCTTATTATGGCTATTTTCCACCCGGCTTCCGGGTACTCACTCCTGCGGGAGTAGGCGTTTCTATGCAGAGGCGCAATGTCACCTGGGACTTCGCCCAGATGATTGACGTCCTTGAAAAAAAGTAACCCCCCACCCCCCCTATTGCATAGGCGAGTCACGGAGTTTCCGAAAGTAGCCGAACTGCGAGTCAGCTCTACACGGTGCCTGCGCACCGACTAGGAGCCGTGTAGAGCTGACTGCACAGGCGCCGTATAGAGCTGACTCGCAGTTTGGCTACTTTCGGAAACTCAGTGACTCTCTTGACGCGCCTATGCAATAGGGGGGTGCGGGGGGGGGACTTTTTCTCAAGGACGTCAATCATCTGGGCGAAGTCCCAGGTGACATTGCACCTCTGCATAGAAACGCCTATTCCCGCGGGAGTGAGTACCCGGAAGCCGAGTGGAAAATAGCCATAATAAGGTATGTAGAGCCCAAAAAAAAAAAAGGCATACTGTACATGTTGGAAGTATAAAGAATATGATCTTGTATACATGTTATTTTTAAGTGCTTATTTTTTATTGTTTTACATAGCTATACCTGCAAAAGGGGCCACCTTGAAGTGATCAAGCAAGTTGCACTTTAACGTAACTGCAACAATGTGCACTTTATTCGATTGTCCACTCACTGACAAAAATAACACGTATCACTGTCCTATGACATGGATCTAGCGACATGCAATAACATCAATTAACTGCTTTCCACCATAATCCCCATCCATCAAACATCTTCAACCTATATTACAACAAAACATTTAAAGCTAATTCCTGATTGGTCTGAATCTCTGAGCATACAGTTGTAAATGAGCATCTCTGTTCTCAGGATTGCAGTCATTTTCGTGCCTATCCCCACAGCTGATTGCAGATAATCCTTATATATTGATTTATTTGTACATTAGATTAGGTTACTTTTAAACTCTACTAGGATAACAAAATAATTCTTACCGGTTTTGGCATGTTTGGTTCTTTCTGAAGTTGCCCACCAAAGAAAAAATGATGTAATTTCCAGATTCCGTACTAAAGCAGATCCTAAAATAGAAAAGTATTAACATGAACACACAGTATAGCACATGGAGCCGAGCTGCTTGGAAAACGTCCTACGTTATTGGGTAAGATGTGTGAATCATAACTCCAGCTAGCAGTTACAAGTAGCAAAGAAGAAAAAGACCTCACCCATCGGAAGAAAGTCCAATTACAACCTTAAAAAGGTCATTTAAACCACACCCTTCAATCTAAACATGTTCGGTATATATTGCTACATGTAACCCTCTAGACCTGCACTCTGTATAGAGCATAAATCACGTAATAAACTCTTTAACGTTTATCTTTATATATTATTAGACAGTTGTTAACTTTTTCTGTCTCTGCGTTAAAATGTATATTAGGTACAGTATAAACCTGTAAGTAAAACATTGTTTACTAACTAGCATATGACAGGTACAAAGCCTATAGGCATCACCAGTTTCTTTCCTGCTGATGTGGGGAATCTACACCATCATATATGATGACCGGTAGGAGGACCAACCAGCTAGCACAATACCTGAGCATGACGTGTTAACAAAAAAATGTAAAACATTTACTTTAGTATAAATCATAGGTATTTAATTGCTGTTTCTGGTACAGTAAGTTTGGAGTTTATGTAATACCTTTTAATGGCTAACTTAAACGCAAGCTTTAGCGTTGCCTTGAATGACTTCATCAGGCTATTTAAAACCCGACGCAGGTCTCTAGAACTAGCCACAGCGTGGATGGAGGAATCTCTACTGCTGACTATTGTATTCTGACATCCAGCACCTGCAGCTGTCAGAATACCTGCTTCTATGCATTTACGGCTACCCAGAATGCATCTCCCGCAGGGGCAGTAGTGATACTGCTTGGCGTGGTTGGTGATGACTGGATGCCCGAAGACTCCTGGGATTGATGATACTGGTATCCCAGGAGTCCTCAGGGTAGCCTGATGATGTAATCACCTAGGCGGCTGGGCCTAAAAGTCCTGCAAAAGGTACTTTCAAATAATATATATCTTTTTATTTTAAATATCCATTTATTCATGCACTATGGGTTGGCATTGTGATGGGGATAAAAATGGGGGGAAATCCGCTTTAAGGCATGCAAAAAGGTTCCATGTAGAAAAAGAACTATGTTCCCCACCCCCCAATATTTTTTATTTTTTTTGTTTATCTTCAAAAACCATACTCGCACGCCCAGAAAATTCAATGTTGTCCTACTGTGATCCCCTGACATGTTGCTGCACCATTGGTCCTGCGCCAACATCTTCCCCTCTGACATCATCAGAAGCAAGCTGTTTCTTCCAGACTCAGGGACCACGGACTGCCTAGGCTCTGAAGAAAGGGGTGCGCCCCAGAAACGCGTCAGCCGTACAGTCGTTTGTGGTATCACCCGATCCTCCCAGTCATCAAGTCTTGCTGGCAGGTGTCAAAAGAGACCAGCTTGACTGTCAGAAAAGCGTTTACCTAAACTCCTTTTGTGAGTAGGACCATTGCTTTTATTTTTAATAAATCTTTTTATGTGCTAATGCACTAGGTTAGTGCGCCTTTCTTTATTTTTCTTCCATGCTCAAACAGCTTGACCCCTGATGACGTGCTGCCAGCCAGATGCCAGGTCCACCCCACACCAGCCGCTGTGTTGAAGCTGATGTCTCCAAGGATATGTGATGTGCATATCCCATGATATTTCAGGAGTGGAGCAAACATCATTCTCATCTATGTAAAAATGGAGGCAGGGGGCAGTGGAAGACATGGTTCCTTCATCCACACACTCAAGGTGGATGGGGGAATCCTCCCTGTTGTGTCTTTGGTTTCTGACAGCGGGAGACCTCCCCTCCTTCAGAATACACGGATCAGTGCTGTTGGCTATAGTGTGCAACGCTGATTGAGTGGAAATTTTCCAACAGACTGGTTGAAAAGAAGTTGATTGGTAGAACGACCTGTCCTGCCCAGTCCCTGCTAAACTGGGTGAATTATGATCCATGTATGGCCAGCTGAAAGGATAAGTTTACCTTTTCTAACATGCTATACCCGTATTTAGGGTGTAACATGTAACAAGTTACTGCTCCAATCCCCCCAGAGTCCCCGCTGTGACAGCAGACCGAGGATCTTCTCCTTGCACTTGCTGTCACAATTCAAAAAAGATGCGGCCATGTGGGGCTCTGCCCACTTGCATCATTCATTCACAAGGTTCTGTAAATGAGAAACTACAACTGCCGACAGCCTTTGTGGCTGTCTGGTTGTAGTTCTCAATGAACTACCAGGCCGCTGTTGAGTGCTCTAGGAAGTTCATTGACGTTTCCTGTTAGTGTGTAACTACCTGCCCGTATGAGGTACGAGCACACAGCTTACACAGATAGTCTGCAGGAGCCCTGCATGGCACCCACAATCTGTTGACTGTGGGTGCAATGCTTTACAGGCCCCCTCCCCCCCAAAAAATGCAATTTTTTTACCTGCAAAAAGATGTGCATTTAAATTTTTGGGGGGAAAAGGTGAACTTTTTCCTTTAAGACAGTATTTCCTGGTACCCTAGACCAGGGCTCGACAAATCCCGGGCGCCAGGTCGCCATGGCGACTAGAAATAGGGTCCTGGCGACTTGAATTGGAAGGGGGGCAAAAAAAAAAAAAATTTTTTTTTTTTTTTTTTTGTGAGCTGGGGCCATCTGGTGGTGAGCCGTTGGTATTACAAGCTAAGCATTACAAGTTAAACAGCAATTCTAATGTAATTTTTCACTATTTTCACTGCCATCTTCTTCCCTCTAATTAGAACCCCCAAACATTATATATATTGTTTATCCCAACACCCTAGAGAATAAAATGGTGATCGTTGCAATACTTTCTGTCACGCCATATTTGCGCAGCGGTCTTACAAGCGCACTTTTTTTGTGAAAAAATTACACTTTTTTAATTAAAAAATAAGACAACAGTAAAGTTATCCCCATTTTTTTTTTATATTATGAAAGATAATGTTACCCCGAGTAAATTTATACCCAACATGTCACGCTTCAAAATTGCGTCTGCTCGTGGAATGGCGACAAACTTTTACCCTTTAAAATCTTCATAGGCGACGTTTAAAAAAAATCTACAGGTTGCATGTTTTGAGTTACAGAGGAAGTCTATGGCTAGAATTATTGCTCTCGCTCTACCAATCGCGGCGATACCTCACGTGTGGTTTGAACACCGTTTACATATGCGGGCGCTGCTCACGTATGTGTTCGCTTCTGCGCGCAAGCTCGTCGGGACGGGGCGCGTTTTCTGGCTCCTAACTTTTTTACCTGGCTCCTAGATTGCAAGCAAATTTGTCAACCCCTGCCCTAGACATAAACGAGTGATTGCCACCATGGTGCAGGGAGCAGCCTCACTGCCAGGGAGGATTTTTGTTTCCCCTACACCTAGAGCAAGGGTCTCCAAACTTTGGCCTTCCAGCTGTTGTAGAACTACACGTCCTATGAGACATTGTACAACTCTTTTCCCCCTACACCTAGAGCAAGGGTGTCCAAACTTCGGCCCTCCAGCTGTTGCGGGAACTACACGTCCTATGAGACATTGTACAACTCTGTTCCCCTACACCTAGAGCAAGGGTCTCCAAACTTCAGCCCTCCAGCTGTTGTAAAACTACACGTCCCATGAGGCATTGTACAACTCTGTTCCCCTACACCTAGAGCAAGGGTCTCCAAACTTCGGCCCTCCAGCTGTTGCGGGAACTACACATCCCATGAGGTATTGTACAACTCTGACATTCACAGACATGACTAGGCATGATGCCAATTGTAGTTCCTGAATAACTGGAGGGCCATAGTTTGGAGACCCCTGCAAGAGCAAGGGTCTCCAAACTTTCTAAACAAATGGTCGGTTTACTGTCCTTCAGACTTTAGGGGGGCCAGATTGTGGACAGTGGGAGTAAATACCATATATACTTGAGTATAAGCCAAGTTTTTTAGCACATTTCATTGTGCTGAAAATGCCCCCCCTCGGCTTATACTCGAGTCACCTTTTTGTGCCTGATCTCCCGGATTTTGGGGACCCAGTACCGGCCGGTCGTAGGTTCCTTGGACCCAGAACTTGACACACATGTAGCCCCATTTATCCTCTACAAGTGTGCAAAGTTTGTTGTCCGGGAACCTACGGCTGGGGAGCACAGATTTTTTAAGAGCCGGGCACCCCTTCCATAGACTCCCATGTTAAACATCAGTCTAGTCATGGACACAGTGAGGCATGGACACAGTGAGGCATGGCCATGGGCACAGAGAGGCATGGGCACAGTGAGGCATGCACATGGGCACAGTGAGGCATGGGCACAGTGAGGCATGGACATGGACACAGTGAGGCATGGACACAGTGAGGCATGCACATGGGCACAGTGAGGCATGGGCACAATGAGGCATGGACACAGTGAGGCATGGGCACAGTGAGGCATGCACAGTGGGCATGCAGATGGACACCCTAGGCTTATACTCAATACGTTTTCCCATTTTTTTGCGGTAAAAATAGGTGCCTTGCTTATATTCGGGTCGACTTATACTCGAGTATATACGGTAGTTCCCCATTGTTGGTGTCAGAGGAAGAATATATGATCCATTGTTGGTGTCAGTGGGAGGAATAGTACCTTATCTTTGGTGTCAGAGGAAGAATGTATGCTCCATCATTGGTGTCAGTGGGAGGAATAGCACTGCTATGACTAAGCACTAGTTTCAGTGCGAAACGCGTCAGAGTCAGGTTTTATTTTGCTGTGACTTGTAGTGCTGTCCTTCTTTTAATAAAAGGCTACAATTTGTTCAGAGTGCGGCTGTCCAGAGACAATCTTTGTTCCTGCTTTGCTAAGTGCATTGCCTGCAACAGGGGATATTCATCTGGGTTCCCCCACCTGGAGCGGCTATTCCCTTCTCACCTTATCTTTGGTGTCAGAGGAAGAATGTATGCTCCATCATTGGTGTCAGTGGGAGGAATAGTACCTTATCTTTGGTGTCAGAGGAAGAAGGTATGCTCCATCATTGGTGTCAGTGGGAGGAATAGTACCTTATCTTTGGTGTCAGAGGAAGAAGGTATGCTCCATCATTGGTGTCAGTGGGAGGAATAGTACCTTATCTTTGGTGTCAGAGGAAGAAGGTATGCTCCATCATTGGTGTCAGTGGGAGGAATAGTACCTTATCTTTGGTGTCAGAGGAAGAAGGTATGCTCCATCATTGGTGTCAGTGGGAGGAATAGTACCTTATCTTTGGTGTCAGAGGAAGAATGTATGCTCCATCATTGATGTCGATGGGAGGAATATTACCCCATTGTTGTTGTCAGAGGGAGGAAGTGTGTCCAAAGGGCCAGATAAAGTCAAGGAAAGGGCTGCATCTGGTCCGCAGGCTGTAGTTTGGAGACCACTGCCCTAGACATAAGCTCTATATGAATTGATTGCTAAAGTCAGCCATACAAGGATTGAAATTTGACTGGGACCAGATGAATTTTGGTCCATGTATAGGCAGGCTGGTTGTACTACAATCTACTGATTGACTTCCACCTACATAGATACATACTTAGATCTGACAATCTGTCAGATTTTTTCCACTCGATTGGTGCCACCGGCTATAGCCAGCGACGCTGATCAGTGTATTCTGATGGCAGGAAAGTCTCCCCGGTGTCAGAATACAATAACCCAGCAGGGAGGATCCCTCCATCCATATAAATGTAGTTATGGGGGAATCAAGTATTTTTTTTTTTTTTTTCAAACCAAAAAATGAATCATGTATGAGCTGCTTAACACAATACTGATAAAATACTACACATACAGTACTATACAACTGATCCAAAGCTAAAATTCAAATGCCATAAACAAACAGCAGCCTGGACTGGTAACAGAAAAGATGTGCCACTATAAATGTGAGTCTCTACAAATCGGAGGCACCGATAAATGGCTGTGTATGGTTACATTCACACGTTTTACCATCACATTACACGCTTTTTTTTCACGCACATCCTGAGAAATGATTAGAAAATACTTGCAGAATTTTTTTTTTTTTCCCCCCTTGATACCTGCATCTGTTCTACATGCACACGTGTGTCCTCAGACGCAGATTTTCGGTTTGCGTGTTACAGATCATGTTTACATGAAGGTCAGATCTGTAAAAATACGCTTGTAAATGTGTTTTTTGTGTGTGTGTGTGTAAAAAGAGTGTGGATGAAGTGTAAAGTTGATGTGTCCATGGGTGGGTGAATGACCCTAACCGGCACTCATGGCGAGGCACTGAACCTTTGTAGGGTATGGTGACCCTGAACTTCTCCTCAGCCCCACCTCTACCTGTCTGCCTTCCTCTAACTTGTTCTGCCACTTTCTCTTCCCTCAATCCTGCCCTGTACATGTGAAGAGCTGTTTGTGCTGGGATTTATGAGTCCTCCTCACAGGCAGCTCTGTGTGTTCTATATTACACAAGACACCTGAATACAGGCACACCCCATCCATCTACACACAACACTGCCACCCACAAACCTCCATTGTCTGCCCTGTACCCCTTCTATACACGTTCCCTCGCAGCATGCTGCTCTGTGTCTCCTCCAATCTCAAACAGTGTGCCCTCTCCTAGCAGGGGCACTAATCCCGCTCACACCTGTTACACGTACATACAAGTACACGTCCTCCTCGGGATTACTGCTATAGACAAGCAGCATGGAGGATGAGGCACCGCACCACACCTCACACACACACCACACCTCACACTACTCACCGCTGTAGATGGCAGTCAGTGCCCGAGGTGCCCAGCTCTTCTCTCCCCCGGTGCTCCTTTACTCCCCTCTGGCTGCAATATGGCTGACTTGCCAACTTAGTCCAGCTGGTCCCTCCCTCAGTCCTGCCACTCCCTCAGCTGGGACCTGTTGTGTCACCCATTACCTGCCTCTCCCTCCACTCCCACAGCCTGCGAGGTGTACAGCACCAGCACATGTCACCACACACCAATATATATATATCTATAGTACTGCTTTACACACCTTTATTCTATAAAACTATATGCAAAACTTAAAAAAAAAGAAAGTTTGGGCTTTACTTCAGGGTTGCCAACTGTCAGTAAATTTACTGACTGGAAAAATCAGTGGCTTTTACAAAAGTCTGTAAATATCAGGAACCAGGCAAAGGACTTGTTATGTGTATTTTCAGGGTTTCCATATACTTAGTATATTTATACTGTTTAAACCCCTCAGAGCCGGCGCCAACGGACCCTTCAGCCCCGGTTCACGCATGTGCGATGCAGGAAAATAAGCGCAATTCCAGCGTCGGTTCCTGCATCGCACTTCTCCCACAGGCTGTTTACACTGCCATCTGCGAACCGCTGCGGGTGTCAATACAATGTTAATGACACATCCAAATCGGTTTACAGATCGCAGTGCGAACTGTGAACTCGCACAGAAATCGAATCGCATGGGTGAGAACACGCATGCGGTCCCTGTGCCCTTTTTGTGCGAATTCAATTCAAATTCAGCCATACAACTGTGTGGCTGAACTTGTATTGCACAGACTTTGCATGCGATTGGACCTGCAGTGCGGTTTGCGAATCACATGCGATGTCTGTGTTCGCACAAGTGTGAACCTAGACTTAAAGTGATTGTAAAGGTTTTTTTTTTTTTTTTTTTTAAATAAACCTCCTCTGTGCAAGGGTTTTGCACAGAGCAGCTCTGATCCTCTTCTTCTGGAGTCCCCCAGCAGCTTTCTTGGCTCCTCCTCTTCATTGAGTGCCCCCTCAGAGAGCCACATTCCATTGAGGCACTTGTGCACGCACGCTCCAGAGTCCTGCTGCTGCGTCCATTGACACAGACAGCAGAACTCAGCCCGCCCCCCCAGCTCCCGTGTCACTGTATTTGATTGACAGCAGCGGGAGCCAATGGCTCCCGCTGCTATCAATCTATCCAAAAAGAATGGAGAAAGCGGCTGGAGCTGTTGGGCTTGTGCTCATCGCTGGAACAGACAGGTTCAGGTAAAAAAAAGGGGGGCTCTGGGGGGCAGCTGCAGTACAGAATGCATTAAACCCTGATGGGTTTTACTGCTTCTTTATTCCCCTGCAAAAGTAAAAGCACAATGGGCCAGTATGCATCTCATACTAGCCCATTATGTGACAATTACCTGAAAACGAAGCCTGCGATGTCCTTGCTGGTGGAAACGTAAAAATAGACATTTGTGGAGCGGATTTAATGCTCCTCAACGCTCATCAAACGCTTCAAAACGGCACGTAGGGTGTTTAGGGAGCATTTTTAACTCTTCATTAATGCTTGTAAAATGCATGCTTGTAATATGTATGAAATGCATTGACGCCAGTCTAACACCCACACCAAAGCTCACTGATGCCAGTCTAAAGCCCATACTAAAGCTCATTGACGCCAGTCTATTGCCCATACTAAAGCTCACTGACGGCATTCTAACGCCCATGCTAAAGCTCTCTGACGCCAGTCTAACGTCAATACTAAAGCTCTCTGACGCCAGTCTAACGTCAATACTAAAGCTCTCTGACGCCAGTCTAACGTCAATACTAAAGCTCTCTGACGCCAGTCTAACGTCAATACTAAAGCTCTCTGACGCCAGTCTAACGTCCATACTAAAGCTCTCTGACGCCAGTCTAACGTCCATACTAAAGCTCTCTGACGCCAGTCTAACGTCCATACTAAAGCTCTCTGACACCAGTCTAACGTCCATACTAAAGCTCTCTGACGCCAGTCTAACGTCCATACTAAAGCTCACTGACGCCAATCTATTGCCCATACTAAAGCTCACTGACGCCAGTCTAACGTCCATACTAAAGCTCTCTGACGCCAGTCTAACGTCCATACTAAAGCTCTCTGACGCCAGTATAACGTCCATACTAAAGCTCACTGACGCCAATCTATTGCCCATACTAAAGCTCACTGACGCCAATCTATTGCCCATACTAAAGCTCACTGACGCCAGTCTAACGTCCATACTAAAGCTCTCTGACGCCAGTCTAACGTCCATACTAAAGCTCTCTGACGCCAATCTAACGTCCATACTAAAGCTCTCTGACACCAGTCTAACGTCCATACTAAAGCTCTCTGACGCCAGTCTAACGTCCATACTAAAGCTCACTGACGCCAATCTATTGCCCATACTAAAGCTCACTGACGGCATTCTAACGCCTATACTAAGCTCACTGACGTCATTCTAATGCCCATACTAAAGCTCTCTGATGGCATTCTAACGCCCATACTAAAGCTCACTGATGCCAGTCTATTGCCCATACTAAAGCTCACTGACGCTTGTCTATTGCCCATACTAAAGTTCACTGACGCCAGTCTAACACCCACACTAGCGCTATAGGAGCATATGTTAAGCGTTAAAAATTTAGTTAAGTGTGAACAAGCCCTAAGAGGTTCAGAATGCCGGGAAGTAGGACAGGGTTTATGATCATGTGACCGCCGTGATTGGCTAACTCATTATGTGGCACTTACCTGCAAACGAAGCCTGCGACTGGTGGAAGCATACATCTTCACCCCTCTTCCTTCCGGGGCCGCGGACTCCGGCTCTGTGACTGGCCGGAGCCGCGCGCCAGTCACGGCACACGCTGGGGAAGAAACGGCTCGGAGGGCCGTTACTTTACTGCACATGCGCTAAAGACATCATCCGCGCACTACAAGTTAAATCTCCTAAACGGCGCAAGTTTAGGAGATATTTTCAGAACATATAGGTAAGCCTTATTCTAGGGCTTACCTATATGTAAAAATGTCTTAGGGGGGTTTACAACCACTTTAAAAATAGACATTTGTGGAGCGGTTTTAACGCACCTCAACGCTCATCAAACGCTTCAAAACTGCGCGCAGGGCATTTAAGGAGCATTTTTAGCTCATCATTAATGCTTGTAAAATGCCAGTCTAACGCCCATACTAAAGCTCACTGATGGCATTCTAAAGCCCATACAAAAGCTCACTGACGCCAGTCTATTGGCCATACTAAACCTCACTGACAGCATTTTACCGCCCATACTAAAGCTCACTGACACCAGTCTAACGCTCATACTAAAGCTCACTGACGCCAGTCTAACGTCCATACTAAAGCTCTCTAACGGCATTCTAACACCCATACTAAAGCTCACTGACGCCATTCTAACGCCCATACTAAAGCTGACTGACGGCATTCTAAAGCCCATACTAAAGCTCACTGATGCCAATCTATTGCCCATACTAAAGCTCTCTGGCGGCATTCTAACGCCCATACTAAAGCTCATTAAAACCAGTCTAACGCCCATACTAAAGCTCACTGACGGCATTCTAACGCCCATACTAAAGCTCACTGACAGCAGTCTAATGCCCATACTAAAGCTCAATGTCACCAGTCTAACTCCCATACTAAAGCTCATTAACACCAGTCTAACGCCCACACTAGCGCTATAGGAGCATATGTTAAGCATTTAGTCAAGTGTGAACAAGCCCTAAGAGGTTCCTGATGCCGGGAAGTAAGACAGGGTTTATGATCATGTTACCACCGTGATTGGCTGTCACGGCCGTCATGTGATTGGAAAGACCTTGAAAGATCAGGAGTTTCCTGGTAGCCGCAGGGTGCCCACTCTTGGCACAGTTGTATTTGCACTAATGCACACAAATGTGTGGGCGCTCGGCACCAAGGCCCACGCGCCTAGCGTATTTGCATGCCTAAGAGGCATAGGTGTCATGTCAAAATGTATCGGTGATCGGTGATCAAATTGCAAAGAATCACATGTGATTTGAACAGGAATGCAGTGCGATCACATGCAGTTTCCTGTACCTGGTTTTTATAGGTACCCGATTCCACTTCTGCCCCGTGTCACCAAGCAGAACAGAGCGGAAGTTCACCCCCCCCCCATCCTCTGCCTGCAGCCTCTTGGAAAACATCACAGGTCCCAGAAGGCTGCAGGGCAAGTTGAACATGTGCAGTGAGAAGCTGCAAGAAGTCCCAGACGGCTTCCCACAGTTAGCATGACAACAGCCGGGGACCCCAGGACCCGCAAAGAACTGGCCCAGGTGAGGATAGTGCTGGATCCTTGCACACATACTGTAGCTGCTGACTTCTTATTTTTTTGGGTGGGGTGGGGGGGGGGCTGGAGAACCTCTTTAACCACTTGCCGCCCGCCAATGACATATTGACGTTGGCAAAGTGGTTGTAGAATCCTGACTGGACGTCATATGACGTCCTCAGGATTCTTACCCGCTGCGCGCCCCCGGGGGCGCGCATCGCGGCGATCGTTGTTGCGGGGTGTCAGTCTGACACCCCGCAACACCGATCTCGGTAAAGAGTCTCTCACGGAGACTCTTTACCACGTGATCAGCCGTGTCCAACCACGGCTGATCACGATGTAAACAGGAAGAGCCGTTGATGGCTCTTCCTCACTCGCGTCTGACAGACGCGAGTAGAGGAGAGCCGATCGGCGGCTCTCCTGACAGGGGGGGTTCGCGCTGATTGTTTATCAGCGCAGCCCCCCCTCGGATCGCCACATGGACCACCAGGGATGCCCACCAGGGAAGGGCAAAACAAAAAAAAATGAGAAAAAAAAAAAAGTCAAAAAAAAAAAAAAAAGTCAGAAAAAAAAAGTCTGGAAAAAAAAAAGGATGCAAAAAAAAAGATGCCAATCAGTGCCCACAAATGGGCACTGACTGGCAACAAGTAAATCAGTGCCGCCCCACAGTGTCCATCAGTGCCGCCCCACAGTGTCCATCAGTGCCACCCCACAGTGTCCATCAGTGCCACCCCACAGTGCCCATCAGTGCCACCCCACAGTGCCCATCTGTGCCACCCCACAGTGCCCATCTGTGCCGCCCATGAGTGCCCATCTGTGCCGCCTATGAGTGCCCAGTGCCGCCCATGAGTGCCCATCAGTGCCGCCCATGAGTGCCCATCAGTGCCGCCCATGAGTGCCCATCAGTGCCGCCTATGTGTGCCCATGAGTGTCGTCTATGTGTGCCCATCAGTGCCGCATACCAGCGCCGCCAATCAGTGCCACCTCATCTGTGCCCGTCAGTACTACCTCGTCGATGTCCATCAGTGCCATCTCATCTGTGCCCATCAGTGCCACCATATCAGTGCCCGTAATTGAAAGAGAAAACTTACTTATTTACAAAAAAATTACAGAAAAAAAAAACTTAATTTTTTTCAAAATTTTCGGTCTTTTTTTAGTTGTTGCGCAAAAAAAAAAAAATCGCAGAGGTGATCAAAGACCACCAAAAGAAAGCTCTATTTGTGGGGAAAAAAGGACGCCAATTTTGTTTGGGTACAGTGTAGCATGACCGCGCAATTGTCATTCAAAATGCGACAGTGCTGAAAGCTGAAAATTGGCTTGGGCGGGAAGCTGCGTAAGTGCCTGGTATGGAAGTGGTTAAGGTAAGGTGACCAGATTTTTTAAATGAAATCCAGGGACATTTTCTTTATAGGCAAATGTTAAACAATTTTATATGCATATTTCCCTCAAATTATATATAAAATCAATAGTGTATCGCGGGTTGTCAGCGCCCGGCACAAGGCAAGAAATTTGCACCCCCAGACTTTTAGCACCCCCTGAGTCCCTTCCACTAGTACAGTAGTACTGACCAACTTGATTCCTACACTGACCTACCTGACCACTGCACTAATCTACCTGATTCCCAGGGCCAGATTAAGAACATCATGGGCCTGGTGCTGAGGATTTTGGTGGGGCCTTTTATAAATAATAAATAAATGCGTGGGAATGACATGAACGCAGCCCGGCCAAGGCAAGTGACCAAAGGCCCAGAACCCAGAAGGAAGACCGCGTGAAGATGTAACCGCACGGGCCCCGCCTGATTCATCACAGCGCAGTGGAGGGCTCAGTCTGAAAATTGAAGTGTACACTAATGTGCTAATATGCTGTGCATACTTGTACGTTGTGGCATAACCTACCCCAGGGCCTCTAAAAAGTAGTAATGTCAGGAAAGTTTACTACCGCTTTATTATCACAGGATCTCAGGAGCCTCTCATGGGGCCCCCTAGTGACCCAGTGGTCCTTGGGCAGTGCCTAAGTGCATAGTTGCCAACATTTAAAAAATATTTTCTGGGACACTTTTTTATATAAGTGCTATATTTAGAGTAGCTGAGATCCCCGATGTTCCTCTTTACATCATAGTAGTAATCACAAAATTAAAGGAGTACTAATAATGGGGCTGAACAAATATGAGAACTGAGATTTCCTTTAGTTGAACTAACAAAAGTGTGTCCATTCTAGAGCTGGTAACATTGAGGGTATTCAGTATAATTTTAAAGAACTGTTTTTGTGGGTAAGTGACATAGGGGAGGAGTATTGACGGTATATAAGTGGGAAGTATGTGCAGGTGAGGGAGAGGAATGTGGTGGGCACTATGTACAGGAGAGGAGTGCAAAGGGTACGGCAAAAGGCACTATGTACAGGAGAGGAGTGTGAAGGGTATGACAATGGGCAGTATGTACAGGAAGAGTGTGGGGGTATGACAGAGGGTAGTACGTACCAGAGAGAAGTGTGGAGGGTATGATGGGGCAGTATGTACAGGAGAGGAGTGTGGAGGGTATGACAGTGGGCAGTATGTACAGGAGAGGAATGTAGACGGTATGATAGTGGGCACTATGTATAGGAGAGGAGTGTGGAGGGTATGACAGTGAACACTATGTATAGGAGAGGAGTGTGGAGGGTATGACAGTGGGCACTATGTATAGGAGGGGAGTGTGGAGACTATGACAGTGAACGCTATGTATAGGAGAGGAGTGTGGAGGGTATGACAGTGGGCACTATGTATAGGAGAGGAGTGTGGAGGGTATGACAGTGAGAAGTATGTACAGGAGAGGAGTGTGGAGGGTGCGACAGTGGGCACTATGTAAAGGAGAGAAGTGTATGACAGCAGGCACTATGTACAGGAGAGAAGTGTAAAGGGTATGACAGTCGGCGCTCTGTATAGGAGAGGAGTGTGGAGGGTATGGCAGTGGGCACTATGTACAGGAGAGGAGTGTGTAGGGTTTGACAGTGGGCACTATGTATAGGAGAGAAGTGTGGAGAGTATGACAGTGGGCACTATGTACAGGAGAGGAGTGTGGAGAGTATGACAGTGAGCACTATGTACAGAAGTGGAAGGATATTTAGGGACTGCGTAGTGGTTAAGCGGGTCATACATGGATTTAAATTACACCAATTATGCAGAGACCAGCCATAGTCAATCTATGTATGGGCTAGCTGGTTTTACACAAGTCAATCTATTATTCGATTTGAGTACAACCAGCCTGTTAGGTTTTTCCCAAAACAATCAGTGCTGCCATCTATAGTTAGCAACACTGATCATTGTACTCACTGGCAGAACACAATAACACTGCAGAAGTGATTCCCCCATCCACAGGTCAGCAGGTGAGAGGGTGTGTGGGGACAGGCTGGGGAGAGATACTAGTCAGTGGCTGGGTAGGCACTGGTAGTATCAGAGCCAGATACACACAGGTTACATACGCCACGATTGTTAGAGCAAGAACAAAGGGCCAGATTCACCAAAGAGATACGAAGGCGTATCTTCTGATACGCCGTCGTATCTCTGTTTCTATCTATGTGACTGATTCATAGAATCAGTTACGCATAGATATCCATAAGATCCGACAGGTGTAATTGTTTTACACTGTCGGATCTTAGGATGCAGTACCGCGGCCGCCGCTGGGGGGAGTTTGCGTCGTAAACCAGCGTTGGGTATGCAAATTAGGAGTTACGGCGATTCCCGACGGATTTTCGCGTTCGCTACGTCGCCGCTAGTCTACTTTCCCGTCGCAAAGTTAGTCATTATTTGACCTGCCCTAACTTTACACAGCAATCGTATTGCTGTATAAAGTATGGCCGTCGTTCCCGCGTCAAAATTTAAAATTTAACGTTGTTTGCGTAACACGTCCGGGAATACGGAAGTACGCTACGCGCGTCGCCGTTCGAAAAAATTACGTCACGGCGCACAAAGCACGACGGGAATTGCGAAACTGAGCACACGCCCATTTGAATTGGCCCGCCTTGCGCCGGAGGCCGCCGGCGTAGTTTTCATCGCAAGTTCTCTGTGAATCAGGCACTTGCACTTGCGGCGGTGCGGTGCACTTGCACTTGCGGCGGTGTAACGTATCTACGATACGTTACGCCACCGCAGTTCTACGTGAATCTGGCCCAATAATTCTAGTACTGGACCTTTAAAGCATCGCTTAGGATACCAAAAAAAATTGTGCTTACTTAACTAACTAGTGTTTTTTTTAATGAATAAAAAAAAAACATGTTTGAGGAATTGCTGCGCAAATACCGTGCTAGAGCTGCACAATTAATCGTTAAAAAAATTGTGATCTCGATTCAACCCCCCTGACGATCTCCAATGCAGAGTTTGACGATTCTTTCATATAAGTGGAGAGACTTTCAGCTATCAAAATAATATATCCGGGCAGTCTGCCAAGTTTTTAACAGGAAACACTGGGGTAGATTCAAAGAGCAATTGCGCCTGCGTAACCATAGTTACGCAGCGCAATTGCTTACTTGCGCCGGCGTTACCAATGCTCCTGATTCAGGAACCTCGTTACGCCGACGGCAGCCTAAGATATGACTAGCATAAGGCTCTTATGCCAGTCATATCGTAGGCTGCATTCTTACGTAGGCCGCTAGGGGGCGTTCCCGTTGTGGTCAGCGTATAGTATGCAAATTTCATACTAACGCCGATTCACAACCCTACGCGAGCCCTGCGTACGCAGTTTACGTCGTTTGCGTACGTCGGGTTTTGCGTAAGGCTGCTCCTGCTAATAGCAGGGGCAGCCAATGTTACGTATACCCGTCGTTCCCGCGTCGCGAAGTTTAAATTTTACGTTGTTTGCGTAAGTGAATCATGAATGGCGCTGGACGCCATTCAAGTTCACTTTGAAGCAAATGACGTCCTTGCGACGTCATTTGCCGCAATGCACGTCGGGAAAGTTTCCCGACGGAGCATGCGCACTACGTTCGGCGCGGGAACGCGCCTAATTTAAATGATCCACGCCCCCTACGGGATCATTTAAATTACGCGCCCTTACGCCGGGCAGTTTTCCGGAGCGCACACGCAATTTACGGAGCTACTGCTCCGTGAATCGCGCGTAGTGCAGGAAATTTACTTAGGCGCAGCGGCAAAACAGTACACTGTGCCTCCATAAAAAAAGGGGCAAAGCTACCTGAATCTACCCCATTGTAACTAACGCTTCCTTCTTAGATCAAAGGGATACACTTCTGTGTGTAAAGAAAACATCTGGGCAGTCTGCCAAGTTTGTAAACAAAATGAAACATTGTAACTAACTAACATTGTAACTAAATGTAACCACTTAAAGTCCAACACTTGTTTCTTAAATTAAAAAGCAATATTATTTGCTAGAAAATTACTTGGAACCGCCAAACATTATATATATTTTAGCAGAGACTCTAGGGAATACAATGGTAATTGCTGCAATATGTTATGTCACACTGCATTTTCCCACTTCAATGAATAATAAAAACCATAAAAACAAAACAGTGAAGTTAGCCCATTTTTTTTGTTGTTTGTTTTAATGTGAAAGATGATGTTACGCCACAAGAATCGTGAGAGAATCGTGATCTATCTTCTAAGCAAAAAAATTGCAATTCTCATTTTAGCCAGAATCGTGCAGCTCTATACCGTGCAACATAAAAAGTGCAAAGACCACCATAGAGTAATTTTCTAGCAAAAAACAAATGATGATTTTTACATGTAGTAGAGAAGTGTCAGAATTGGCCTGGGTGGTAAGGGGTTAATTACCATGAGTAATATACAAATAATTATTATAAGCACTGTGGGCCTGATCCACAAAAGGGATACGCCGGCGTATCTACTGATACGCCGTCGTATCCCTGTTTCTATCTATGGAACTGATCCACAGAATCAGTTTCCAAGAGATAGGCAGAAGATCCGACATGTGTAAGGGACTTACACTGTCGGATCTTAGGATGCAGTACCGCAGCCGCCGCTGGGGGCATTTCTCGTCGAAATCCAGCGTCGGGTATGCAAATTAGCACTTACGGAGATCCACAAAGCTTTTATTAGTATTAGTTTGCCGTCGCAATATTAGGGCTGCTTTTACAAGGCCTAAACTGTTTACACCTTGTAAAAGTATACCCTTTTATCCCGCGTCGCTGTCATTTTTTTTTTTTTTTTTTTCCGCCGCAATTCGTTTTTTTTTTTACGCCCGTCGCGATTCTCAAAACCCGTCGCAACGTAAATCCGCGCAAAGCACGTCGGGAAAATGACGTCGGGAGCATGCGCAGTACGTCCGGCGCGGGAGCGCGCCTAATTTAAATGGGACTCGCCCCATTAAATTAGGAACGCCTTGCGCCGGACGGTTTTAAGTTACACCGCTCAAAATTTCTAGGTAAGTGCTTTGTGGATCGGGCACTTAGGTAGAGATTTTGCGGAGGTGTAACTTAAACGGGAAAAATTAAGTTAGGCAGGGTTTTTGTGGATCAGGCCCTGTGATCCTATCAGTCTGCTGCAGTGTGTCAGCTTGTATTTATATTGGCCGCTCTGAATGTAGCTTCTGACAGGCTGTGCAAGCAGGCCCGTATCTCCGGAACCATAATTGATAGCTGTCCCATATTTTGACAGTTGTGGGGTAGGTCTTCCCATGCCTACCCCCCAATTGTGGGGTTTCTGTGACCTCTGGTCGTCGAGCTACAACCCCCCAAAAAGTCGATCTTTTTTTTTTTTTTTTTGGGCAAATGGGCCTATCTTGAGAAAGGGGCCTGGAGCTGCAGCTCCATCAGCCCCCTTGTTAATCCGGCCCTGCTGATTCCTACACTGACCACTACACTGACCTACCTGATTTCTACACTGACCACTACACTGACTTACCTGATTTGCTACAATGACCTACCTGATTCCTACACTGACCACTACACTGACCTACCTTATCCCTACACTGACCTACCCAGATTCCTACACTGACCACTACACTAACCACTACACTAACCCACCTGATTCCTACACGGACCTGCCTTATCCCTACACTGACCACTACACTGACCTACCTTATCCCTACACTGACCTACCCTGATTCCTACACTGACAATTACACTAACCACTACACTAACCTACCTGATTCCTACACTGATCTACCTGATCCCTATACTGACCACTACACTAAACTACCTGATTCCTATACTGACCCACCTCATTTCTATACTGACCACTACACTGACCTACCTGATTTCTACACTGACCACTACACTGACTTACATGATTTGCTACAATGACCTACCTGATTCCTACACTGACCACTACACTGACCTACCTTATCCCTACACTGACCTACCCAGATTCCTACACTGACCACTACACTAACCACTACACTAACCCACCTGATTCCTACACGGACCTGCCTTATCCCTACACTGACCACTACACTGACCTACCTTATCCCTACACTGACCTACCCTGATTCCTACACTGACAATTACACTAACCACTACACTAACCTACCTGATTCCTACACTGATCTACCTGATCCCTATACTGACCACTACACTAAACTACCTGATTCCTATACTGACCCACCTCATTTCTATACTGACCACTACACTGACCTACTTGATTTCTATACTGACCACTACACTGACCTACCTGATTTCTGCACTACTCACACCCCCCCCCCACATGAACACTGTAGATCGATTGGTTTTGCTCACCTCTCCATGGCCTCCATGATAATCCATCGGAGCAGGTCTCTCCCCAGCACCAGGTACTGTTCCCGACACCCAGCCGCTCCTCAGTATCCCCTGATACCAATGCCAAGAACTTCTCCAATAGCTGCCGTACGCTCTGCACCGTTCCTCCGCTCCGTCGTTCTCACACACACATGGGCCGCCCGCACCAGAGGGATCATGGGGGACAGGCTGGAACACAGGAGTCCCTGGGCAGGCAACACAGCACACTTGGGTGGCACAGTAATGATTTCCCCCCCCCACCTAAATGTTGCACCCGGGGCAAGAGTACCAGATGAGCCATGCCACTGCAATCCAGGGACAAATCCGGGGACAGACTGGTTTCCAGGGACAGTGTCCAAAATCTGGGGACTGTCCCTGGAAACTGGGGATGTCTGGTCACCCTACTTTAAGGGTTAGGCCCCATACACACCATAGAATCTATCCGCAGATAAATCCCATCAAATGGGTTTCTGCGGATAGATCCTATGGTGTGTACACTCCGTCGGATATTTATCCGCAGATAAATCTCCCCTGGGATGGATTTCCAGCAGATGAATATTTGCTGACATGCTCAACAAATCCATCTGCTGGAATCCATTCCAACGGATGGATCCGCTCGTCTGTACAGACTCACCGGATCCATCCGTCCAAAGGGATTCCCCGCACGCGTCGTAATGATTTGACGCATGCGTGGAATTCCTTATATGACAGCGTCGCGCCCGTCGCCGCGTCATAATAGCGGCGACGGCGCGACACGTCATCGGCAGAGGATTTCAGCGTGGATTTCAATGCGATGGTGTGTACACGCCATCGCATAGAAATCTTCTGAAATCCTCGAGAGGATTTATCCGCGGATACGGTCCGCTGGACCGTATCTGCGGATAAATCCTCTCGTGTGTATGGGGCCTTAGTTGTGCTCAGAAACACAGGGCATAAAACTTGCGGTATGTTCGTGTTTTCCACGTCGCATTTATAACGCCTAAAAACAGCACAGAGCTTTTACAAATGCATGTAAACGTACAAATGCGGAAGTGGAACTGCACAATAAACTCAAGGATTGTGGTGCAAATGAGCCTTTTCAGGACGTATGTCTGGTTTACAGGTAATCTGCATTCCAGGCATACTTCCCTTACCTTGTATTTCCTTAAACATAAGTATCGGTGTATTTCAGCCTGTCTGAGATGTTGACAGGGCCGGACGCAGCACCTGTGCCTCTCAGGTGCACAAAAACACCCGGGGTTTGAACACACAGAGGCTAAACGTTCAGTGTGCATGTGGCCTTACTAGTGAAATCAATTAAAGTTGAGCTACAGGCACTGAGCACCCCTGTCCAACACAACCCCAACTCAAAACAAGATAAAAAGCCCTGTACGGGGGCCATGTCACACTACTGATGTGATGTGTGCTGAAAAAAATGATGGCATGCAGTACTAGTATGGTAAGTCACTTGGGACATTTCGGTTAAAGTAGAACTTTAGGCTAGAAAAGGAAAATGGCGAATGGACAGGATTTTTTTATTCAGACACTTTCTTTGTCTCTTTTATATTAACCACTTGAGCCTCAGCCCTGGCAGATTTTACCCTCTTCATGACCAGGCCATTTTTTGCTATTCGGCACTGCGCTACTTTAACTGGTAATTGCGCAGTCATGTAATGCTGTATCCAAACAAAATGTATATAATTTTTTCACACAAATAGAGTTTTTTTTTGGTGATATTAGATCACCACCGTGTTTTATTTTAATTTTTTGCAATATGAAAAAAAAAAGTTTTTACTTTCTGCCATAAAACATATCCAATAAAAAAAAAAAAAATCATACATTTTGGCCAATATGCTGCATATTTTTGATTTTAAAAAAATCCCAAAAAGATTGGTTTGCGTAAACACTATAGAGCCTACAAGCTATGTTATATATATTGGAATTTGTTTTTTATTTTTTCATACTACTAATGGCAGCAATCAGCGACTTAAAATTGGGACTGTGATAATTCATTTGACACCCAGGCCTCCTTCGGTCTAATGAGAACCTCCAGTGCTAAAGATAGCTGACATCCTTCTGTATATGGTGGGTTGTGAGGCATGGTGGGTGCAATGTTTAATGTTATTGGGCGCCAGACACCTTTTGAATGCAAAAGAGTTTATTTCTCTTAAAGCGGAAGTGTGTTTCCCAGAAGACAGCAGGGGGGTGTCGCGAAGGGGTGTGACTCCCGCGGGAGTCGATACCCGGAAGTGGTGCAAATACCTGTCTTAGACATGTATCTGCACCCCCCTCCCCCTGAAAGGTGCCAAATGTGGCACCGGAGGGTTAAAAAAAGCGGAAGTTCCATTTGGGGAGAGAATGTTAGGGCCAGGACACCCTTAGGTAGTTATAAGTTCAATTGGCAGGCCTCTAAAGACCTCAACAGAAGGACAGCCATGCAGGGAAAGGCATCCAGCAAGACGCTACATCTGCATGTACAGGGATGCTGTCTCCTATGGCAACAGTCTTTAACAGTTCCTAACACAAAGTGTAAGGCCCCGTACACACGAATTCAGTCAGAAACTCGATCGGAGCTGGATTCTGCCGAAAAACTCGGTTGTGTGTACACTTTTCAGCGAGGAAGCCGACATGTTCTCTATTTCCTTGTTGTTCAATGAGGAAAGTAGGCCCGCCGAGATCCTCGGCGGCTTCAACACAGAACTCGACGAGGAACTCGATGTGTTTGGCACGTCGAGTTCCTCGGACGTGTGTACGGGGCCAAAGAGTTCTTTCACTTCCACCACAATTACTCCTTGTAGTTCTTTGACCCACTGAGCTTCCAGTCTCTCACTAGACTAGATGATTCACTGCCACTGAATCCCTTGAGCTCCTCCAATTTTCACGGTGGTATCTTTCTCAAGCATCACCCCCCCCCCCCCTCTCTTCTGGGTCCCTAGCTTGACACTCAAGATGCTTCTCAAGATTCACCGATCTGGCCTGCTCGGTCCCTGGCTTGACACACAAAGCTGCTCTGCAAGCAACACCCAGTGTTGCCAACCGTCCGTATTTTTACGGACAGTTCGTAAAAACGGGCACTTTTTCCCCCTGTTCGTAAATGTCCGTGGTTGCGGGAATGTGCCAGTAAAAATAGCCGAGACCGGTTCGGCTTGGAACTGCGCATTGAAAATTGGAGGCAGGGGGTGATGGTGGCTGCGGTGGCACCGCAGAGGGGGATGGAGGCAGGGGGTGTTAGTGGCAGGGGGTGATTGGAGGCAGGGGGTGTTGGTGGCACTGCAGAAGGGGATGGTGGAACCGCAGAAGGTGGGGGATGGAGACGGGTTGTTGGTGGCATCGCAGAGGGGGATGGAGGCAGGGGGAGATTGGAGGCAGGGGGCCTGGGGGAGATTGGAGGCAGAGGGAAATTGTGACACCCCAGAGGGGGGTGAAGGCAGGGGGTGTTGGTGGCAGAGGGGGATGGAGGCAGGGGGTGATGTGACTAAATAATTTGCCCTGATTATATCGAAAATAACAGAAATATGTTTTTTTTTACCTTAAAGCGGATGTGCCATGGGAACAAAATATTAAAAGTCAGCAGCTACAAATACTGCAGCTGCTGACTTTTAATAATAGGACACTTACCTGTCCTGGAGTCCAGCGCCGATCGCAGCAGAGCACGAGCGATCGCTCGTCACTCTGCTGCTCCCCCCGCCATCCACGCTGAGGGAACCAGGAAGTGAAGCGCTGCGGCTTCACTGCCCGGTTCCCTACGGCGCATGCGCGAGTCGCGCTGCGCCCGCCGATTGGCTCACACGCTGTGTGCTGGGAGCCGAGTGTTCCCAGCACACAACGGGCGACAGACGGGATGTGACGGAATGCCCGTCTTTCGCCCGTATCGTGTGGCCGGAAGTGGGTGCAAATACCTGTCTTTAGACAGGTGTCTGCACCCCCCTCCCCCCTGAAAGGTGTCAAAAGTGACACCGGAGGGGGGGAGGGTTCCGATCAGCGGGACTCCACTTTAGGGTGGAGGACCGCTTTAAATCACATTGCTATTTGCCTAGCGTACTTGTTTGTAGCCTAAATACTGAAATTTGCACCTAAAAATTTTATTTAGTAACTTTTGTGAAATGCCAGTAAAAACGTGGCTGTGCCAGTACATTTCGGGTGTCGTGCCATCTGGTAGGTTGGCAACACCTCCGCTGGCTGGGTCCTTGGCTTGATACCCGCTGAAGTTTCCCGATTCCTCACCCCCCCCCCCCCAGTTGGTGAGAATGCTGCTCTAGTACTTGCTTCAGTTACTCACTGTGGTCCCTGATAATAAGGCGGATGGTCCCTTAATGGTGACAGCTTCCCTTCTACCTCCAACCACGACAGGTTCTCCGGCCGGCAGAACCGGCATTTCTGGTTAGACTGCAAGCTGCAATCCCAACCCTGCGCTGCTCTCTCTTGCTTCTGGATAGTCCCTCAGACAGCCTAGCAGCCAGATGTGCCCGGGATAGGCCCAAACTCCAGTCTAGCAGCCCAGGCAATACAACACACGTCCACCCAGACAGCACCCAACAGTGATCACCCAAGACTCCACTCAAAAATATCGATTCTCCCAGCAGGCCAAGGGATTTAAGAAAATCCCTGCCCATTGCCTGGGATACCCCATATAACCATATACTGACCTTGCGTTGCCCCTCTCATATCTAAAGCCACCAGGTACCCGGACACCAGGTACCCGGCCACCTAGCGGCAAAAGAGAGAATTACAGCAATTGCAGACTTAAGTTGATCCCTAACAATAGGCCAAGGTAGCTATACCTGGCAGGTAAATTTAGGAGCAACCCTGTTTAAACACAAGGGTGCTATAATACTATACACTGTCAGGCCCCATACACACGAGAGGATTTATCCGCAGATACGGTCCAGCGGACCGTATCCGCGGATAAATCCTCTCGAGGATTTCAGAAGATTTCAATGCGATGGCGTGTACACACCATCGCATTGAAATCCGCGCTGAAATCCTCTGCCGATGACGTGTCGCGCCGTCGCCGCTATTATGACGCGGCGACGGGCGCGACGCTGTCATATAAGGAATTCCACGCATGCGTCAAATCATTACGACGCGTGCGGGGAATCCCTTTGGACGGATGGATCCGGTAAGTCTGTACAGACGAGCGGATCCATCCGTTGGAATGGATTCCAGCAGATGGATTTGTTGAGCATGTCAGCAAATATCCATCTGCTGGAAATCCATCCCAGGGGAGATTTATCCGCGGATAAATATCCGACGGAGTGTACACACCATAGAATCTAGCAGCAGAAACCCATTTGATGGGATTTATCTGCGGATAGATTCTATGGTGTGTATGGGGCCTCACTGTATTAATGACACTGACTGGGAAGGAGTAACATGTAGGGCAATCAAGATTGTATCTAAAGTGTACCTAACTATGTGTAATGTGTGAAAAGTTTGTTGCTTTTTACTAAAGTTCTCCCAGTTTCTCATCCCTGCTTTGCAGAAGATATTAAATATTGCAGCCCTTTATATATTAAATGACAATTTATTAATTATTTAAACAATGCTGCTCAGAGGATAAGTTCACCTTTGAAACCTTACATGCTCCACCCAGATTTAAGATGAAACATGTTCCAGTTCCTGCAGCTCTCCCCCCCCCAGTCCCCCCTCCCTATGTCAGCGGGCAGGGGATCTTCTTCAAACACCCGCTGCAGAATTTAAAAGCAGCAAGGCTGTGCAGGGTTCCGCCCACAAGCCCAATAATTAATTTACAGAGTTCTGTAAAATAATGAACCACAAATACTGTTGGCCTTTGCGGCTGATAGCTTGTAGTTCTTAATGAATGAACTATGAGTGTCCTTGTGAGAGCCCTTGTAGTCCATTGATTCTTCCTGTGAGTCAGTAACTGTCTGGCTGCCCATATATCGAAAGTACGAGCAGACTGCGTACTGAAAGTTAGCAGGATACAGGCATTGCACTTGCCATCTGCAGATTATGGGTGCAATGCCTTTACAGTCTGCAGAATAAAAAAATATATAAAAAAATGTTTTTACCTGCAAAAAGATGTGCATTTATTATCATTTTGGAAAAAGGTGAACTTAGCCTTTAAAGCAGTAGTAAACTCCTTAAAGAAGAAAAAAATGCGGGCCCCTGGGTAGTTCAAGCCATAATGTGCTAGTATGCATCGCATCCTTCCAATTTAGAGCGCAGTGCGCATGTGCCGGTGATGTCATCAGCTGCTTCCAGTGTGAATCTCTCACTGCAAGTTTAGAAGATATCATTACAGGCTAACCTGTAGGTACGAGTTAAATAACTGCTTTAACCATTTGCCTATTGGAAACTATTACCCCCTTCATGCCCATACCAATTTTCAGCTTTCAGCACTGTCACACTTTGAATGACTATTGCACAGTTATGTACCTATATGAAATATTTGGAGAAAAAAAAAACACTGATGGGCACTGATAGGCGGCACTGATGGGCACTGATAGGCGGCACTGATGGGCACTGATAGGCGGCACTGATGGGCACTGATAGGCGGCACTGATGGGCACTGATAGGCAGCACTGGTGGGCACTGTTGGGACTGCACTGATAATCAGGACACTCATAATCAGTGCAGATTTTTTTTTTAACACAAGCCGATTACCGGCACTCCTCTCCTCACGCAGTCAGCACGAGGAAAGGAATGCAGATAACCGGCTTGTGTTTACATCGTGATCAGCTGTGATTGGACATGATAAAGAGCCGCTGTAATTGGCTCTTTACCTCGATTTGTGATCAGCTGTATCCTATGGACACAGAGCGTATGTGTGCTCAAATGAATTTCAGCACAAATAAACACAATATAATACCCAATTTGTGGTAAAATATAAAATATGATGTTATGTCGAGTAAATAGATACCAAACATGTCAAGATTTAAAATTGTGCACGCCTCTATAATGGCAACAAACTAGAGTACCTAAAATTGTCCATATGTGACACTTTGAAAGCCTTTACAGGTTATCAGTTTAGAGCAGTGGTCTCTAATCTGCAGCCCTTTGCTTGCCTTCATCTGGCCCTATTTCTTCTACTGACACCAATGGTGAGGCACCATTCATTTCCACTGACACAAACAATGGGGCACTATTCCTCCCACTGACACCAATGATAGGGCACTATTCTTTTCCTACTGACCACAGGCACCATGTAATTTTCCTTCTGACCACCAAGCCTGTGGCATTGTTTAATGACACTGGGACATTTTTAGACTTCGGCCCCCTAACATCTGAAGGACAGTAATGTGGCCTTTAATAAAGTAAAAATAATGGTAATAAAGGTTGAAGACCCCTGGTTTAGAGTTAAACATGAGCTATGGTGCTAGAATTATTGCTCTCACATAATGACAGATCTATAAAACCTGCATTGTATCTGGAGGATCATAGTGTGTGCCAGATGCCCACCCAAGGGGGCAAGTGGGGGGCAGTGCTTCAGGGTGGACATTCATGGACGCCCTCCCGGAATAAATGAGCCGCCCTTCAAAGCTGTAAATTAACACAATACTGTTTTTTTATGTTGCCCTAGAAGCCACTTAAACAGGACCCTCTTTTATAGAAGATAACTATAAGGTCTTATTGAGATGGTATATGGTACTGGCCACCTTTGTACCCGGAGCTACCTCTGGGTGCGTTAGAGGTTGTGGCCAAGTGGGAACCACCTATCGCATATGGTGGACTTGCCCCAAGATCAGGAGATTTTGGATCAATGTCTACAATTTTATATATACCCTTACCCAGATTAACCTGACGAAATCAGCAAAACACGCACTCCTGGGTAGTAGGGTTGCGGAGGCTTCCAAGTCCCAGAGACGGCTTCTTACATTTATATTTATTTCTGCGAAAATAACTATAGCCAGGAATTGGAGGTCTGCTGCCCTGCCATTTGATCAGCTTAAATACAAATTGTCATGGCTGATGTTAAATGAAAGGTTGACAGCCTTAGCGCAGGATAAGATGAAACCCCAGGACGCTCACAGATTAGATCTTTTTATAGAAGATGGGCCTCTGGGCGCGGTGTAGTCGTTCCCCCCCCCCCCCACCCCCAACTTTCCATTCTCTGTCCTCTCTTCTACACTTTTTCTCCACTTTGTTTCACCCACACTATATTTTCCCAATTACTAATTATTAGGTTAAAAAACCATTGCCTTCTTGGTCTGTGGAGGGAGACACCCATGTGATGAGAGGAGCCTGGCTCCAACGATAGTTGATGGGGAGCCGACTCTTCCCAGCGGGTGTAACATATGCCAGGGTCTTGGATAGGGATCCTGCCTTAGATTATGGACACAGTAGTCCTGTGTCCTGTTTAAGAATCTTAGTTGAGCTGGGAACATGGGGCCAAATCCTCAGCCAGGCGGCGTAACTTAACTTTCAGCAGTTAAGTTACACTGACTTAAAGTTTCTACCTAAGTGCCTGATCCACAAAGCACTTACCTAGAAATTTCAGGCCGTGTAACTTAAGTGCCACCGTCGCAAGGCGGTCCTCCTCTCCGGGGGGCGTTTAAAATTTAAATGAGGCGCGCTCCGGCGCCGTCCGTACTGCGCATGCGTGTGACGTAATTTTCCCGACGTGCAGCGCACGAACGTAATTGACGCCGGGCGGCTTTGTGGATTGCGACGGGACACTAAAGTTGCGACGGGTGAAAAAAATATACGCGCCGGGAAAACAAATAATTATAAAAAAAAAATGACAGCGTCGCTCAGAATGCATTCCTGAGAGGGAGAACTCCATGCCAATTTTCAAAGAAAAAACCGGCATGGGTTCCCCCCCCCAGGAGCATACCAGACCCTTAGGTCTGGTATGGGTTGTAAGGAGACCCCCCCACGCCGAAAATTCGACGTAGGGGGTCCCCCTACAATCCATACCAGACCCGTATCCAAAGCACGCTACCCGGCCGGTCAGGAAGGGAGTGGGGACGAGCGAGCGCCCCCCCTCCTGAGCCGTGCCAGGCCGCATGCCCTCAACATGGGGGGGTTGGGTGCTCTGGGGCAGGGGGGCGCACTGCGGGCCCCCCCACCCCAGAGCACCCTGTCCCCATGTTGATGAGGACAGGACCTCTTCCCGACAACCCTTGCCGTTGGTTGTCGGGGTCTGCGGGCGGGGGCTTATCGGAATCTGGGAGTCCCCTCAAATAAGGGGGCCCCCAGATACCGGCCCCCCACCCTAAGTGAATGGATATGGGGTACATCGTACCCCTACCCATTCACCTGTAGGCAAAAAGTAAAAGTTAGTAAACACACAACACAAGGGTTTTTAAAATAATTTATTATTCTGCTCCGGAGGCCCCCCCTGTCTTCTTTATTAGCTCTATTACCAGGGGGGGCTTCTTCTTCCACTCTCCGGGGGTCTTCTTCCACTCTCCGGGGGTCTTCTTCCACTCTCCGGGGGGGGGTTTCTTCTTCCGCTCTCCGGGGGGGAGCTTCTCCGCTCTCCGGGGGTCTTCTTCTCTCTTCGCCGCTCTCCGCTGTTGACTCGGCGAACCCCGGTTCTTCTCCAGCTGTCCGGTGCCTTCTTCTTCAGCGCTGGCTGCCTGCTATCTTTGTGTGTTAGCTCAATTACTAACAGGCAGCCAGCGCGGTCTTCTGTGACGTCAGGTTCTTCTTCTCCCCTCTTCCGATGTTGCCTCGTCGCCTCTTGTCACTGTAATGATGGAAGCGCGCCTTGCATCCCATTTATATAGGCATCACCGTCCCATCATGCTCCGGCAGGTACCCACGTGGTGGGTGCCTACCCACGTGCACCCACCACGTGGGTACCTACCGGAGCATGATGGGACGGTGATGCCTATATAAATGGGATGCAGGACCCAGAATATGGAGGAAGAATGGAGAGGCACACACTGCAAGATGCTTGAAGTCCAGTATGAAGTCTCAACAGTCTGTGTTGATTTGGGGAGCCATGTCATCCACTGTGCTTCATTAAGTCCAGGGTCAACACAGCCGTCTACCAGGAGAATTTGGAGCACTTCATGCTTCCTTCCGCAGACGAGCTCTATGGGGATGCTAACTTCATTTTCCAGCAGGACTTGGCACCTGCCCACACTGCTAAAAGCACCAAAACCTGGTTTAATGAGCGTGGGATTACTGTGCTTGATTGGCCAGCAAATTTGCCTGACCTGAACCACATAGAGAATCTATGAGGCATTGCCAAGAGAAAGATGAGAGACATGAGACCGAACAATGCAGAAGAGCTGAAGGCCGCAATTGAATCATCCTGGTCTTCCATAACACCTCAGCAGTGCCACAGGCTGATGGCTTCCATGCCACACCGCATTGAGGCAGTAATTGCTGCAAAAGGGGCCCAAATCAAGTACTGAGTACATAGGCATGCTTATACTTTTCAGAGGTCCGATATTGTTCTGTGTACAATCCTTGTTTTATTGATTGCATGTAATATTCAAATTTTCTGTGATTTTGGATTTGGTGTTTTCATGAGCTGTAAGCCATAATCATCACAATTATGACAAATCACGGCTTGACCTATCTTGCTTTGCATGTAATGAGTCTATCTCATATATTAGTTTCACCTTTTAAGTTGCATTAGTAAAATAAATGAACTTTTGCACAATATTCTAATTTTTCGAGTTTCCCCTGTATGTGCAGCAGTAAAGATGGTGGGCTTAATGCCCAGACACAGCACCTATTCGTCTATAGGCAGCTGAGGTTTCTGTGATGTGAGTGAGTTCACTGCACACTCCCAGCACAATAACCAAACTGTCATAGACATTTCTCAGTTTCTTGCTATGATCAGGAGCCAGCGGGACAGGTTCCCAATTATGTGACCACAATAGTCATGTGTTCAGGAAGTCTGTCCTGCCCCTCTGGGCATATAGGCTATATTAAAGGGACGGGTCAGGGCTGGGCCAGGAAGGGGTTAAGCATTTTGGTGAAACGCGTAAAGGCTTTTTCATTGATGCTTCCTTATCTGTGCATCTTCACACAATATCTTACAGTCAAGCATTATAAACTGTATTATGAAGTGGTTTCATTTTACTGCAAGTTTGCTGAATATTCTTTGCTATGCGACTCATGACTGCATTTGGTATTTTTTTTTATTGTCACTTTATTGTCACTTACAGTATGTTTTTTTATTTATCTTTTTAAGACAAGAGGGCAAATATGCCCTTAAGTATCTGTAATACATAAGGCACAATTAGAAAGCCTCATAGTTCTTTGTTGGACCATGGAGTGAAACTGATCTCTCCTAAGGGGTCATTGCTACTCCATAGCAGTCTGTACCCCTCCAACAACTTGATGGGTGATTTGGACAATCAAAGAGGCATCAGTGGTCCAACAAGATCTGTGCTATCTCCAATCTAGTGGTTAGTAAACTGAACTGCGGTAACACTGATTGCCAAATTGAAAGTGCACTGCACTGCACATAGGTAATTTTTAAAGCAAGCCCACCAACTACCCTTTCCAAAAAAATAGCCTATGTAGTCAGGGGGCCCCAGCAAATATTATAAAAATCAGGCAGCTTTGTAAAATGTTCAATAATTATATCGGCATAGCTGATCAGAGGCATACAAGCGGAGTAACTGTCACAAGCATGGCACCATGTAGGGTGGCTGGCGACAATGTGTGTTGGAATGTTGGACATTTTTATTAAATAGCTGCGATCAGTGGCTTGTCAGCGATTGACAACAACTATTCATTTAATCTGCAGAGTTAGGGGAACCAGTCTGTTATAAATTAATGGTCCCTGAAGCAACCTCAAGCTTATAAGCAAAAGGGAAATCCTAGTTTGTAAGGCTTACTAAGCTGGTCAGCTGGATGCAGTTTGTTTCAATGTAAGCCCTCCATCCTTTCCAGAGGAAGGGTTAAAGGTCAACATTAAAAAAGTACAATAAAAAAAAAAGGACGATTCCTTGAAATAACATGCTTTTGGAGCACCCTAAAGCTGCTTGTGAAGTGGCGCATTTGTAGGATGTACTATACAAAAATTACTACCAATTTACTGTTGGTACATTTCCCTTCCAGCTTGTTTTTTTTTTTTTTTTTTATTGCATAGGGACCCCTGAAATCAAACCAAAGGCACGGGGAGCTGTGCAGTGCCAGAGGGACACGATCTAGTGCAAAAAAAAAAAAAAATGTCTTAAAAGAAATTGTTTAGTGAAGAGCAGCTCTTTTAATAAGGCTTAAAGAGCAACATTAAAAATACACAGTTCCTTTAAAAAAAAAAAAAAATTATCGGCCACTAAATTACATCTTCCATTGTAAATAAAGCAATTGGAGTATTCTTTTATCTATATCAGACCCTTATGAGGGTTTGGATTACAAAGTGAAACCCATTTTAAAAAAGAGCGGCAATCCATACCAGACTCTTTTCTAAGTATGCAGCCTGGATGACCAGGTAAGGGTGGGCAACAAGCTTGAAACTCCCCTCCTGAACCATACCAGGCCACATACTCTCAATATAAGGAGGATGCCTTGCCAAGGGGAAGCCCCCTGGGAAATCACTTTGTCCTCATGTTGATGAGGACACGGGCCTCTTCCCCACAACCCTGGCCCAGGGGTCCTGGGGGGAAGCTTATCATAATCTGAAAGCCTCCTTCAAAATAAGAGGCCCCCAGATACTGTCCCCCCTTTATGACAAAATAAGAGGCCCCCAGATACTGTCCCCCCTTTATGAATGAGTAAGGGGTTACTCATTCACAAAAAAAGTCCAGTAGCACTTAGATCGCGACAAAGACCTTTAGTCGATAAAAGAAATAACACCGGTAACAAATTCCTTTATTAAAAAATATCTACATATTTAAAAACATTATTAAGCTATGCAGATATATATATTTATACACATATATATATATATATATATATATATATACATATATATATATTAATCATGATGCCTATCAACAACAACAAAAAAAATACTCAAATAACTGATAATTGCAAATGGCTGCTCCCACCCTCTTAGCTGAATGTAATTGATCAAATATGAAAAATACATTTCCTGAAGAACCAGCCAAAAAATGCTTTGTGGGTTTCCCTGTCAGCCCCCTTATTTCCAACATCTCAATCGAGAAATTGAAAGAACTGAACTAAAAATTGTTAGGCAAACTGTGGTGGCATCCAATCAAAATCCAATAGATTGATTCAGAATACAATAGTTCAGCAGAGGGATTTGTCCATCTGTGCTACAGTATATAGCGTGGATGGAGGAATCAGTTATATATTTTTCCCTTGGTCTTCAAGCTGAAAAAAAAATAATATATCAGTGCATGGCCAGTCTTACAGCTTCCCATTCAGTTGCAGAAGAAGAAACAGCTATGTGTGGTTGTGAGTGAGGGGTTGCATAAAGCACCCACATGTGCACTGATGTATGTTCCAAATGTACACTGTTTTCCGAGCTGCCTCTTTTAATGCAGCTCAATTGGTGGCTGTGCGCAGCAGCAGCAGGTCTCAGAATTGTCATTACGCAGGGTCTGCACGCTCTGCGCAGATGAGTTGATTTTTTGGTCACTGTTTTCTTGGGTTCTGTTTTCATTCTATACTTCCCTTCTACAAAGACCTTTAGTAACTCGCCATTCAGCAATACCTATCTTTCTTGTCGAAGATTGGACCTTCAAAAGGATTTATGATTTGCCATATAGAGTCAAAAGGCCTAATCTTAAACTGGCCATAGATGGTACTATTTTCTTTCCTGCAACCGCAGCTATAGCCACTGAAAATAATCGCATGAAAAATCCAACATGCTGGTTGTACTCAAGTCGATCAATAGCCTGCCCATAGATGGTTCAAATTTCAGCTGGTCCTGTTGAACCAGCCGAGATTTAGAGAGTACAGTATTTCTCTAACTTACCGTTGTAGTACTCTTCTCTCCGTATGCAGAACTTCAGTAAAGGCATGCATAGTCCTGGCTATTACATCCCTGGCAGATGGAGGGATTTGTGGATAGATACAAAACATTCCTTGATAAAGTCAAGGCTGTTTTTCACTCTGTCTGTTATACCCTCATCCATTTGTAATGATGATTTGCAATGGTGACTGACATTGTATTCAAAGTTGTTGCTGAAGTACCAAAAAATAAAATATAAAGATATATTAAATCTCCCAGTGTTTTAGAAAATAGAACATTACTTAGTTTCTCTAAATAAGTCAAAATGGGGATTTGCACAGAACTGAACTAAGCCTTTTACTTAGATGCCAGCATATTGACTCACCCATTGATTCGTACAGTCTCATTCTTTGTAGTTACAGGAGTGTGACCCATACTGCTCCATATTCTACATCAGAAAAGAAGACCACCGTTCATATTAGACGCAAAAGGGGTTTGTTCCCACTCCCCCAGATTGCCGTTAATTTCCCGCTTTATTGGAAAAGGAAGTGAAGAAAATCGCCCCCCCCCCCCCATGGCACACAAATTACATAAAAAAAAACTGCCAGGAGTTTTCGCTACATGGTTGTAATTTGCAAACCATAGCTAAAAAGTAAAATTTCTACTAAAATAAAGATCCTTGCAGTGCTGTGTTAGATCTGAATTCAGGCTAAAGTGTTATTTTATATTTTTTTATAAAGCATATACAGTGGGGCACATGTTGTTATCTAACATAGGGTATGGTATGAACATCACATAGTGGCTTTACAACCACTTTCATTTGACCATACAATGACTAAAATGTGTCTGGTTCAGCAAAGACTGGACAAATTTCAGTCAGTGTGTGACCGTCCCCTTTCAACAGACCTTAATCATTTGACTTCTGTCAAAGGGAGATGTTGGAAAATGTTCCTCAACATACAAGTACCATATTTCACAAAGTATCCCTGGACATCCAGGTCTTATGTCTTAATATAATTCTACCTCCCCTAGTCTGCCTACTGCTTTAACCTGAGCCCCGTGAACAGGTGTGGTGAACACAGGGACCTGGCAATAGCAGCCAGTGTTGACGATCCCTACCATGGATGATACTGGCTGTGGCTTGGACTCTGTACTCTGTGGGGATCCCACCTTACTCGTCCACATTACACCCCTCATAAGTATTTAGTCTTAATGGCCACACTGCTGCTCCTGTCTGGCATTCCTCCAATAACTGTACACTGACGTTCTTTTTCTGTACTGATGCTCGACTGTCCGGAGGCACGCCCGACCACCACCCGAAGAAGCAACGACAACCAAGTAATTTCTTGAGACAAATGTTCCATGAATAAGACTCTCCTGAACTTTCCTTCACCATGCTGAAAAGTGCTGTCTGATCCAATCATTTCACCATATTCCCAAGTTACAGGACTAGATATGCCAGGATCCCGCCATCAAAGTTGGAGTTCCGCTCTTCCACAGCAGAGGGGCGATGAAACATTGCAGTATAGTCACTCATGATTCGGATGTAAAGTCTTAAAGGCACCAGGATTTCTTTACTGCCTCAAGTATACCTTGATGGGTTCCAGTATGTTCAAGAAAGGAAGAGGCAGTGGTGGTGTGGGAAGGGTCAGGGCTTCTGGGCTGTTGTGGATGGGTACAAAATCATTGAACGAGGACATAAGTTCAAGAATGAACTTCAGGGGGGACTGTGGTGGATATTTTGACATTCATATTTATATCATGGAGCTTCAAGGGAACCATTGCAAGGATGTATGTATATGTTTTAACAGGACTTTATATATTTTGTGATATGATATATTTTAAAAGGACTCTTTTTCCTGTTTAATGGAATGGTTAAATGTCTTCAGGTGATAATTAAATTAGTTAAATTTAAATGATCCTTTTGTTTTGAAGAGAGCCTGGGCAGACCTAAAAGCTTCATCACAGCAGGGGCCCTTAGCATGCTAATGTGGAAACTGGGTAGGCTGGGGATCAAAGGGGTTGTTTATTAGACAGAGAGGCACCGGAAGTTACCTGACCATGAACATTTTAGGTGGCTTCAGGTGCAGCCAATCAGATTTTGAGCAACTCTGGACCAATGACAAGATCCTGGGGAGGTTGGAACCTGGATGGGGGGGTATGGGCATGGGGGTACGGCCAGACACCATCGGTCTCTATTAGCCTGACAATCTGATCTGAGGAGCATGGTGAAGTGCTCTCTGCTTGGCTCCATACCATCAAAATGGTCTGGAGCCAACATGGTCACGTAAGATCTCTGTGTAACGTATTCCCTTATCTCTCTCTTTACTTTTCCCTAACTTTCTTCTATCTCAAGATGTTGCCTAAGATTAATCTTGCTTCTCTTTTTCTTTTCTGTAACTTTTCCTATCCTACAATTTGTCCTGATATACGGATAGCTCTTGTATGTCCATTATAACGATATTCCTATTTGTATTATTTTGTATCATTGGTAACATCTTCGTTTTAAAGGGGTTGTAAAGACAAAAATATTTTCCTCTTAAATTAAAGTCTGACAGTAGCCGATAACGTAAAAAGTAATGTTTTGCATTATAACTAGTTTGATACCTGTTGAAATCGAGCTGTTTTATTCACCTCCGTCACTCCTGAATCATTATTCTCACTAACTTCCTGGTTTGCGTTGCGCATTCATTCTTGCTACATCACGGGCTAATGGGAACTACAGTTCCCATTAGGCTTAGCATCCATGCCTGTGAGGGATAAGAGAGCATCTTCACGCAGGGCTGTAGTCATAGGGAGGGGGTGAGCACATTCTGCTTTCCACCATGCAAAACGGCTCAGGTGCTGGTGGAAAGCAAGAAGATGAGAGACAGGAAATGGCATTTTCAAACCTGGATTGCTGCATTTTGGAGGTCAAAAGGAAAAACGAGGTAAGTGATATTTAAATGCTCTAGCTTACAGCAATCAATTGATCTAATAAAAAATTAACCTTTAGTGTTCCTTTAAGGTTGTATCATTTATGTTATAGTTGCTAATATCGGATTAATACAAGTTTTCTCTCTGTATAAATAAATTAGATTGTTATCTTTCTGGCAGTTATCATTCGTTATGGATTTTATGGGTTATAGCTGCGACTGTATGGGTTGCTTCTTATATAGACAAGGTTGTACCCACTTAGTTGATGTATCATTAAGCGTGTAAGCGAGGTAGGTATTAAGAACTCCATGTCAAACTGCAGCCAATTGGCTGTAGCAGATGTTCAGTGTATTATAACAGTGTAGGGTGCTGCTGTCAGAAGACAATTACCCAACGAGAGATTTCCTCCATCCACCTCATTTTTTATTTATTTTTATTTAGCCAGTGAAATAAACTAACCCTGTATGGCTTTAGTGTATATTGTTCATGCTGCTACATAAAGAAAATGGTAAGATAAGAAAATGGTTATAAAAACACAACACAATCAGCTGCTGCTATAGACGCAGTCATAAATCTGCAAGCGGAGGATTGCAAGTAGACAATAATCTTTTGTTTTGTTCTAGTATTGACATAGCCCCAAAGAACCCCGATGGTTCAAATTGATATAGTCCAGAAGCATTTAGACAAAATAAAGGTGAATATAGCACCTGCAGCAGATTGCATACACCCATGCGTCCTCAAGAGATTGAGCTCTGCTATTACAAAGTAATTGCTTCTAATTTTTAGAGACTCTAATGAATGCATAGTATCACTGGATTGGCATAAGGCCATTGTCGTGCCTATACTTAAAAAGGGATTAAAGTCTTCACCAAGTAAGTACAGACCTGTTAGTTTACTAATATAGTAAAGTTAGTTTACTAATATAGTTTACTAATATAATAAAGTATACTAATATAGAAAGTCCCGCGCTCGGTCCCGATATCCTCTTCACCGCTCAGCCTGGCCGCTGATTGGCTAGAGTGGATGGATTGAGAGCAGCGCAGCCATTGGCTTGCCCTGCTGTCAATCACATCCAGTGACGCGGCTCGCCGAGGGGCGGGGCCGAGTAATACAGTGAGTGGCTATGGCCACCATTATTCAGGTTAAGGACCTTGCCCCTTTTTGCGATTCCGCACTGCGTCACTTTAACTGACAATTGCGCGGTCGTGCGACGTGGCTCCCAAACAAAATTGGCGTTCTTTTTTTCCCAGAAATAGAACTTTCTTTTGGTGGTATTTGATCACCTCCGCGGTTTTTATTTTTTGCGCTATAAACAAAAATAGAGCGACAATTTTGAAAAAAATGCAATATTTTTTACTTTTTGCTATAATAAATATCACCAAAAAAAATATATATAAAAAACTATTTTTTTCCTCAGTTTAGGCTGATACGTATTCTTCTACTTATTTTTGGTAAAAAAATTGCAATAAGCGTTTATTTATTGGTTTGCGCAAAAGTTATAGCGTTTACAAAATAGGGGATAGTTTTATGGCATTTTTATTAATATATATATATTTTTTTACTTGTAATGGCGGCGATCAGCGATTTTTTTTCGTGACTGCGACCTTATGGTGAACACATCGGACTCTTTTGATACATTTTTGGGACCATTGTAATTTTCACAGCGAAAAGTGCTATAAAAATGCACTGATACTGTGAAAATGACAATGAGAGTGAAGGGGTTAACCACTAGGGGGCGCTAAGGGGTTAAGTGTGCCCTAAGGGAGTGATTCTTACTGTAGGGGGGCGTTGCTGTAGGTGTGACGTCACTGATCGTCTCTCCCTGTTCTTTAGCTCCTGCGACCCGATCGCGGGACACCGGCGGCGATCGGCTCCGCGGGTCCTGCGGGCGCGGTCACGGAGCTTCGGACTGGGTCACGCGCATTCGCGACCCACGGCTGGGCTCTTAAAGGCGACGTACAGGTATGTGCCTGTGCCCAGCCATGCCATTCTGCCCACGTATATGTGCAGGAGGCGTCCTTAAGTGGTTAATACATTTATAAATGAGATTCTGGGATTCAAAGTACCATTTCAGTGTATGCAGTTGAAACCCAGCTATGTTGAAATAACATCCTTATAGAAGGTCACAAACTTACAAGCTGACCTCAATACACTATTTATTTGGACAACTATGTGGAAAATTAGGTTTAATGTTGATAAATGTAAAGTTATGCACTTGGAGGCTAGAAACATGCAGCATCATATATTCTACATAGGACAACAGCTGGGGGGTTCTCAATGGTTGAGAAGGAACTGGGGGCCAGATCCACAAAAGAGATACGACGGAGTAACTGCTGTTACTCCATCGTATCCCTTGTCCTAACTTTGGAACTGATCCACAGAAGCAGTTTTCCAAAGTTAGGCAGAAGATCCGGCATGTGTAATTGAATTACACTGCCGGATCTTAGGATGTAGTACCGCATCCGCCGCTGGGGGCATTTCGAAATGCCGCTTCTGGTATGCAAATTATCACTTAGGGCGATCCACAAAGCTTTTCAGCTTCGTTTTTTCGCCGTAAGTTTTAGTTTGCAAGTGTAAAATTAGGGCTGCTTTTACAAAGTGTAAAGTTAGTAACACCATGTAAAAGCACATTCAAGCGACGGCATTTGGTATGCATTCCTGAGGGAGAACTCCACGGCAATTTGTAAAATCTAAACCGGCATGGGTTCCCCCCCCAGGAGCATACCAGGCCCTTAGGTCTGGTATGGGTTGTAAGGAGACCCCCCTACGCCGAAAAATCGACGTAGGGGGTCCCCCTACAATCCATACCAGACCCGTATCCAAAGCACGCTACCCGGCCGGCCAGGAATGGGAGTGGGGACGAGCGAGCGCCCCCCCCCCTCCCGACGCAACTTCGCGATCCACAAAACTCGGCGTAACGTAACTTCGCGCATGCGCAGTACGGCCGGCGCGGGAGCACGCCTCATTTAAATGGGACTCGCCCCATTTGAATAGGAACGCCTTGCGCCGGCCGGATTTAAGTTACACAGGCTGAAATTTCAAGGTAAGTGCTTTGTGGATTGGGCACTTAGGTAGAAATTTTAAGGCAGTGTAACTTAAATGGGATTTTTTAAGTTGCGCCAGGTTTTTGTGGATCTGGCCCTGGGTGTTCTAGTAGATCATATACTTACTAGCATGCAATGCCAAGCTAAAGCTTGCAAAATTCTTTCTTGTATTAAAAGAGAGGTATGGACTCCAGAGAGAGAGATATCATTTTATACCTGTACAAATTATTAGAAATTCCTCATCTGGAATATGCAGTTCAGTTTTGGGCACCAATTAACAAAAAGGGTATTGGAGAACTAGAGTAGGTACAGAGAAGGGCAACTAAACTGATAAGAGACATGAAGGAGCTTGTTTTCGAGGAAAGATTAGCTGAACTGAATATATTCTGTCTTGAGAAGAGGCAATTAGGGGGGAAATGATTACCATGTACTGTTTAAATACATAGGCGGTCCATATAGTGAACTTGGTATAGAATTATTTGCTTTCAGATCATTAAAGAGGACAAGGGGGTTCTCCTTGTGTCTGAAGGAAAATAAATGTATCCTCCACATGCGGAAATGCTTCTCTACAGTAAGAACTGTGAAAATATGGAAAAGACTCCCTCAAGAACCAGTTCTGGCCAAACTATAAGAGTTTTCTTTTAACCACTTTCTGTCCGCCAATATAGCAGAATGATGGCCGAAAAGTGGTTGTATTATCCTGACTGGGTGTCATATGATGTCATTATGATATTTAGTATGTCTATCTATTTTTTGTATTAAAACCAATATTTTTATGACCTCAGTTGTCATTCCTAATTGTGCTTGCCCGGAAAATCTCACCTTCTTTAGAGGTTTTCAATTTTTCATTTTTGTTTCTATTCCTCCCTCTCTTGTCTATTTTCCACTCGTTACATTTTTGAAACAATTTTTTGGTATGCACAGATCCAGGCTGATGTGGATACACATGGCTTCTGCATACTTGTGCACTCTGAATTATTTTCATTGATCATTAGTGGACCCCTAGATGCCTATCCCAACTCGATATGTCAGCTTACATAGTCTTATTTTGTTGGGTGTAAAAATATACTAGCATATTGTGTCTTTTGGATTGATACCATTTTTATATGCACACTGATACTTCTTCTGTGTAATTGTCAGATACTCGTGTTTATTGCCTTGCATTTATCTGAAATGCGCATTATACAACTGTATACAGTCAATGTATTATTGTTATCTGGTGCATACCGTTAAAAAAAAAAAAAAATGAATCTGACTGTGGCCTTTCTTGTTTGAGCCTACACGTCTGCCATGGTTAAATTAAAAGCCATTTAAAAAAAAATCCATAGGTATTATAGTTGACGTTAAGGTAGCTCTCAGCACCAGTTGCACTATACACCTGCCAGGTTGGCCCGTATGGGTCTGAATCCCAGTGCTTCCTGCCCCAGGTGTGACTCCACTGAGGCCGACTATTCACATATGTTTTGGTCATGTCCCGCTGTTTTATTATACTGGAGGGAATTATTTTCTTTTTTTAAGGACACTTTACACATCTCTATTCCTCTCACCCCGGAGACCGGATTGTTGGGGGTGCTCAATGACTCTGTACCTACCACCCATGCTCGAACTTTGATACAAATTGTTCTATTCTATGCCAGGAAACTGATTTTGTTACATTGGAAGAGTGCCTCTGCCCCAAATACCCAAATGTTGTATCGTATGGTGAATAAGGTATTACCTATGTTTAAGTGTATATATAAGGGAAGGGCCTGTCCCAAGAAGTTTTACAAGATTTGGCAGCCCTGGCTGGACATAGCGGATTCTTTTGGGGGGATACCCCGCTCTCTCAGCCATAACTGGCTGCGGGTGGGGGGGGTCTCCGGGCGGCCTGGGCTAGGGTGTGTGTGTGGGGGGGGGGATGGGCTGGGATGCCAGTATGGTTGTATGTGGGTGTGAGCTGGTGTGAATGTTGGCGGTGGATGATATGTCATGTTTCTATCTGTTTCTTTTACTGACAGTCAAGTATTTGCGCCGGTGGACCAGCTTGGGCTCAGGCTGGGTCATCTGGTGACAAATTGTCCCTCCGTTGAGGGACTGGCGCAGTTACATTCCGGGAGGGGACAGGGCATGGGGGTTTCAAATGTTAGTTTTATGCCACCTTATGCAGATTTTGTAACAACCATTGTGCCTTTTTTCCTTTCCGGATGTGTATGTAAAAAAAAACAATAAAAATTGTTTTAAAAAAAAAAAGGTAGCTCTCAGCACATGTTCTTCACGTGCCTGTTATATGTGTATATTACACATTAGGCTGTCAGGTGTGTTTGTGTTGTATTGAGATGTATCCAAAGGTGGAGTGGTTATCTCCAGGACAGAATGTAAGACAAATGATTGCAGCACACCCATACTGCAGCTGTGATACTTCAACACTGCAACTGTGATTTGTACAATGGGCAGATTCCATGTGACAGTGGAGATACTAAGCGGTTTCCTTAATGTGGGTGGCTTTATTTTATTACCTGCAGCTTAGATTTTTAGGAAGAGGATGGTGTAGATATAGGCACTGACATAAATGAATGATAATGCCCAGAACATGTACATAACTGTAGATAAACCAGCCTATACCTATATTCCTTTTCCTTAGATACAATATGACGCCTTATTGGATCCTTGTTCCTAGTCTCTGATGAGACGGTTGGGTGTTTTGGATGGTGATACACTTTTTTGGCAGCGCAGAGACTGCTGGGGGTTTGATGCATATACACAGGCATTCAATGAAGTGAGTTGTGTTATTGATATGTTTGTATGATTCTATATTGGATATGATTAGTTTCATTCTATTCTATTCAATTTATTTTTCTTTATTTAGAAACAATAAGACACAATATGATATCCCTGAAGAAGATCATGTTGTAATGACTGTTTTGAAACGCGTCGGATGAGCCACTTTTTCTCTTTACCCCCCCAGGGGAAGTTTGTACTGTGGCATTGTGTCTATTACTATTTTGTAAAATAAATATATTTTTAAATATATATTTTTTTGGTTATTATTAGTTGCCAACACAATCCCAACCCTAGAGGTTTTCATTTTCAGAACATGTAACTGTAGTGTAGCACTTAAAGAGAGCAACTTAGCTTCAGTGAAGCCTTTGTCTAGTTTAACACCTTAAAGAGTATCTAAAGTCAAAACTTTTTGGATTGTGTGGGGAAGGTTAAGAACTCCTGTCAGGTTTTTATTTCTGTCTTCTGTGCTTGTTTCGGAGATTTACCCTTTCTAGTTATTTATGATGACCATTGTCAATGGGACTGAAAGCGAGAGAATTGTGACTTGCCACCAGAACAAGAGAAAGAATTCCTTCTAGTGGGGACATGACCAGTGTAGTCCAGATGTACCCAACCTCCCTTTTACTGCAGAACCACTTGTACTCCAACACCCCCATTTCTTACCCTTCTAAAATAATGAGTCCACACCTTAATTTGGAGTATAAATGGCCATAGCAGCCAATTTTATTAACACAATATAAATATAAATGACACCAATATCAAAATATATAACATTCGTAACAACTTGATTAACCCAGTCTGTTAGTCTTTGACGGCACCCCGAATTCCAACACATATTCCACAAATACACTGCAGGACCTTTTCAGCATGATAGGCCTCCAGCCGTATAACCAGCTTGGATACAACCCCCTTCCCGCAGTGCAACCATTACCAGTATTCCAGCGAACCTTTATGCTGGAATACACCGGAGGGGCACATACTATCGATGAGCCCCCCACCCCTTTCCATCACATATGTTTACTGCCACCATCAAAGACCAAACAAAACACTGCCAAACTACAGCTGCCATGATGACCATGTTCCAACGCTCCTGAAAGAAAGAAAATAAACACACACACAAACAACAAACATATAGGGAGGACGGGTAGGAAAAACTGCCTACTTCTTTCTCTCTCCCCAACTTTCTGTTCCCCCTTGGTACCGCCTCCTCTTTAACCACTTAAGTCCCGGACCATTTTGCAGCTAAATGCCCAGGCCAGGTTTTGCGATTCGGCACTGCGTCGCTTTAACAGACAATTGCGCGGTCATGCGACGTGGCTCCCAAACAAAATTGGCGTATTTTTTCCCCCACAAATAGAGCTTTCTTTTGGTGGTATTTGATCACCTGTGCAGTTTTTATTTTTTGCGCTATAAACAAAAATAGAGCGACAATTTTGAAAAAAATTCAATATTTTTTACTTTTTGCTATAATAAATATCCCCCAAAAAGATATATATATATATATAAAAAAAACATTTCTCAGTTTCAGCCGATAAGTATTCTTCTACCTATTTTTGGTAAAAAAAAATCGCAATAAGCGTTTATCGATTGGTTTGCGCAAAATTTATAGCGTTTACAAAATAGGGGATAGTTTTATTGCATTTTTATAAAAAAAAATTTTTTTACTACTAATGGCGGCGATCAGCAATTTTTTTCGTGACTGCGACATTATGGCGGACACTTTAGACAATTTTGACACATTTTTGGACCATTGTCATTTTCACAGCAAAAAATGCATTTAAATTGCATTGTTTATTGTGAAAATGACAGTTGCAGTTTGGGAGTTAACCACAGGGGGCGCTGTAGGGGTTAGTGTTCACTTTGTGTGTGTTTACAACTGTAGGGGGGTGTGGCTGTAGGACTGACGTCATCGATCGAGTCTCCCTTATATAAGGGATCACTCGATCGATACGCCGCCACAGTGAAGCACGGGGAAGCCGTGTTTACATACGGCTCTCCCCGTTCTTCAGCTCCGGGGAGTGATCGCGATGGAGCGGCTATAAACGAATAGCCGCGCCGTCGTCCCGGATCGCTCCTCGAGGGAATCCGCCCGCCGCACGCAGCGGGGGGGTCCCGATCGGACCCCCACCCGCTAGAAGGCAGGGACGTATATATACGCCCATCTGCCTGTCCGTGCCATTTTGCGGACGTATATAGTCGTGCGGCGGGCGTTAAGGGGTTAAGTAACACCACCCCCTCAGACTTTCTTCCCTGTCACCTCCCCTCCTACACTTCTCATATTAACCCTTCCGTTGTCTCCCCTAAACACACTTTTCCTTTCTTTCTTTTCCGATCCGGGCCTTACTCTTGTTCTGGTTGTAAGAGGTAGACATGTGCACAACAAAAAATGTGGTTTTGTTTCGTCTAGTTTCCGTAATTTCGTAAGACGCGAGTTTTCATATTCGGACTCGTTCGTATTTTCGTAACAGTTTTATTTTCGTTGATACTGAATGATTCGTAATTCTGTCAAATTTATTTTCTTTGATTCGAAATTTGTAATTACTACTCGCAATTTAGTAATTGTTACTTTTGTGAGATTGCCTTTTCCGTTGATTCGTAGCATTATTTTGTTTTTGTTGATTTGTGTCTACTACCGTGCTTCGAATGCATTCGTACTTTCGAAAATACATTGCAGTCATTCGTAGTGTATTTTAGTTTTGTTTTCAACACGCGGCTATAGCCTCCGCCCCTGTATGCCATTTTGAGAGGGTGTATCTTGCTTAATTTCTAATAAGTCCTGTACTTACTCACAGTCCACTCCCTCAGTCACGAGACCTGACTCAGTCTCCTCCTTAACTGAATCTAAAAAGATTCAGGAAAACATTGTGACTCAGACACAAAAGATATAAGCTGATTGGCTAAGATATTAAGTAAGATACATCACTCACTACACTGCCCATTCGAAAGAACGATTCGAGAACACGAAATCACGAACAGACAAAGAAACTAATTTACGAACATACGAATGAAAATACGAACATTCGAAATTCCGAACAGACAAAGGATTGAAAATACGGAATGCAAATCATTTGTTATAGATGTAATTTTTGTTCTTTTACTGTTTCGGTGTTTCGTAAGTTTATCCATTCGTAAGTTCGTATTTTCGCATGTTCGTTATTTTGTTTATTCGCAATTTAGTAATTTTTGTATTCTGGTTCTTTCAGCTATTCAGATGTTCGAATTGATCGGAATGTATGAATACTAACAAATTCGTACGAAAATCCATTTGTTATGAACCGAATCGTACATGTCTACTAGGAGGGGATTTCCTTCACTTGGGAAAGATTTCCTCTCACTTCCTGGCTTCCTTATGTGCCTACAGGACAGGAAGTGAAGAGATATCTACTGTAACACATGTAAGCAGGTAAAGTTTTATGCTGCCCCAGCTGGGAGGGTTAGTGTTAATTGTGTTTCCCTATTCTTATTTGGCAAGCTTTTTTGGTCCGACCCACTGGTTCTGTGTATTACAAAAAAGGGACAGGAGTCCAGGAGCTGTAAAAACAATCGTTGCTGTTTGCTGTTCATTGCTTCTGTTTGTGGTACCGTGGCCAGAGTCCGTCATGCTAGCCTGATGAAATATGCTGAGACTGGAGTGTCAGCTAGCGAACATCTGGCTTCAAGAGTCTTCCAAAACATGGGGGGATTGCTGGGACCTGAAGTCTACCCTGAAGATGCCAATCTTGGACATCACCACCATAGATTCAACCAGTTATGGACTCTATCCTGTGCAGGTAGTGGTACACTGGGGCAGCCACATGCCTGAGTTAGGGATTAGTTTGCCTTTGTTTGACTGTCATGCCAAGTTATTAAGCAAAGCTTTAGAAATTTCAGGGGTTTCCACACAGCTAAAACATTATTTAATGGAATGCTCTTCATATCTGTGTTTGCATGACTGTGTCATGGAAAATGTATTGTATCCTATAGCCAGAGTTTATATTTTAATTTGTAACATGGCATTGGAATTTTTCAAAATAAAGAAACTTCTTATCTATTTCACTTCTAACCTTGCTACATTGCTGCTAAAAAAAACCTTGGGAGAACCTTCCCATAAGCTTTTGAAACTTTGTCTTTGCATGGTCAAAGTTACTTAAAGGGTGTAATGCAGGTAACAAGTACACTTGGCCTACGGCTTGGGTCAGCTAAGCACATTGGGGTATGAAAACAGCAGTGTGAGAGTTAATACAGTGTGAAAATATAAGTGGTTATCAAGGGTAACAACTGTTTCTCTAGCAGCCTGTCGTAAAAGCATGTACACGTGGCAGGTGGGATAGCTTCTTGCAGGACGAGTTGTTGTTGGCACTCTCTCCCAAAGCGGGTCCATCTCCCATAGCAACATGAGTAGATCAGCATCACAGAGGTCCCCAGCCTTTACACCGGTACAGAAAAGGAAGAGTTAGTAAGAGCACACATGGAGGCCACGCTAGGTGCTTGGTGGGACCCCATATCGTTACTGGGAGTAAGGTAGCAGAGATATGCTGAACAGGTGCAGGGGGACATTGGCTCTGTATGTCCCTCCTAAAGGCATCATTGACCATGGTGGTGTTTATTAACGTTTAGAGAGTAAGCTAGAGTTCAGTCGTCTGTTAAAATAAAGGTACCCCATGTGTATGGCTATGACCCCATCCAAAGTGTCTAATGTAGCCCAGAAGAATGCACCCCCGGCTAGGCATCTCATGTGACCCTTGCTTGGCACCCAACGAAGAAAGAAACATGAAGGATGTGACAACCACCTCAATCCCCCCAACCCCCCCTCCTCTCCTCCACACAGATGGGGAAAAAAAATACAGGGGTTTTAACAAATGTCTATTAAAATGAAAAAGAAAAAGTTTGGTTTTAGATATACTTTCATGCATCAAATAATTATACATTCATATATACAGTATATACTACTGTGCACAAGTTTTATGTGAAAAAATGCTGTAAACCAAGAATGCTTTCAGAAATAGAACTGTTAATAATGTATTTTTTATCAGGTAACAAAGTGCAAAGTGAATGAACAAAAGAGAAATCCCAATCAAATCAATATTTGGTGTGTCCATGCCCACCCTTTGCCTTCAAAACAGCAGCAATCCTTCTAGGTACACTTGCACGCAGTTTTTAAAGGAACTCGGCAGGTAAGTTGTTCCAAACATCTTGGAGAACTAACCACAGATCTTCTGTGGATGTAGGCTGTCTCAAATCCTTTTGTCTCTTCATGTAATCCCAGACAGACTTAACGTTGTTGAAATCTGGGCTCTGTGAGGGCCAAACCATCACTTCCAGGCCTCCTTGTTTTTCTTTACGCTGAAGATAGTTTTTAATAACATTGACTGTATGTTTGGGGCTGTTGTCCTACCCTGATGGTATGGCATGATGGATAAGTATCTGCTTGTATTTCTCAGCATTGAGGACACCATTCATTGGGCAACATTGAAGATCACATATGCAGTGGTCGACCAAGGAACCTTAAAGCGGGAGTTCACCCGAATTTTTTTTTTTAACATTAGATTGAGGCTAAGTAGGCGAAGCAGAATCGGGTGTTTTTTTAAAAATCAATGCAGTACTTACCGTTTTAGAGATAGATGTTCTCCATGGCTTCCGGGTATGATCTTCGGGACTGGGCGTTCCTATTTGATTGACAGCCTTCCGACGGTCGCATACAGTGCGTCACGAGTTGCCGAACGTCGGTGCGGCTCTATACGGCGCCTGCACACCGACGGTCGGCAACTTTCGGGAACTCGTGACGCGCTGTATGCGACCGTCGGAAGGCTGTCAATCAAATAGGAATGCCCAGTCCCGCAGCCCATAAACGGAAGCGGCGGAGAACATCTATCTCTAAAACGGTAAGTACTGCATTGATTTAAAAAAAAAACACCCGATTCTGCTTCGCATAATTTTGCTCAATCTAATGTTAAAAATAGATTTTTCGGGTGAACCTCCACTTTAATGTGGCAGATCAAAGAAACATCATTAGCCAGATTCAGGAGACTTACGCCGACGTATCAGTAGATACGCCGTCGTAAGTCCAAATGTGCGTCATCGTATCTTTAAGCGTATTCAGGAAACCAGATATGCCTGAATTTGGCCAAGATACGACCGACATAAGTCTCCTACGCCGTCGTATCTTGGGTGCATATTTACGCTGGCCGCAAGGGGTGCTTCCGTTGATTTACGCGTCGAATATGTAGATGAGCTAGATACGCCGATTCACGAACGTACTTGCGCCCGTCGCTGTAATCTACGTCGTTTACGTAAGGCGTTTTTCCGGCGTAAAGTTAAACCACCAAAAAGCTGGTCTAAGTCGTTTAGGGTATGGACGTCGGAAGTGCCTTCGGATTTTACAACGTTTACGTAAGTCGTACGTGAATGGGGCTGGGCGTAAGTGAGGTTTCACGTCGTACGCATTGTGACGTCGTATCATAGGGAGTATTTGCGACGTGATATCGAGCCTTCGCGCGCATGCGCCGTTCGTTCGGCCATGCATTCACATGGGGTCACGATTCATTTGAATACAACACGCCCACTGCCTTGCTACTTTGAATTACGCGGGCTTACGCCGGCCCATTTACTCTACGCCGGCGTACATATGGGAGCAAGTTATTTGTGAATACAGTACTTGCTTCTCAATGTTACGTCGGCGTAGTGCATATGAGATGCGCTACGCCTAACTAAAGATGCGCCCGTCTCTCTGAATCTGGCTACATGGGTTTATCTTTTAGGCCTCTTTCTCCTAACATAACCCATCACCCCCTCAACCGAAGCACACTTAAGCCTAGTGCACACTAGTGAGTTTTTATCATTCAACCCAACGGGCTCAACAAAATAAAAATGAGGAGCTTGAGAGTAGCAGCTGTACTAACAATCCAAAGTCAGTACAGCGATCTCACCACTGAGCTATTGTGTTCTGACAGGGAGATTGTCCTCTCACCGGAACACACTAGTCAGCGCTGTTATCCATTGGCTGAGAGCGCTGATCGAATGCCGATCGGCGGATCTTTTTCAGTCATGCCCCTTCAACAGATGCATAAAGTTTGGCCGGCTTCTTTTGGACCTGCTGCTGTACACACAGGCTGAATGTCAGCCGGTTTCTATTGAACCAGCCAACACCGCCTGATGTTCGGATCATGTGTACGGGCTTTACCTTGACCATGGCTGTGGTTCTGCTGTTTGTTTAATGCAGAGGTGCAAGCCTTCGCTTTCCTGGCTGCTGCCTGTAGATTACAGCTCTGTAGATTTCTATGGGGCTGTGTCCAAAGGCCAAAGACAATTGGAGAGAGCGTCCCAAAGAAGTCTATGGGACTGTAATGAAGGCCCTCTGGTTTTCTGGGTAAACAAATATACATACATAGATGTCCATGCCTTTTTTGCCCCCCCCCCCCCCAGCCGATGCAGAATAAAATCCGTAAGCAGTGGCGGTGCGTCGATAGTGGGCACAGGAGCGCCGTCCCCTCTCTCTCCTGCACCGCCGCTGAAGTTAACAATACATCGATTCATGCATTTTTTCATCAGTTTTTTTTAGCTCTCAAAAAGATCACAACACTCCCCCTAACATTGCCTTCGTCTATGTTTTTTCCTCTCCAGAATGATGACCCCATATTTGTGCAGACATCACCATGGTCTTCCTATACTGCGATGCTGGCTCAGAGATGACACAATTCATGTATATCCTGGTGCCTGTGCAGTTGTTGGCTGTTTTCACAAGTTCTTGACATTGACCAGCTCCTTCCTCAGCCTTTCATTTTGTGACCTGCTATATAGTTACAATACTGTAGTCTGATGGATGGGGAAGAGGACAATTTCTGCAAGCCACAGAGATGGAATGTATCACTGATGTAGCCCCATTACTTGCAGAGCGGGAAATTGTAGTACACGATCTCTAGTGAACATCCAGTCATGTGCATTTGATTTCAATAAAACTATGTTTATTAGTGCATAAATGAGCCCAATGACTACATATCAGCCCTGAAGATTTACACCGTGAACAGAAAGGTCTGAGAATGAAGGTGAGAGAAAGAATAAGTGCATGAAGTGCTCCTGCAAGACTTGGAAATGCTCCATGTATGACTCATTTGCACGTTGATTAAATGAAACAATTATTGTTCTTAGTTATGGCTCACACCCTTTGTTCAAACATGGTTTCACTGTTCAACAAAGTATAATATTCCTGAGATTTTTTTTCCATGCTTCTCTGAGAATGCCTATGTGTTAAAGTGTACCTGCTTGAGATGGTGAAGTTGGTTATTACTCCATGAACTTATGCCGCGCACACACGGTCGGAATTTTGTGTGACCGTATGTATGCAACACAAGTTTGAGCCAACATTCCGTCAGGAAAAAGTTCACGGTTTTCTTGTCGGAATTTCCGATTGTGTGTGCGCAGCATTAGGCCCCTTGCAGGAGCAGGAAGTTCCTCCTGGGAATTTTGGTGCGCCTAGTAGTGTCCATCTGAAGAACTGGGTTCTGCATCAGTGTACAGGGCCCTAAATGCCAGTACCCCTCGGTAGAACATTTAGTCATAGACTTTGACAAGCTGCCTACAGCAGGGCTGGACGCTGCACCTGTCCCTCCCTGAGGTACTAAAAAGCTGTGAGGGGCGCACTGCTCCTAAATGGAGCAAGAGGACTTTTGCAGCCATTGCAGTGTAATCAGTAGCGGAAATCAGTGGTTGTGGTGCCTTTCATGTTAGATCCCTTTCAGACGTGCGGACTCTTAGGTAGATTCACAAAGAGTTAGGCCGGCTTATCTGTATCTAAGCCGACCTATGTTTAAGTGTATTCTCTAACAGAGATACACTTAAACATATCTAAGTTAGGACGGCTTGCGCCGTCCTATCTTAGATTGCAATGTTTTGGCTTACCACTGCGGCCGGCGTAGATTATGTAAATGAGCATTTACGATGATTCCCGAACGAACACGAGCCCGCCGCAGACGATTAACGTCGTTTCCGTAAGCGATAGGCGGCCTAAAGTTATTCCACCTATGAGGTGGAATAACAATGTTAAGTATGGCCGCCGTTCCCGCCGCGAGGTTCGAATTTTTTACGTCGTTTGCGCAAGTCGTCCGCGAATCGGGATTTACGTCGTTTACGTACACGTCGAAATCAATAGGCCCGTACGGCCTACTTAGCCGCAATGCGCACTGGGAAATGTAGTCGCCCGGCGCATGCGCAGTGTCAAAAAACTTCAAAAAACGTGAGGTCAAGCCTCATTTCCATACAACACGCCCCCCTCCAAGTCATTTGAATTAGGCGCGCTTACGCCCGCTCGTTTTAGGCTACGCCGCCGAAAATTAGCAGGTAAGTGGTTTGAGAATCACTACTAGCCTAACTAATTTACGGCGGTGTAGCCTAAAAAGACTAGGCTAGGCCGCCCTAAAGTTAGGCGCCCCTACGTGAATCTACCTACGTATGTCAGCTTTTTCATCCATCCGTTTGCGGATAAAAAAGGGACATACATTGGTCCCTATGTGATTGCGGGTGTCAGCGGTCCCTATACAGTGTACGGAGACCGCCCTGTCATCCGCCGGCTCAGCGGGAATATACGGAGCGATCTCCGCTGAGCTTACGGACATACGGAGGCGGATCATTACTGAAACGAATGAAGCTACCATAATGATTGGTAAGCTGCAATATATTACCTTTTTGGTTTTGGCTTTGATACTACTTTAACATATATCAGAAATATTAAACACAGATCAGATCAGGTGAGCTGTAACTGTAGAAATATGTGATCACCTCCCTGACCTTTTTGTTTTATGATTAGTTGTAAGACCTTGGGAACAATTGTATTCTTCCAATGTAAGGCCCCGTACTCACGACCAAACATGTCTGCTGAAACTGGTCGGCAGACCAATTTCAGCAGACATGTTCCCTCGTGTGTACAGCCGCGCGGACAGGATTCCAGCAAACAATTGTCTGACAGACCGTTTCTGAGCAGACAACTGTTTCCCGGACTTGCTTTAAAACAGTCCGCTGGAAACCTGTCCGCCCGGACATGTACGGTCGTCTGTACAGACCTACCGTACATGTCCTGCCGCCCGCCATCCCTCGCATGCGTCGAATGACTTCGACGCATGCGTGGAAGCATTTTCAAGGCAGGCCGCCCACGCCGGCGCGTCATTGTCGCGGCGACACCGCGTCATCGACGCGTCGACACCGCGGACACGCCCCGCGTATTGTTTACGCGCGGTCTTCTGTTCGATGGTGTGTATAGCCATCGAACAGAAGTCCCCGGGCAGTCCCCGGCCAGACATGTCCGATGGAAACGGTCTGCAGACCGTTTTCATCGGACATGTCCTGCCGTGAGTACTCGGCCTTAGATCAAAAATAAATGTGAGGAACAAATTGTACATAGGCAATGTTTAGTTTGAGTATCATTGACATAAGCATGTGCCTTCATAATTTGTTTTGTAAGCTTAACTGGCACCTGCCATTTTGCCCCAAGCTATCTGCTGCAAAGGAGAGTAGGGAAGGCTGCCGATGTCATTTATTTTTAATTATTGAGGCTCAAAAGTGCAATAATAGCAACAACAACCTCTTGTCTAATTAAGAAAGAATTTTGTTGAGTATAAAGTGAAAGTATAGTGAGAGTTAGGTGTTACGTGTAGTAAATATATTTAGCTTCCGCTAAGCCTTTTGGCAATTGAAGCCTTTAAAAACACAGCTGTTATTTAGAAAGTACAGATATCTAAACTAGTCCGCCCCATGGACCAGGGGTAGACCCACAATGTTTACAGCTATTGCAGCTGCACAAGGGCCCTCTGGAACTTAGGGCCAATTGTAACAAAACCTCCCACACTCCGCTTGAGTGCTTTCATCATATATGGCTATCTTCCTGTCTGAATATAGATATCAGAACTTCCCTACCATTTGCAACCACAAACTAGGCAGTACTCGTTTTGGTTGCTGACCAAGAACTCTTTATTGAAACACAAGTACACAGGTAATCCTAGGGACAATCCTTCCTCCTTTCTGGGCGGGGTAGACTATCCAATCAGCAGGGAGAGCTGTTGGAGGAATCCCCCCCCCTTTCACAGCAAACACACTTACACATACTATAATACCTAAGGCAGACAGACACAATAGAACAATGTAATACAGCCACACCCCAAACGACCCAGAAAAGAGTACACAACAAAATGAGACAGTATAATATATATATATATATATATATATATATATATATATATATATATACACACACAACATTCCAGTGTGGTTGTTCAGTGAGTCCAATTAGTACAGATCAGATTGGATTTCTCGGTCACCCTGTGCCCCTATTAGAGACACAGGGTGACTTAGACATAGTAGGTGCATGGGGAGCTGAGTTCCACGGGCCCCCTGCCCTAAGTGACTCCCGTCACACCAATTTACAGTATACTAGATGGGGGTCAGTCAGTTGCATGGACCCCTATTGCCATCATAGAACTGGACATCACTCACTTGAGCCCTGGTTCACACTGCCTGCGGGAATGAAATTGTGCGAGCGGTACATACTCTAACATTTTTCCTTATGCCCTAACTGTTTTACTGGTTTGTGGTAACCAAGTGGTGTAGGACATCTGCACATCTTCACCTCAGAGATTGAATATTGCATTTCTTGTAACTTGTTGTTTTATAATTGTGCCACAAAATTTGTTGGGTCCGTGGCTTCAGTATTTGAAGGGAGCAGTCTAACATAAATGATGATTCTCTTCCCTTTTATACCTGGGGTCATAGGTTCTTCAGGACCTACTCGTTAATGCTATTTGACTTATTGTGATTCTCTTTGCATTGCATAACGTTTGCATATTTACAAGGGGAAAGAGTTTAAACACTGAAAGATATGGGTTTAAGTAATTCTTGTTCTTATCTGCTTCAAGAATCTTAAGTAAAATACTTGCTTACTTTGCTACAGTCTGGTGTCTGTGTAATTTGGGAGGAGAAGAGTGGAGGAGTCCTTGTGATTTTCAGTGATTTACAGAACATAGCATGTGCAAAGTGTTTCATTTTAGAATCTTTAAAGGATCACTAAAGAATTTTTTTTTTTTAAATAACAAACATGTTATACTTACCTCCACTGTGCAGCTCGTTTTGCACAGAGTGGCCCTAAACCTGGTCTTCTGGGGTCCCTCGGCCGCTGTCTTGGCTCCCCCCACAAGAACTCAACACCTTAATGTGAGCAAGCTCGCATGGTGTTGAGTGCTTGCAGGCGCACTCTTGTGATACAGCCGGCGGCCATAGCCGCTCACTGTATCACTCGGCCCCGCCCCTGGCGCGCCGCGTCATTGGATGTGATTGACAGCAGCGCAAGCCAATGGCTGCGCTGCTTTCAATCAACCAATGAATGAGCCGGGAAGATGGCAGAGAAGCCTGCTCGTTCACGGCGTGGGACTTTCGAGGGGTCAGGGCGCTATTACTCGGATGTTTTTTCACCTTAATGCATAGAATGCATTAAGGTGAAACCTTTACAACCCCTTTAATGTAAAGAGATGCAGTGTCTTTGTAGGGTGCAAAAGAGTGGGTTTCTGCCTGCTCTCCAATCCTGATGAGACCAAAGCTCAAAGGAATAGGATGTCCCGGAACAGGCTCTTGAAGAATCTGCAACCAGTGTAGGGTGCCTGGCCGAGTGGCTGTGCATCTAACAATGATGGGATTCAGTCTGTACAGGTGACAATGAGAGTGACCCCCCGCTAGTCACTCAGCCGACAGGGAGCTGGCAATGGTGGATTTGCTCGCTCACTCACTGGAGACCCTCCACGCCACCTAGACCGTGGTGCCTGCTCACATCCCCCGAGGTCTATCTATCTGCCATCTCTGTCCTCAATGAAAGCATTTTGGCAGTATTTGCTTGTGGGGGCTGGCTGGGGTGCACAGGGGCCCTTTCTTCACATTGCCACTGCCATGCACTAATGTGAGTACATAAATAATGGCGCTGGATAGACATTTTCAATGGGTCACTTGAATTATCAGTGGGCACATTAGCTCTGGTTCGGTAGCACTCCAGAGGACAGAGATGTCTCTTGAAAATGGTGGTGGGGGAACCCAGAGTGGAAAATTCATGCATAAACAGTACAATTAAAGAGGAAGTAAACCCTCTTGTCAAAAAAAAAAAAAGACAACCTGCAAGACAAAGGCATAATGAGTTAGTATGCATAGCATACTAGCTCATTATGAATTACTTACCTGAGATCGAAGCCCCCGCAGCGGCCCTCCTTCGCCTCCTCCAGCGACGCCATGATACCCGGAGTGACTTCCGGGTATCTCTGCTGTGGCGCTGTGACTGACTGAGCACGATGCCGTCAGTAGCGGCACTCTCAGTGCGCCTGCGCCCGATGTGACGTCAGTGATGCTTTTTTTGGGAGATATTTCTTGCACCTACAGGCAGGGATGGACTGGCCATTGGGACTACAGGGAGTTTCCCGGTGGGCCGATGGCTCAGTGGGCCGGCTTCAGTGACAGCGGACTGCCGCCCCCCTCCACTCCTCTGTCTTTCCCTCCCCACAGCGCTCACCTGGGGGGAACAGAGGATCATGGGGGGAGGGGACAGACAGCTGGCTCAACAGCTATGGCCTGGGAGTTTCTCACTTCTACCTAATCTTGTCCCATGGGGGGGGGGGGGGGGGGACGAACTGATTCTTTGCCCCGGGTGAAATAATGTCTAGCTTCCCCACTGGTACTGCCTATAGGGGGAGCAGTACCAGCCCTTTTACTCTAATAAAGTAGAACGGCTAGTGGCTAGTGAAGGGGGAGAGGGGGCTTGGATGGCTAGGGGGGGGGGGGGTGCGGGAGTTGTCCGGCCGCCATGGGAGAGACCTGTCAAAGTGGGCCAGTCTGGATGAAGTCCAGGGCCAAATTTCTGTCCCAGTCCAGCCCTGCCTACAGGTAAGCCTTAATCTAGGCTTACCTGTAGGTTAAAGTGGTTGTAAATAGTTTACAACCACTTTGAAAGCGTCAAACAGACGTCCTATAAGAGCACCATGTTTTTTTGGTCGTCTCATTGACCTGTATGGAACCAATTCCCTATCCACATTTTGAGGTTGTCGAGCACATCAACATATGCAATAAAAATGAATAACACAAAAATAGAAAAAATGTATTGTATTTATTACACAAAATATAAAAAATAGGCACTAACCTAGAATATAAAATCAGTAGCACAATTTTGTTGCCTTAGTTTCAGAGACATATCTACCAACCAGTTATATATACAGGAGGTGATCAATATAATAAGTTGACCAAGGATCATACTAGGGATTAATTGTATGGAATTCTACGAGGCCAGCTATTTCGAGTCATAGTAGTCTTAAATAAAAGTACCACTTAAATAAAAAAAAATGCTCTCAGTATGGAATTGTCGGGTTATGGCACCATGGAGGCGAAAGCCTAGTTTTCAGAGTCCTCTGTCCACTGAATGGCACAACCCAGGTTAGGAAAAACTATTGCACTACCTCTCATTATCACTTTCAGTTTATAGTTTATTCTCAAATTCTTTTCGAAGTTTGGTCACAGTTTACATTTCGCCCAGTTAAAATGTCTAGTGCAAACAAGTTTATATATAGTCTACGAGAATCTTGCAGGAATCCTGCACATAGCTATTTACGATAATCTATTTAGCATTTTTTGTCACATACCTGACGCATGACTAATTTTAAGGATGACAACCCTAGTATTTCTAAGCTCACCTCAATGCAAGACAGACATGTCATAGAAACTGACATTGAGGTGAGTAGTTGGCTGCCTTAATACTGGAAATAGTGCACCACTACATCACAATCGTTGGCATTACACACAGTGGTGGGGAACTTGTTGCGTGGCCCCATAGACTTGCATTGGTTGCATTCAGCAGGGGATAACGCTCGGTATGCGGTAGGCTGCGGTATGTGTACAGCCCTTTAAGATAGTGCATCGTTGGTTCACTTACCTTTTTCTTCGATTTCCCTTTTTTTTCTTTGTCTGAATTTCCCACTTCCTGTTCCTCCTCAGTAAGCTGTTCTGGTTGACTAACCCCCAGACAGAACATGGGGGCAAGCTTACTGAGGAGAAACAGGAAGTGAGAAATTCAGACAAAGAAAAAAAAACATTTAGAAGGGAAATCGAAAGAAAAGGTAATGTGATGTAATGATGCGCTAAAATCAACCCTATATGCTGTACAGTAATACAAAGTGAATAATATGAACCTAAATAGGTATTAAATAAACTGTGACAATCCTGCCAAAAAAATGCATAAAAAAGTGCCAATGTGATAAAAGCAACAATATGCAAATCATAGTCCATTCATCTCAGCTGGGTAGGAAGTGATGGTAATCTCCTGTGATACTGAATTCCTTCCACCCTGCTTCACCCAACCACTTGCATCGACACTTCCTTAGCCAAAATGACGGTTCATATGGAAGAAATAAACGACCCGTCTATTAAATGAGCCGTCGTTTTAGGTCAATGAGGAGAGAGAGGCCCGGGAGAGCCGCTGCTCTCATGCACCTCTCTGGATCGAGATGGGGCTCAGGTAAATATAAGGGGGACTTACAGTTTTTTATATTTGATGCGGTGAAAGCTGATCAATGAAGTCACGACAGTGTGGAAATAAGTAATGAATTTCAAACTGTTTTTCGGTCATCAGTGGTACCAATGTTACCTTGTTGAAGGTTGTATTTCATTTGATAGATAATGCAGGATACCTGTGCTTAACATGGCTGACATCTGTCTTGTCATACTTTTGTAGCACCCTCTGTGTGCTAAAAGTGAGAGTAGGAAAATGATAGTTTAGCTCAGGTCTAAGCATGAGCTATGGCTTCTGGGTCAGGGTTTACTAAGGTTCAGGGCTGGGTGACTCATCCTGGCAGCTCTCTGGTGCCCCCTGGTCTAGAAGATTTGAGAACCTTCTAGAATTATAGGGTGAAGGTTAGGAGGAGCTACAACAGCGACTGCTCTTCCCAATGCAATTTCAGTGCAATTTCAAGTGCACTGCAGTGCACTTTTAGTGCAAAGTGGATTTGCCTTTCGTAAATAACCCCTATTGTGTTAGACTAAGGCTGGTTACAGCACTGTTAAATGGCACTGAATACCCTTCAACAGCAATGCATGCTCATGCCCTTTCCTATGAGAGAATATGCACTTGGAATGGGCACCAGCTTTTGCACTAGTTTTTGCATTTTCCCCAAACAGCTCTTGGTGCATTAATACACTGCATATACGCATGTGCATATATGCATCTCTATATACTGTGGGTTTTACAGATAAAGCTTTAAGTGCATGAGGTATGTTTATATCAACAACAAATGCATGACCATTTCCGAGGCAGAAAATTGATCTCAAGATAACAGTAGCAATGCAGCCAACCGACTGACAAGTACACCAAAAACAGGCCAGGGTTGTTGCAAAACTAGACTTAATTCACATTCAAAATCAATCAGGTATTGCTACGGTCGCCTTGTGTACTTGGGCACCTTAGCCAGCACAGAAACACCTGCATGTTAAAAGAGTATACGTGCAGCAAGCAATGCAGAAGCACCTAAAGTGATGTCACTAAACTCGTGGATCTGGTTTGGTGTCAATAGTCAGGCACATTACATAACCGGTTGGTAGTGCAGGCTCAAGTTAGACTCAGAACAAGTAGTGTGTGAGTAGTTATGGTCACATTCATCAGAAAAACAACTTGGTCAGAGTGTAAGGCCTGGTTCACACCTATGCAGGTTGCAGTTTGCATATTCCAGATGCATTTTGTGTTTTTCAATACACGTTTTTGATCCATTAACCACTTCCATACCAGGCACTTACGCACCTTCCCGCCCAAGCCAATTTTCAGCTTTCAGCGCTGTCGCACTTTGAATGGCAATTGCGCGGTCATGCTACACTGTACCCAAACAAAATTGGCGTCCTTTTTTCCCCACAAATAGAGCTTTCTTTTGGTGGTATTTGATCACCTCTGCGATTTTTTTTTGCGCAACAGCTAAAAAAAGACAAAAAAATTTGAAAAAAAAATACGTTTTTATTTTTTTCTGTTCATTTTTTTGTAAATAAGTAAGTTTTCTCTTTCAATTACGGGCACTGATATGGCGGCACTGATGGGCACCGATGAGATGGCGCTGATGGACATCGATGAGGTAGTACTGATGGGCACAGATGAGGTGGCACTGATTGGCGGCGCTGGTATGCGGCACTGATGGGCACACATAGGCAGCACTGATGGGCACACATAGGCGGCACTGATGAGCACACATAGGCGGCACTGATGGGCACTCATGGGCGGCACTGGGCACTCATAGGCGGCACAGATGGGCACTCATGGGCGGCACTTATGGGTGGCACTGATGGATACTTATGGGTGGCACAGATGGGCACTGATAGGTGGGCACTGGGCATGGATGGGCACTGTGGGGTGGCACTGATGGACACTGTGGGGTGGCACTAATGGACACTGGGGTGGCACTGATGGACCCTGTGGGGCAGCACTGATTTACAAATGTTGGGCACTGATTGGCATCTTTTTTTTTATGCTTTTTTTTTTTTTCAGACTTTTTTTTTCTTTTTTATCCCCCTTTTTTTTTTTTTCTGGTGGTCCAGGGTGGGCTTCCCTGGTGGTCCACTGTTGCGATCCGAGGGGGGCTGCTCTCTCAGACGCGAGTGAGGAAGAGCCATCAACGTCTCTTCCTGTTTACATTGCGATCAGCCGTGATTGGACACGGCTGATCACGTGGTAAAGAGCCTCCGCCGGAGGCTCTTTACCGAGATTGGAGATGCAGGGTGTCAGACTGACACCCCGCATTACCAATCGCCGCGGCTTGAAATCCTGCCGGACGTCCATGGACGTCCAGTCAGGATTTCAAAACCACTTCCCGGACGTAAATCGGCTATAGGCCGGGCGGGAAGTGGTTAAAGTCCATGGAACCAAAAGCCAGAAAAAAGTCACTGGCCCTTTCCATAAAATGCATAGATGTGAACGTGACCCATAGGAAACCATGTTATATAGACTGTAGTCTGTTTCTCCAAAACTGAAAACGCACAAAAAATGCATAGGTGTTAACTAGGCCTAAACCAACGTTTAAGAGCTGCTGAAGTAGAAGAAGCCAGAACTGTTATTAACAATTAAAACACTAAGGCCCGGATTCACATACATTGGCGCATATTTATGCCGGCGTAGCGTATCCAATATACGCTACGCCGACGTCTCGCAGAGAGGCAAGCACCGAATTCTCAAAGCACTTGCCTCCCAAACTGCGTTGGGTTCCCTCGGCGTAAGCCGTCGTAGGTGGAAGTGGGCGTGAGCCATGCTAATGAGGTGTGACCCCATGCAAATGATGGGCCGAGTGCCATACAAGTACTGAAAACGAACGCTGCATGCGCCGTCCCGTGGACATATACCAGTGCGCATGCTCAGAATCACGTCGGAACTACTCCCTAAGATACGACGGATCACTGCCTATGATGTGAACGTAACCTACGCCGAGCCCTATCCACGTACTACGTAAACTACGTAAAATACGACGGCTGTGTTCCCTGGTCCATACCTTTGCATGGATTGCGCCTCATATATGGGGAATAACTTTACGTCGGACGTACGACTTACGCAAACCGCGTATATTATGCGCCGGGCGCAAGTACGTTCGTGAATCGGCGTATTTCCCTCATTTGCATATGTGCATAGAAAATCAATAGGAGTGGCAAATGCGCCCAGCGTAAATATGCGCCCACGATACGACGGCGTAGGCAAGTTACATCGGTCGTAGGAAGCCTATTTTTAGGCGTATCTCAGATTGTGGGCACGGTGCATAGATATGACGGCACATAGTTACACTTAAGCGGCGTATCTCGAGATACGTCGGCGTAAGTGATTTGTGAATCCGGGCCTAGATGTTTATAGAATAGCTGATGATTCTCCAAGTGTTTGTGACTGCATTTGCTCATTCTTGCTTACGTCCAGCATCGGACACTTGAAATTATGGACTGTACAACAATTATTTTACTGTATTTCTAAATAAACAATTAGCGTATCCCATTTTCTTGTGAACAATATTATAATATGTGAAGAAAAGATGATCCGCACTCCGGTCGTTGCTCTTAAAAATTTGTAGTGTTTATTAACAAGCCACAGTGGACAAACGCAAATAGGAATGGTTGACACGTTTCAGCCTATAAGGCCTTAGTCATAACCACATTACAGACACGAAACTTTGAAATAAATAGTAGCTCTAAAGATCACTGGCTCCACCCATTAATTGTCTAAATTGACTGCAGGCGATTATCCAAAAAAGGGAATCAGTTGCAATGCATATTGGGTGATCCATGTGTATGCTACTATTTTTCACTCACCTTGTAGTGATAATATGTACATGTGTGCACACACTCGTGCATGCATCCATACACATATACATGATTAAAGTAGTTGTAAAGGAAAACATTTTTTTGCTGAAATGACTGTTTACAGGGTATAGAGACATAATAGTTAACTGATTCCTTTTAAAAATGATTAAAAATAGATAAAAATCAATCATATAATGTACCTACAGTTTCAGTTTCGTTTTTGCATGTTGTTTCCTGCTTCTGTGATGTACAGAGAACCAGAGCCAATACAGGGCAGTGATGGTTTGTAAAACGAAACTGATTGATGCTAAGGGGTTTTAGACACCCTGGGCCATATTCTGAGTATAGTTACGATGGAGTATCTCAGGATACTCCATCGTATCTCTCTTTTTTGGCCCGTGTATCTATGTGAGTGATTCTTAGAATCATTTTCGCATAGATACGCTTAAGATCCGACATGTGTAAGTCACTTACACTGTCGGATCTTAAATGTAATTACTCCGCCGGCCGCTAGGTGGCGTTTACGTTCAGGTCTCATTTGTTTATGCAAATGAGCCTGATACGCCGATTCACGAACGAAATCGCGTCGCGTAACCGTCGCTAACGTCGTTTGCGTAGGCGTAAGGTTACCCCTGCTATATGAGGGGTAACCTTACACCAGTCCCACGTAGGCCATGTTAAGTATGGCGTCGGGTCCGCGTCGTGTTTTCCCGTCGGGTACGTCGTTTTACTACGTCGTCTGCGAATACGACTTTACGTCAATGACGCACACGTCGGCGTCATTGACGTTTTACACCGAGAACTGGAGCATGCGCACTGGGCTATTTTAAGCCCGGCGCATGCGCAGTTCGTTCGAATCGGGGGCGCGCTTAATTTAAATACAAGCCGCCACCTTGGATATACGCGGGGATACGCCGGGCCAATTACACTACGCCGCCCCAAACTACGGAGCAAGTGTTTGGGGAATACAGCACTTGCTCCTGTAGGTTGGGGCAGCGGAGTGTAAATGGCTTACGCGCCGCCCGCCTACTTTCTACCAGAATATGGCCCACAGTAATCACACCTCCTTGATTAGTGACCACAGAGAGAAAGCTCCCATGACTTTTTTCATCAAGAAACAGACAACCAAGAAGTGTTCAGAACAGAGAAGGATTAGAGCAAAAACGAACAATGAGGACATAAAACCAGGACTGCAGTAAGGTAAAAGAATCTATTTAGCTAAAAAAAAAAAATCCTTTAGTGACACCATGAAATACAAAAAAACATTAAATACAAAAGATAAAAATGATAATCCAGGTATGTGAAAAAAAGACACCAGAGGAGGAAAAGAAAGAAAGAGAGGGGAGGCTATGGGAAGAGGCATTCTTAAAGCGGGGGTTCACCCTATCGACGGGAAAAAAAATATATTTTTTTCTTTTACCTTTAAATCAGGCATTGTAGCGCGAGCTACAGTATGCCTGTCCCGAATTTTTTCCCCCCATACTCACCTTGTAGTCGTCCATCGAAGATACCGGGGAATGGGCGTGCCTCTGGAGACGGAGGATGATTGACGGCCGGCTCTGGCGCGTCACGCTTCTCCGGAAATAGCCGAAATAGGCTTGGTCTTCACGACGCGTGCGCATAGCCTGTGCGCAGGCGCCGTGAAGAGCCGAGACCTACTCCGGCTGTCTTCGGGGAGAGTGACGTGCCAGGGCCGGCCGTCAATCATCCTCCCTCTCCATAGGCACGCCCATTCCCCGCGGGAGCCGGAATCTACGATGGACGACTACGAGGTGAGTACGGGGTTAAAAAAATCGGGACAGGCATACTGTAGCTCGCGCTACAATGCCTGTCTCGATGGTAAAATCAAGTACGAGAGGGTGAACTACCGCTTTAAGTGCAAGTCCAGATCCCACCTCAGGTTTAACCCCTGAGGCAATCTAGTTTTTAATCTAAAAATCCACCATGCTTCTCTCCCCAATAGTCTTCTCTCCCTATCACCTCCTCGGGGTGAGTGAGACGACCGTTCTATTCCTCTAAAATGGAAAGAGGAGAGATCGCCCTGATCACATTCCCTAAAGTGACGTGTCGCATTGGAAATATTTCTAGCGTTTGAATTATTTGTGTCACAATAATGTTCCCCTATACGGGCTCTCAAAGGATGTGTGGTACAGCCTACATATTGGAGGCTGCATGAAGTACAGGTGATCAGGTAAATTTACATAATTTGTGCCACAGTTGATGTATTGCTGTATAGTGAACTCTTCATCTGTAGCTGTGGCAACAAATGTTTTACCCAGATCACACAAATTACAGTACCTACAGGTTTTTATATTACTGGGGTAACTTCCAGGATAGGAGAGCCAGGTGGATTGGCATTGTTTGGATGAGAATAGACTAGGTGATAGTGCAGTCCCTAGTGTGTGTGCACGTTGGCTAGAAAAAAGGCAACCTGCTTGCAAAATCCCATAAATCTTTATCTGTATGCAATATTGGCAGATTCTTTTTTATTATTCTACCTATTTGATTATATTCTTGAGAAAATGTGGTTACAAATGTAATAGGTTTACCCATTTTTCTATTTCTAGGTTGATGAGTTTTACTCTTATTTTTATGCTCTCTCTTTAATTTTAGGCTTATCTGATAGTAAATTCTCTCTATCCATTGTCAAAACCCTTTCCAGTCCTTGGTATATAAGGCCTCGTACACACGATCGAGAAACTCGTCGTAACAGAAACATTGTTTTCCTCAACGAGTTCCTTGTCAGGCTTGTCGAGAATCTTGTCAAGCTTTCTTTGCGTACACACTGTCAATACAGAATCTCGTTGTTCTCAAACGCGGTGACGTACAACGCGTACGACGGCACTATAAAGGGGAAGTTCGATTCCACTGGCGCCACCCTTGGGTCTGCTTTTGCTAATCTCATGTTACCGCGTGTTAGTAAAAGTTTGCTGAGAGACGATTCGCGCTTTTCAGTCTGTTACAGCGTGACGAATGTGCTATCTCCATTACAAATGCTACTTTTACCGAAGGTGCGCTCCCATCTCATACTTTATTCTGAGCATGCGCGGGTTTTTAAGCATACACACGAACGTGTTTCTCGTTGTAAACCAGCCCAACGTGAAACACGACAAGGAAATTGAGACTCCCGACGAGAAAAAAAGAAAACTTGTTCTCTTTTTTTCTCGTCGAGCACGTCAACGAAAAACTGAGGCCTCGTACACACGACCGAGGAACTCGTCGTAAAAGAAACATCGTTTTCCTTGACGAGTTCCTTGTTAGGCTTGTCGAGAATCTTGACAAGCTTTCTTTGCGTACACACTGTCAAGACCAAATCTCGTCGTTCTCAAACGCGGTGACGTACAACACATACGACGGCAGGGGAAGTTCGATTCCACTGGCACAACCCTTGGGGCTGCTTTTGCTAATCTCATGTTACTGCGTGTTAAGCAAAAGTTTGGTAAGAGACGATTTGCACTTTTCAGTCTGTTACAGCGTGACGAATGTGCTATCTCCATTACAAACGCTACTTTTACTGAAGGTGCACTCCCGTCTTATACTTTATTCTGAGCATGCGCGGGCTTCTAAGCATACACACAAACGTGTTTCTCGTCGTAAAAAACCACCCCGACGAGGAACACAACGAGGAAGTTAAGACTCCCGACGAGGAAAAAGAGAACTTGTTCTCTTTTTTTCTCGTTGAGTTCCTCGACAGTTTTCTTGATGAAAAACATACACACGACAGTTTTCTTCGGCAAAAAAGCTCTGCCACCAATTTCTTGATGGATTCTGTCGAGAAAAACGGTCGTGTGTACGAGGCCTAACAGATTCGTTATAACCTCGGTCCAATAAGTGCTGATGAATGACCTTACATTCTAGTTCAATGGTTGAGTTTGTTGAGCAGTTGCGTTTGGCTTGAATAAACTCCCCATAAGGGATGGCATTGATGGTGTGGGATGGATGACAACTGGCTGCAAAAAGTGTAGCGTTACCAGAGCATGGTTTCTTATAAGTGCATGTTGAAACATCACCCGTAGTTGGATCACCCTTTAGGGTGATGTCTAAAAAATGTATACTGGAAACATCATGCTCAATCTAAAAATATAGATTTAACTGATTATCATTCAGGAATTTCCAAAATTCATGCAATCCCATAATGTCACCATCACACACCATCACAAGGTCATCGATTTAGACCATACAATCTGCCTGGCAAACGGGTTTCTGGGAGAGAACAAAACTTGTTCCTCCCACCAACCCATGTAGAGATTTACCAAGGATGGTGAGAGTCTCGCACCCATTGATGCTCCACAGCGCTGGACATAATATTCGCCATCAAATAAAAAAAAAATGATGCTTTAATAAAAGCTCAACGCTTAACAAAATAAACTTCTGTAGCTCCTGAAAATAGGTACTATAGCGTTGAAGATGATATTGGATGGCCTGCAATCCAGCGCTGTGGGGGGATCGACGAATAAAATGCCTTCACGTCCAGTGTAGCCCACACATAGGTGGATGTCCATTTGACAGATGTGATATGGGATAGGACTGTGCTCGTATCTCTGATGTAGCCGGGCAATCTGTGTACCAAAGGCTGTAGGTGCTGGTCTAGCCGTTCTCCCAAACGCTCCAATAAGGAGCCAATTCCAGCCACAATTGGTCGTCCCTGTATGGGTTGATCAAATTTATGAATTTTAGGGAGATGATGGAAGACCGGCACCACAGGTTTATCCACATAGAGATACTCAGCAGTTTTGGATGACAGAACTCTCATACTGAAGCCCAACTGAAAATGTTTTAAAAGAGTTGATTGAAAAACAGTAGTGGGATTATTAGACAGTGGTCGATATCAGTGGCGTATCTAGGGTATGGCAGCCATGGCAAGTGCCATTGGTGCCATATGAAGGGGGCGCTGTTGAGTGGCTGGGCAGCAAGGCACTTACCAGGGTTTGAGGGTCTTTTCTTCCCTCCTCCCGAGCATAGGCAGGATCTCCTTTTCAGCACCTTTGCTAATGGACTATGGCAGCGCTATACCTGCTGCGTTCAGCCACAGCCCTCCCCTGTTCTCCAAGGCTCTCCCATTCCATCTGGTCGGATTGGCAGCGCACAAAGAAGGAGAAACATCAGTTTCTCCCTCTCCTCTGTGAAAATTAAGGCCTTAAGTGATGAAGATTTCTGCATTTACCTGGCCTTGGGGGGCAGAGGAGGGATCAGGGGTCTAATAAACCCCAGATTTCTCCATAAAGAGAATATGTCACTACCCAAGGTATCACAAGGGATGATAAAAATCACTAGTTTTGTTAGCTGTTTTTTTTGTTAAGGTTATCTGAAATATGTTTCGACAGGAGCGCAGTTTTAGTGCTTGCCATAGGTGGCATTTTAACTAGATACGCCTCTGGTCGATATGTATCATTATCACTGAGCTGTCTGATAGCTTCAGATCTATATTGTTCCCTAGTCATCACCACCACTGCTCCTCCCTTGTCTGCTTCCTCTATCACTAACCCTATTGTCTTTTAACTGCCGTAGAGCCTCTTTCTCTTGCTTTGAGATGTTAATCTTTCTAGATGTTAAGCTACATTGTTTCAATTATATCAATTCCTCCTCTATTACAGCCTGAACAGTGTCTATAGTAGAGTTTCTCGCATTAAGGGCCCTTTCACAAGGGACAGATCCGTGTCGATCCTCCCCGTAAACCTCCGCTTGCTCAGCGGGGATCGCTCCGCTGATCCCCGCTGAGCCGGCGGATGACAGGGCGGTCCCCGCACATTGTGCAGGGACCGTCTGTCCGTGTTCACCCGATCCAATCCGCAGACAGATGGAAAAATAGGATTTTCCTCCGTCTGCAGAATCAGAGCATAGTGGACTCTGACGAGATCGGGTGTCAGCGGATGTTTATCCGCTGACACCCGCTATCTCATAGGGATCAATGTATGTCCCTTTTTCAGCCGTAAACGGATGGAAGAAAAAGCAGACATACGGTCCGCATGTGTGAAAGGGGCCTTACAGGGTAGAAAAACGTATCCCCATATTATGATGTACTGCATGAAACTCCATAGGAACCCATATGCGATTCTGAATACAGCTTTTCTAAAGTTAATGATGCAGATAAATCCTGAAACATAAACGAAGAAACATGTGGGCAAACATCTTGTTCTACAGTTGATTGGTTTTGGTCAGATTCACTCACCATCTCTTATGTCAGTGGGTCATCCATCTGTTCATCGGTTCCCTGTTGAAAAAGTTTCCGCAGCAGAAGGTTCCTGACAAACCTGTTGGTGTCCAAAATAGTATTAAAGATATCAAAATGAAAGGTGGGTGAAAAAGATAGACCCCATGACAACAGAGATAATTCAGAATCAGTTAAAACCTCATCCGTTAAATTAACTACTGAGGTGACAGTTGATAATTTGCTACTTATTTCCTTCTTCTCTGTGGATATCGCCGATCTCCGTCTTCTCCCCCCTCGCCTTTGCCTTTTCTTGCAGTGTCCTGTTTTCTAGTTGTTTGCTTTTTCTTTGGGTGCTGATAATACATTGCAGACATGGTGTTTTTTGACCCCTGGGGGTTAACAATTTCACCCGAAAAAAACCTTGTCTGAAGAGATACGGGGAGTGGATGTTCTCAGAGCTGCAGGAGTGTCAGAGATGGACAAAGCATCCCCCTCAGCTGCATCTGAAACTTCAGATAAGGAATCTGTACGATTTAGGCCTCGTCCACAGGGGAGGCAACAGGGTGGTAAAAACAGGCAACTGATCTGCATTTTTCTTTCATTCCCAACTGCTCGCCAGCAAGTTAACATTGTTGGTGTACACGACTGTATAGATTGCCGCTCTGCAGCAAATTTTATACAGCATGTCCCTTTTGGCAGGCAGTACTGCCACCAAAGTGTACAAGAAAAGTGATTGCAAGTACACCATCAATATCAAGTTCATTTTTTATTCACCTTCAAAAAAGCAAGCAATGTTTGGGGCCTCAGGCTTTCCAGGATAAGACAGGGCCACCCTGTATCTCTGACCGTTACTGTACCCCCACAACAACCTTAAAGCGGTGGTTCACCCTAATTGTCAAGTTTTTCTTGTTAAAACCAGCAGCCATTGTACTGTATCTATCCGTTTTTTTTTTTTTTTAATAGGCCTCCTTACCTTGGATTGAGGGCCTTTTGTGAGCTGTCACTCACATTTCCCCGCGGGAGTGGGCGTGTTTTCAAAAAATCCCCGATCAGCGCTATGTCTCCTGGGAGCGAGTCCTGAGAATCCCAGGAGACGCGCTGTGTTTGAAATCCCGCGGGTCACGTGACTAGTCTGGCTAGTCACAGCGGGGAGTGTCCTTTTCAGGACGCTGCCGGCCGTTGTCCTAGCAACTATGCAGTGTTGACGGCGCGGCTCGCCGTCACACTGCATAGTTGCTAGGACAACAGCCGGCAGCGTCCTGAAAAGGACACTCCCCGCTGTGACTAGTCACGTGACCCGCGAGATATCGCGAGATTTCAAACACGGCGCGTCTCCTGGTATTCTCAGGAGACACCGCATCCCGGAAGAAAATACAGGAGGGATTCACGGTGCCAGCAGTTAAGATGGCAATGTCCATCATCAGATTTTATAAAATCTTCTTTTGGGGGAAATCGTCCTGGTGGCGGCTGCGACTAGGAGACTGGTGAGTACAATTTTCGTTGTACCATCAGCTTTACAAAAACGTCTTTAAAAAAAAAACGTTTTCCCGCGGAACTACCGCTTTAAGTAGTATACAGTATGTTCATTTATTTTAACGATCAGGAAATTGGAACTGTGTTTAGTATTTATTCACTTTACATTGTAAACTTTTCAAATCTTGCTGCTGGAATACCCTAAGAGCCGGTTCACACTGGGGCGACTTGCGATCCGACTTCATGTCGCCTCAAGTCGTCCCAAGTCGCGCTGTAGAGAAAAACAATGGAAGTGAATGGGAGCGGTGTTAATACACACGACTCAAGGCGATCCGATTTCAGAAAAGGTTTCTGTACTACTTCAATCCGACTTGTAGGCGATTTGTACCCATTGATTTCAATGGAAGTCGCCTCAGAAGTCGGATCACTGTCTTAACTGAAGCAACAATACAGGAAGATAACATACATTTCTCAGGCAAACCTCTCCCTCCCCCTCCCTCTCCCAGAGCTGATTGTTGTTTGATTGGCCACTGGAAAGTCTCCTGTCCTGGAGACGACTTCAAGTCGTGTTGTAAATCGCCCCAGATCGCCCTGTGGTTCATGTTCAAGTCGTGTCGGAGTCGCCTCTGAAAGTCGCGCTGGAAGTCGTGTCGCCCTGGTGTGAACCGACTCTAACAATGCCTGCATTTGATAGCATGCAGTCACTGTTTAAGATAATTTTCCACCCGGCTCATTCATTTTTTTAAATCAACTTTTGTTGAGCCGGGTAGTCTGCACAGAGTCATCTATTGCTCGAATTTTGGCCGATTCAGCAGAAATAGGCCAAGATTCAAGCTGTGTATGGCCAGTTTAAATCCTGGCACATCCACCTTCACAGACTGAAACACTAGAAAGCATTGACTGGAAAAAGGCTTTTGCCTTGGATGAGTCTGTCAATCTCTTAATAGGATTATACTGCAATAACTTGTTCATGAACCTTGGCATTCTACTGTATATACATGAAAAATAATTAGTTCAATAGTGGCATTTGAGTTCCCCAAAAGTAATTAAGAAACCATTGGGTTAAACGAGTTACATACATTTAATTACACAATGTGTTTACAGTGTCTAATATGCAATGAAAGTGGAAGATTACAGCTACTCCATAATGAGGACTTGGGTTTGGGTTAGTTGCAAGCTTTTTCTGGCTGCAAAACTTTCAAGGTTACCTTCGTAGAAGGAATTACAAAAGAAAAATCTACATTATACACAGGAGTACAATATCACCACCTCTACGTGAACAGCAGGATGGCTGAGCAGAAATACTTTTTGAAATTTTTTTTGGAAACCATATGATCTTGAGCTAATGTGATCGTGCTATTGTGACTAGTTATAAGATCAGACTTGTTACAGTGGAATTCATGTTCCTATTAAAAGGCACCTGTCAGAATTGGGGGATTTTGCTCTAGTGATCTAATATGCTTTTCCTGCTTTGTTTGTAAATCAGAGGTCATGTCTGTTCTTGTTACTCCACATTTGCATCTTGGAAGTGGTGATAGGATTAAAAGCTTTGCCTTGTCAGAAATATGTTGACTAAGCCACTTGTAATGAACTGTAGAGGTACCTAAATTATCTCCTGTCTACTCATATTGAACACACTGAGATGCTCCCTATCCTTGGTTGTCCTTGTTTTTACTATAATACTCGTGCAGGACCCAACCAATAAACCATGCAACAGTAAGAGACTGGGAAGAGTTACTAAAACTGTTGCGCTCAGAATCTGGTACAGCCGTGCATGGTAGCCAATCAGCTTCTAACTTCAGCTTGTTCAACTAAGCTTTGGAAATAAAACCTGGAAGCTGATTGGTTTCTATGCAGAGCTGTACCTGATTTAACACGCTCCAGTTTTAGTAAATAACCCCCACTCTACAGCTTGGAAGAAGGGTGGTAATTTCAGTTGTCAATAAAGCTTATGTATCATCCACCCAACCACCCATTGAAAAGTGTGTATGATTTTACAAATACAAGAGATGGATTCCAGCAGTAAACAGAAAAGCCCCCTCTCATTCCATGACATAGAGTATGCAGAGAATTATGGGCGTAGCATAAGGGGTTGCAGGGGTCACAATCACAACCCCTCCACTAAGTCCAGCTCTGATCTGCCCTAGGGCCCCACAGCCACGCTCCAGTACTGGGCTTTTACTTTGCCTTCTACAGTCCACATCCCTCCAATCTCATTGGCTGGGAAGAAGCTGTGAGGCATTTCCTGAATGGAAAGGAGCACGAGGTGAGAACAGTCCAGGATGGGGAAGTGTCTGTGCTGTGTGCTGGCAACATGGAATGGTAACTGTGCTTAGCGAGGCAAGAGGAGGAAAGTGCTGTCCTATAGCTATGATGGGACCGATGTCACTTGTGGGGTAAGACACTGCTCAGTGTCTTCTAGTCACCAGCTGGGATTCTCTGTACACCCCCACTCGGGGATGTCCGCTTACCCCACTTCCCTGACAAGTGGGGAAAAGACACACTCCTCCTGCCAACACTGACAGAGAAACCTTCAGAAATTGCTAAAACAAATCCCTTAACACCTCCACAGGGGGCCCCTGAAGGGCTACAGGCACCAGATTTTATGTCACATGGCTTTGCCATCCTATATCTAAGCTGCACCCCACCCCCTGACCACCCCGCTGCTCTGGATACTATGCCCGGCTGCTGAGCTCCTTTCCCGTTACAGCACTCTATACTGCTCCTCCTTCACAGAGCTGAAATCACTTTCCTTAAAGCGGGAGTTCACCCAATTCTTTTTTTTTTTTCTCTTCTCCCCTTAGATTCCTGCTCGTTTTGTCTAGGGGAATCGGCTATTTGTTTTAAAATATGATCCGTACTTACCCGTTTTCGAGATGCATCGTCTCCGTCGCTTCCGGGTATGGGTCTTCGGGAGCGGGCGTTCCTTCTTGATTGACAGTCTTCCGAGAGGCTTCCGACGGTCGCATCCATCGCGAACGTCGGTGCGGCTCTATACTGCGCCTGCGCACCGACGTTCGGCTTCTTTCGGAAAATCGTGACGCAATGGATGCGACCGTCGGAAGCCTCTCGGAAGACTGTCAATCAAGAAGGAACGCCCAGTCCCGCAGCCCATACCCGGAAGCGGCGGAGAAGATGCATCTCGAAAACGGGTAAGTACGGATCATATTTTAAAACAAATTGCCGATTCCCCTAGACAAAACGAGCATGAAGCTAAGGGGAAAAGGTGTTGGCTATGGGTGAACCTCCGCTTTAACAACACAGCCAGTTAGCCATGATCTGCACAGGGTATATCTGCCTACTGCAACTACACTGCCGTTCTGTCCAGAGAGTTTCACAGAAGGGCAACAGAAAACAGCCTGTGAAGACTGAGAGACTGTGTGTAAAGGAATGTGATTTCAGCCTTGTGTAGTATGTGTGTGTGTGTGTGTGTGGGGGGGGGGGGGGTAGGAGCTGCATACAGTGCTGGGATGGGAAAGGAGCTCTGCCAAGTGACCTGCCAGGGGTCCCTGTCCTCTGATTCTCCAGTGGTGATCCCTGTCCTCTGATTCTCCAGTGGTGATCCCTGTCCTCTGATTCTCCAGTGGTGATCCCTGTCCTCTGATTCTCCAGCAGTGATCCCTGTCCTCTGATTTTCCAGTGGTGATCCCTGTCCTCTGATTCTCCAGTGGTGATCCCTGTCCTCTGATTCTCCAGCGGTAATCCCTGTCCTCTGATGTAAAGAGGAACTCTGGGAACTCAAAACTCTAAAGCCACTTTGAGTATCTTGGTGTGCGGTGGATTTAAAGTCTAAAGTCCTTTTCTACCCTTGTAGCATATGCTAAGGTAAAAGGTGACATTGGAGGTGATCTTTTACAGCCTTCTGTATTACTGTGTATAGGCAGGAGTGGTTGAGATGTGACTTTAACCGGTAAACCACTAGCCGACCAGTTTTACGGCGGGCATCCGCGATCGCACCCGCGATTGCTCGTTACAGAGCGAGAACCGGGAGCTGTGTGTGTAAACACACAGCTCCCAGTCCTTTCAGGGGGAGAAATGACTGATCGCATGTTCATACATTGTATGAACAGCAATCTGTCATTTCCCCTAGTCAGTCCCACCCCCCTTCAATTAGAACCCACCTAGAGAACATAATTAACCCCTTCCTCGCCCCCTAGTGTTAACCCCTTCCCTGCCAGTAACATTTTTACAGTAATCAATGCATTTTTATAGCACTGATCGCTATAAAAATGCCAATGGTCCCAAAAATGTGCTAAAAGTGTCCGCCATAAGGTCGTAGTACTGATAAAAATCGCAGATCGCCGCCATTACTAGTAAAAAAACTAAATATTAATAAAAATGCCATAAAACTATCCCCTATTTTGTAGACGCTATAACTTTTGCGTAAACCAATCAATAAACGCTTATTGCGATTTTTTTTTACCAAAAAAATGTAGAAGAATACGTATCGGCCTAATCTGGGATGAAGTTCATGAGAACAAAACGCGTCGGAACGCAACATTGACCCCACTGCTCGATTGGTTTTAAGCGCTTGTTATGTTCACCTAAAATGTGAGTGTAATTTTTTTTAAATACTGCAAAGTAAACTTTTTTTTACGGATTCACGCTATGTGCACTCTCGTTTTTCTTTTTGTCTTTTATACCCTGAGCTGCCTGGAAGTCACAGTCACTTTGAGTTGGATTGTTTTGGTTTTCTTCACGGACTTTAATCAACATTATTTGCACTGTGTTTAGTGGACTTTGTAAGCACCTATGGTGTCTTCATTCTACTTGTTACAAGACTCATTCACTTAGTCTATTTCAATTTCTTAGCGCTACACTTATTTTCTTTGTCTAGTTTGTGTTACAAATTTGATCTAATTTTGTGGTGTCGGCTGCTAGCAATCTATTGCATTTTAGTTAGCGCGGTGAATATGTACACTTTGTACGGTATAAATATTTTATTTCATTCCTAACACATTACCCAGTCCATATCAGTATAGATATCGAGCATGAGATTTTTCCCCGTTGAGATCTGATATGTTTTCAAAGTGTTCCTTGAATTTTTTTGAGCAGTGCAAATATATATATATATATATATATATATATATATATATATATATATATATATATATTTATATTATCAAAAGAATTGGGATGCCTGACCTTACACATGCACTTTAATGGCATCCCAGTCTTAGTCTGTAGGGCTCAATATTGAGTTGGCCCACCCTTTACAGCTATAACAGCTTCATCTCTTCTGGGAAGGCTGTTCACAAGGTGTGTCTATGGGAATGTTTGAACATTCTTCCAGAAACCCATTTGAGAGGTCAGACACTGATGTTGGACAAGAAGGTCTGGCTGCCCAGTTGAGGTCAGGACTCTGTGCAGGCCAGTCAAGTTCCTCTACCCCAAACTCGCTCATCCATGTCTTTATGGATCTTGTTTTCTCCACATTGTTTCCCAGAAGTGACGTCATCATCAGGCTCCCTGTGCATTCCAGGACTCCAGAAAGTGTCGGCAACCACTGGCATGGTCCTTTTGAATGCCACACGCAGAAGCCATCCTGATGTACAAGCTTCATAGACGCACTTGCACTTTTGTGCTCAATGCCTGTTGATGTTTTAATCCTTGTGAGTACCAGTATTCAAACTTGTATTAAATTACCTTTCTTACTACACTCAAATTGGCACTTGTGCTTCCTCCTCAGAGAAGAATGGGTAGAGTGGTTCAACAGGTCCAGCTGCAGTTTGCAGTCCGGTGTCCTGTGCATTTTTGTACACTGGTTCAGGTGCGATTCAGGTGCAAATTTTTCCCTAAATTCACACCAGAACTAGACCTAAAAATGCACAGGACCTTTTTCACCCTGGACATGTGTGAACTGGCTCCATTGAAAGCAGGTCACACTCACATGTTATGCAAATTGGATGCAGTGTGAAACGCATATATGTAAATCCAGCCTTACTCAAATAACCACTCGTTACAAGGTATGCAGAATACCATCTCTGAACGCACATTAAACCTGATGGGCTACAGCTACAGAAGACTAGAGATGGGGCAAAAAAAAAAAAAAACGGTTAGGTTTGTGACAGAGCTCTCGAACATTGCAAACGTTCGGACCCAAACCCTGAACCCCATTGAAGTTTAAGTGCTTTTGCAGGTTATTGTCCATAAAAAGTGAATAGGGGCTCGGCTACTGCCCTGGGAAGCATGTACCAATGCAAAAAAAGTTTGAAAAAAGTTGTTAAAGGAGCAGTGATTTTAATGATGCATTAAGTGAAACAATAAAAAATAAAAATAATTTTAAATATAGTACCTGGGGGGTCCCCTTAGTCTGCCTGTAAAGTGGCACATGTGCACCATGTATATAACCTGCTGCAGCAAAACTGACATTTATAAAGCAAAAAAAATTACATCTAAATTGGCGGAAATACAAAAATGTTAAAAAAAATTGGCATGGGAGTCCCCAAAATCCATACCAGACCCTTAACTGAGCATGCAGCCAGGTAGGTCAGGAAAGGGAGGGACTGGTGAGCACCCTTCCTCCTGAACCATACCAGGCCATATGCCCACAACATGGGGGGTGCTGAGGCCAGGGGCATGCTGGGTCGGTGCTGTCATATGGGGATGGTGCCAACAGGTAATCTCACCGGGTGGCCTTGCTCCTTACCTATTCAAGAATAGTAAGGAGCAAGTATTTTGTCAGATGGCCGAGCAGGCAGATGGTGATTAACCTTTGTTGTGGGCGGAATATTTTTTTTCTTTCTTCAGGTCCGGCACTGGCGGCAGCATCGAGATTGATGATGGATCTACAGTGAGGAACATTGTTTTTTTATTTTTAATTGTCAAAAACTGTGTGTGTTTTCATTTATTTTTTACACTTTTTGGTGAATGAGTAGGGGTACTATGTACCCCATACTCATTCACATGGGGGCTTTGCAGAACCCCACAATCACAGCCCAGGGTTGTGGGGAAGAGGCCCTGCCCCAAAGCACCCCCCCATGTTGAGGGCATGTGGCCTGTTTGGTTTAGGAGAGCTCGCTCGGATAAGGGTCTGGTATGGATTTTAGTATGGGTTTCCCCTTAAAACCCATAGCATAACCGAACGGGGCTGGTATAGATTGGGGGGACCCCACACCATTGCAATTTTTTCCATTCAACTGTCAGCAGGGTAGCCCATTGACAACTGATGACTCATCCGTTGTTAAGGATGCAGTGGCCAGCCTCCCGGACAGCTCCTTGTCAACCAGCTATTCACTATGCCCTGATTGGGCAAAGCTTTGAATGCACTGTGCAGCGCGCAGTGCATTGAGGGGCGTTCAGTTGGGAACATCCCGCCGAGCGCCCTGCAAATTTGAGTGTTCGCCAAACGAGCGAACAGGCGATGTGCGAGCCGAATTTTTGCTCTGCTTGAACTGTTTGCCCAACTCTACAGAAGACCACACCAAATGCCTCTCATGTCAGCTAAGAACAGGAAACTGAGGCTACAATTCACACCAAAATTGGACAATAGAAGATTGGAAAAATGTTGTCTGGTCTGATGAGTCTCCATTTTAGCTGCGACATTCAGATAGTAGGGTCAGAATTTGGCATAAACAGCATGAAAGCATGGATCAATTCTGCCTTGTATCAATGGTTCAGGCTGGTGGTGGTGTAATGGTGTGGGAGATATTTTCTTGGCACACTTTGGGCCCTTTAGTACCAATTGAGCATCCTTTAAACACCACGGCTTAACTGAGTATTGTTGCTGACCATGTCCATCCCTTTATGACTACAGTGTATCCATCTTCCATGTCACAAAGCTCAAATCATTTCAAAATGGTTTCTTGAATGTGACAGTGAGTTCAGTGTACTCCAATGGCCCTTGCAGTCACCAGATCTCAATCCAATGGAGCACCTTTGGGATGTGGGTGACAGGGAGATTTGCATTATGGATTTGCAGCCGACAAATCTGCAGCAACTGCGTGATGCTCTCATGTTCCTATGGACTCAAATCTCTGAGGAATGTTTCCAACACCTTGTTGAATCAATGCCACGAAGATCTGAGGCAGTTCTGAAGGCAAAAGAGGGTCCAAACCAGTGCTAGTAAGGTGTACCTAATGAAGTATGTGTATATATATATATATATATATATGTATATATATATGTATATATATATGTATATATATATATATATATATGTATATATATATATATATATATATATATATATATATATATATATATATATATATATATATATATATATATATTGCATATATTATTTTTATAACATGAGAAAACACAAAAGGTACAATCAACCTATCTCAAATGGTATGAGCAAATAAAGTTCTTATTTTTTTTTTTTTTTTGTGCTATATACAAAGTATTCAGTCAGTGTTTTTTTTTTTTTAAATATCATTATAGTTAAGGTTCGGCTACCCTTTTTTCACCTATCAGTTTATTGTTTCTTTGCTAGGTTGACATTTGTACAACTTATAAACGTTGACTTGCATTTGATGGGATTTATTCATTTCAATTTGCCTCCTTTGACTTAGCAAATCCACTTATTTTTAATGGAATATATCCACTGGAAATTAAAAAGGATTTGGCAGATCACTGTATTCATTGGATATGCAGAACAAATTTATTAGTCACTTCTGTGCACTAAGTGACTCATAATGCTACAGGTCCCAAGTTTTCTGCAATCACCAAACAGAATGAATCCATTATGCAGTAAGTATGGGGAGTGTTGTGTGGATAACAGAGGCAAATGAGGGCACATCAAGAAAAGGTAATGTTCCTGGATCAACTATGGATGACTCTTTACCTCTATATTACCTAACACGGGGTACAAGATGCCAGGTTGTTAGCAGGGCTTTTAGCTGCATGGCGAAAGTTAGATAAGGTTTCACTGTAAAGGTACCTATCATTTTCAGGTAACAATCTCATATTTATGGGTGGCACCCAAGCCAAAAAGTAGCAGTTGGACAGGTAAGAATCCAATTGTTATTGTTCCCGGCGCAAACTTCCAGGTTGCTTGAAGTTACTTTTAGGCTCAGGTCTTCAGTGCCTTGAAAATAGTATGTAGGGAGTTCAAAGTGTGCCCGATCAATCATAAGTTGGTGCAAAGAGCCTCTGATGGATGTTCTTAAAATTCATGATTGACTTGTCCAAAAGCTTTTCTCATTATCTCAAAAAACATTCCAGATATATTTGCCGGCGTATAAGGCGACTGGGCGTATAAGACGACCACCTAATTTTCCAGCTAAAATTTAGGTTTTGGGATATACTCACTGTATAAGACGACTACCTTCCTACTAGTTTGTGTGGAAGCTGAGGGGTAGCCGGAACAACCGCTGACAGGAACAGGCTTTATTCAGCTTTTTTCAAATCTCACTGTGCCATTACATGCCTCACTGTGCCATTGCATGCCTCACTGTTCCACTGCATGCCTCACTGTGCCATTACATGCCTCACTGTGCCATTGCATACCTCACTGTGCCATTGCATACCTCACTGTGCCATTACATGCCTCACTGTGCCACTGCATGCCTCACTGTGCCACTGCATGCCTCACTGTGCCATTGCATACCTCACTGTGCCATTGCATACCTCACTGTGCCATTACATGCCTCACTGTGCCACTGCATGCCTCACTGTGCCACTGCATGTCTCACTGTGCCATTGCATGCCTCACTGTGCCATTACATGCCTCACTGTGCCATTGCATACCTCACTGTGCCATTGCATGCCTCACCTCGATGATCTCATACCTTATCCCTGACATGCAGAGTCTCAGTCAGATTGCGGGTGTCCATTGTTCAAAAGCTGCGCCTCCTCCTCGTGCTGTTCCGTGATAAGTGGAACACTCAGTTTCCCAGCAGAGCCTGTGTTCAGTGTTCCACCTATCACGGATGTCCTCTTGTCCGAGGTTCCACCTATCACTGAACAGCACGAGGAGGAGGCACGGCTTTTGGAAAATGGACACCCGCAATCTGACTGAGAATCTGCATACAGGTACCGGCATATATAAGTCGACCCCCGAGTTTTGACGCATATTTTTAAGTACAAAAGGTCGGCTTATACGCCGGAAAATATGGTACTCACAATGTTAATTCTGTGTTTATGCATAGGTATTTTCTCTATATCTTCATTTGTGCACTAAAAGGGTCTTTGTATTGGGGAAATTAAATATTGAATTAAAAAAAAATTATGGTTACCATTATGGTAAAAAAAAATCCAAACAGACACAACCTTTGCTGTGTACTCTTTTTTTAGATAGCACCTACAATTTGGGAAGTGTTACTGAACTCACAATAATAAAATCAGTCTGTATATGCAGTAGAGCATGCTTGTTATTGTAGCGCCTCGTTACTTCCAAGTACCAGTGCTTTGTTAAATTTAGAGGGGGATCAGAGAGTTAATTGGCTCTGATCCAGTTATTCTGTTGAATTGGGACTCTGTCTCAGCTTGGCTGTGCTGTGGGCTTATTCTGTTGTTCCTGGGGTGCTGTTCCCACCCCAGGACGATGGGTGGCAGCAGTGGAGTCGAGGTTTGGGTGCTTTTCCCCAGCGGCCTATTAGGAGGGTTTCTCCTTGCTGTGCATGCTGGGGGAGGGTATTTATGAGACAGACGCCATTGGTCTGGGTCTTGTCTTCAAATGCGGCACCCACCATTAGGGTGACTGCATCACGGCACCCAGTGAAATGGCTTTCCAGGCTGGGGTGCGCGTGCCACGCGGTGTTCCTGGTTCCGGGACCATGTTGGTCTGGAACATTTAAAGCTGTGGTGGGGCCCCAGTAATCGACTGGGTCCCCAACCCTGAGAAGATCCCAAGCGAGTTCCCAGTGAGAGGAGGCTGTTCGGTTAGGAGTCCATCTGAGGAGAGCCAAGAGAGGCTGGCAATCCAATAGGGTCTCGATCAAGGGAACCGATGACTGAAAGGTTGGACGTTGGTCACCTGTCAGTCGGTAACCTGTAAACTACCTGAAGGTGATCCAGGCCAAAGTCTATCAAGGAGGATTACCTCCGCTACCTCAGTCCTAAGCAGCGGCGTACTAAGTGGGGGGCGGGCCGCCCGGGGTACCAAACTCTGGGGGGGTGTCGGGCCGAGGCCGACACCCCCTCCGCGATTATATCAATGACAGCGCTGCAGTGAAAGGCACAGGCAGTCAGGGAGAGGCAAGCTATAGTGGTGATGGGGGGGGGGGGGGCTGTGCGGGGTGCAGGGTGACACACCGTGATCGCTGCATGAACCATCCCCTCCTCTTGCGGCTGTGTCTGAGCGATCGAAGGAAGGGGAGGGGGGTGTGCCATGTGCGGGTGTGCAGAGTGACACACCGCTGCACCAACCACCCCCCCTCTCGCAGCCGCCGGCTGTGTGGCTGAGCGATCCCGTCCCAGGTATATCACACAGGCAGGCACAGCCGTGCAGAGAGAAGCCGCCTCCCCCTCCTCTGTTATGTGTACACAGGGGAGGGGGACCTCACCTGCTGTGCATCATGTGCCGCCGCAGCGCTGATCTGAGGTACTGAATATGTAGGGGTCCTGCACTGAATCTCACTGAACTAAACTGAAGGTGGGAATCTGCACTGAAGGGGGGTACCCTGAAAGTGGGGGTCTGCACTGAACAGGGGCTAAGCTGAATGTGGGGGTCTACACTGAACGGGGGCTAAACTGAAGGGGGTGTCTGCACTGAAGGGGGGCTACACTGAAGGGGTGGTCTACACTGAAGGGGGGTCTGCACTGAAGGAAAAGTCTGCACTAAAGGGGGCTACACTGAAGGGTGGGCTACGCTGAAGGGGTGGTCTGCACTGAAGGGGTGGTCTCTGTACTGAAGGGGGGGTCTGTATAACATGCAGGGGGTCCAGAGCTGCTGTGAAATGTAAAGGGACCCAGAGGTGCAGGGGGCTGTGTAATGTAAAGGGGTCCAGAGGTGCAGGGGGCTGTGTAATGTAAAGGGGTCCAGAGGTGCAGGGTGCTGTGTAATGTAAAGGGGTCCAGAAGGGCAGGGTGCTGTGTAATGTAAAGGGGTCCGGTAGGGAAGGGTGCTGTGTAATGTAAAGGGGTCCAGAGATGCAGGGTGCTATGTAAAGTGGCCCAGAGGTGCAGGGGGCTGTGTAATACAAATGCGTCCAGAGGTGCAGGGGGCTGTGTAATGTAAAGGGATCCAGAGGTGCAGGGGGCTGTGTAATATAAAGGGGTCCAGAGGTGCAAGGTGCTGTGTAATGTAAAAGGGTCCAGAGGTGCAGGGTGCTGTGTAATGTAAAGGGGACCAGAGGTGCAGGGTGTTGTGTAATGTAAAGGGGGCCAGAGGTGCAGGGTGCTGTGTAATGTAAAGGGGGCCAGAGGTACAGGGTGCTGTGTAATGTAAAGGGGGCCAGAGGTGCAGGGTGATGTGTAATGTAAAGGGATGCAGGGTGCTGTTTAATGTAAATGGGACCAGAGGTGCAGGGTGCTGTTTAATGTAAAGGGGACCAGAGATGCTGGGTGCTGTGTAATATAAAGGGGACCAGAGGTGCAGGGTGATGTGTAATGTAAAAGGGTGCATGGTGCTGTGTAATGTAAAGGGGGCCAGAGGTGCAGGCTGATGTGTAATGTAAAAGGGTGCATGGTGCTGTTTAATGTAAAGGGGTCCAGAGATGCAGGGTGCTGAGTAATGTAAAGGGGACCTGAGGTGCAGGGTGCTGTGTAATATAAAGGGGTCCAGAGGTGCAAGGTACTGTGTAATGTAAAGGGAACCAGAGGTGCAGGGTGCTGTGTAATGTAAAGGGGACCAGAGGTGCAAGGGTGCTGTGTAATGTAAAGGGGACCAGAGGTGCAAGGGTGCTCTGTAATATAAAGGCGACCAGAGGTGCAGGGTGCTGTGTAATGTAAAGGGGACCAGAGGTGCAGGGTGCTGTGTAATGTAAAGGGGACCAGAGGTGCAGGGTGCTGTGTAATGTAAAGGGGGCCAGAGGTGCAGGGTGCTGTGTAATGTAAAGGGGTGCAGTTGTGGAGAGGGGGGTACACAGAAGTGTCAAAGAGATATTGAAGGATGCAGAGGTATGCATGGGGCACAGTGGGGTGTTTTTACATTTTAATGTGGGGGAGGGGGTGCCAGATATAGGATCCGCCCGGGGTGCCAAATGCTCTAGGTAGGCCCCTGGTCCTCTGGGTTAGAGCGAGATGCTAATAGGCTTCCCGATTACAGCCTGTGGGCTCTAATCGGCTTCCAAATGGTTAACCAGAGGGCGCACAGGCTGTGCGTTCCCTGGTTAAACAGTGCTGTGTTAGGGAATCGCTTCCCTAAGACTGCCCTGCCTCTCAGCCAATCGGGTGCACCGGGTCTGGTTATCGGTCACCTGATTGGCTGAAGCGACATCGAGGGCGGGAGAAGAAGACATCGATGGAGCATGGAGAGGACAGCGCTGACCCGAGGAAAGTAAGTGCTGGGCTGGGGGGAAACTGGCTGCATTTGGGGGCACAAATTGGCAGAAAATGAGGGCACAAACTGGAGGAAATTGGGGACACAAACTGGCGGAAGTTGGGGGCTCAAACTGGCGGCAATTGGGGGCACAAACTGGCGGCAATTGGGGGCACAAACTGGCGGCAATTGGGGGCACAAACTGGTGAAAATTGGGGGCACAAACTGGCTGCATTTGTGGGCACAAACTGGCTGCATTTGGGGGCACAAACTGGCTGCATTTGGGGGGTCAAACGGAATGCATTTGGGGGCACAAACTGGCTGAATTTGAGGGGACAAACTGTCTGCATTTAAGGGGACAAACTGGTGGCGTTTGATGGGCACATTGGCTGCGTTTAATGGGCACAGTGGCAGAAATTTATGTTTTTTTTTTGTTTTTTTTGCTCCCCCAAAAAATTTTGAGCACCAGCCGCCGCTGACTTTAGATATTTATGATATTGTATGGAGATATGTTCCCTCTGAATTAGAAGGAATAACATAATCCAAGCAGATCTCTGTTTAATAACTGGGCATGCCCTAAATTTGAATCAACTGCATTGAGTTATATTACATAGCACTGCATCTAACTGCTGGAAGATAGCACATGGAGGCAAAGACACCGCCAAATCACATTTCTAACTGAAGAAACAAAAGGGTTTCCACATGCCTTCAGACACAAAAGTCTTTAGCTATCTAAAACAAATTGATTTTGTGATATCCTTAAAATGGCACACCCTTTTTCCTATTCTGACTGGTAAAGTAATAATTAAATATGACTCACAGCCTGAGAAGGAACTCTATTCTGAGCAATATTGTTAGTAACCATCTCCTGGCAAAACATGCCAGCTAGAATGCCTATACAGTATGTTTTCTGATGTTTGTCTACAATGTCACAGATGAATCAAGAACATAACTTCATGTTTAATGTGCAGCTAAATGGTATGGTAAAACATGAAATAAAACCATTGCCAGGATCTGTAAGTAACTCTTTAGCAGAGGTTTACATTTAATGCGTAGACTTACACCCCACTGAATCATGTGCTATATATATATATGATTTGTAATTCTATTAGAACCATTCTAGAAATACAGGCATCCTTGTCAGATGGCATAGCAAGGCATGTGACTTCACTTTTTTCTTTTACAGCACTACAGCTTGGTCACTGACAGGCCTTCAATCTGCTAACTGCACAATGAAGAAGCATTAGCGCTCTGCTCTCTCCTTTAATTTTGGATTAAATGCACTCTGCAATGCAGTAAAGACTTATTGGCACCCTGTGCTGCCCTAACTTTTGCTTAGGTGATTATGGTAAGCCAATACAAATACACAATTCGATACATTGAAACCTCTGTTTAAGAGTAACTTGGTTTGAGAGCGTTATGATTTGCGAGCAACTTTTTTTTAAAATTTTGACTCGGTTTGTGAGTGTTGATTCGCAAGATGAGCAGAATTCAATCTAAATAGGCCTGCAGTACCTAATTTGGCCTGAGGTACTGGGGCGCAGAAGTCGTGCAGAGCCGAAAATAGGCCTGCAGTACCTCATTTGGCATGAGATACGGGGGCGCAGGAGCCGAAAAAAAGCCGAACATTGGCCTGCAGTACCTCATTTGGCCTGAGGTATGGGGGCGCATGAAACAAGACAAAGGGGCAGATCCACAAAGAAGTTACGCTGGCGTATCTATTGATACGCCGCGTAACTTCTAATTTGCTCCGGCGTATCTTTGTTTTGTATCCACAAAACAAGATACGCCTGAAGCTGGGCTAGATCCGACTGGCGTACGCCGTCGGATCTAAGGTGCATATTTACGCTGGCCACTAGGTGGCGTTTCCGGCGATTTCCGCGTTGAGTATGCAAATTAGCTAGATATGGCGATCCACGAACGTACGTCCGGCGCATTTTTATTACGTCGTTACCGTAAGGCTTTTTTCGGCGTATAGTTACCCCTGCTATATGAGGCGAATCCTATGTTAAGTATGGCCGTCGTTCCCGCATCGAATTTTGAATTTTTTACATCGTTTGCGTAAGTCGTTCGTGAATAGGGCTTTGCGTAGAATGACGTTCACGTCGTAAGCATTGACTTGTTGCTGGTTAATTTTGAGCATGCGCACTGGGATACCCCCACGGACGGCGCATGCGCCGTTAAAAAAAAGTAATTTACGCCGGGTCACGACGTATTTACATAAAACACGCCCCCATCACATCCATTTGAATTGCGCGCCTTTACGCCGCCAAAGTTACACTACGCCGCCGTAACTTACGGCGCAAATTCTTTGAGGATAAGGAAAATACGCTGTAAGTTACGGCGGCGTAGTGTATCAGAGATACGCTACGCCGGCCGCAACAATGCGCCAGGCTACGTGGATCTGGCCCAAAGTGTCCTTGGGCCTTTCCGGCCGTTTTCGACGCTCTCTGGCGCCCCCCACCTCTGGCTGCATTCGGTATTGCATCCCATTGAAGTCAATGCAGAACAAATTATTTTAGTTTCCATTGACTTCAATGGGAAAACTCGCTTTGATATGCGGGTACTTTGGATTACGAGCATACTCCTGGAACAGATTATGCTCGTAATCCAAAGTTCAACTGTAATTATATTAAATATATTAAAAATATTTATTACATTTTATATATTACTTTTTATATATTTGTAGCGCTACCCCCACGGAAGTGACTGCCAATAACTGTCACCACAAGTGATGCCATGCAGTACATTTAAAAAGTATTCACTTTTTCCACATTTTGTTATGTTACAGCCTTATTCCAAAATGGAATTAAAAAGTAAAAGCGAGCTGCTAAAGATAAATGAATGGAGGTATGAACAGCTGAAACATTTGGTAACAACAATACCACAGCCAATTAGAACAGAGTAAAACCTGACCCCAATAATGTACAGACAACACTAAACATGGAATATATAACATTTATACGGGGTTAAGGGCCTTTTGAAATAACGTATTGTATATAAATGTTGTTCATAATATAAAATCAAATAAAGTTTAAATAATATAAAGAAAAACTATATTAAAAGTATTTATTATTAAATTTGATATATTACTTTTTGTATATTTGCAGCGCTACACCCACAGGAGCCACTGCCAATAACTGTTTTTCCCCCCAAAAATAAAAGAGGCAAGCATCAATCCATACTGTTCATCCGGAAAGTATTCACTTTTTCCACATTTTGGTATGTTACAGCCTTATTCCAAAATGAATTAAATGTATTATTTTCCTCAAAATTCTACAAACAATACCCCATAATGAATAAAAATGGATGGTAACCCGCGCTTAGGAAAATGATATAAAATAGGTCAGACTGCAGCCCCCCCTAATAGAGTCCCCCTCAGGGGGATACTAAAGTGAAAAAGAATTGAGGTTTGGGGGTAGTGGCGCTGCCTGCCCTTCCACCTAAAAAAGGGGGATGCGGAGGTAAGTTGGGATCCTCAAAATAATAAGGTGATAGTATCTACAAATACCAATATGTGTTAATAAATAAATTAGGTGCTAAACTGTGTATTGAAAGGATATATGTGATAGGCACTTACATAAGCAATGTGAGCAATTGTCATGTGCCTGTACCGTATGTACTATCAGTTGTCACCAACCAATGTGATAATGAGTGTGTAATCTGTGCACACCGTGCAATGTGTAAATAATAGTGCGTACCGAAGTATCATAAAGTATCCTAGTTCCAACCAAGATAATACCAATAAAAAATCCAGCTCCCTAGAGTTGATTTGAAAAAAACAAACAAACCAAGGGGAAAAAAACTGAAAAGGATAGTATATAAAATTTTATTAGCTGGATTCAGGTAGATTGCCGCAACTTTACGGTGGCGTAGCGTATCGTATTTACGCTACGCTGCCTTAAGTCAGAGAGGCAAGTACTGTATTCACAAAGTACTTGCCTCCTAACTTACGGCGGCGTAGCGTAAATGGGGCCGGCGTAAGCGCGCCCAATTCAAATTAGGCTGAGGGGGCGTGTTTTATGTTAATGGGGGGGTGACCTGACGTGATTGATGTTTTTTACGAACGGCGCATGCGCCGTCCGTGTACATATCCCAGTGTGCATTGCGCCAAAGTACGCCGCAAGGATGTATTGGTTTCGACGTGAACGTAAATTAGGTCCAGCCCTATTCACGGACGACTTACGTAAACAACATAAAATTTTCAAATTTCGACGCGGGAACGACGGCCATACTTAACATTGACTAGTCCAGCTATTTGATGGAATAACTTTACGCCTGAAAACACCTTACGTAAACGGCGTATCTTTACTGCGACGGGCACACGTACGTTCTTGAAAAGGCATATCTAGTCATTTACATATTCTACGCCGAACTCAACGGAAGCGCCACCTAGCGGCCAGCCTAAATATTACACCCTAAGATACGACGGCGCAGGCTGTCGTATCTTAGCTAGGTTTAATTGTATCTCAGTTTGAGAATACACTTAAACTTAGGACGGCGCAGATTCTGAGTTAGGTCGGCGTATCTACTGATACGCCGGCCTAACTCTCTCTGAATCTAGCTATATATGTATGCGTTAATATACACATAAATTAGAAATTAAAATAGTGATCACCGGAGCTTTTTTTCTCAGAAAATAGGTGCAGGAACTCAACCATGACCCCGTTCAGATTTCACAAACAGTAGAAGTGTCTTAAAGGGGCATTAAATATCAGGATTGCATTACATTCAGAGTACAGAGTTCAGGGGGGGTTACACACAGAGTGCATAGGTGTCACTTGTAAACACAGAAACCGGACTTCTGTGTTTACAAGTGATTGTGGTGAGCAGGCACCAAAGGGTGTGAGCCAGAGGTGGTGGAACTGAGTTCCCCCAAGTTCCCCCTGAAAAAAAGCCACTGATCACCAAATGTTATAATAAAAAAAATCATAATAATGATAAGTGAAAGTCCTTAACCACTTGCCCACCAGGTAAATTCTGGCACTTCTCTCCTTCATGTGAAAATCACAATTTTTTTGCTAGAAAATTAATCAGAACCCCCAAACATTATATATTTTTTTTTAGCAGACATCCTAGGGAATAAAATGGCAGTCATTGCAATACTTTTTGTCACACCGTATTTGCGCAGCGGTCTTACAAGCGCACTTTTTTTGGATAAAAATCACTTTTTTGAATTAAAAAATAAGACAACAATACATTTTGCCCAATTGTTTTATATATTGTGAAAGATAATGTTACGCCGAGTAAAATGATACCCAACATGTCACGCTTAAAAATTGCGCCCGCTCGTGGCATGGCGTCAAACTTTTACCCTTAAAAATCTCGATAGGCGACGTTTAAAAAATTCTACAGGTTGCATTTTTTGAGTTGCAGAGTAGGTCTAGGGCTAGAATTATTGCTCTCACTCTAACGATCGCGGCGATACCTCACTTGTGTGGTTTGAATACCGTTTTCATATGCGGGCGCTACTCGCGTATGCGTTTGCTTCTGCGCGCGAGCTCGTCGGGACGGGGCGCTTTAAAAAATTTTTTTGGGGTTTTCTTATTTATTTTTATTTAGTTTTATAATTTTTTACACTGAAAAAAAAAAAAAAAAAAAATTGATCACTTTTATTCCTATTACAAGGAATGTAAACATCCCTTGTAATAGAAAAAAGCATGACAGGTCCTCTTAAATATGAGATCTGGGGTCAAAAAGACCTCAGATCTCATAATTAGACTTAAATGCAAAAAAAAAAATTAAAAAAAAAAAATGTCATTTTTTCAAATGACAAAAAAAAAAATGTTTCTTTAAGAGGCTGGGCGGGACTGACGTTTTGACGTCACTTCCGCCCAGCAGAGCTAGGAGGACGGGTGAAGGAGATTTCTCCTTCAGTCCCGTCCCCGCTCAGCTGCCGGACACATCCGATCCCCTCCGCCGCTACCGACGGCTCCGGTAAGCGGCGGAGGGCGCGGGAGAGCGGCGGGAGGGGGGGGCCCCTCTCCCGCCACCGATAACGGCGATCTCGCGGCGAATCCGCCGCGGAGACCGCCGTTATCGTGTACACCACCGCCCCCTGAAAAGATGAATATCTCGGTTGTGGCAGCAGCTGCTGCCGTTATCGAGATATTCAACTTCAAAAAGAGGACGTCTTTTTGACATGGGGCGGTGGTCAAGAGGTTAAAAAAAACTCAAAAAGCCAGTGATTAAAGCCCGCATTTCGTCATCAACGTCTTCAGAGGCGGCTCTGAAGACGTTGATGACAAAACGCGTAAAAAGGAGTTACGCACGCAGCCACGTTACATCCGGGTATCGCCAGCTGGAACGCTGTTGGAGCGTACGCTGCAGCTCCCAGCCTCAGTGAGTGTTTAGTGCCCGGTTTTTAGTTTCTTTTTCTCTCCTTTTTTACCTTTTTACTTGAAAATCTTAATTTATCCACTTGGTGATTTGTACAGTCACATGTTATACTGACCAATTTTTATATACATATTTTTATGCTTTTTTATTGGTGTGAGTACAAATAAAATCTATCTCATACTACACCATGGAAACCTTTTTTTTCTTCTCTCTGAGGACATTGGACCCTATGTAGCTGCCCATACACTGGTGGTGCACCTGTTCCTGTGTGCATAACAGCTGACGTGAAGAGTGGACTGTCAGGTCACCTGTGGCCAGGTGACAAGTGCACCCCGTAGGGGTCAGGGATGCACCACAGGGAAGTGAACCCTATAGCCGACTACTGCTGGCAGGGAGGAAGTGTAACCCAAGATCACCCAGGGCGCGGAGTCTAAGACCCAGTTTTGTATTCACCAGAGCCTTTGATGGTAAGGATGGTCTTGGTCGCAACTGGGTCCAGGTCGCGTTCCCGGGATTCCTTAAGTCACACTCCGCAGGGAGAAAGGGGAAGCAGCCAGCAGGACAAACAGTGGTGATGGACAGGCCGAGGTCAGGGCAACAGGCAGACAAGGATAACCGTGGGACATGCAAATAGTCAGGGGCACAGGCAGACAAGGAAGTCGGGGACAAGCCAAAACGGTACACGGAAAGATGATCGTAGCATTCTGTAAACAGGAACTAGCAAACTACACTGCAGACAGGAACTAAGCATAGGAACACTGTTGAACAGCACTGCAGACCTGTAGAGCAACGGTTAATATAGGCTTCCTGGGATGGACTAGGGTGGAGCCATACAGGAAGAGGAAGTGATAAAAAGGGAAACCAGAACAGGGTCAGCCTCTAATGAACACATGGAGATCAGGTAAGCAGACAGACTTGATGCATATTCATGACAGTACCCTCCCTCTTACAAGGCCTCCCCCTTCCCCGCCTGGGTCCGGGTTTAGAGGGAAACTTCAGATGAAAATTCTTCAATAGACGAGGTGCAAAGACCTCTGATGCAGGAACCCAAGACCTCTCCTCAGGACCAAAGCCTTTCCAATGAACGAGGTACTGAAGAGCGCCTCTACAGAGTCGGGAATCCAGAACTTGACTGACCTCATATTCCTGATTCTCCTCAGAGACTGGTGCCGTGGTGGGGAGAGGACGAGAGAACCTATTAAGGACTAAAGGCTTCAGAAGGGAAACATGGAAGGAGTTAGAGATTTTGAGGTTTTTGGGAATCTGAAGTTTGAAACAAACTTAATGATAGACAGAGTGGCCAGTTGGAAGCCACTCTTCAGAAAAAGGCACACAAAAGCCCTCCTGGAGTTTGCCAAAAGGCACCTGAAGGACTCCCAGACCATCATAAACAAAATTCCCCTGGTTGAAGAGAAGGCGGTTTACGCCTGCGGCGGTCAGCAAAGCCTTTGAATTTGTCGGCAGCTGCCCTGAGGGAATCATGGACGTCACTCCAGATGGAATTGAAGGACTCCTGAGCTGAAGCCAAAGCTGGGATATCCAGAGAACAGGTCATGGGAAGTGGAAGTTGAGGATGTCTTCCATAAACTGAAAAAAAGGGTGTTCTCTGCGAACTGGTATTTACATGATTGTTATGGGAAAATTCCGCCCATGGAAGTAGAGAGGACCAATCGCCATGATGAGCGGAGACTAAGGTACGAAGAAAAACCTCTAACTCCTGATTAACCCTATAGCCGACTACTGCTGGCAGGAAGGAAGCGTAACCCAAGATCACCCAGGGCGCGGAGTCTAAGACCCAGTTTTGTATTCACCAGAGCCTTTGATGGTAAGGATGGTCTTGGCCGCAACTGGGTCCAGGTCGCGTTCCCACTGTCAGGTCACCTGTGGCCAGGTGACAAGTGCACCCCGTAGGGGTCAGGGATGCACCACAGGGAAGTGAACCCTATAGCCGACTACTGCTGGCAGGGAGGAAGCGTAACCCAAGATCACCCAGGGCGCGGAGTCTAAGACCCAGTTTTGTATTCACCAGAGCCTTTGATGGTAAGGATGGTCTTGGCCGCAACTGGGTCCAGGTCGCGTTCCCGGGATTCCTTAAGTCACACTCCGCAGGGAGAAAGGGGAAGCAGCCAGCAGGACAAACAGTGGTGATGGACAGGCCGAGGTCAGGGCAACAGGCAGACAAGGATAACCGTGGGACAGGCAAATAGTCAGGGGCACAGGCAGACAAGGAAGTCGGGGACAAGCCAAAACGGTACACGGAAAGATGATCGTAGCACTCTGCAAACAGGAACTAGCAAACTACACTGCAGACAGGAACTAAGCATAGGAACACTGTTGAACAGCACTGCAGACCTGTAGAGCAACGGTTAATATAGGCTTCCTGGGATGGACTAGGGTGGAGCCATACAGGAAGAGGAAGTGATAAAAAGGGAAACCAGAACAGGGTCAGCCTCTAATGAACACATGGAGATCAGGTAAGCAGACAGACTTGATGCATATTCATGACATGGACGAGTGCAGCAGTAAAGGTTCGGGAGATTGGAATTACTTGCTGTGTACCCCTGGAGGGGTGAGTCTATTCGGTGAGTGGGGACCCTTGTGGGGGAGCACTGGAATCGCCTTGGAAGCACGCATTATAACATAGGACCACTCTTTACTACGGACCCCAGCACTTTATTAGTCACAGGAATCGCAAGATTATATGTGTATGGGACTTTAATCATGGGCTTTTTGAAGTTTTTTTTGAAGGACTTTCACTTATCATTATTATGATTTTTTTATTTTTTTGATTATAACATTTGGTGATCACTATTTTCATTTCTAATTTATGTGTATATTAACACATACATATAGACTTATATACTATCCTTTTCAGTTTTTTTCCCCTTGGTTTGTTTGTTTTCTTCAAATCAACTCTAGGGAGCTGGATTTTTTATTGGTATTATCTTGGTTGGAACTAGGATACTTTATGATACTTCGGTACGCACTATTATTTACACATTGCACGGTGTGCACAGATTACACACTCATTATCACATTGGTTGGTGACAACTGATAGTACATACGGTACAGACACATGACAATTGCTCACACTGCTTATGTAAGTGCCTATCACATATATCCTTTCAATACACAGTTTAGCACCTAATTCATTTATTAACACATATTGGTATTTGTAGATACTATCACCTTATTATTTTGAGGATCCAATTTTACCTCTGCATCCCCCTTTTTTAGGTGGAAGGGCAGGCAGCGCCACTACCCCCATACCTCAATTCTTTAATACCCCATAATGACATCATGAAAGAAGTTTGTTTGAAATCTTTGCAAATTTATTAAAAATAAAAAATGAAAAAATCACATGTACATATATTATAAACAGCCTTTGCCATGACACTCACAATTGAGCTCAAGTGCACCCTGTTTCCACTAATCATCCTTGAGATGTTTCTACAGATCGATTGGAGTCCACCAGTGGTAAATTCAGTTGATTGGATATGATTTGGAAAGGCACAAATCTGTCTATATAAGCTCCCACAGTTAACAGTGCATGTCAGAGCACAAACCAGGCCATGAAGTCCAAGGAATTGTCTGTAGACCTCAGAGACAGAGTTGTACTGAGGCACAGATCTGGGGAAGGGTACAAATAAAATCTGCAGCATTGAAGGTCCCAATGAGCACAGTGACCTCCATTATCTATAAATGGAAGAAGTTTGGAACCACCAGGACTCTTCCTAGAGTGAATGGGGGGAAAGGGCATTAGTCAGGGAGGTGACCAAGAACCCTATGGTCACTCTGACAGACCCTCAGCATTTCTCTGTGAAGAGAGGAAAACCTTCCAGAAGAACAGCCATCTATGCAGCACTCCACCTGTATGACAGAGTGGCCAGTTGGAAGCCACTCTTCAGAAAAAGGCACACAAAAGCCCTCCTGGAGTTTGCCAAAAGGCACCTGAAGGACTCCCAGACCATCATAAACAAAATTCTCTGGTCTGAATGGCAAGCGTCGTGTCTGGAGGAAACCAGGCACTGCTCATCACCTGGCCAATACCATCCCTACAGTGGAGCCTGGTGGTGGCAGCATCATGTTGTGGGGATGTCTTTCAGCAGCAGGAACTGGAGACTAGCCAGGATCGAGGGAAAGATGAATGCAGCAGTGTACAGAGATACCCTTGAGGAAAACCTGCTCCAGAGCAATCTGGACCTTAGACTGGGGTGAAGGTTTATCTTCCAACAGGACAACGGCCTTAAGCACACAGCCAAGATAACAAAGGAATGGCTAAGGGACAACTCTGTGAATCTCCTTGAGTGGCCCAGCCAGAGCCAAGACTTGAACCCTAGTGAGAGTCTCTGGAGGGATCTGAAAATTGCTATGTACTGACAGTTCCAATACAACCTGATGGAGCTTGAGAGGTCCTGCAAAGAAGAATAGAAGAAATTGTCCAAAAGTAGGTGTGCCCAGATTGTAGCATCATACTCAAAAAGACTTGGGGCTGTAATTGGTGCCAAAGATACTTCAACAAAGTATTGATCAAAGGCTGTGAATATATGCAAATGTTTATGTTTTTTTTTTTTTTATAAATTTGCAAAGATTTCAAATAAACTTTGTTTTCATTATGAGGTATTGTTTGTAGAATTTTGAGGAATAAGGCTGTAACATAACAAAATGTAGAAAAAGTGAAATGCTGTGAATACTTTCCGGACGTACTATACATTCTGGCTCCAAAAACTCAAAGGTTGTCTTTTTGATATTTGTTTGCTTGAGGAATCTTACACAGGAGGGGGTTAGGTCATGGGATACTCCAAAAACGATTAGCAACAACAATAAGTACAATCTTCTCCCTAAGTGATCTGTTAAAGTAGAACAGTCTAAAGCTTCGTACATACCACTAGTTTTTTTTTTCGTTGACAGCTCAGGTCGGTGCCGCTGTACTAACAATGTTAGTACAGCAATCTCCCATGCTGTTTTATTGTGTTCTGACAAGGGGGACGGCCCCCCGCCAGAACACTCCGGTTAGTGCTCTTAGCCATTGGCTGACTGCACTTATTGGAAGCTGGTCGCCAGACCCTTTCCTGTCCTGAGCCTTCAGCCAACTTCTGTTGGACCGGCTGCCATACACAATAGAAACTGGCTGACATCAGGTAGTTTTCTTTGGCATCGGGTTACCTTGCATTTCTGCAGAACTATTGGTATCCAGTGTGATTTTCAGAACACTGCACAGTAACAGAAATACTCTTTCTCCAGGCTCACACTCATGGATCCTGCTGAGGACGGGGGAATGGCCTGTGAGAACCATCTCAGTCCATAGCTACCACTGGCATTTACATTTCCAGAAAGCACACAGTCACCAGGGATAAATTTAGTGTCATTACTGCTCTGGACAGCTGGTACAGTGGCGGTGCGTCCATAGTGGACGCAGGAGCGCCGCCCCCTCTCCTGCACCCGTCGATCAAAAATAGATAGATTCATGCATTGCAGCCATAGGCTCTAACAAGCTTCCTGATTAGAGCATGTGCCTCTAATAGGCTTTCAAATCGTTAAACAGCGGGCGCACTGCTGTGCGTTCACTGTCTATAGGAAATCGCTTCCCTAACACTGACCCGCCTCTCAGCCAATCAGGTTCACAGGGTCTGGTTACCGGTCAGGCCAGGCCAGGCTACAGGCTGATTCTGCAGGAATGACAGCGTGGGCGGCTGTCCCTGCCTTGTTAGGAGTCGGAGATCATCTTAAATGTTCGCCCAAACACTCCAACTACCAGTGAAAGAAGGGGGCATGGCGGTTCCACACCCAAAGCTATATTTTATCGCGTCACAACTGCAACATTTGGCGGGGTGTGGAACCACTGAGGGAGACGGCTTTATTAGCCGCTTGATGTTAACGGTAATCCCCATAAATTGTTGGTGGAAGCCCTAGAGGCAGATAATTTCCCCCATATATTTCCAACTATAAAATTGGCTATTAACCTCCCTGGCGGTATGATTCTGTCAGAAAAAACATGCTAAAAGCGGTACCATTATTTGCAAGGAAATTTGGCGTTTTATATTGTAGGTCTGTAATTTTTAGAAATAACTCACGTAAATCTGACCAAACAAGATTCTAATAGGCATCCCGGGTATGACATTTTTTTAAAAACAAAATTATAAATTATAATATAATAAATAATTATAAATAATTATAACAAATAATAATATAATTATAATAAAAATTATTCAATAATGTAATCAAATCAAAATCACTGAAATTTGCTCAGTTGCAGAATTGTTGCTGTCATTATTTTTTTTTTTTTATGACGAATTTCCCCACAAATCGCTATCGCACAATTCTGCAAGTGATTATAATTTATTATCGCTGTTTTTTAGCTGATCTAAAACTATTTTTGACATAAAGGGACACTTTTGGTTGCTATGGACAATCTACAGTTTGCAGGGAGAAAGAAACGTTTTTATTATATAAAATGACATGCATGACACAGGACAGACCACTAGGGACAGGGGGGGTGTGTTTTTTTTACATACAGTACTGTAATCTATAAGATTACAGTATACTGTATGTAAGGTGTTTGTTTACTTTTTTGAATTTGGCGCCGTTCTCCGTCCCCGTGCGTCGTAACGTCGCAGGGAACGGAGATCGGCGTCACACGGAGGCACTGTGTGAATCGAGCGAGGTCCTGCTCGCTCACACAGCGCGGTGGCATCGCTGGATCCAGGGACAAGGTAAGTAAAACATGCCTGTGGATCTAGCGAGGCAAGCCCGAGTCTGACACGGGGTTTCCGCTCGCAGCAGGAAAATCTAACCCCGTGTCAGACTCGGGAAGACCGCCAGGCAGGTTAAAGTATGGCATACAATAAAGACCTTATTGGGATATAGTGGCCAAACAGAATTCTCCCCCCTATGGAAAAACAACAATCTACAGGAAGTAATAAGCATAGAAGAATCGAGAGAATGGAAGAGTCAACGAATAACTCGCTTAAAGCACCTGTTTGAGGGTAATACCCTAAAACCATTCTTAGATTTAACCACTTACCCCCCGGACCATATTGCTGCCCAAAGACCAGAGTACTTTTTGTGATTCTGGACTGCGTCGCTTTAACTGACAATTGCGCGGTCTTGCGACGTGGCTCCCAAACAAAATTGGCGTCCTTTTTTTCCCACAAATAGAGCTTTCTTTTGGTGGTATTTGATCACCTCTGCGGTTTTTATTTTTTGCGCTATAAACAAAAATAGAGCGACAATTTTGAAAAGAAAAAATATTTTTTACTTTTTGCTGTAATAAATATCCCCCAAAAATATATAAAAAAACATTTTTTTTCCTCAGTTTAGGCCGATACGTATTCTTCTACCTATTTTTCGTAAAAAAAATCGCAATAAGCGTTTATTGATTGGTTTGCGCAAAAGTTATAGCGTTTACAAAATAGGGGGTATTTTTATGTAATTTTTCTTAATATATTTTTTTTACTAGTAATGGCGGCGATCAGCGATTTTTTTTCGGTACTGCGACATTATGGCGGACACTTCGGACACTTTTGACACATTTTTGGGGCCATTGGCATTTTTATAGCGATCAGTGCTATAAAAATGCATTGGATTACTATAAAAATGCCACTGGCAGGGAAGGGGTTAACACTAGGGGGCGGGGAAGGGGTTAAGTATGTTCCCTCTGTGTGTTGTTACTGTAGGGGGGTGGCCTCACTAGGGGAAACACTGATCCTCGGTTCATACATTGTATGAACGGAAGATCAGCATTTCCCCAGCTGACAGGACCGGGAGCTGTGTGTTTACACACAGCTCCCGTTCCCTGCTCTGTACCGAGTGATCGCATGTGCCCGGCGGTAATCGCGCCCGCCGGGCACACGCACGGGAGTCGGGGGCGCACGCCTCCGGCGGCGCGCACGCGCCCCCTAGTGGCGGCTAAAAGAGAGGACGTATAGCTACGGGCTCTCGCCTAGGAGAGCCGACCTGCCGCCGTATAATGACGGTGGCTGGTCGGCTAGTAGTTAACAAGAGAATTTAATATTCCTAATAAAACATTTTACAAATACTTGCAGGTCCGCCATGCTATCCAAGCACAATTCAGCTCCAAAACAATTGTATGGACCCAGATCCTCGTTCTTCTTAAAGTAATCAGGGCAAGAACTGCCAAGGGCTTAATAACCGCAACATACAACAGCTTGAGTGCTAGTGCGATAAGCAGAGCGGGCCCGGTCAAGAGTAAAGTAGCGTGGGAAAGAGACCTGGGAACAATATCATCCGAACAGTGGGAGAGGATTCTTCAACAATGCGCCTTGGTCTCAATTGCCCCTGCGCAAAGACTGTCCCACCTGTTCTTGCTGCATAGGGTATATTATACCCCGCATAAAATGTTTAAACTGGGGTGGAGACAACATAACGAATGCCCAAGATGCAAAGATAAAGGGGATCTAATTCACATGGTCTGGAAGTGCCCTAAACTTTACAACTTTTGGGTAGAAATAATAGAGAGGATAAACAAGGTATTTGGAACATCTCTCAATCCAGTGGCCAGGGTCTGCCTTTTGGGGTGTATAGAAAATATAAGAGTACCCCAAGGCAGCTTGGAAGCTATATTGAGATGCCTCTTCCAGGCACGAAAAACGATAGCCCAAAAATGGCAGGCGCAGACGCCTCCGTCGGTAGAGAACTGGTTAGCGACCATGAAACTAACAATTTCAAACGAGAGAGTATATTTCACTAGACAGGGGAACTATGGGAAATTTACGAGTATATGGGGGCCGTGGCAGAGGGCGGCATAGAACCCACGAGGATGGCACTAGAGGAAGTGCTTCCAGGGTAACATGCCCCCCTCCTTCCCCCCCTCTCCTCTCCTGAAGTGGCTGCCACCGAGTGCGGCAGGTGCGGGATCGATGGGATCGATGAGTGCTCTAATGGGGATTGGCGTTCTAGGGTATGTGACCTTTTTTACCAACACAAGAGATAAGGGTAAAGTACGGTCACCTCCTATCTTCTGTTCTCGCCTGTTCGCTCAGTGGACTAATTAATGGGGTAGTACGCTCCCTTTGGTAGTTAGGGGGAGGGTGGGGAAATGGGATACAGGGCTAGAAAATTTAGTAGACAGCAGGTACATCTGATTATACAGGCTAAGAATACGCTTAGTATTGATTGTAGTGTGTTTCTTTTTTTTCTTTCTTGTTTGTATATAGCTAGATGGTCACCTGTCTAAATAATTGTTTGGTGTACCAGTTATTTCAAAATCAAATAAAAAGAAATTAAGTTAAAAAAAAAATGTTCGCCCGTGGGCGCCGCGCCCCTCCGTGCGGGCGCTGGATGGATCAGCTGTCGGCTCAGCCAGGCAGCACAGGCTGCAGTGACAGTGTCACTGGCAGTCTGTGGGTTACTCATTAAGATGGCTGCCGCTTGCGTGGCGGCCATCTTTAAAACTGGACAAAGTACTGGCAGCCTATCTGGCCACAGGCGGATTCTGCCGGAAAGACGGCGTGGGCGGCTGTCCTTGCCTTGCTATGAGGAGCAGGGATGATGAGCAGGAGCTCATATGCCATGCGCACTGAGAAGACAAAGGAGGGCAAGAATCCACAGAAGCAGGCAGCGGTTATAAAAAACTTTTTTCTGTAAGTAAATTATTTTTTTATAAATGCAGTGTATTGCTTAATGTCTGTTTTGTATTTTATTATTTAAATAGGGTGTCTCTTAAAGGAACAGTAAATACAAAAGTAAACAAATACTTCATTGTAATTATGTTTGATATTTGATAGTAAATTTACAGGTAGTGGTATTATACCATGTGATTTACTTTATATGTAGTGTTATTATACCATGTGATTTGCAGTATAGGTGGCATTATTATACCGTGTGATTTACATTATATTTGGCGTTATAATACTGTGTGATTTGCAGTAAAGGTGGCGTTATTATACCGTGTGATTTACAGTATAGGTGGAGTTATTATAACGTGTGATTTGCAGTATAGGTGGCATTATTATACCATGTGAATAAAAGTTGTATTTTTATCAAAGCTTGTAATCTGTTTTTTGGGAACTTAAAGCGGGGGTTCAACCCAAAAAAAAAAAAAATGTTAACATTACATTTAGCGGAGTTGTCAGAATGACAATCGGCTGTTTTTTTTTATTTTATCCCCGTACATACCGTATTTTCACTGCTGCGTCCGGGTATGTCTTCTGCGGGACTGGGCATTCCTAATTGATTGACAGGCTTCCGACCGTCGCATACTGCGCGTCACGAGTTGCCGAAAGAAGCCGAACATCGGCGCCGTATAGAGCCGACTCGCAGTCCGGCTTCTTTCGGCAACTCGTGACGCGCTGTATGCGATGGTCAGAAGCCTGTCAATCAATTAGGAACGCCCAGTCCCGCAGAAGACATACCCGGCTAAATGTAATGTTACATTTTTTTGGGGGGGTGAACCCCCGCTTTAACGGAATGGAAGGCTTTAAATGGAGCGGTATTGGAGAAATGGGTGTGGACACTGAAAGGGTGTGGTTACTGAGGGGTGTGGTTACTGAGGGGGCATGGTTACTGAGGGGCGTGGTCACTAGGGGGCGCTGTAAAGCTTTCTCGCACAGAGGGCCTAAAGGCCTAAGACCGGCCCTGCCTGTACCCACTCCAAACCAATCTTTGTTGTGTCGGAAAACTTGCCATACAGCACATAAAACAGTGATCAACCATAGCAGCCTAATTATATTTAATCACATTGGCTGAGTTACTCTGAAGTAATGTGACAGATGTTTCACTTCTGCCTACTCAACAACGGCAGTTGGTCAACAAACTGTTAAGTCTAGATTTCTGATCCTTCCTAAACCTATCCAAGGCTTTGACTGACAAGACTTAATCTGGCCATACACTAATCAAAATGTGTCCAGTTTAGCAGGGATCGGATGAATTTTGATCAGCGTGTGGAAGTACCCCCTCAACAGAAGTCAAACGTTTGATTGACTCCTGTGAAAAAGACATCATTGGCTGCAGCCTCTGATCAAGAAAAAAAATTCTGACATGTCGCTTCGACAGAAGTCGATCAAGTGATTGTCGTTGAGTGGGGACTACCACATGCTGATCGTCAGTGTAGCCAGTTACAACCCAATGAGAATTCCTCAATGAGGGCTCTGTGCAAGCTGTATTGTGACAGTGACTAACTCATGGGCACCTCTTTTGTATTTTCACCAGCTACCAAAGTCTAGGAACAGGCACTTCACTCCATACCAATGAGTGACATGTTATGCATGCTAGGTCTGCATCCAGTTACTGTATGTACCTGTGGAAACTGTCCTGCCTTTCATTTTATTCACTATTAATAAATTGTTTGGAATAACTAAACACCTTCCTCCATCAAATCTCACAATTTACTAATGTATTCTACAAAATCTGTCTCATTTAATAAGACAGCATAGAGCAGTGGTTCTCAACCTGGGGGTCGGGACCCCCTTGGGGGTCGAATGACGATTTGCCAGGGGTCCCCGAATCCTGGACTGTTCCTGAAGCCCACACTCTCTCCCAGCCTTTTTGCGGCCGCCTAGCTGGGCTGTTCCTGGCTGGGCGCCCGTGGCCACCCACTTAGCCTCTTCGCAGCCGCCCATTCAGTTCACGGCATGGTTGGGGGACAGAGACTAAAGGTCAGCTGACTGGTGAGGAATGTGAAGTGGGAGGGGCTGGAGGAGACCCTATCTCCTGATTTCGGCACAGGTGTCACTGCTGAGGGACACTACAAAGTCGGAGACACAGTGAGTAACACTCCCTGTGATTATAGTTGCCATTAAATGTCCCCACTACAGTTCTAAGATCAGCAGATGCCCTTGATCAAGAGCACCAACGTTGGCTGATCAGAACCCCCCTTCACTGCCACTGATCCCACTACCCTTGCACTGCCACTGATCCCACCCTCCCTGCACTGTCACTGATCTCATCCCCCCCACCAAAGAGTAAGAGAAGGAATAAAGAATACGTGAAAAGAGAGGGAGGAACAAATAAAAAGGGGGAGAAAGAATAAGAGAAAGAACAAGAAAGACAGCCAGAGAGAGGAATGGGGGGGGGGGGGGGGGGTTTGAGCAAAAAATTAGGATAGAGAGATAAAAGGGAAAAAAAGGAGAACAGAGAGATAGAGTGGTACATCCTAAAATTTACCATAGGGGGTTTTAAGACCGTGGAAAGGACTCAGGGATTGCTAAATGTCCATGGGTTAGTGGAGCAAATTACTTGTCTTGGCTTAGGTGCTGACCACCCACGCTACAAAAATAATTTTACTGTTAGGGGTCCCCACAACTTGGGAAGTTTTATCAAGGGGTCACGGCACTAGAAAGGTTGAGAACCACTGGCATAGAGCTTTGATTTCATCCAAACATCAATTTAAAATAATTATTGATGTTTGCACATTTTTGTTGTTTAAATAATTTGTATTGATATTTTATAGGATACAATAAGTAAAGAACAGCATAAAAGAACATAAAGTAATATATAAGCACATTTCATCAGAATTTAGAAAATAAATGAAGTAATAAATACAATGACATTGTTGTCGTTACAACTTATCTTCTAATTCATTTCAAAGGGAAGTTCTCGTCTTAGTGAAGGGAAGTGAAGGATTCCCCAATCAAAAAGACAGATAAGATATACAGGAACACAACATAACAGAACAACAAAATAGTTGTATTGGGGAAACAGGGAACACTCAGTATATAGAAGTAGAAAAGATAAAAAATAGTAAACGAAAAAGTTAGAAAGAATGAAGGAACAGATGAGGTCAACATAGAAAATCTTATTTTTAGATATGTTAGTAAGCCAGGACTCCCAAGTTTTTTCATACATGTCACGCTTATCATGTAGAATAGCAGAGATGTTTTCATTAATCATTATCTATGTAATTTTGGTTTTAACAGAATCAAATGGGATAGTTAGTGATTTCCAAGATCTGGCTACTGTAATTTTAGCTGCTGTAAATAGAAATTTAATTAGTTTACTCGTGCATTTCATTATACCTTTTTATACGTTGGTTTAGTAATGTTTGTAATAGGGATTTTGTAAGTTTGATTTTGGTTAAGGAGTATTTAATATTATATATATGAGCCCAGAATTTATCGACCTTTGGGCAGTTCCACCAAATATGGCAAGTTGTACCCTCTTGAGTACAACCTCTGAAGAAATTTAAAGAAATTCCTGGAACACAAGAAGCTAGCTTTGACAGGACCATATACTGAACCAACGTAACATAACTTAGTAATTTGCTTCAACTATTGGGGTATATATAGGTTTTCAATGCACAGGAAGCTAATTTATGCCAGCATTCAATATTTATTTCTATATCCAGATCTCATTTGATCATATAAGATAATTTGTGTGTGTTTAGCAATATGGAATACATTTTAGAAATATGACCGGTTATTTTATCTATTTTTCTGCATAAGTATTACATGAGTGTCATAGTCATTGAATCTGATTGACATTGTAAAGAATTCAAAAACATTTTTAATTGAGAACAATGAAGACGTTCATTCAGTATTAGGTTATTCTTTTTTATCTTGCAGGATTTGTTTTCACAATATATCTTTGTCATTGCACATGTCTGCTATTCTTTTCAAATCTTTGTTAGTCCACCAAGTAAAATTGGAGGGCGTGAGACCAGGAATGAAAGCTGGATTATAGCAATTATGGGGCCATCAGGTTGTGGGAAGAAATTTGTGAGTTTTGTGCAATCTATCTAATAAATTCAAAGAGAATGATAGAGTCAGACATAGTATGATAGTATGAAAAGATAGTGGGCCGGATTCAGAAAGAGATACGACGGCGTATCTCCTGATACGCCGTCGTATCTCTGAGTTCGGACAGTCGTATCTATGCGCCTGATTCAGAGAATCAGTTACGCATAGATATCCCTAAGATCCGACAGATATAAGTGTCTTACACCGTCGGATCTTAGGCTGCAATTCCAGGCTGGCCGATAGGTGGCGCTTCCGTTATTTTACCCGAGGAATATGCAAATAGGGATTTACGCCGATTCAGAAACGAACGACCGCCCGGCGCTTTTTTTTTTACGTCGTTTGCATTTGGCTTTTTTCGGCGTATAGTTACCCCTGCTATATGAGGGGTAGCTAATGTTAAGTATGGCCGTCGTTCCCACGCCGAGTTTTGAAATTTTACGTTGTTTGCGTAAGTCGTTCGCGAATACGGCTGGACGCAATTTACGTTCACGTCGAAAGCAATGACGTCCTTGTGACGTCATTTAGAGCAATGCACACTGGGATATTTTACGGACGGCGAATGCGCCGTTCAAATAAAACGTAAAAAACGTGGGGTCAACACAAATTTAGATAAAACACGCCCCCTACATCCCCATTTGAATTACAAAACCTTACGCCGCAACACATACATTACGCCGCTGTAACTAAGGGCGCAAGTTCTTTCTGAATTAGAGCGGCGTAACGTATTGGAGATACGTTACGCCGGCCGGACAGATACGCCATTGTATCTGAATCCGGCCCAGTAGGTCTATCTATTGCCGATAACCACGGTAAGTGACTAATTGGTTTAGGGGAATAAGGAAAAGGTTCCAATTTCATTCAGTAAGGGGTAAATAATTGTGTATGATATTTAGCTACCTGTCCTAACTGCACCGCTTGAAAATATTTAGGTAAGTTTGATACCCCTAAACCTCAAATTTTTTGGAGGTATATAAGGTGTGTTTATTCACTCAAGTGTTTCTTGCCTCCCGAAATTAAAATAGGTAGCTTTTTCTTAAAGGTCAAAAGATCACTTGTGTGAATAGCTATGGGTATTGTTTGAAATAAGTATAATAATGTAAGAAGGATATTCATCTTTATAGAATTTATTCTCCCATACCAAGAGTAAGGATACATTTTCCATATTTCTCAACTGTTTGACAATTTTTTTTATTTAAAGCAGGGTAATTCTTTTTGTAGAGTGTATGGAGGGAAGGAGCCAAATATATCTCAAGGTAGGGAAGAGCATCCGGTTGCAATTTGAATTGGAAAATTTGTTGAATATTTTGATGGATTTCAGAATCTAAGACGTTCAAAGCCTGGGATTTTGAATGATTTACCTTAAGTCCTGAAATCTAGAACTGTGGTAATATACTATTTTAATGTGGAATTGTAGTGATAGGAGTAGAGATAAACATTAAAATATCACCTTGGCAAGTACCCTTATGTATAATAAAGCATTGAGACTGGTAACCTTTAATAGTCAGAGATGCTATGGGGTCTTGATACAACATCTGCAATAGGGAAATAAATCTAGGTCCAAAGCCATATCTCATTAAAGCATACAAGAGGTACTGTAGATGGGGAGGTAATTTGTACAGTCCCCATGATCCTTGCCTCTTTTGGAATACCATTTATGAAAGCTTTATATTAATGCGGGTGTAATTTCATACTGTCTTGCAAATTAATAAAGAAAGCACATAAGTGAGGGGCAAGAATATTAGCAAATTTTTTTAAAGGAATGGCCTGAAAAGCTACAGTATAGGTGCTTTTTCGAAAGACAACTTTTTCGATAACTATCATAATTTTACTAACTGTAAAAAAGAAATTTCTAGTAAATCAATGTATTTCTTTGAGAATATAAGAATATTTCCATTGCATATTTTTGTGTGTTTTCTAATAATCATATTATAGTCTTAATTAAATAGAAAATAGTACTTTTCTATGTTATTACATTGGTCAAGGCACTTACTGGAAAATTCTTGGTAAAAATGTTACAAATGTGTTTTATTTTGATGCCGAGTACACACGACCGTTATTCATGTCATGAAAAAAAAACAAAATGTTTTGCTACGTGATTTGTCGTGATTCCTCTCAAGCCTGCCTTGCATACACAAATGCTCGAGCAAAGCATGGTGATGTACAACTCGTACAACGGCACTATAAAGGGGAAGTTCCATTCGAATGGCGCCACCCCGTCTCATAACTTGCTTCTGAGCATGTGCGTTTTTTTCCCCCTCGTTAAAGCGTAAACACGACCGCTTTTTACGACGTGAAAAAGAACGACGTGAAAAACGACGAGAAAAAATAGAGCAGGTTCTAAAAAAAATTGGCCATATTTCTCGTCGAGAAAAATGCTCTGGAGCATACACACAACCGTTTTTCAGGACCAATTTTAAAAATGGCATTTTTCTCGTCATGAAAAACGGTTGTGTGTACGCGGCATAACTGTGGGATAAAACTCTTCTTAGAGGATATCCAAGGATCAGACACAATCTTGGCCTTACATATGATTCTCTAATCTTATTAGCTCTAGGCAAACTCCCTGCTATCCCTGACATACTTTTTAAATCCACATTCACCTCACCATAAGGCTTGCTTTCCTTTTTCTAGTTTCTCATTGGAGTAAGGTGTTTGCTTTGATTCACACACACCATATCTAGCTGTTAATCCTTCCCTTCCAAGACAGGTACTAAAGCACTATAATGGTATACACAGGGCTTTTTTTCAGTGGGGATGTAGGGGAACGGTGTTTCAACACCTCCAGCACTGAATGTTTGTAATGGCAAGGGGTGCTGGAGAGTCTATGATGCTGACTGCTGGAGGATCTATTTTTGCAAGGGGTGCCTTTTGTCCTTAGGGCGTGTCATATTTTGCTGAGGGATCAGTTGTTGCTTGCTGCTAGAAGATGTGTTGTTGCTGCTGGGGGTGCAGTTTTGCTGAGGTGGTATTTTGTAACAGGGTATCCATTATTGCTGGGGGGTATAATGTTGGGTGAGGTATTTATTGTGGCAGGGGGGATCTATTATTAATGGAGGGATTTATTGTTTCTGAGGTGGGGTCTTTTGTTGCTAGGTAGACATATTGTTGCTGGGGCCATCTATTATTGCTGGAGGATCTATTGTCGCTGGGACAGAGTCTATTGTTGCTGGGTGGATCTGTTATTGCTGGGGGGATCTAGTGTGGCTGGGATGGGGTCTATTGTTGTTGGGGTGGGGTCTATTGTTGCTGTCTGCAGGGGATACATTTTACTGCATTTTTGTTATCATTAAGAAATTGCATAACAATTACTTAACATCACAAAATAATACTTGGTTCTGTATTCTCTAAAAGGGGTGGTACTGGGAGGTGGGTAGGGGGTGGAACCAAGGCATGGCGAAGACAAGGGGTGACTCAATTGGGGGAGTTCCTGCACCTATTCTCTGAGAAAGAAAGGTGCTGTTGTGTCCTCATCCATTTTTATTGTCTAGAGTGGTTTCTAGTTTTCAGTGGAATCAGGACAGTGTCTTTCCTTTATTTTTCTCCTAATCCACAGTCGGCAGGAGAACGATTCATACACACTAGGGGTAATTAAGACACTCAGGATCTACTTGAGTTGTTGGCACAGGTCAGGAATTCTGGTTTGTGCTGCCAGAAGAGCCCAGGAAGGGCAGGCGGCATTCAGGTCAAATATTTAGCAGTGGCTCTGCCAGTTTATCATTGATGCTTATGGATTAAAGGGCAAAATCCCATTTTATCTGGGGAGAGATTCTCTACCAGGTGTGTGGGAGTATCTTGGGCCATCCACTATCAGGTGTGCAAGACCACTATTTGGTCTTTGGTTCCAGAGTTTTTACTAGGTGGATGTCAAATGCGTGGAGGATACTGCCTTTGGCCTCAGCGTATTTCAGTCTTCACCATTCGGGGGGGGGTCACTTTAAAGAAGGGCAATAAACACTGATGCTAGTGTGAAAGGTACCTAAGGCAAAATGTGCTTTATCCAGTGTTACGTGCATTAGATATATTTCAGCTGAATTGTAGGCCAAAATTGGTAATGCGCAGTACAGGGGGTCATTATCCGCCAGGGTCCCTTTTTCGGAAGGACACCGGGATAAGAGGAAGAGTGCAGTTGGTATCACTCCACATGGGACAGGATAATGAATTCTTACCGAACTGTGTTTGTCAGTATCCCTGAAAACAATAATTGCATACATATTGTTACAGTGTTGGAACATTGTAAGCCATTGTACCAGCATATCATTTCATTATGTCTGCAGTAAAATAATCCATTACCTGTACCCAACTCTTGTACCATCGCTCTGCATCTATGTTTTAAATATACAATATACATTTTATTACTTTATAGCACTTGGGTTGCTATACATATACAAAACACTTTAAGTGTGTTTAAGAAATACAGTAAAAACAATGAGAAGACCTTAAATCATTTGAAGTAAGACAGATTTGTGTTAGTAAATAATTCATCTATATGCCTGCCCTGTTCACTTACCTTTACAGAACTCAGCAGATTTTTGTTGTTAAAGAAATGGTTGTACCTACTAACCTTGGGTCAACCTTTTTCCCACCCCCTTCTTACTTCAGCAGGGAGAGTTTTTGCCCCTCCCCTCTCCACCCTGCCCCCAGTTCACATGTCAGGAGCACAAATACAAAACATCCATCCCATAATACACTTCTTCTAAGGCAGACAGACACAACAGAACAATGGGACACAGCCACACCCCAAATGATCCCAGCAACCAGTCCAAGACAGCATTAAACAACATACAATATATACAATATTCCAGTGTGGCTGTACATACAGCGTGTCCGATTAGCACAGATCGGACTGGGGGTTCTCGGTAACCCTGTTCCCCCAAGCCCCCCACCCAAAGTGACTCCCATCACATAGCCCTTGGGACATTATCCCCCCCCCCCAACTATCAGCAACAGTGGGGCATAATTCCTGACACCAAAAATCAGGCACTTGTCCTCTCACTAAACAATAAAAGCAACAATCAGCGCACAAATAATACAGTAAAACTAAAAATATTGCAAGCTGAACACAAAACAAGGTAATCGAGACCTCAAATGTAGCAAATAAAAAAAATATGTAAGTGCAGCGCAATAAAAGTCCATATAAAAGTAACTGAAGATGACACCCAGTGATACAGCGAAAACTCTTCAAACGAAAGTGATGTAACCTCCACCAACAAGAGAGATGCTTCCTTACCAGATGGGATGGACCATTTGCGTTAACGACTGGTCAAAACAATTTGGTCTCACCATAGGAGAGAAGACGCAGATGGATCCAGCAGAGTGGTAGGTAATCCGATCAGATGGGATGGGCCATTAGCCCAAGCTGTTTTGACCAGTTGTTGCGCAAATGGTCCATCCCATCTGGTAAGGAAGCATTTCTCTTGTTGGTGGAGGTTACATCACTTTCGTTTGAAGAGTTTTCGCTGTATTACTGGGTGTCATCTTCAGTTACTTTTATATGGACTTTTATTGCGCTGCACTTACATATTTTTTTTACTTGTCCTCTCACTGACACCATTGATGGGCACTATTCTTCTCACTGACACCATTGATGGGGCACTATTCCTCTCACTCACACCAATGATGGGGCACTATTCCTCTCACTGTCACCAATGATGGGGCACTATTCCTTCAATTAATACCAATGATGGAGCACCATTCCTCCCACAGATACCAATGTTTGGGCACTATTCTTCCCTCAGACACCAATGATAGGGCACTATTCCTCCCACTCACATTGATGATGGGGAACTATTCCTCCTGTTGATGCCAATGATAGGGCACTATTCCTCCCATTGATACCAATGATGGGGCACTATTATTCTTGGGGAAGGATTGCCCAAATCTAATATTATATGTGTGTTTAAAATACTTGTAAAATGGTATGTCCAGGTATTCCTTGAATAGGAGAAAGTTTAAAAATCTTATAGAAGTTGTTGAAAATTGTGTTTTTAAATTTACAGTTATTTTCTGACAATGTGTGTATAGTCGTTGGGCACCTTAAACAAACATTTTCAAGTAGTACGATGTGTTGTTCTTAAAATAATTGTCTTGTCTGAGATATGTACCCAAAATAAAACATGATATAATTGCTCCTACTGTACTTTTCATTTATCACGAGTGACAGAAGACATTAGGAGGAGAGATTTACATTACTGAACTGCCTTGATTTTCTGATTCTTCAAAATAAAAGCAAAGGTATATACAGCTACCTTAATACTGGGTGGAATAATTCTATAACCAGTTTCTTAACCTTAAGGCCCACCCCAGCTAAGCACAGGCCTACACATGTCAGTTTGAAAGCTGAGGTCCCAGTTTGTTTTGTAGAATTGCAATAGACATTTTGTTTCAGCACTGTTTGGCAAAAGCATGCTTCTGCTCATCATTTGTTAAAATATAAACAAAAAATGATTGCGGTGTCTTTTTGTTAATGAACATGTATTTCTTAAAGTGTTTGTAAACCCTTGTTTTAAAAAAAATAACAAACAAACATGCCTGTACTTACCTGCTCTGCAATAGTTTTGCACAGAGCAGCCCCGAACCTCTTCTCCTTCTTTAGGGTTCCCCCCGCTGGCACTGCGAGCCCCTCCTCTACATCTGTGTGGGCTCGCTTCCAAATCCCCGTGCTGCAGCCAATGGCTCCCGATCAGTATGTCCAATGAGATGAGCGACAGCGGCTGGAGCTTGTGCACACCGGTCCGTTTTCATCAGATCTCTCCATAGGAGACAGCGGCGCTCGACAAGCCCCTCCCTGCTCACTGAGAAGAGAGGGACCTGTCATCCGCCAGCTCAGCGGAGAGATCTCCCGATGAGCTGGCGGGAGCTGGCAGACTCTGTAGTGACGTAGTCTGCCTTGTCTGATAGAAGTCTAATGCATAAAATGCTGTATGGTGAAAAACCTTAAAGGCTTTACAGCCACTTTAAGAAAACTTGAAATTATTGTTTTAATAAATATCTTTATTATCAAAGGATATTTTCACTTTTGGAACATGTTCAATGCTCCCCTAATATCTAGGGTGGAACATGAAACATCGACAGATTCCCGAGAATGAATAAACTGCAAGTACCGTCTTCCACTGCAGCAGACAAACTTGTGTTGTCAATGGGCTGCGGGAACACTGATGAGCACTCTCATAGTCTCCTGACATGGGCTGAAAGCCAGAGGATGTGTCTGCAGAAGGACACATTGCACTCATGGGGCCGGATTCAGAAAGAGATACAACGGCGTATCTCCTGATACGCCGTCGTATCTCTGAGTTCCGCCGGTCGTATCTATGCGACTGATTCAGAGAATCAGTTACGCATAGATATCCTTAAGATCCGACAGGTGTAAGTGTCTTACACCGTCGGATCTTAGGCTGCAAATCCAGGCTGGCCGCTAGGTCGCGCTTCCTTATTTTTACGCGAGGAATATGCAAATGAGGATTTACGTCGATTCAGAAACGAACGACCGCCCAGCGCTTTTTTTTTATGTCGTTTGCGTTCGGCTTTTTCTGTCTTATAGTTACCCCTGCTATATGAGGGGTAGCTAATGTTAAGTATGGCCGTCGTTCCCGCGCCGAGTTTTGAAATTTTACGTTGTTTGCGTAAGTCGTTCGCGAATACGGCTGGACGTAATTTACGTTCACGTCGAAAGCAATGACGTCCTTGCAACGTCATTTAGAGCAATGCACACTGGGATATTTTACGGACGGCGCATGCGCCATTCAAATAATACGTCAAAAACGCGGGGTCAAGTTAGATTTAAATAATACACGCCCCCAACATCCCCATTTGAATTACGCGGCCTTACGCCGCAACAGATACGTTACGCCGGCGCAAGTTCTTTCTGAATAAGGAACTCGCGCCCAAAGTTAGAGCGGCGTAACGTATCTCAGATACGTTACGCCGGGCGGACAGATACGCCGATGTATCTGAATCCAGCTCATGATCTACTGGTTGCAGATTCAATGCTTTCTGTGCTTCTGCAGAAAAAAAAATTCAATTTTTTTTTTTTTGCTTTGCAAAAATATGTGCGTTTATTTGATATTTCTGTAAGGGTGAACCTATTCTTTAATTAATTGTTGACCCTAATTAGTCTTAATTAATTCCTTTATTTCCCTTCTATCTTTGTTTTTTCATTGAATTCATATGTTCATTTTTTTGTGGTGTAACTGTGAAAAAACATGCAAAGTTTAAAAAAATAAAGCATTCAAATAATTTCTAAGTCATTTCATTGCTCTTGGTACCAATCACATAATTTTGTTGTAATGACAACCAGGACATATAAAAAAAGTGAAATTAACACTTCATATCTATATGCAGAAAGAAAACGATCACCACTCCAGCTGCTATACTATAATATTAATCACCCTAAAAGGGAAGTTCAGCTTTATGCCCTCCTTCACCCCCCTCTTCTAATTTTGGCACTTTTGATAAGATTTCATTCCTATTTCTGGTCAGATTGCCACCACAAACCCACCAAAAGCTTCCTGGAAAATTCTCATGAGAGAAAGAGAAAGAGCTGTGCATGATGCTATAAGCCTAGGCTTTTTACTGGACAAGAAACAGGAAGTGGGCTGTATAAGGTATTTATTGGCAGCAAAAAAAATATTTTACTATCCAAAGTTAAAACAAAAGGACACACAAAAGGGCAGAAGATTTAATAGATGGAAAGTTGAAAAAATTACTAAAGTGCTGCTTTAATCTGCACATTTAAATCACAATTATTATTATTATTATTATTATAATACATGATTTATATAGCACCAACAGTTTACGTAGCGCTTAACAATAAAAAGGGGGACAGTACAATTACAATACAGTTCAATATAGGAGGAACAGGAGAGCCCTGCTTGTGGAGCTTACAAGGGTTGGTGCAAAAGGTAATGACTGCAGAGGATGATTTTATGGAGGGGACTCAAGTACAGTTCTTAGATGAAGGTGGGGTGGGCTTCCCTGAGTTTTCAAGGATCACCCAAAGGCAGACAGGGTAGGAGCTGATCGGACATACTGAGGCAGGTAGTTCCAGAGGATGGGAGAGGTTCTGGAAAAGTCATGTAGGTGATATCTGCAGATGAGATTGGTGATGTAGCTGGGAGCGATGTTGTGGATGGCCTTTTATGTTGTGGTTCGTGTTTTGAATTTTATATGGTGGGTTAGGGGAAGCCAGTGGAGAAATTGGCAGAGAGGGGCAGCAGTCATGGATTGGTTAGTAAGGTGTATTAGTCTGGCAGCAGCATTCATGATAGACTGAAGGGGGGATAGACTGTGTAAAGGTAGGCCAATGACGAGGGAGTTGCAGTAGTCAAGGCAGAAAAATAACCAAGGAGTGAATAAGTTGTTTTGTGGTGTCCTTGGTTAGGAAGAGGCAAATTCTGGAAATGTCGTGGAGGTTAAGGCAGCAAGATTTAGCCAGCGATTGGATGTGGGGGCTAAAGGAGAGGTCAAAGTCTAAGATTACACCCAGCACCCTGGCATTCGTGGAGGGACCAATGGTTGTGCCATTGATCTCATTAGTCATGGGAAGGGGATTGGGGAGGAGGAAACAAGCTCAGTTTTAGAAAGATTGAAACTGAGGACGTGGTGTGACATACATGCTGATATGTCGCTTAGTAAGGTTGTGATGTGTGAGGAGATTGAGGTGGTGAGTTGAGGCATTGAGAGATAGATCTCGGTGTCATCAACATAGAGGTGGTATTTGAAGCCATGGGAAGTTATCAACTGTTCCAGGGAAGAGGTATAGAGAGAGAATAGGAGGGGCCATAGGACAGAGCCTTGGGGTATTTCAACAGAAAGAGGAAGAGGAGGAGGAGATGTTGTATGTGACACTGAAAGGTAGGAGGAGAACCAGGAAAGAGCAGAATCACAGAGGCCAAGGTAGGGGAGTTAATTGAGGATGAGTGGGTGGTCAACTATGTCAAAGGCAGCAGAAAGGTCTAAAAGAATGAGTATGGAGTACTGACCATTGGTTTTAGCAGTTAGTAGGTCATTGGTGAGTTTTAGTAGTGCAGTTTCAGTGGAATGTTGTGGGCAGAAGCCGAAGTATAGGGTAGCAACTCATACAGTTGTGGACAAGGCATTCAAGAAGCTTGGAGGCAAACAGGAGCAGGGAAATTAGTCTTAAGTTATTCAAACAGGTGGGGTCCAGTGAGGTTTTTTTTTAAGTATGGGGTAACCAGTGCGTGTTTGAGTGGAGAGGGAAAGGTGCCAGAAGAAAGGGAGAGGTTGAAGATGTGGGTTTAAGAGTTTAGGATAGAGCAGGAAGGTGGTCGCAGTAGTTGCGAGGGGACAGGGACAAGGGGACAGGTGGTGAGGCAGGCTGTGGAAAGGACTTTGGCAACTCCCTCAGTGCTGACGGGGTTGAAGGAGGAAAGTGTTGAGTGTGGTGCTGGACTTGATTTTGTTTTTGAAGTGATTGGCAATCTCCTGGGCAGTAAGCAAGTTGGTGGGTGAAAGCAATGGGGGGTGAAGTAAGGAATTAAGGGTAGAAAAGAATTGATGAGGTTTGGATGAGAGGGGTTTGATTAGAGTGGTGTAGTAGGTTTGTTTAGCAGAGTGAAGGCAGGAGTTGTATTCGAGAAGGGCAGATTTGTAGAGTGTGAAATCTTGTAGGGATTTCATTTTACACCTCACTCGCTCAAAAGCACGGCTGCGTTTCTTGAGACTTCTGGTGTCATCTGTTTGCCAGGATTGTAGCAGGCGAGGCCTGGAATTTGAATTTGATCAAAAGACAGCAATCTGAGTATGCGGGGGTGGGAGTGAAGCTAAAACAGCATGGGTGAGCTGTTTACTGTTTGTACATTATATTTATAATAACACCACCTTAAGTATCGGTTCACACTACAGCGACTTTGGATTCGACTTGTCAGACCTCCAAGTTGTCCCAAGTCGCTGGATATAAGAAATTCTATTGAAATGAATGAGAGCCGTCTTAATGTACACTACTGAAGTTGCTCTGACTTTAGAAAAGGTGCTACTTTAGAAAAGGTACTACTTCAAGGTGACTTCTAGGCAACTTGGCCTCACCGGATTGGTAGTAGAAGGACAATAAGAAATAGGGTGGGACTTTAAATGAGGCATGCACCCCAGGAGAGTAACAATAACAGTGGGATTTGGACAGGTACGTGATCCAGCAGAACCGAGCAAATAACATGAAAGCATTGCACGGATACAAAAAACAGTCAGTTATTTAATAGTATACAAATTATATATACAGTAGATACAATAGTAACATGGTAGATCTGTTACAATAATCAAAGAAAATTGCATACATTTCAACAGTTCATGGTAACAATGGTAGGAATAAATAAATATAATAGGTTCATGCTGGAAACGATATCAAAAGAGGCCAAATCACTGGAAAGTATCTCCATGATAAATGAATATTCATACGTTGGTACACTCCACTGGTGTAGAGAGGAAATTAGTTGGTAAAAGATATCATATATAAACCAGAGGGGCTTCTAATGGCTCCTAACAGTAAAAGTTAATGCATAGTATAAACATTAAATGAGATCAAATTCGTTGGAATAACTCCACAGTAATAGTGACCACAATCGATCATATAGTCGATGTGTATGATAATAATTAGTACATTAGCAACGGGCATGGGGGGGGGGGGGCATCTGGTGGCTCCTCCATAGTAATAACACCCATCGTTGAGAAGTATATAAAATACAATCGATCTGTAGAACGTTGGTAAAGGTATAATGGCAACGAATGAGAGGGGGGGCGTCTATTGGCTCAATGCGTTTCGTGGCTAGTGCCACTCCTCAGGAGCAGAGTATGAGGTTCTGCAAATGTCTGTAAATATCAAAAACCATGATTTAAAATGAGGGTATATATAATAGTTATGGAGAGAAGGGGAAAAGGGATCATAGTAGTAACTAATCCCCAAAGTACTTACGGGTGTGTCAAAACCGAAGGTACAGACTAGGAGGGCAGAAACGTAGCCGGGAAGGTAACAGCCCACGGGAGCTGAGGTGGGCCAACCCCACCACAAAGATGGAAAACGATCCAGTAAAAAGCTAGGTGTCCAAGATGGCGGCCTCATGGATACATGGAAGTTAATGTGCCTTAACATAAGTATGATGATCTGTGAAAATTAAAAATTGTAGAAGCTGATAATAGCTATATCGTGAACAGTTGTAATACAAAAATATGAAAAAATGATAACTAAAAAATACATATTAAACATGAAAAATTGTCTAAAGGTGTAGGGCAAGGGATAGTAGGGTTGTGACCGTGAAGTGTACATAAGGTGCACTGTGTCCCAAATGTGGTAATAACCATAAAGGAAGGGCTGTGAGTGAGTACCACCCTATTTCTTATTGTTCAAAATATCGGGGATGGAAGCGCTTGGCTCTATGCCTTGCGCCTCATTTAAAGTCCCACCCATTTAGTTTCTTGCATCTACATGGTAGTAGAAGGAGTCACACTGCTTTGACCATACAGCCACAGGTATGAAAGTGTTAAGTCTTCTTTCTCTCACTAGCAGCAGACTTGATGCACTACTTTATCTTCAGGACACTCTCTAGCATCTCCTTTACTGACACCCGTTCACTGACTCATCTAGCTGGGTTCAGCTTCTCTCTCTAAGACCCTGGGTCAACCACCCACGGCGGCACAGCCTCTTCCACAAAGGAGAGGGCAGCTGTCCCTCTCCCTCATGGACTCTGCTACCAGGCTCAACCTGGATTTATATACAGTATCCCAACATGCAATGTAGCACTTTTCCTCTGCCAATTGCCAAAACTGTAACAAAGCCAGTGCACTCACTTGTCAGGTCCCCTCCCACTGTCCAATATGCCTCCCTATTGGACCAGCGGGGGGACAGTCAGAATAAGCTAGGCTGCACCTGAGTACAATGAGCAGACCTAACCAATAGATCCTGCTTCCTGGCAGGCAGAGAGCACTCTAATGCCCTGTACACACGATCGGAATTTCCGAACGTGATAAACTCTGACGGAATTTTCCGTCAGAATTCCGTTCAAGCTGTCTTGCCTACACACTGTCAGACAAAATTCCGACCGTCCAAAACACGGTGACGTACAACACGTACGACGGCACTATAAAGGGGAAATTCAAATCCAACGGCGCCACTCGTGACAATTCACGCTTTTCAGCCTCGTGATTTTTAGTCCATTACAGCGTGACGAATGTGCTATCTCCATTACGAATGCTAGTTTTACCAGGACGAGCGTCTCCTAATTTCTTCTGAGTGTGCATGGTTTTTTTCTCAGTCTGAGTTCCACATATTAGATCGGATTTTTTTTTCCACCGAAAAAAACCCCAACATGTTCTATTTCTAAACTCCGACGGAAAAAAGTCCGATGGGGCCCACACACGGTCGGAATTTCCGATGAAAAAATTCCATCTGACTTTTTTCATAGGAAATTCCGATCGTGTGGACAAGGCATACGTTTTACCTGACCATCTTCCTGGTAAGCAGAAAGACCAAAAAAATATACTCTCTTCTAGCACCTACCTAGGAGGGTGCTACATACTGTATGTTGAGGGCCTCAACAGAACAAAAATAAACGGTCATCAATCAGAAAATGTACAATAAAAGAGCCAAACTGACAAAATTTCACCTTGTGCACTTAAAGTGGAAGTAAACAATTTGTTTAAAGTTGTACCTACATTTAAGCCTATAATAAGGCTTACCTGTAGGTACAGTAAATATCTCTTAAACCTAGAGATATTCACACTGCACTCAGCCAGTGACATCACCGGTGCATGAGTTCTGAAGGGATGGTTTAACCGTGCTGTCCCTTCAGAGCTCTATGCCTCGGTCCACAAGGACAGCCGGAGGACGCAAACCCAGAAGAAAGATTGGGTGAAGATGGATGCACCTGTCAGCACTGGAGGACTTAGTTTTAAAGTATCCCATAATGTGCTAGTATGCGCGGCATACTAGCACATTATGCCTTTACATTGTAGGGTTCAAAGAAAAAAAATGGTGTGGTTTACTAACACTTTAAATAATATGTCAACCCAAAATTTCATATCACTGATATTTGTTTTTTGTACCATGTACTTGTATGAAAAAGTATCATGTTCTCTTTGGATTGCTTTCTTTGTGTGAAATCCCTGTTTCCCTGGTTGCCTTTCTATTAAAAACTGACCATACTAGGGAACAGAACATAGCGTGGTCAGTTCTCTGGCTGTGCTGGAACCCAGCCTGCTGAACAGTAATTTGCTGAGAAGACCAGTGTGCTGCTGTTTATCCACCCTCACCTCTAAATGCAGCTGGGAACAGAGGGTATGTTATCACTTATCTAAAAGGAACAAAAAAGGTATTTACGTATAATGGCCCAGATTCAAGAAGCAATTGCGCCTGTGTAACCATAGGTTACACAGCGCAATTGCTTACTTGCCCCGGCGTTATGAATGCTCCTGATTCAGGAACATCGTAACGCCGACTGCAGCCTAAAATCTGCGTGGCATAAGGCTCTTATGCCACGCATATCTTAGGCTGCATTCTATTGATGACCGCTAGGGGGCGCTCCCATTGTGCTCAGTGTATAGTATGCAAATTGCATACTAACACCGATTCACAACGTTGCGCGAGCCCTGCGTACGCAATTTACGTAGTTTGCGTACGTCGGGTTTCGCGTAAGGTTGCACATCCTAATAGCACGCGCAGCCAATGCTAAAGGATACCCGTCATTCCCGCGTCGCGATATTTGAAATCTACGTCGTTTGCGTAAGTGATTCGTGAATGGTGCTGGACGCCATTCACGTTCACTTTGAAGCAAATGACGTCCTTGCGACGTCATTTGCCGCAATGCACGTCAGGAAAGTTTCCCGACGGAGCATGCGCTCTACGCTCGGCGCGGGAGCGCGCCTAATTTAAATGATTCCCGCCCCCTACGGGATCATTTACATTAGGCGCCCTTACGCAGGGCAAGTTTACACAGCGCACACGCAATTTACGGAGCTACTGCTCTGTGAATCGCGGGTAGCGCAGTAAATTTGCGGGGGCGCAGGGCAAAAACGCTGCCCTGCGCCTCCGCAAATAAGGGGCAAATCTACCTGAATCCGGGCCAATGTTTTTATATGTATACATAAATGTTTTACCTTTCATTTCTATTGTAAACTGAATGAGTTGTTTTACAAGGTGAAGGTTTACATATACTTTAAAGGTACAGGGTGGCTGGTCATGTTACATTGCATAATCATTCATAACAATATGGCATAAAAATAGTGCAAGAACAGTAACATATATTAAGAGAACTGTTGGCATATAATGTCCGGTGAAACATCTATTTAAAAAATTAGCTGCGAAGAATCTCAGAGGATTTCGTTAAGGGGGGGTGTAAGAAATAGGGGAAGGGCAGGGCCGATCCGCCCTATAGGCTCACTATGCAAGCCGCTTAGGGCCCCGCAAAGCTGCGGAGGGACCCCCCAAACTACTAGAGGCCACGCCTGGTGAGAAGTCATTTTCGGCCCCTCACCCCGCTTCTTAACTCGCTGTCGCTGGCTGCATGGGAGAAGAGGTAAGAAGTTAGCACCCCCCCCCCGCCTCTCACTTTAATGTAAGATGTAATTTCCGACAGCAGAACACCCCCCTCCTCCCCCTTCTCAACTTTAACAACTTTAACCACTTCCCGCCCGGCCTATGGCCGATTTACGTCCGGGAAGTGGTTATGAAATCCTGACAGGACGTTCTAGAACGTCCTGCAGGATTTCATGCCGCGCGCGCCCGTGGGGGCGCGCATCGCGGCGATCGGTGATGCGGGGTGTCAGTCTGACACCCTGCATCTCCGATCTCGGTAAAGAGCCTCCGGCGGAGACTCTTTACCACGTGATCAGCCGTGTCCAACCACGGCTGATCACGATGTAAACAGGAAGAGCCGTCGATGGCTCTTCCTCACTCGCGTCTGACAGACGCGAGTAGAGGATAGATGATCGGCGGCTCTCCTGACAGGGGGGGTTAGCGCTGATTGTTTATCAGCGCAGCCCCCCCTCGGATCGGCACACTGGACCACCAGGGATGCCCACCCTGGAGCACCAGGGTGGGCAAAAAAAAAAAAAAAATGGCAAAAAAAAAAAAAAAAAAAAAGTCTAAAAAAAAAAAAAAAAAGCATAAAGAAAAAAGATCCCAGTCAGTGCCCACAAATGGGCACTGACTGGCAACCTGACAAAAATCAGTGCTGCCACCCCAGTGTCCATCAGCGCCACCCCAGTGTCCATCAGCGCCACCCCAGTGTCCATCAGTGCCACCCCACAGTGCCCATCCATGCCCAGTGCCCACCTATCAGTGCCCATCTGTGCCACCCATAAGTATCCATCAGTGCCGCCCATGAGTGCCCATCTGTGCCGCCTATGAGTGCCCAGTGCCGCCCATGAGTGCCCATCAGTGCCGCCTATGTGTGCCCATCAGTGCCGCCTATGTGTGCCCATCAGTGCCGCCTATGTGTGCCCATCAGTGCCGCCTATGTGTGCCCATCAGTGCCGCCTATGTGTGCCCATCAGTGTCGCATACCAGCGCCGCCAATCAGTGCCACCTCATCTGTGCCCGTCAGTACTACCTCATCGATGTCCATCAGTGCCATCTCATCGGTGCCCATTAGTGCCGCCATATCAGTGCCCGTAATTGAAAGAGAAAACTTATTTACAAAAAAATTAACAGAAAAAAATAAAAACGTAATTTTTTTTCCAAATTTTCAGCCTATTTTTAGTTGTTGCGCAAAAAAAAAAAATCGCAGAGGTGATCGAATACCACCAAAAGAAAGCTCTATTTGTGGGGAAAAAAGGACGCCAATTTTGTTTGGGTACAGTGTAGCATGACCGCGCAATTGCCATTCAAAGTGCGACAGTGCTGAAAGCTGAAAATTGGCTTGGGCGGGAAGGTGCGTAAGTACCTGGTATGGAAGTGGTTAATCACTTTAATGTGACATGTCATTTTAGGCAAGCCCCCCCCCCCCCCCCGCTTCTCAACTTTGAATGTCACATGTCATTTTGCTTAGGGCCCCAGGGAGGTCAGGATCGGCACTGGGGATGGGTGATCCAGCCCAAGGGGTAACAGGTGTGCACCTGGAACTATCCTAGGCCCACACCAATATGTTTCTATCGGTACCAGTATCCATAAGGTTAGGATACAGTAAAGGAGATGTCTGTGCATTCATACTACATTTATAGACTTCTAAAGCAGTTTATTTATTTAGTTGAACATTAAAATTCTTCCCAATAATAACATTTTTTGGTCTGGTTAGAAGTCTTGCCGTGAGAGCCGGGGTGAGGTCCTCCCATGTCTTGGCGTTCAATCGCTGTTTCCAGGACCTAGGGTTAAAAGCCTTGGCAGCATTAAGTGAAATAACAAAGATTGCTTATATCTTTTTCGGGACATGGGTGTAAGATTGAAGAGTACGGCCTCCGGTTTATCAGACAAGGAAAAACTTGCTGAATTATCTCCAGAAGGATTTTTGGTGTAGGGCAGTCTCAAAAATGATGTAAAGTAAAAACACATTTAATACACAGCATCCAATCAGATGGCAGCTTTTACAAACCTAAACAAAGGAACCATAATTAATGATATAGTAAAACGCTGCCAACAGCTGCCCAGAGTGCCTTTTAATATGTATTAGATTAATATGCATACAGTACAAATTACCCAGCATTAAAATCTTCTAAGGGGGAACCCTCGCAGACATAATTTTGTGAGCCTGATATTTCTTCTCCAAGAAATGCTAACTCTCTGGCTGCCATCCTTATCTATTGGCTTCAGAAATTGAGATTTTCCTAGCCTAGCCTGTGAAGGAAAATATTAGTTATATGAAGACAGGAGGCGAGTATCTTATCTTATGCATATCTCTCTTTACTAAAGCTCATAGCAGAAATACATAAAAAACTTTATGGTAATCTAAAAATAAAACATTCAAAGGACTACCAATCCCAGCAGTCCCTGGGCCAACGTAGCCCCTCCCAGGCCTCAGCCTATATATGGGACTGTCTGAGGTAACCACGTCCTCTTTCTTTGTGTAAATCCTTGCAATCAGGAAACGTAAGTCCAATCCTCTCTCCTTGTGAAGGTCAGGGACTTCCTTACTGGAACACGATATCCACATCTGAAGGGAGCGGAAGGGGATGACCAACTGGACCGTTTCATCCGAACTGACTTCATCCCAACGGGGATCAAGGGAAAACCGGATCCTCTGGGCCGACCGGGCCGTCGCCTTCAGGCAAAACATACCAACTGCAATCCAACAGGGATTGTGAGCAACTTAGGCCATCCGCATTCCAGGATGAGGACCGTAATGTTCAATAACCTGCAAGGAGAAGAGAATAATCGTAATAGGGATGGGAAGGGAGGGAAGATACTCGCCTCCTGTCTTCATATAACTAATATTTTCCTTCACAGGCTAGGAAAATCTCAATTTATATATCAGACAGGAGGCTTCGTATCTTATGCAAGTTCAAAGCAAACAATAGAGTTAACAATGTATACAATGCAGATAAACCTCATAAAATTGACATGGACACATGGGCCTCCGGTCTGAAATAAAAATTACGAAAGGTGGACTCTGAGGACCAATCAGCTGCTCTAAGTAGGTCACTAGTTTAGACTGTAATGTATCAGTGAAAGTCCTGTGCCAAGTTCTATCCTTACAGCTATGTAAGCATAGACAGAAAAGTCTGGTTGGTTGTAATGATTGTGGATAACAAGTATCCACAAATGCAAGCTAATAAGGGGGGGGAACGGGAGTAGCGCAGCAGGCTTCCTCACCTCTGTACCGCTCGTCTTGCACTGGCAGCGGTGTGAGGGAGAAAGCCCGCGTTACTTTGGCGCTCTGGGGCGAAGTCTCGCGAGACTACGCTTACCAGAGCGCTGATTGGGTGGTTGCCGCCGAGTCCCGCCCCTCCTCAGTGAGAGAACGTGAGGAGAAGGGAAGAAGATGGCGCTGCCTGTCAAGCTGCGAGCGCTGACAGGCAAGCGGTGGAGGGACGGGCGGGGGGAAACAACTCCATGTAGTGTCCGAGTGAGGGGACAGCGTCCGCACCTCACGATCAGCGAGTGCAGATGGAGCACAAGGGAGAAATAGGGCAAATAACCCGGAAAACGTCAGAAAAGAGGGGGAATTACATTGCTAATACAATAGTAAAAATGACAGTGAATAAAGCATGCAGACACAGCATACATATAGTGAAATGAATAAACAGCTGTGGAAAACGGGAAAAAACGCAGGGGGGGGGGGGTACCCCACTGCCACTCAAAACAGCTGTCTGTCAATATCAATCAATACTTATCTGAATCCTGCGATGAGCAGAAAGAAAGAGGACGTGGTTACCTCAGACAGTCCCATATATAGGCTGAGGCCTGGGAGGGGCTACGTTGGCCCAGGGACTGCTGGGATTGGTAGTCCTTTGAATGTTTTATTTTTAGATTACCATAAAGTTTTTTATGTATTTCTGCTATGAGCTTTAGTAAAGAGAGATATGCATAAGATAAGATACGAAGCCTCCTGTCTGATATATAACTGCCAGTTCTGGAGTAGACACTTCACTCCAACCCATCTAGCTGAATGCCTGTTCCACGCATAGGCATGCACAGGGGGTGTGCCTGGGCACACCCTAATCACTATGGGCCAGATTCAGGTAGATCGCCGCATCTTTGCAGCGGCGTAACGTATCTCATTTACGTTACGCCGCCGCAAGTTTTACGGGAAGTGCTTGATTCACAAAGCACTTGCCTGTAAAGTTGCGGCAGCCTAACGTAAATCCTCCGGCGCAAGCCTGCCTAATTCAAATGGCTAGGGGGCGTGGATCATTTAAATTAGGCGCGCTCCCGCGCCGAAACGTACTGCGCATGCGCCGTCCCTAAAATTTACCGACGTGCATTGCGCTAAATGACGTCGCAAGGACGTCATTGGTTTCGACGTTAACGTAAATGGCGTCCAGCGCCATTCACGGACGACTTACGCAAACGACGTCAATTTTCAAATTTCGACGCGGGAACGACAGACATACTTAACATTGACTGCGCCTCATATACCCAGGGGCAACTTTACGCGTCGCAAATCTTACGTAAACGTCGTAACTTCACTGCGTCGGTCGGGCGTACGTTGGGAATTCGCGGATTTTGCTAATTTGCATACTCGATCGGGAAAACGACGTCGGCGACACCTAGCGGCGAAAATTTTTTTGCATTGAAGATCAAACAGCGTAAGAGCCTTACGCCTGTCGGATCTAGTGCTTATCTATGCGTAACTGATTCTATGAATCAGGCGCATAGATACGACGGGCAGACTCAGACATACGACGGCGTATCAGGCGATACGCCGGCTTATCTCTTTTGAGAATCTGGCCCTATGTGTGGTGCCACTTCCCCCATATTGCCCACCTCCCCCCGCCCTGCTCTCTTCTACCCCCCAGCTGCTGTGGGGGATGTTTCAGGTTGGAGAATGGGGGAAGGGGCTAGTAAATGTGTAATTTACCAGCACCTTCCTTTTCTAAATGAACACAGTAAACACACTTACTCACTGTGTTCATTCATAACCAAAGCATAGTAAACAGTTCAATATGCTTCAGTTTGAGAATGAACAGGAAGCCACCCAGCACTAAGGTTGCCACCTCATCCCTTTAAAACTGAACACATATTAATTACACAGGTTCTGTGGCTGATTAAGGTGGTAATTAAACTCACTTGGTGCCTTATCTGCATTAAATTAGCCTCAGAACCTGTGTAATTAATATGTGTTCTGTTTTAAAGGGATGAGGTGGCAACCCTACCCAGCACAGAACACTGCCCATCTATTCACTGTCCCGTGCAGCTGAGGCCGCAGAGAAAGGCACGTGTGTTTGAGCTTTGGGGTGCACACCCTCACGGTTCCACGCACACCTATGGTTCTACGTTATTGGTTCATCAAGCCAGAGGCAGCCAGGCAGCTAGCATTTTTAAAAGGTAGATCGCGACAGCTTCATTTCACCACTGAACTCCTTTAAAACAAAATATTGCTACTTTTTTTCTCTTCTAGCAAACAGCAGATGACTTAACTGCACATTAGGTATTCTCTAGCTTGGGGCAAATCTACTTCTGATTAATCACTCGTCCTGTTCTCCATTGTTTTCCTGCTGAAATGCAGCCTGACAATTCAGCCAGCTCAGGACTGTGGAGCTGTGGATGAGTTAAATCCCCAGGGCTGAGTGTGTTACTAAGTATTGCTGTGACACATTGTAGTAATCTGCACGTCGGGTATTATGGTAATCAATACACAGTTCAAGCTGTCGGTTTTGCTTATGCTTTAGTGGATGATGTCAGAGTGACAGGGAACCAATCAGGGCCCAGGTTATATATAGCTCATATATAAAAGACTGCCATGCCTGTTGTATGTGTCAGTGCAGGTAGAGCTGCGCTGGGCTGTGTACACTCCTACCTACACGGACAGGGCAAGGCTCCAACTTTCTTTCAGGACAAGGGAAGAATGTTCTCAAGAAACACTCGCTCACTGGTGACGTCTTCTCTTTATAGGCACTTCATAAAAACAATAAACACAAAACAAATAATGCAACTCAGTGATGGCGGAACAATTTGCTCACCCAAAGATTATACTGAAAGACATCCTGTTATTTCTTTTATTCTTCCTTCTGTCACCATAACATTGATCAGAGCTAGGACTGGAAACCTATAGGTGAGTCACCTACACGCAGTGGTCACCAACCCTGTCCTCAGGGCCCACTAACAGGCCAGGTTTGCAGGATAACTGAAATACATCACAGGTGATATCATTTGCTGCTCAGTGATTGCAGTATTCTAGTCTGCATCTCCCCAAGGTAATACATAAAACCTGGCCTGTTAGTGGGCCCTGAGGATAGGGTTGGTGACCACTGACCTACAGGACAGAGTGTACGCTGATGATTTTTAGTAGGGTGACACTGCAACTAAAATTGCTAATGATTAATCACCAGTCGAAGTGACCAGGGCAGCCATTGGAAATTTTTGGGCCCCTTACACAGATTTGGGCCCAGGCCCCCCAGTGCCTGACCACCAACGTTCCCCAGGGCCCGCCCATTGGCCATCCCACCAAGTCCTTCGATGCACCCACTATTATTATTTTACTCTTATCACAATGTATCCCCATCCCTGACCAGAATCATCCATCCCCTTCCACAATGTATCCCCATTCCTGCCCATTATCATCCATCCCTCTCCACAATGTAACCCCATTCCTGCCCATCATCATCCATCCCTCTCCACAATGTAACCCCATTCCTGCCCATCATCATCCATCCCTCTCCACAATGTAACCCCATTCCTGCCCATCATCATCCATCCCTCTCCACAATGTAACCCCATTCCTGCCCATCATCATCCATCCCTCTCCACAATGTATCCCCATTCCTGCCCATCGTCATCCATCCCTCTCCACAATCTAACCCCATTCCTGCCCATCGTCATCCATCCCTCTCCACAATGTATCCCCATTTTTGCCCATCATCATCCATCCCTCTCCACAATGTATCCCCATTCCTGCCCATCATCATCCATCCCTCTCCACAATGTAACCCCATTCCTGCCCATCATCATCCATCCCTCTCCACAATGTAACCCCATTCCCGCCCATCATCATCCATCCCTCTCCACAATGTAACCCCATTCCTGCCCATCATCATCCATCCCTCTCCACAATGTATCCCCATTTTGCCCATCATCATCCATCCCTCTCCACAATGTATCCCCATTCCTGCCCATCATCATCCATCCCTCTCCACAATGTAACCCCATTCCTGCCCATCATCATCCATCCCTCTCCACAATGTATCCCCATTCCTGCCCATCGTCATCCATCCCTCTCCACAATGTATCCCCATTCCTGCCTATCATCATCCATCCCTCTCCACAATGTAACCCCATTCCTGCCCATCATCATCCATCCCTCTCCACAATGTAACCCCATTCCTGCCCATCGTCATCCATCCCTCTCCACAATGTAACCCCATTCCTGCCCATCGTCATCCATCCCTCTCCACAATGTATCCCCATTCCTGCCCATCGTCATCCATCCCTCTCCACAATGTATTCCCATTCCTGCCCATCATCATCCATCCCTCTCCACAATGTATCCCCATTCCTGCCCACCATCATCCATCCCTCTCCACAATATAACCCCATTCCTGCCCATCATCATCATCCATCCCTCTCCACAATGTATCCCTATTCCTGCCCATCATCATCCATCCCTCTCCACAATGAATCCCCATCCCCGTCCAGAATTATCTGTATGCCTTTCCACAATGTATCCCCATCTCCATGCGACTGCCTGCTGTGCTAACAGTTTCATTCATTATCCTACTGTATAGGGGATGCGAACCCGCCAAGCCCCTTGGGATGCTCAGGCACCTTACAAGTGTATTGCCTGTACCCCCCTGATGGCAGCCCTGGAAGCGACTGATTTCTGCGCATATGGTACAGATGACTCCCAATGGAACACAAGTTGCATGTATTAAAGCGATTTTAAGCCCAACTTTTTTTTTCTAAATAAAAACCTGCAAGACAAAGGCATAATGAGCTAGTATGACTAGCATACTAGCTCATTATGTATTACTTACCTTAGATCGAAGCCCCCTCCAGCCGCAGCCATCGCTCACAGAGGATACTTCCGGGTATCGCCACTCCAGCGATGTGATTGGCCGAAGCAGCGATGACGTCACTCCCACGCATGCGCACGGAACCGGCGCGATTCCCACACTCAGTGCGCCTGCGCCATAGACATCGGTGCCCGATTTTCTGCAAATATCTCCTTAACCATGTAGGTTAAGGCAGGGCTTGACAAATTTGCTTGGAATCTAGGAGCCAGCTAAAAAAGTTAGAAGCCAGGAATGCACCCTGTCCTGCCGAGCTCACGCGCAGAAGCGAACACATACGTGAGTAGCGCCCGCATATGAAAGCAGTGTTCAAACCACACATGTGAGGTATTGCCATGATCGGTAGAGCGAGAGCAATAATTCTAGCCCTAGACCTCCTCTAGAACTCAAAACATGCAACCTGTAGAATTTTTTAAACGTCGCCTATGGAGATTTTAAAGGGTAAAAGTTTGTCGCCATTCCACAAGCGGATGCAATTTTGAAGCGTCACATGTTGGGTATGAATTAACTCAGCGTAACATTATCTTTCACAATATAAAAAAAGTTGGGCTAACTTTACTGGTGTCTTATTTTTTAATTGAAAAAAGTATATTTTTCCCCAAAAGAAATGTAGCGCTACCCCCGCAGGAGCCGCTGGTTTGTTTTTGGGATCGGCATATTGAGTTACCTTGATATGGCCCAGGGGTGCAGTTGTTGAGACAAACAGTGAGCGAAGGTCCAGACAGTAAATAAAGGTTTTTCCAATGCTTTATTTTCCAGGCCAACACAGCCAACATCAACATAAATTGGGAAGGACGAGGTTGATGAAGAGAGAGAGAAAACCTTGCAGTATCAGGCCTGGATATTGAATGGAGCAGTCAGTACTGCTCTGTATAGTACCAATTTGTAACTCGTCGCCACTCCAACTGAGTGGGTAAAGTGCCCCCGGACAGACCCCTTTTTCATAAGCCTGGCAGCCGAGATGTCACTTAGGATTTTCTGGGAGGAACAGGCCTGTCTCACAGGCCTGGCTCTAGAGCCTCTGCCACAGGCCAATTACAATAACTGAGCTAGGTAGATAAGTGGAGCGAATCCTCCCAGTAGATTTCTGCATTGGTTACCAGATGACAGCAAGCATACCTGTCAGTACTCCGGTCACCAGATCCCCAATTGGTTTGTTCAGGCTCTGTTGGACGACCTGCCTCCGGGTCCTCCTCAAACCGACTCCCCAATCGTACGGCACCCAGCCTGGGATCCTTTCAATAGAACCGGGAACCCAGCATGTCACTGATGAGAGTTTGTGTAGCCTGCAGTGTTGGCCAGGTGGGCCACGCCGGCGGGGGTCCATGGATGCGCGCACCCTGAAGGTGGATGCCGCACCTGGAACGGGGACCCCACAAAAATTTTAGAGCACATGACACCTGTCACAGGTATACTCCTCTCCAGCACGCCCCATGAGGGAAAAACCCCTCTGGCGCCAACTGCTGGCCAGGGATGGCTTTGCATCGCTGCACCACAGACTGACCCAGTGGACATTTCTGGAATGACAGAAGTCCCAAAATTTAAACAAATTGTGAATAGGAGCAAAGTAACTCTCCTATTCCCCATTAACTTTAGCGTAGTGCCCATACTGAAAGTAAGGGGGCGCTACAGAAAGTATTGCACCGACCGCCATTTTATTCTCTAGGGTGTTAGAATAAAAAATATATATAAAGCTTTGGGGGTTCTAATTAGAGGGAAGGAGATGGCAGTGAAAACAGACAGGGGAAGCACCATTAGAATCGCTGGTTGTCGTGTCATACCAACGGCCACCACACTATGGCGCCAGATCACGACACGATCGCACGGCAGGGGGGGGGGGGAGACACAGGATGCCCCAGGCGCCAGGTCGCAAATTCTAGTCGCAATGGCGACCTGGCACCCGGGCTTCATCGAACCCTGGGTTAAGGAGATATTGCAAGCACTTACAGGTAAGCCTTAATGTAGGCTTACCTGTAGGTGAAAGTATAACCACTTTAACAGTTAGCTGCACACATTTTATGATCATTATCTGTTTATTGTTACTGCCAGGGAATTTCTTCTCCGAGAATAGGTGCAGGAACTCCCCATTTCCAAATCACCCCTTGTCTCTGCCCCTTCCCACCTTGGAGTACAATTCCTTGGTCCTACTTCTGTGGTGGAAAGTTTGAATTTCATATTTATACCAGGGGAACCAGTGCAAAGATAATGTATATGTTTTACTGGACTGGTTCAATTTTTTGTGATATGACAAAACTAAGCACTCAGCTGGGCTTTTAAAAATGACTTCTTCCTGTGTCATTGGTAAAAGACCCCAGATAATAATTACATTAGCCAAATTGTCCTTTTGTTTGAAGGGAAGCTGGACAAGCTGAAAGGCTCCATCACAGCAGGGGCCCTTAACATACTAGTGTAACGAATGGTCATCAAAGGACAATTTGACACCTCAAACAGAGTTTTTTTTAATACTAGAAACATTGCTTTAAGGCTTGAAAATGGGACCAATTCGATACTGATTGGTACTCGGGACCAATGAATATCTAGGCTTGAGATTCAACCAATCTGGTTGTAAGGCAATTTTACACCAATAGCATCCTAAGGATTTTGAAGCCTGGAGGGGGGGGGGGTAGAGGAGGCCAGGGGAGCATAAAGTTCAGAGAGAAAGCTCTCTTTTCCCTGGACACGATCATTTGACAGCATGGTGACGTAATATCTCTCTCTCTCTCTCTCTCTCTCCCCCCTCTTTACTTTGCTTCTATTTTAAGATTAATCTCACTTCTCGGTTGCTTTCCTCATACATTCATTTAACTATAACTTGTCATTACTTACTGATGTATCCATTTTAGCCATCTTAATGTTTGTATAATTGTGTGCCTTGGATATCATCTTGGTTTTAAAGGTGGTATCGGTTATGTTATAGTCACGAATATTGGAGTAATACAAGTTTCTTCTCTGTATCAATAAATGTAATATTTTTCTCTTTTTCGCACCCCTATCGTTTGCTTTAATTTTTATGTAGACAAAAAGTTTTTTATAGCTTATTTTAATTATTTACATGCCATATTAATATTTCTATGACACTTCCTACCCACTTCTCAGGACCATCCCTTTTAGAGAATACAGAAGCACATAACATTTGTGGTACTAAATAAGTTGTATTGAGCTTGTTAAAAGGTAAGTTCATCTTTACAGAAAATCTGTAAGGTGAACTTACACTGGACCCCCTTCCTCAACCCACCCGGTCCTGCTGTACTTGGAGTCCCACGATCACCTGCTGTGAGACATCAGATCACCGCTTTATCGGTCCGGGGATTTGAAATCTCTGCGCCTTATCTCCTAAACGTACCTCTCTGCATGTATGGATAGGAAGCATTATAATTGGTTGGCACTGACTGACACGTGGACAGTGCTGACCAATCAGAACCCATCTAGTCCGTCCTGTCAATGCTGGAGAAGAAGAGGGAAAGCTGCAGGGATTTCAAATTCCCGGACCAGTAAAGTGGTGATCCGATGTCTCATATCGTGGGACTCCAGGTCAACAGGACCGGGGGGATACGGAAGGGGGTCCAGTTTAAGTTCACCTTACAGATTTTCTGTAAAGGTGAACTTACACTTTAATTAGAACAAGAACAGCAGTACAATAGATCACCATGCAACCAAGAACAATAGATTCCCCTAGCAACAATAGACCACTCACAACAAAATACTTCCCCAGCAACAATAGACCCCCCAGCAGCAACAACAGATCTGATCTTTTTATCAGACCCCTCCTACTTTCAGGTATCACTGGGCATTGTAGTTGGTTTCCCTGTGATGGACATGGTTCAGATACTCCTCCAGACTACATCTCCCAGATTGCCACAGCTGAAAGTCAGTCACAAGCTGAATAAAGCATACTTGCTACTGGCCTCTTGTTGAAGAAAAAGAGCTCTGCAGTCAGTAACATTACCTCCTGCTATACTACTTGTGTACCTTACTCCATAGGGAGCTATTTATTCCATATGCATAACTACTGATTGAAATCTGTCCAATAGGGACACACACAGTAACAGTACGTCTTTTATACAGTGGAAATGAGTTGAAACTTCTGTCAAGCGTATTCCTGTTCCGTCTCATTCTGTGCAGTCGCTAGAACAGGAAGTGAGAGAAATCTCTCCAAAGACACATTCAGAAAAGGGCTAGAACCACTGTCGGGTCTATGGCTGTCTTTGTTGGGGACTTCTTCACACCTTTTGTGCAGAGACTGAGACAAGAAATTAGGGAAATTTCCCTAATGGGGACACAAAGTAAGTAATACAATCCCTTTTCGGTAGAGTGGGAAGGGTTAGAACCATTTTCAGGTCATTCATTGTCATCTGTGTCCTTAGTGGGCAGATTCTAGTCAATATATCTATGCTCACCTGGCAGTAAAGGAAGGAAAATCTCTAACAGAAAACATTACAGGGGTTTTAATATATACCCTTGCTATCCAAAACAAAAGAATAACAAACATGTCTGTAGCGCTACCCCCGCAGGAGCCGCTGGTTGATTTTGGGATCGGCCTACTAAGTTACCCTGGCGTTGTCTAGGGGTGTAGTTGTGAGAACAGCGGTAGTGAGCGAAGGTCCAGACAGCCAATAAAGGGTTTTTCAATGCTTTATTGTCCAGGCCAAACACGGCCAACATCAACATAAATTGGAAAGGTCAAGGTTGATGAAGGAAAGAAAGAGAACCTTGCGGTATCAGGCCTGGATATCAAATGGAGCAGTCAGTACTGCTCTGTATAGTACCAATTTTGTAACTCGTCGCCACTCTACTTGGAGTGGGTAAAGTGCCCCCGGACAGACCCCTATGATAGGCCTGGCAGCCGAAGCGTCACTCTGAACTAGCTGGGAGGAACAGGTCTCTCTCACAGACCCGACTCCAGGGCCTCCGCCACAGGCCAGTTTCAAAAAAGGACTTAGGTGAATAAAGCCAGCGAATCCTCCCAGTGGACTTTTCCTATATAGGCCCCCGGATGACAGCAAGCATACCTGTCAGTGGTCCGGACACCCGATCCCAGATTGGGATTTTCTCAACAGGTCTAGGAACCCAGCGAAGCACTAGGGTCCCCTTTTTCCTCCGGATGAGGTTCGATGCAGTTTGCAGCTTTGGCCAGGTGGGCCGCGCCGGCGGGGTTCATGGATGCGCGCACCCTAAAGGTGGATACCGCACCTGGAACGGGGACCCCCGCAAAGATTTCTTAACACATGACCCCTGTCACAGATATACTCTCCCCCAGCATGCCCCGCGAGGGAAGACTCCTCTAATTGGCTGCTGGGGAAAACTTGCTCTGCCAGAACCCCTCTGGCGCCAACTGCCGGCCAGGGGTGGTATTGCACCCCTGGACCACAGACTGACCCAGTGGACATTTCTGGAATGACAGAAGTCCCAAAATTTAAACAAACTTCGAAAAGGAGCAAAGTAACTCTTCCATTCCCCATTAACTTTGGCGTAGTGCCCATGCTGAAAGCAAAGGGGCGCTACATGTCTATATGTGGAAACCAATGGCTTATGTAGATCTGAATTGCAATCCTGACTGTGGTTGTATGGTTAGAATGTTTCAGATTTGCTGTGGCAGGTCAAGAGAGTTTCCCAAAAACTATAAAGTGTGTAGATCTACCTGACAAAATATAGTTTGAAAGAATTGTTTAGATAGATACGAAAAAAAATGCTACCTTGTATGTAGAGGTGTATTTTATAGCCTGTGGGCCCTGGTGCAAAGTAGATCCCTGAAGTCTCACTTTTGAGACAGAGAAAGAGATTGAGGAAAGACATTTCCCAGTTCCTTTCTGGAGCCTCAGCTGCACAGAACAAAATAACAGATAGAGCTCTGCACAGCCTTCCTGTTCATTCATAAAATAAAGCTTCAGTTATGAATGAACACAGTGAGTGATTGGTACCAATACTCACTGTGCTCATTCAGAAAAAGAATGGGCCAGTAAATTACATATTTACTGACCGCTTATCCCTGGCCTCCACCCTGAAACATACCCCTGTGTGCCTGAAGCTGCTGGTGGGAAAGGAGAAGAGGAAAGCCAGAAAAGCTACGTGAAGGAGGTGGGGGGCTAGGGGATTCCCTGGCAGCAGGGGGAATCTGATAATGGACAGGAGAAAGTAATCAGTGCGGCAGCATGGCAGTTAAAGGAGTTGGCCCCTTACAGGGGGAAGGGGGGCGTTGGGGATAGAGGAGGAGAAGATGGCTTCCAGCTGCTGCAGACCAAACAGGGAATACAGGGGATCAGATCCTATCATTTCCCACCATGCAAAACTTTATGTGACAGGGAGGCCGCATGGAGCATAGGTGGGGTTGCCATCTTCTCCAGTGCTTATATGGCTTTAGTGATCTTGTTGGATTTTTTACTGTAAAAAGTTAAAATAGTTTTTTTTAACATATTTGAACTGTCAAACATTAGATCCTCTTTCAAACAAGGCCTACAGGTAAAGGTGACATAGTTGAACAAATGACAGTTACAATTGACATGGTCTCTTAATTCTTATAATCATAAATTAATAAAAATGCAGATTTATCACATGGAAAAGGGAAGTACACCACTAAACCTACCACCAGTTCAAATCAATGAAATTAGTTCACACTGGTACGACAAACGCTCCGACATTGGGAGCTCATGTCGCATGACGTGTGAAAATCAATGTTTCCCTATGGGAACCGTCTTAACTGATCCGACACATTTCGGTCCGACTTTGAAAATTCTCCCTGCACTACTTTGGTCCGACTTTGATCCTACTTCAGCCCATTGAATATCATTGAAGTCGGATCATAGTCGGAACACCGTCTTGCATGATCCGACTTTGGCATGCGACTTGTGCTCTGATGACCTTGACGGGGAACTCCATGCCAAATTTTAAATAAAAAAACAGCATAGGTTCCCCCTCCAAGAGCATACCAGGCCCTTTAGTCTGTATGTATCTTAAGGGGAACCTCCAACGTGGAAAAAACGGTTTGGGGTTCCCCTCGTAATCCATACCAGACCTTATCCGAGCATGCAGCCCGGCCGGTCAGGAAAGGGAGTGGGGACGAGCGAGCGCCCCCCGAACCGTACCAAGCCGCATGCCTTCAACATGGGGGGGTGGGTGCTTTGGGGCAGGGGTGGGGTGTCCTGCAGGCCCCCCCAACCCGACAACCCTGGCCGTTGGTTGTCGGGGTCTGCGGGCGGGGAGCTTATCGGAATTTTAATAAGGAGGCACCCAGATCCCGGCCCTCCACCCTATGTGAATCGTACCCCTACCCATTCACTTGGGAGAAAAAAGTGTCAACATAAAAAACACACTAGACAGGTTTATAGAGTAATTTATTAGGCAGCTCCGGGGGTCTCTTCCGACTTCTCTGCTCTCTCTGGCCTCTTCTCCGTGCCCTCCAGCCTCTTCTCCCTGTGGTGGCAAAATAGGTTGTACACAGAGCACACAGCCAATTTGCCTGTGCTAATAAGCACACACTTCACCTTATTGAAATAATCCATCTTAAGCTAAAAGGTTCACTCACCATTCATTTGTTTTGCCATTCATTCAGGTCAATAGACATGATCACCAGACTGTTCTCATCTCAGCATCACAGCAAGACTGGTCGCCCAGCTCCTCATGGCTCCTTTTATTGTCACAAAAGATCTCACAAACAGGAAGTGGTCGCTGTAGCAGCTAATGACCTCCCCCATGGGAGTGGTCATCACACAGGAAATGTCCATATAAGGGCATCCCTCTAACAGAATGTCCAATACAATACAATACATGAATATGACACAATAACGATACGATACAATATAATACCAATACAAAACAGCAGCATAATACAACAATAATACAATAACCAATGAACACAGTTCCTGATGAGGGGAGCTTATCTGCAGGTGTATGCTCACGTCACAACATCAATGTTAATCAGGCACTGAGAGATGACAAGAGCACACATCTGCTAAACTGACAATGCGTTTGCAGAGCGGACACATCCCCACAGGCGAATTTCTGTGCATCACACAGGAGCCCTTTCGCCGGCCGACATCCCCACTCCGCAAACACCCTTCTCCAAATCAGGAAGTTTATCTCACCCAGTCTCAGACTGTCCCAGTCAGCTCTTTAGAGCGGGTTGCGGAAGTACTAACACTGGGTGACACTATGACAATACATATTAAATACATCTTCCATAACATTTTCAGCCTCTTCTCCCACCCTCCAGGGTCTTCTCCCACTCTCCAGTGTCTTCTGCTGGACTCCTCCGCTATTTTCTGCTCTTTTGTCCGCTCTTTTGCTAGCAGAGGCCCAGTCTTCTCTGTCGTCTTCTTCCCTCTTTTCTTCTTCCGATTTTGACACAACACTCTCTCCCGCTGTAATGCTGTGTGTGCAATGACTTACATAGGCATGGGGCATGGTCACCGGGTGATGTCATCCGGCGACCCTGCCCCTTATGACGTCACCCGGTGACCACGCCCATGTCTATATAAGTCGCACCACATTACAGCGGAAGAGAGTGTCGTGTCAACATCGGAAGAAGAGAAGAGGGAAGAAGACGACGGAAAAGAACAGAAGATAGCGGAGGAGCTTGGCAGAAGACACCGGAGAGCGGGAGAAGAGGCCGGAGATTGCGGAGAAGATGCCATGGGGATCTTACCTTATCCTGATAAGCCCCCTGCTCGCAGACCCAGACAACGAACCGCCAGGGTTGTCGGGAAGAGGCCCTTGTCCCCCATCAACATGGGGACAGAGTGCTTTGGGGTGGGAGGGGGTCAATGGATGGTCCGCTTGGATCTGCCTGAAAAACGGACAGGCGGATTCGAGTGGGCTTGTCATGTGAAAAGGGCCTTACTTACATGCATACAAAAACACGTATATGTGTTTATACACAAGCAAGTAAAGCACGTGTTCTTAGACACAGATTTTTGGATTCTGTGTTACAGATATGAAAGCAGCTCATGTTTACACACCTGTGCACATGGCTCCATTAAAAACAATGCAGCTGTGTTCAGACCTGTAATTAAAAAACACTTGTATTAATTACACCTGTAATTAAAAAATACTCTTTTTTTAAATGACTACTAATTTGTCAAGGACTGGATAGCCTAGAAAGTTCAGTCTAAGGGCTGACTGATACTAAAAGAAGTCTCCAGGTACCCTAACGTTTAATCATGGGATTTGCAGGTAATTCCTGCAACAGTTGGTGTCAATGTGCATGCATCTACAGTCAGGAAGGATTTACCTTGCATGGGAGGTGTGCCAGGAAAGTGACTTTGTCCAAAAAGAACATTGGAGCAGGGCTATAGTTTTCCATTGAACATATAGACAAACGTACAGGCATTCTAGAACAATGTGCTAAGGGCAGATGAATAGATATAATAGCATTGTTTGGTCACAGTAACATTTGACATGTTTGGCACAAACCATAGAAAGCATAAGAGGTAAAATCTTCATGCCAACTGTGAAGCTCAGTGGTGCCAACATAATTGTTTAAAGATGTGTTTCTGCCTCAGGGCCTATGCAGCTTACAGTCAACAATGTATAATATCAATGTGTTCTTGATGAGAATTGAAGGCCATCCATCCAAAGGTTTAAGTTGAACAGGAAATTGATCTTTTACTATTATAATGTCCTAACAGCTGACACACACTAGCAAATCCAGCAAGGAAAGGTTTGTAGACTTGCCTAGTTAAAGCCCTGATTTCAAACCCATTGAAATGAATAATGATGGCATTTAAGTTCATGCAAGGAAATCAAAAAAACTTTTGTAACTGCAAAAAATCGATATGGAGGAATCAATACAATATTGGAAGCTAGTGAGCAGTTACGCAAACTCCTAATATAAGTGTCTGCTAAAGGGGGCAATACCAGCTTTTGAGGACAAGGGTGTACTTACCGTTCCTACACCGTTTTTTAAATGTTTTTCTAATTTTCCACACCAATTTACCACACCATTACATCTATTAAAATTTGTCAAATACATGATTGTGTTTTATTGTAGTACCCTTATCTTTAAAATAAGAATCTCATATTTGCCACAATAAAAGTCCAACTGCACTTTCTGTTTAAAAATAGCTATATATATATATATATATATTACAGGTGCATAACAAAGCTGTGCAAAGTCTTACATCACCTTTTCTTTCACAGCGGGTTTATTGAAAAATACCAGAGCAAAGTATACAGGAATGAAATGTTTGCAGATCAGAATGGTTGACATTGATAAAATAAAGACGTCATAGGTCATCAAGTACCATGGACAGAAGTAGATTGGCAGCAGGGCTCAAGTCCTGCAGGAACGCGTGGGAACGGAGTTCTTGCACTTTTTTCACAGCAGGAACTCAGTTCCCTTTGCAGGGTTAGAGCAGCCGAGCCGCCCGAGCCAATCCTTCACTAAGCGGCGATGTCCGTTTTATCCCCAAGTTATCGCGGGATTTAGAAAGAACTTGCTTTTTTTTCGAAAAAACAAACAAACATGCGGTTTAGTAATTATGCATATGAGCGTATCATTTTTTTTTTTGGCGGGGGAGTGGATCTTGGGTGAGAGTTCCCACACTTTTTTCCCCAGGACTTGACCCCTGATTGGCAGTATATCTAAATTGGCTTAATGAACACATTATCATGGGAAACCAGAATGAGTGTATGCAAGGTGTATGCCCTCAATTATGGTATTTAGTGCAAGTGGAAACATAGGTATTAAACATCCAACTAAAAAAAGCATACGAATGGGAAAAAATACAGTGGGGGGGGGGGGGGGGCAAAGAAAAGAGGAGAGAGAATACAAGAAAAAGAAAGAGGACAGGATGGGTTCGGAGAGGGGAGTAAAGAAATATTGAAAAGAAAAAGTAGACAGATGAAGGGGATAGTTCTGGGCAGGCAGCACCCCAGACATTCAGATTTATAGTAGATAGCTATAAAAACGTGGCAGTATTTAGGGTAGCCATACTTGAGGAATGTTTCATGAGTGTCCGTCAAATTTTCTATCGTATTTTCATTGTTCATGATACAGCTGAGTTGATTTTTGACTGCCTCAATGTTTTTCAGACTCTCGCATTAATCATGATACTGCGGTGAGCTTTTGTTCTATATGGGTGAAAATAGGAACAGGTTTATTGAGCAGTGCTTCATAAGGGTTTTGTGAAGCTTTGTCATGTGAGAAAAGAATGGGGGTTTGCAGGGGAAGTGTAAGGATATTGTGCCTTATCTGTACATAATGGTAGTGCTCGCTAAGGTGGATTTCATGTGAATTCCAGAGCTGCTGGAAGATTTTGATTCCTTTCAAGGGTAAATAGGGAGTGTATGTCATGGAAACCACATTCTTGCCACTAGTGGAAGTAAAAAAAATGTTCCAGGGAACAAAAGACTTACAGGTCTATTTCCTGAAAAGTAGCCACTATAGAAAATAGAAAAGGCTGTCTCCTGCCAGCATGTAGAGAAGGGCCCTTGCTCTGTGTGTGTGTGGAAGCAGTGGTCTTTCTAAGTCCTTATTCACAGGGGAATACCTAACCTACACCAATGCCCAGGGCTGTCTTTGCCCACACGATATGCACAGGTGCATCTGCTTGCAGGCAGTCTGGTTCATGTTTGTTGAGATGCATGGACACAGACGCTGGGCCCAATTTCACAGTTCACAGGAACGTTTTCCTGAATGCTCACTGTCTGTGTCTCCTGGGACAAGCAACCACATTGCTATCAAATTTGGACCAGCAGCTGTGTTGGTGCAGCTTTTGCATCCCAATAGATGTGAATAGGACTGCTTGCACATGGATGCTCAGAGCACTTGTGCAGACCTCACGGGGGAAGACAACCCTTTGCACAGGTTCTCGGATGGGTATGACCCTGTGAATGAGGCCTAAACTGTAAAAGCTCATTCACACCAATGCTTTGCAGTAACCACATTTGTTAACACGTGTGAAAAAAATTAGTTGTTCACACGTGTGAAATAATACACCATACATGGGTTAATGAGTTGCCATTAATTTTCATTGTGCGCTGCTACCAGAAATGGTGGGGCTCTGATTTCCGGTCCATTGTGGTGTCTTGTCAGATTATTCACATGAATGGACTGGCTTAAACAATGCACATTAGTGCTAAACATAACACTTCCATGTGTATTTCTTAAATGCACTGCAATAGATTGCTTTGGTGTGAATGAAGCATAATAGCCAGATTCACATACATCGGCGTATGTTTAAGCTGGCGTAGCGCAGCTCATTTGAGCTACGCCAACGTAAAATAGAGAAGCAGTATTCACAAAGCACTTGCTCGCTAAGTTACGTCGGCGTAGCGTAAATGGCACGGCGTAACCCCGCCTAATTCAAAATAGGCAGGTAGTGGGCGTGCTCCATGTAAAGTACCGTGACCCCATGTAAATGAGGGCCGTTGGTACAGCGCATGCGTGCACATTCTCAGAATCACGTCGCAAATACTCATTGCTTTCGACGTGAACGTCACCTACGCCCAGCCCCATTCACATACGCTTACGCAAACGACGTAAAATACGACGGCTGTTCCGTCGTCCATACCTTGCATGGGCTGCGCCATCTTTTTGATGGTTTATCTTTACGCCGGCGTATGTCTTACGTAAACGGCGTATCTTACTGCGACGGGCATACGTACGTTCGTGAATCATCGTATCTTGCTCATTTACATATGCGACGTGTAAATCCATGTACACGCCCCTATCGGCCAGCGTAAATATGCACATAAGATACGACGGCGTAGGAGACTTACGTCGGTCGTATCTTAGCAACTGTGAAGCGTATCTCAGTTTGAGAATACGCTTAAAGATACGCCCGCGCTCATTCGGACTTACGACGGCGTATCTACTGATACGCCGTCGTAAGTCTCTATGAATCCGGCTATAAGTATTTGCATGCTGCACCTCTAAGAGTTTAGATCAGTTAAACTTAAATGGTAGGCTTTTTTTTACAAATCATATAAATCTGGATGTTTTCTTTCTGATAACTTGCAATAGAACAAGTTGCCTTTGAGTCATGTTTAGAAGAAGGTTTGTGTTAAGCTGTGACTACTGTTTAATCATGAACAAGGAGTTACCACATTGCATGTTGAGATTGCACTGTTTTCTGAATGAGTGTACCTTGGATGACATACCTTCAATGAAGTGCTTCCTTATGTAAACAGAAGATAATTATAAAAAGTATGTCACTATGTTCTTCTATCAAATGTATATTCAAAACAAAAATGATGTCATCTAGTGTTATCATTCTACAAATTGCACAGGACCTTTCCCTGGTAACCTATGCGGCACCACCCTAACATATGTACTGCCCTGCAATATATCATAGAAAGATATGAAAGTAAATAGATTATTAACACTGACTAATCACTGAGACACAACAACAAAATAAACATACGCGTGAGATAGCTCACCATATAAAAAAGTAAAGGTGCATTAGAAGGACAATGGTGGGAAGCGTGGCCTAGAAATGGAGGAACAAGGTTCTCCTAAATTGGTCTTAATTACGTTACAGAATCAGCTCATCTGTTCTCATCTTTAGAGGAAACCCCAAAAACCTCAGTCCACCTCCAAAGCACCATTCAAGTGACTTTTCAAGCCCACCATGCTGAGATGAGGCCTACTACATTTATGGTATAAATCCAACACAGTGCTGTGTTACCAGTGAATATTCAAATAAGATATCATACATCAAATAATTAATAACAAAGAATTAATATTCAACAGTGATATTAAGTCCATAATAATAAGTTTATATGATATAAAAAAATCTAAAATGTGTTCATATAACCACAATTGATCAGCTTGCTTCATCAATTAGTGCAAAATAATTCTCAAAAAGTGCAAATGCTTGCCTCCACCAGTGTGCTCTAGCCGCTCACCTCACAATCTGACCCCTGTTTCACAAGTGGGTCAGAATAAGCAAATCCCTTTAAGGGTAATCAAGAGATAGCTCTGGTATCCTGCTGGCTTTATACTCCTCTATATGTCCCACTCCGCCCTGACAGTTCGCTCCACCACAGAACAATTAAAATCAATGCAAACAAATAAAAGCAAGCAGTGACAAATATCAGTGTCTGGGCTGTGATAAAAAAAAAACACACACTTGCATTCCAATGGGCCGCAAATGACACAGGAATCTGCCACCGAAAGGAAGCAGGGAGAAGCCACACGGAGCCGACTTTTGGTTGCCACGATGACACGTTTTCACGCTCATAGGCTTTATCAAGTCATGGGAAAGACAGGCAATCAGCTTATTTATACATGGAAGAAACAGGGGGAGGTTGAAAATGGGCGGAAGGACTAAAACACCCGGAAATGGAGGTCTCATCATTGACCTTACACATTTAAGTGTAAATATGAATATAAAACTGCTAAGAATTGCTTATTACTTTTGATCATGATATAGACAAATACCAATAAGACCCATACAAATTCAGCTGGATAACAATTCTAATTCATATTAATTGACAATTCAAAAAGTTTCTAAAAATTATATATATATATATATATATGGAAGTAAACTTTCCTCTATAACTTTTACCTATAGGTAAGCCTATAATAAGGCTTACCTATAGGTAGTGTAAATATCTCCTAAAGAGGTACCTTTATTGCCGTAACACACTATCGGTTTTCCCGTCGGAAAAAAGTCAGATGAGAGCTTTTGGTCGGGAATCCCAACCTGTGTGTATGCTCCATCTGACTGTTTCCAACGGAAAAACTGCCAGAAAAGGATAGAGAGCAGGTTCTCTATTTTCCCAATGAAAAAAATTCCTAGCAGAAAAAACGTTCATCTGTATGGAATTCCGAAGGGAAAAAAATACACACATGCTCGGAAACAATTTGACGCATGCTCGGGAGCATTGAACTTTTTTTTCTCGTCTCATCGTAGTGTTGTACCTCACCGCATTCTTAACGCTCGAAAGTTCAAAGAACTTTTGTGTAACCGTGTGTATGCAAGACAAGCTTGAGTGGAATTCCGTTGGAAAAACCATCCAACTTTTTTCCGACGGGAAATCCGATCGTGTGTACAGGGCATTAGGAGATATTTACATTACATGAGGTCACTGGCACATGTGCTATGAAAAAATGTAAAAAAAGTAATACTAATAATAATAACAATGGTAGTAATATAGTGGATGAATAATTGACAATATATAATTGAAAAGATAATACAATTAAGTAAATTAAGTATTCATAATGGTGACAGTCGAGTCAAATAGACAATAGATCATGCAGTAAATCATACAAATAGGGCTCTTTTTTTTTTTTCTTTTTCTTTTTTTCTTGTTTAATATATTTATTGAGGTTTAACAAGGTGAATAGAAAGAATCATCATAAATTGCAATACAATAAAAGCTAGTAAAAAGTATTGCATGAAAGGATACAAATGACAAACCTGTAGAAAACAATCATATGTGAATGTTGTAATTGTTGCTATTCCTGGGGCTGAATGTAAGGTGCAGAGTTTTGTGTAGCACCCTCAGGCACCCCATCTGGGAACAAACTGTGCCATGAGGGGAAGACAACATGTCCAACCGTTGAGTATGTATTTAAATTTAAATGAAAGGAACAATATATTCCAGATTAGGAATGCAAGTAGCATTGACAGAGTCTTTGGAACAAAGCAGCTGTAATGTGTATTTAAATAACGTTTAGAAAATATCACAGAAGGCCAGGTGGCCAAATAATGTAAAGTGAGGAGGAATGGTCTACTTTAAATTACATCAGGGTGAGTGAGTATAATACATGTCTAGGACACATTAACTGCAGGGGTGGGGAACTTGGGAGAAAGGGAGGGGGGAGGAGGGGTTCACCTTGGACCCTCCGTGTCATGCTCAATCTTTAATATTGGGGGTATCAGTAAGGCACCCTAATAGAGGATAGTAACAACTAGTGTTGAGCAGAATACGCCATATTCGATTTCGCGATATATCTCGAATATATAGTCGAATATTCGAGATATATTCGCTAAATTCGAATATTCGTGATATTTTATCGAAATGAAATAATTGCGAATTTTCGCTATTGCGAATGCGAAAATAATTGCGAATTTTCGATAACTGCGGTAGGAGCACTCTGATTGGCTCAGAATATTCTTGATATTTTACAATACAAAATAATTGCGAATATTCGGCAACTGCGGAAGGAGCACTCTGATTGGCTCAGAATATTCTTGATATTTTACAATACAATATAATTGCGAATATTCGGCAAATGCGGAAGGAGCACTCTGATTGCCTCAGAATATTCTTGATATTTTACAATACAAAATAATTGCGAATATTCGGCAAATGCGGAAGGAGCACTCTGATTGGCTCAGAATATTCTTGATATTTTACAATACAAAATAATTGCGAATATTCGGCAAATGCGGAAGGAGCACTCTGATTGGCTCAGAATATTCTTGATATTTTACAATAGAAAATAAAAAGTGTTTTGCATTGGTGGTGATTCTTTACTCTATCCATCTGTCACAGCCGTTTGTCAATCAAACACCTTGAAGATTGAACACGAAAAAAAGAAAAACAGGAAAAAAGCGCCTCTAGGTCATCTGGTTTATTTACATAGATGGGAATAAGTATCCAACACTTACATGTAAAATTGTAGAAACAGGGGTGCAAGTGAGGATGTGTGATGTGAAGATGGCTCGTGTCTCAATCCTGTTGATGGACGAGCAGATCAGCTGGAGGGGAGGCAGGAGCTGATGGCTGTGTGGGAGCGGTGCTGGAGCTCAGTGCTCAATCCATTCGAGTTAGCCGGACGGGTGCCGATAGGGGCCAACACAGGATAATACAAATTACAGAATAAAGCAGGTGCACGGCTCTCGTTCAGGAGGCGGTGACGTCAGCGGGACGGTGGCCGACAGGGGCCAATGTAGCACACAACGCGTTTCAGAGCCTAGCGTCAGTCAGTATCAAAACTGACTACTGACTGACGCTAGGCTCTGAAACGCGTTGTGTGCTACATTGGCCCCTGTCGGCCACCGTCCCGCTGACGTCACCGCCTCCTGAACGAGAGCCGTGCACCTGCTTTATTCTGTAATTTGTATTATCCTGTGTTGGCCCCTATCGGCACCCGTCCGGCTAACTCGAATGGATTGAGCACTGAGCTCCAGCACCGCTCCCACACAGCCATCAGCTCCTGCCTCCCCTCCAGCTGATCTGCTCGTCCATCAACAGGATTGAGACACGAGCCATCTTCACATCACACATCCTCACTTGCACCCCTGTTTCTACAATTTTACATGTAAGTGTTGGATACTTATTCCCATCTATGTAAATAAACCAGATGACCTAGAGGCGCTTTTTTCCTGTTTTTCTTTTTTTCATGTATACCTGAGTTGACTTCACTCCTGGAGAGCAGCCCTTGGTCACCTATTAGAATTCACCTTGAGAATACAGCCTTTATATATGGACTGATTGCATTCCTTTATTTGAACTTTTTATTCATGAACTTTTAATTATTGATTTTATAATTGCTGCTGTCATTGTATCCCGTATTATTAACCCTTGCTAACTGACTGTTGTCATTTGGTTTTTTCTGAGCGCTGTTGCCTTGTGTTTTTTGAAGATTGAACACGTTCATGCTGCATGCTTTGGACTTTTTTTCACTTCACATATCAAAGACATTTTTATGAAAGATTATTTTTCTATTATTGGGACTATATTTCTTTATATATTTGTTTCACTGTGTATTTCACAAGTTATTTGCGCTTGCTTATTTTATAATTTGCCCACATGTCTTGTCACTAGACATATTTTTTATTCTTGTAGAGCGACTCCATTTTCTGTCTTGTATTAATTTATGTTGTATAACATTTTTGAGTTGCTGCTGTATTCTCCCCTTTTTTTAAGGTATGCGCAATTTTTTCCTTCTTACAAAAAAAAATAATATCAAACATACAAATATTCATAACAGAAACATACACAAAGCCTCCCCCTTTTGCATCAGAGACAATCAGAGTTCTCCGACCCCAGTTATCGAAAATTCGCAATCATTTTCGCATTCGCATTAGCGAAAATTCGCAATTTTTTTTTTTTATATTCGGCAACATAAAAGGATCGCCTCAGCTTAGCTACTCGGCCCAGGGTCTCTAATCATACCAGCAATGCTTTTAGACGTCGATAGGATGTGATCTGTTTTAAAAATAAAATTGAAAAAATGCGAATATTCGGAATTGCAAATATTCATTGCGAAATTCGAAATATATCGCGAATACTCGAATATGCCATATTCGAGCCGAATATTCGCAATACGAATATTCGTGAGCAACACTAGTAACAACGAGCATGAGATATCTGGGAGACTGTAGTCTATGATGGATAGTGCGTGTATGTATGTATGGGGATACGCTTAGTGAAGATTCTGAATGATATATTATGTATCTTATGTATGATATCGTATTCGAAGGGGTGGGGGCAAAGGGGTAGGGAAGGAGTAAAACTGAAGGGAGTAAGGAAAGATGGGGGACAAGGGAGTAATGGGAGGTGGGAGCAAGAGAGAGGAAAAAAAAGAGTGGGGGAAGAGGAGAGAGTTGAGGGGGGAGGATAATGGTGTGATTGAGGAGCGAGTGGGGAGGGAAAGGTAGGGGAAATGGAGGGGTATGTTGGCAAACTCAAAGGGTAAGGTGAAGAGAGAATGATAAAAGGGTTATGGGTGCAATAGGGTCTCTTCAAAACCTGGGGGTATGAAACGGGTCACCTGTGGGCTCCAGAGTTTTCGAATTTTGGAACTTTATCTAATAAAGTTGCTTCTATCTTAGCATGGATCATAGCTTGAGTGATTCTTTGCTTTGCTGCGAGTACACACAGGGAGGGGGATTTCCAAGCTTTTGCTATGGTCTGTTTGGCAGCTGTTGTGACTTGTAGCAGTAGTTGAAATTGACAAAGGCCATGGGTTTGTTGTTCAGGAGGGCCACTGTGGGATCAGGTGTTTGGGATTTAGAAAAAAGTCTACCATATGTGAAGGTGTGTTCCATCTTCATTACAGCTGAGGAAATAGTGTGGTGGGTATTGAGGGAGGAATTTATGTATCATGGAAGGGACCAGGTACCACCTGGTAAGCACCTTATAGTTAGTCTCCATAGCGGCAATATTTGAGGAGGAAGATTTAGTTGCCTGCCAGATGGAGGACAAATTAGCACGGTCAAGTGTGAGGTTAAGATCTCTTTCCTATTTGCTAACATAATCTGGGGGTTTTGCTGTATCAGTGGCTACTTGCAAGGTGTAAAGCTCCAAAATTAATCCGCACCTGTGTGGAACGGACATACAAGCCTGTTCAAAAGGAACAAAAAAAAAGAGTAAGGGGTTATGAGGAGATTGAAGGCCAAACCAACTTTTAAGTCTATGCCAGATAACGTGGCTATGTCTAGTAATCGGGTTGGTGATGGATCTGTGGTGAATTGGGGCCAGCCAGAGGAGATTGGCCATTAAGAGAGGGTCACAGTTCACAGACTCTATGGCTACCCATAATAGGGTTTCTGTAGTGGCATTATCTTTCGGGAGCTGGGCCAGCTGCGCTGCATAATAGTATTTAAAAAAATGTGGTACTTCAAGCCCTCCCCTTATTTTAGAGGAGTACAGAGTGGGTTTAGGTAGGTGGAGTCTCAGTTTGTTCCAGGTAAAGGAGGAAGTGCAGCGCTGCGGAATATACAAGTAGCGTTGGGGTACAATGATAGGGAGTACTCAGAATAGGTAGAGGAGTTTTGGGAGGATGGACTTCTTCACAACAGTAGTATTGGTATATTGGATATTGGTATCAGGACCCATTTGGACATTAGGGTTGTGATGTGGGAAAGCATAGGGGGTAGTTAGCTGTATAGAAGTCTGAGGGATTGGCGGTTAGTGTAATACACAGGTAGGGGTTGTGTCTGTTGGCCCAAGGAAAGGGGAGGACCTCACTGAGGTGGGATTGGAGAGAGTTCAGTAAGGATATGTTGAGAGCTGGCGATTTCTGAGAGTTGACTATAAGGCCTAAAATTTGACCAAAAGTAGAGAGTGTGTCTTACAAGTTAGGGGCTGAGATCAGGGGGAAGGTCATGAAAACAAGGACATCGTCCATGAAAAGGCAGAGCTTATGCTGGTGTCCTCCAAGTTCTAGGCCTTGAATGTTGGGGTTCAAATGGATAAGGAGGGCTAGGGGCTCAATAGCCAGGGTGAAGAAAAGTGGGGACAGTGGGCAGCCCTGTTGTGTACCCCATTCTATGGGGAAGGGATCTGAGCGAAAGCCAGCGTATGAGACAAAGGCTTTGGGGTTCGAGTATAATGCTGAAGTCCATTGCATAAAATGTTCGCCAAACCCCCATCAGCGTAAGATGAAGTTCAAGTAAGCGTATCAAAGGCCTTGCGAACGTCTAGGGAAACTAAGAAAGATGGGATGTGGCGTGTGTGGGCGGCATGAGTCAGAAGCATTGTGCGTCAAATGTTATTGCTAGCTTGGTGAGAAGGAATGGACTTAACCCTGTCTTTGTGTATTAAAGAGCCGATGTGGGGATTAGGACAGGCTTACAGGATTCTTTGCAAGGATTTTGACATCTAAGTTAAGGATCAAAATGGGTCTAAAGTTAGAACAGGCAGTATCATCTGTGTGGGGTTTGGGGATCATAGAGATAGCCGCCATAGTGATTTAGCACGAAAGAAGTGGCCATCCAAGAGGGAGTTGTATGCTTCTACAAGGAGGGGGGAAAGGAGATCAGCAAACTTCTTACAGTAGGTCACAGATAGGCCCTTGGTACCTGGGCGTTTGCGCAGTTTTAGAGATTTGATCGCTAAGAGTATTTCTTCTGCTGTAATAGGCCGGTCAAGGTTTTCCCGATGCAAAGAGTTGAGAGCGGGCATTTGTAGGGAGGAGAGGAGGGAGTTCGTCTGGGCCTGTTTAAAGGTTTTGGGGTCTTGGTAGTGTTTAGTGAGGTGTCTGGGGAATTCCTTTATGATTTTTAGGGGGTTGCTGGAGTATATATTAGTAGATAATTTAAGCCTGATGGGTTTGGGGGGTATGCTCGGCTCTGCGGAGCGCTTGGGCTAAGAAGGTGTCAGGCTTGTTCGCCTTCAAATAGAAGGTGTGCCTAAATTTAAGTAGGGTTTTTTCCCCCTCTTCTGTCAAAAAAAGGTCTAATTCCAAGCATGCTTTTTTTAAATCGTGTTTGGTTTCAGAAGAGGAACAGGATTGGAAAGCTGCTGAAGCTTTAAAGAAGTTGTCCTCCAAACGTTTGTGTTGGAGGTGTTTCTCTTTACATAGGTAGGAAGCTTGACTGATAAAAACCCCTCTGATGACTGGTTTGTGGGCTTTCCATAGGGTTAGATGAGACGGGTCAGTGGACATGTTATTTCTTATGTTACCTTTGATAGATGTTTCAATGACCAATCGATTGGTAGGTTTAGCCAGAGTACTATCAGTGATATACCAGGCGGTGTGAATTGGCCCAGGGATGAGAGAGGAGAGTGACACAAGTACTGAACTATGGTCTGTCCAGGTGTATGGGACAATAGAAAAGGCCAGGATAAGAGGGGATGGGCCGACTATTAGGAAGATGTGGTCTATGCGAGAAAATACTGTATGTGGATACGAGTAGTTGGTGTATTGGCACAGTGCAGGGTTTTGTTCTCCCAGGCATCTAAGAGTGAAAATTGAGTTTCTGGAGATGGGTATGACCAGGTGTCGAAGGGACTGCGGCATTATCTGGGAATGGGTATAAAACCTGTTTCGAGTCACTGCAGATTAGTTACTTTAGATTAGACGTTACAAGCAAGGTGGGATAGACTCTTGCAAGAGGGAGTCAGCATTCTCTCCGTGAGTGGTTGGTCTCTCAAAGCAGCAAGAGCAGACACGTGGCGCAAAGTTCCGCAGCCTATGCCCAGGTGAGGAAGAGTTAAGTGATGTGCATGCATGGTGTCTGCACGGCGGGACTTCATACCATTACTGGGAGTGAGGTAGATACTCTGGATAGATGGATGTGGATAAGGCTCAGCGTGTCCCTCCTAAATGCAAACTACAAAGTATATTGTGTTAACTGGAGAACAGTTACAGTGCAAGTGTACATGGTGTATGTCTCTAAAAGTAGAGGCCTGTATTAAGGTTGAGTATTTCCCCATGACAGCCTTAGCCTTGTCCCAGGGCATTGATGGAAATGGCACAAGACTAAATGTGCCCAATGTGTAAAGCAAAGTGATCTTGTTACAGGTGCTTAGCATGGCCTAGAAGAACCCACCCCGGGGTAGGCCTCTCATGTGCTTGGTGCCCACGAGGAGGACATGACCACCCTGTCACGTGACCTGCCCCCCACATACAAATGGGTTATAGAAAAACAATGAATCCTCCTTAACTGGAGAACTGCAGAACAGTTACAGTGCAAGTGTACACGGTGTACGTCTCTAAAAGTGGAGGCATGTCTTGAGGTCGAGTACTCCCCCATAGCAGCCTTAGCCTTGTCCCAGGGCATTGATGGCATAAGAGTAAAGTTACCCAATGTGCAAAATATGCAAAGCAAAGTGATCATGTTACAGGTGCTTAGCATAGCCTAGAACACGGGTCTTCAAACTATGGCCCTCGAGTTGTTCAGGAACTACAATTCCCATCATGCCTAGTCATGTCTGTGAATGTCAGAGTTTTACAATGCCTCATGGGATGTGTAGTTTTGCAACAGCTGGAGGCCCGTAGTTTGAGGATCCCTGGCCTAGAAGAACCCACCCTGGGGTAGGCCTCTCATGTGACCAGTGTTGCCAACCGTCAGTATTTTTTCTGGCAGCCAGTAAAAATAAAAGGTTGCCAGTAAAAAAATATGGCTGTGACACTCGGCTTGGTCTGGAGCCGGCTGAGACCATCCGAGTGCCTGCTACAGAGTGATCGGGCGCCTCTGGTGGTGCTGTTTAGACTGGAGTGGACTAGAGGGACCACTTGGCTTGGAGAGAGACTGTCACTGTGACTCAGGAGGGGACGTGTCGTGTCAGTGAGGTCTCATCATCATCTGTGCATCTGCACACTGCTTTCAGTTTTACTGTGAAAGTCATTTTTATGTATGTGTGCCCCCCATTCAAATTTCTTGCCCCCCTGAGTCCTATCCCTGACCTACTTACTTACTATATCGAAAATAAAACAAGATTTTTTTTTTTGCCTTATTATCTACCTTAAATCATATTGCTAATTGCATATTGTATTTGATTATAGCCCAAGTACTTTAATGTGCACTTAAAACTGTAATTTTGTAACTTTTAGAAATGTCAGTAAAAACTTGGCTGTGCCAGTAAATTTTGGATGTTGTGTCAGTAATTTTCATTCTGGTAGGTTGGCAACACTGCATGTGACCCTTGCTTGGTGCCCATAAGGAGGAGAACATGGAGGACAAGACCACCCTGTCACCGTGACCCCCCCCCCCAAATGGGGTAGAGAAAAACAATTGATCCTCCTTGCTGTACTCCCCAGCAGAGGACAAGAGCTTATTTGACTTCCTAGAAGATAAACTGATTTTTAATACAGACTGGCTTCAATCCACCCCTATACAGGCCACTGTACTGACCGTTAACATCCTTTCCCCTCAACTAACCACTCTGCTTTTCCACCTCCTCTATTATTTTATTCCTTACTCCAACAACACTTTTTCCTCCCTAACCCTACTCCTTTTTTTTTTTGTTTCTCATATTTGATATACCCTGGGTTATAGGTTGGTATCTTCAGGTGATGAAAAAACAGACAAACTAAAAACTGCTAGGGGCGCACTTTCCTGAACAATGATCAGCGAATAAGTGTACATGTGACCACTAGAGGGCCTTTGTGGAAAGTATATAGGAATTTCTCCAAATGGAGATAATGTAGCAAAAAAACAACTACAACAACAAAAAAAAAACAGCTAATGAGTAATCATTCAAGGTAGGCTTCATGCACACTTGGGCTTTTATAAATGCTTTTCTCCTGGCAGGAGAAAATCAGCTTAAAAAATGCACCTAAGCTGTGTTTTTGCAAACATGTTTAGACGTGTCAAGCTCTGCGGTGTTTATTTATTTCATTGGCCAGAATATAAATTTATTCTGGCCATTAAAATGTAAATACAAATTCTGAACACGGCTAGTGCGTTGGCGCGTTTAGACGCATTTACACGCGTTTAGGTGCATTAGGCATTTTTTTTGCTTAAAAACTCCTTTCCTGAATGTGACTTTGATAGGTTTTTCTTCTGCATCTAAACTCCTGCAAATGCCTATAGGGTTTACATGGGGCAGCTTCTCCTCTCATCCCTTGTCACAGCCCTGCACACAACATTCCAGCTGTAGAATACATGTTTCCCTGCCAGCCTACCATGTGTGCTGCAGTTGAGCCAAAACTGGTAACCACAGAAGGTTTCTGCATATTTTTAATACAATTCTGTACTGATGAACAAGCTCCTCCCCCTACTTCAGCTCCAGATGGGACTCCTGTCTGCAAATGGCAATCCGCTATAGTGTTACAAGCATCAGTAGCATATATACTGAGATCCTCCATGATATTAAGATAAGCGCTACTGTGTACTCCCACTGGCACAAAAAAACAATGGCAAATCTGCAAGGCTCCCTCCAACCAGCTCTTGCTGCTGCCCTGTACTAATAGGGAAGCTGAAGCCTGGGGTGCATTACTTTTCTGGGACTGTCAGGCACCCAGAGCTGTTCAGAAGGCCCCCCACATTTCTCCTACCTCAGGAGCTGGCAGTAGCACAGAACAGTGCACTACTGCCAAGCAGTGACCTCATAAAGTTTAGCTGTCAGAGCAGATAGGAAACCAGTACCCAGGCAAGAGAAAGGCTACTGCCAGACACCAGGCTGCAGCCTGGAGAACCACCAATCTAGATGACCTTCTTCTGAAGGACTTATCTCCCATCTAGATATGTGCAAACATCCACAGGAGAATTCAGATGGTCCAGGCTTTTGTTTGGGTGATCAAATTGCACAAATCTGCCCTTTACCTTCTTTTCACCTGGAATACTTGGGCCTAATTCTAGACACTGCCCAAGCAAAAGTCTTCCTTCCAGGGAAAAAACTGCGGTCTCTCAGAACTCTCGTTCGGATTTGAGATCAAAGAGATGCCGCTCCCTGAGAGTTCTGGGTCTCATGATAACCTGTCCCATTCACTCAATTTCATTTGAGGCCTTTCCAAAACAACATCCTGTTGGCATGGAACAAGCATGCTCCTTCACTCAATCTATCCATGCCCTTATCCAGCCTAGCAAGGAATTCCCTAGGTTGGTGGATCTCCAACCTATCTTTGACAATGGGGAAGTAATTTCTGGCTGGAGAAGTGTTTTCCAGTCCCTGACAGTTCAAGGAATATGGTCACCATAGCAAGCCAAGCTCCCCAAAAACATCTTGAAGCTCAGCGTGATGAGGATGGCTCTGCACCACTAGGCCCCCCTTCTGCAAGGACACCCAATCAGGGTTCAATTAAACAATGCCACAGCTGTGGCCAACGTCAATCACTAAGGGAGTACCAAGTGTTATGCAGCCTTGAAGGAAGAAAACCTGATTATGTTATGGACAGAGAAACACTTTCCAGAGACCCCTGCTGTCAACATCCCAGGAGTGGACTTTTGGAAGGTGAATTAATTCAGCCGTCACCACCTGTACCAAGGGGAATGATCCCTAAACCCTGATATCTTTAACCTGATGTGTCTGAGATGGAGGATATGGAAATCATGTCCTCCTAGTTCAACGAGTTACTTCTGTTTGTAGCCAGGACCAATTATCCTCTAACACTGGCATCAAATGCTTTGACAAATTTCTCAATCATTGGCTATTTTTAATCCTTATTCTGGGATTAGTAAATGGAAAGGGTAGGATAGTACAGTATATTATATGTTTTAAAAAAAAAAAAATCACATCTCTACAGTTATCTACTGGTTTACACGCCAAAGAAAATTATGTCATATATCCCTGGAGTCTTTAGGATGGGTGGAGGGGTTTTCTCATCTAAGCACACACATTGCCTGCATGCCTGAGCTAAGGGCAAATAGATTCCAGGAAGTAAATGCTACATTAATCATCTGCCCTTACGTAGGATGGTCACTGCCAGAAGTGCTAGGGGGTGTTTTTCAAAGTGATTTCTCAGGAAAATAAAGCATGGATTTGTGAAGTAAAAATTAATCATTAAAAATGTGCGTTTTTGGTTAGTGGTTCTTAGCAGCAGTGTAGTTCCACCTTAAAGGACAGATGGGTCTCTGAGGCTGTCACTTTCCTAAAAGCAAGAAAACCACTTCTAGAACTATCTACTATCGTACCTGGAAATCCTTCTTTGTCTCATTTGAACACAGGCACTTCAATCCCCCACTATTCTGTCTAGACCTAAATATCAGGGGGGCTTAGCAAAAAATGCTATCAAGCTGTGGTTTTGTCAAGAATCTCAGACTGAGAGGGTTTCCGTTTCCGGGGGGAGTGGCCTGAGCATGGAGGAGTGAGGAAGCGTGTGAGGAGCTCCTAGCGGGATCACCGCATGCACCCGATAGAGGACCGACAGTGAGCATTGGAAACAAGCAGAGCCTGCACCTCAGAGCGCCTATCCCAGTGTCAGTGACGTGCGGCTACATGCTGTTTCGCCGCGCTGCGGCCGACGAACGAGGTATGCAAGCCAGCTGAGTTGAGTGGCAGGGAGCGGAGCAAAACAGAGCGCTTACTGCAGAGTGCCTGTCCTAGTACTTACTCTGGTGAGCAAGCCCTGTAGCTGTGTACGGGGGGCCGGTGCTGAAGAGCGGAGCTTCCACATCAGAGAGCGGGTCAGTACTGGCACATGTCGCGCCGTGGAAGAAGACCCGGAAGGAGTTCCCGAGCATCAAGCACCCCAGCACACTCCTACATTACCCGCTATCTCAGGTTTCAGACGGACGCGACGCTGCAGTCACTGGAGGACACCAGGGAAAGAAGCAGCAGCACGAAAGACCCCTCAGAGATGGCAGCTGCAGGAAATGCTGTGAAGGGTAGACGGGACTCTATAATTGAGGTAATATCTGCTGCACCAGCGGTGACATCTATGCTGTATAAAGGTATGCCTAAGGGGGGAGATCCCCCCACTGAAGTTGTGGTAAACAGGATGGGGGAGGGGATGACAAGTCTGGAGAATAGTAACAAGGTCCCACAAACCCAGGAGAATAAGGGACAAGAGACTATATCAGATATGGAGCAGCTTAGAGCACTTATTCAGGCGCTCCCCACAAAGGAGGATATACAGACTCTAACTAAAACTATTATAAATACACTAAGAGAGGAGATAGAAGAAGTGCGCGCTGGTGTGGAAAGGGGTGAACAGAAAATAACAAACTTAGAAGTGCAAAACAGCAAATTGGAGCACAGACTGTTGAATATGGAAGGAGAGCTCATGAGACAGCACCAACAGATGGCTGCGTTACAGCTACACAGTGAGGAGGCTGAGGATAGAAGCAGACGAAATAATATCCGCATTAAGGGGGTCTCTGAAAACTTGGAAGGCCCGGCCCTGAGAGAGGCGGCCACGACCATATTTAATTTAATTTTGAATAGACCTGCTGATACACCAATCGAACTGGATCGGGTTCATAAAGTCCCTACTTTTCGCCTTCCTGCCCAAGGGGGCCCTAGAGATGTGGTCTGTAGAGTACACTTCTTCAGGGTAAAGGAAGACATTATGCGGGCAGCCTGGAAGGAGGGAGTGGTAAAATGGGAGGGTGGGGAAATACAGGTCTATCCAGATCTTTGCAGGCTTACAAAATGGAGAAGACGCTTGTTAAAACCTCTCTTGGACTATATTCGCCTTAAAGAAGCCACGTATCGATGGGGATACCCTTTGGCAGTAATTATAAAAAAAGAAGGGCAGAACTTTAGCTTAAGGTCCCCTGCTCAACTACAAGAACTATTTCAGTTTCTGGGTGCTGAGCCCATAGAAGTGCCGAACTGGCTAGATTCACCCACAATAATGGACAGATATTAATCCAAACTGACAAAGGGGACGATTGTCATATAGGAAATACAAGAACAGAGCCCCCATAGAGTAAGAAGAGGAAAATGGACAGTTTTTTTTTTTTTTTTTTTTGACAAATCTTTGATATCTCATCCCTATATGGGTCTCATATAGGTTTATGGGGAGAGGGCCCGGACTTGAATGCCTCTTGTCTCGGGGTTTTTTTTTTTTTTTTCCCTTCTTTTTTTTTTTTTTTTTTTCCCGCGTGCTTTTCTTTTTTGGAGGAGGAGTGGAGTGATGGGTTAAATATACACTGAATGATATATAAAATAAGGGGGCTGTGTTAGAAGTGTATAGGTAAAGAATACATATAAGCTATACAAAGGTTGGCACAACGAATGGTGCATATATTTGCATATATTGCATATATTTCTTTTTTTTTTTTTTTTTTTTTTTTTTTTTTTTTTTTGGTAGGAGCTATCTGATATATGGAGGTTATATATATTATGTACCGATATAAGGGGGCTATGCATATCATGTACCATATATATAAAGGAGTGACAGAGGTGTAGGAATAAATGCCTGCATTTTTTTTTTTTTTAAGTAGTTAAGTAGAGGGGAAGGGAGGGAGTAGAGGGAAGGAGGAAGGAGGAAGGAAGGGAAAGGGAGAGGGAGAATAAAGTTGCAGATACATTTCCCCATTGGGGAGAATAGGCAGAAGAATAAAATGCCCTCTTTGTGGCCCAATAAAAGGGTGGGGGGAAGGGGGGGGCACGAGGTGTTTCTTCTTTGTAGTGGGGTGGGAGTTTTGGGGGGGATGTGGGTAGTATCTTTTTATAGGGGGGATGGATCCCTGATATTTTAGGGAGGGTAAAAAGGGGGGGCATAAGTGCCATTAAGGAGGGGGGGTAAATAGTAAAGATGGGGTCACAAATAATGGGCACACATAGTAAAGTCATCACAGACATTAAAACTGATTGCAATCGCGGTCACAATGATAAGTGGGGTGTACTCCCACCTTTTTTTTTTTTTTTTTTTCTTCTCTTTTCTCTTTTTTCTCTGTGTCCCCTGCCCCTTTTTTTTTTTTTTTTGGTTTAAAGGGGCATGATAATATTATCACTATATACACGAATACACGAATATGGAAGTGTGGTCACTGGGGAAATAGAAGTACTAGGTGGGGAATAGGGGGGGAGGGAAAGGGCCAAGGGGGGCAAGAGTAGGGTGGGAAATGGAAATAAAAACTCAAAAAGAGTAGCTACCAGGGGCTGGTAAACAAGACTCCCCTTCTTTCTTCTTTCTTTTCCAAGCACACCCCCGATATCTGTTTATGAGGTTCAAGAAAGAAAATAGGGCTTGTATATTGAACAATTGAATGGATTATTGAATAATTGTATAATGTATATAGATGTTGAGGGGATGCGTATAGAAGTCTGTATGCATAAGATGGAGGATGCAAATACGCTAGATGTCTCCCCTTACCCTAAATATGCTAAAGCTGTTTTTTTTTTTCTTTCTTTTTTTTTTTTTTTTTGTTTTGCCTTAGTGATATGTAGAAGTGTAGTGGGTTGCTATTGGGGTCCGGGTACGGTCGGGAGGGGTGAGGTACAATTTTGTGGGGGTGAGGGGAGGGGAGGGGATGAAGGGAGGAGAGATAGCATTTTCTCTTTCTCCAGGAATCTCCTTCTGTCCCTCCCTTCTCTCGTCCTCTTCTTTTCTTTTTTGTTGTCTTTTTTTTTTTTTGGTGTCCAAAAGATTGGGAGATATCTCCCAGTGGAGCTATGGAATAAGGGGGTGATTCTGAAGCGGAGGTGAAGGGATATAGGACAAAGTTAACACTAGGGCAATGCGAAACGACTAATGGGGTGCATGTGGGATAACGCAGGGGAGCTCTGGACTCGCTACCCTCGCTCTCTTCTGCACATACATTCTCCCCACTAAAAACGCTTCTCCTCCAATTGGAGGTGAACCGGAAGCGTTAAATAAAGGGATAGGGACTTTTTCTCTGGTCCCTTTTTTTTTTTTTTTTTGTTTGTTGATGCCCCTTCCGCGCCTGCGGTGGTTGGCCCCCAATATCAGGGGAGACACGAGAGGGGGGCAGAAGGGTAATTACTCGGGCACTTGGACGAGTGACTAGTTCTCGAGGTACGGGGGAAAGGGAGGGGGGTTTCTCTTTTTTATTTTTGTTGTCTGTCTCTCTCCCCTTTCTCTCCCCCTTGCACCGTAGTTTTTATTTTATACTACTGGATCCCTTTGTGAGGTATACCAGATTAGAAAGGCGATAAAATGGACATAATAAATTTTACATCATATAACGTCAAGGGCCTGAACAGCCCAGAAAAACGTACTAAATTAATGGCAGAACTCAGTAGAATCAAAGCTCAAGTAATCTTTTTACAAGAGACACATTTCAGAAGAGATAAAATGCCAAGACTGGGTAATCAAAGATATCCGACAGTGTACCATGGTGCCTCCCAAACATCCAAAGCGAACGGGGTGGCAATTATGCTCTCAAAACAAATGAATTGGAAAGAATCAAATGTAATTACGGACGACGTAGGAAGGATGTTAATAGTGAAAGGAGAATTAGGGAATCAAAAAGTTACTCTGGTGAATTTGTATTTACCCAATGAGGATCCTATGCCTACACTGGAAAAATACTTGGAAGTGGTACAACAAAACAAGGAAGGATTTCTAATTTTGGGAGGCGATTTAAATATAGCTTTGGACCCAGCAATAGACGTGTCAAAGGGAGTATCTCATATATCTAATACAAAATTACGTAAAGCAAGGCGTCTACTGAAAGATACACAGTTAATAGATAGCTGGAGGATAATGCATGCCTATGATAAGGATTATAGTTTCTTTTCCGCAAAGCATAAGACATACACAAGGTTAGACTATATTTTTTTAGACCAGAACATTCTCTCTAGGCTACGAGATGCAAAAATAGGATCTTTCACAATATCTGATCACGCGCCAACCAATTGCAGCATAGAATGGGGTGAGAGAGGCCCACGAGAATGGAACTGGAGAGTTAATGAGACACTCCTAAAAGATCCGGAATATGAGAAACAGATAGCCCAGGAACTTGATAATTTCTTCTCTACTAACGATCTGGATGAAACGCTGCCTATGAGTATATGGGAAACACATAAATGCTATCTGAGAGGAGTGCTTATATCATTGGGGGCACACAGAAAACGTACTCAGAATGCTAAACTCGATAGCCTGCTGGGGGAAATCCAATCGCTGGAAACGGCACATAAGAAACTACAGTCGCACCAGATAGGAGAGAAATTGGCGGGATTGCGGGAAAAACTAAATCTTATGTTAACGGATAAAGCAAAAGCTACACTGAATAGGTGTAAAAGAACTTACTATGAATATGGGAATAAACCCAGCAGACTATTGGCAAATGCACTCAGAGACACGAGAGCCCGTAACCAGATCGAGAAGATTAAAACACAGGGGAATGGGATGGTGAGCTCTACACAACAAATAGCGGAAGCATTTAGAGAGTATTACTCAAACCTATATAGTCTAGAAAAGCAGTGTTTAAGACCAGACCTTGTGGAAAGAGAAGAAGCTATCAAGGAATACTTAGTGTCCTCAGAAATGCCAAGGATACCCAAAGAAAGCACAGAGAAGATAGACGGCCCGATTACTGTAGAAGAATTTATGGGAGCATTGGGCGCCCTAAAAGCGGGAAAGGCGCCAGGTCCCGACGGATATACACTGCGATACTATAAAATCTTCGCGGAAAAACTGGCACCTAGGTACATAGCGGCATTTAACTCGATCCGCGATGGTCAGAGGATGCCGGCAGAAACCTTGCTGGCTGAGATTGTAGTGATCCCCAAGGAAGGGAAAGACCCTGCCCAGTGCTCCAGCTATCGGCCAATATCTTTGCTGGATGTTGATTTAAAGATTCTAGCAAAGATTTTGGCCGATAGAATACTAACATATATCCCGTTATTGATACATCCTGACCAAGTGGGGTTTACCCCGGGCAGAGAGGGTAGAGAAAACACTCAAAGGGTAATAAGTACAATATACCTCGCCCAACAACGCCATAAGCCTGCAGTTCTGATATCCGCGGATGCAGAAAAAGCGTTCGATAGGGTGGAATGGGGGTATTTAAAAGCAATGTTATCACATATTGGCTTGGGAAAGGGTGTACAGAATTGGGTCACAAGCCTATACTCCTGCCCATCGGCAAGAGTTAGAGTAAATGGGAAAAAATCAGACCCCTTCCCTATTCATAATGGTACCCGGCAGGGTTGCCCGCTATCCCCAATTATATTTGTTCTCTCGTTGGAGCCTTTTTTAAGAATTATAAGAGCAAATAATGATATACGGGGGATCCGGGTAGGGGAGGTGGATTATAAGGTGGCAGCATATGCCGATGATCTACTGTTCACATTAACATCCCCGATAACATCGCTTCCATGCTTATTAGCTGAAATAAAAAGATACGGAAAAATTTCCAATTTTAAAGTTAATTATAACAAATCAGAAGCAATGGGAGTTGAGGTGGACAGTGGATTGCGGCAACAACTAGCCAGCAATTTCCCTTTTAGATGGACGGAATCCCATGTAGAATATTTAGGGACAAAAATACCAAGAAACTTGGGTAGGCTTTATGAACTAAATTTTCTACCCTTATTAAAACAAATAAAACTAGATCTACTAAGGTGGGACAAAGAAATCTTTTCATGGTTTGGCCGAATAAACATAGTTAAAATGAATACTATGCCTAGACTACTCTATTTATTTCAGACCCTTCCCATAACACTCCCGAGGGGATTTTTGAAAGATTTAAGCTCTAAATTTACGAAGTTCATATGGGCAGGAAAACCGGCCAGAGTCCGGAGGAACATATTGATCTTATCCAAAGAAAAAGGAGGAGTGGGCCTACCATACCCTATGGGGTATTACGAGGCTTCTCATCTTGCACGAGTTGTGGACTGGTGTTCACACCAGACAAACAAACCCTGGGTGAACCTGGAACAAGAAGTTAGCAATATCCCCATAGAAGGAATGGCGTGGCTGGACATGAATAAGATATCTCAGTCTGCAAAGAAACATCCCATGATAAAGGCCACACTTAGAGTTATCAGAAGGATAGGTATGAAATCGAATCTGGTGAAGTGTATTGGCCCTATGACACCTATTCTGGGAAACCCGAGCTTTGAGCCAGGTATAAGAGACCGACAGTTTAAAAACTTAAGACGGAAGGGAGCCAGTAGGCTGATACACTTCATGAGAGAAAACCATGTAATGCAGAGTGAAGATTTAGAGATGGCATATGGAGAAGATATAGACAGTTGGAGACGAAATCAACTAAGAACGTTTCTAGGCTCTCTGAAGATCCATGAGGCAGAAATAGGAAGCCTCTCCAAATTTGAGGAAATCTGTTTAAAAAAAGAACCAATGAGACATACGCTGTCTTATATGTATAATATAATGACTGAAGTGAACGCCCCGAAAGGGCTCGTCTGTATGCAAACATGGTAAAAGGATCTGGGCATCAAGTTTACTGAGACACAGAAAAATAAGATTTTTGCATTCACACATAAGGCCTCAATTGCATCTAGGTACCAGGAGGGGGGATACAAAGTCCTGACAAGGTGGTATAGGACACCATCAATACTAAACCGGCTCTTCCCTAATACGTCCAAAGTCTGTTGGAGATGCCAGAAGGAAGAGGGCACTATGGTACACATATTTTGGGACTGTCGGGTGATAAGAGAATTCTGGGAGATGGTCTCGGAGACGGTCCTGGAAATTACCGGGATTGACCTGGGACACAGACCCGCGGCGTTCTTGTTACTCGACATTCCCATAGCAATGGAAAAATATAAACAATCCCTAATACGCCATTTGATAACAGCTGCGAAGGCCTGTATACCAATCTTATGGAAGAACACCTCGTCCCCAACCAAATCGCAATGGCTAAGTAGAATAAACGAGATACAGATGATGGAGAACCTCACAATGGGAATACAGGAACGAGAGGAGACCTACTGGAGGGTATGGACTCCATATAGGGAATACAGGGAGCGGAGCGGATAGGGGGGGAAGAGGGGAGAGACTACGGCCGACTTTTTTTTTTTTTTTTTTTAGCTGTGGGAAGGGGGGGGAGGGTAGGGAGGGTGATTAATAATTTTGGAGGCACAGGACACCTCTCTGAGGATGGTATAAGAAGACCGTGGGTATATACAAGAGAGGAGACCGGGGCTGTAGAAGGGGGATCAGAAGGGGTACAGGAGGTCGCAATATAAAGCATAAGAAATGTTAAGATAAGGAGTGCAATGTATGATGTAAAGATGAAGCTGTACCTAGTCTGACTTGTATGTAGAAAATATATATAAAATAAAGAATTATAAAAAAAAAAAGAATCTCAGACTGGAAATATGCTAGTCACCTAAAAATCTGGATAGTCTGGGCTTTCTCTGTGTAATATCTCTTTGTATTGTGCATTGGCTTCCCCAAATTTACAGGAATCTTTCACACTTCACATCCCCACCCACCATATCCACTCTAGCACTTTGGAATGCTTTCCAAGCTCACCATAAAAGCTGCTACAACTCTCCCCTAATGGCCCTTCTGAATCATCATTACTTTCTCCTGGGACTTTTGGATAACACTTTTCTTCAATGATCGCTACTACAACCTCTTTTACTACACCATGTTACTCGCCACTCTTTGCTCATACCCCTGGAGGTACTTAAAGATCCTGACTCTACTCCATCAATGGGCATGTGGCATTACCTCCAACCATAACAGTTTATGCAATCCCTACCCAAACCTCTTAGATCTATGCAAAAGATAACACTGATAGAATCTATATTCTCATCTTCTAATCCACCTGAAAAATGTTTTTCCCAATTCTACCAAGGTTTATTAAGTATTAATACTCAGCTGTACTTGGACTACATTTCTTCTTGGGAAGCAGATCTACAAGACACACCATCAGAGAAGCAGGAAGATATTTTCCTACAAATCATCCACATATCATCTATATCATATAAACTTGAGGAGGTAAACTACAAACTCTTGACTTGATGGCATTTTACCCTGGCAAAACTCCATCGCCTGTTTCCTGATGCAACTCCTTTATGTTGGAGAGCCTGTGGGGTGGGAACAACTTACCCACACATTTAGTGGCACTGCCCCACCATCTAACTATTTTGAAAGAAAGTATTATCCCCGACAGTTGCTATTCAAGGTTCTAATGGTGCAGAGAATACCTGGTCAACATTATTTAATGGTATGGGCGATCCAGCTGGCTAATACATACAATCCATCACCCCAAACCTGCTCAATGCGACCAAATCAATTATACCATTACACAACAGCAAGCAACAACAGACCCCTTGCATCAAACAATGGTTTCAAAGAATTGAACATATCAGTTTCTTGGAGGAACTTACACATCTCCATTCAATATCGTAAGGTATGGGCTTGATGGATTGTAATGTCCATCCCACTATAGATTGCATTACTGGTTAGGCCACACACTGCATAAACTTGTCTGGTCATTTATGTTGGCATATAGTTGAAGTCGGGACAATACTCCCCTTTTCTTTCTTGTTTTCCCCTCCCTCTCACTCCATACTCCCTCTTTTCCTCTTCACCTAACTCTTTGATCTTTTTACTATGATTATTCCTTCTCCTTTCTCTGTATCTGTTTTGCCAATGTTCACATTATTAGACTAGTACTCTCTTGTACTGAGACTTGCTTTACTGTTATCAACATTTCACCATTACCATTATGGCTAATTATGAGAACATTGTTACGCAGACTATAAGTACAGCCAGTTTGTGTCTGGTTAAATGTGCTTTGTTTTCCTCACATGAAAAACGTTCTAATAAACATTTAATAAAAAAAAATATATATATAAAAAAACAAATCTAAAATTCAAGGAAACACTTGATTCTAATAGATCAACTTTATACACTCTGATAAAGGGAAATCTTTAAGGAGGGTCCCTTCTTTTTCAGGTAGGGGGGAGATTGCTTTAATTCTCCTTGTTTCCCCCCTCATCTAGCACCTACCCTCCTGCCTTCACCCATACTCTCCCCTTTACTCCCCTTGCGTTCCCCTTTTCATTTTCTTATCTTACCTTCCCCTCAATTCCTTTTGCTCCAATTCTATTCCTATTCCCCCCTGCCCCCTTTACACGCAGTGTTCCAAATAGAACATTTTATCATTGTTCAGCACATATTATGAAACTTCCTGCACATTTACTTTTGTACCGTGGTCCTGCAACAGATTACATTCTGTGCTGTACATTCTCAAAGTCTTTACAAAAATATTTAGGAAACAAAAAAATGAAAAAATGAGTGCTGGCGCATAGCCTGTTCCATCTTGAATTTTTGCTGCTGAAGATAATTTGTCAAACAGTCTGCTGAGCAGCTTATGGATATCAGAGGATCACAATATATTGGCACATTGTGATTCCCAGTGGCTGGAATCTACTGATTCCTGCAGATGGGGACTGACAGCTGTGGCATACAAAGTGCATCCAGCCCGTCGCCATCACAGGTAATCTCTGGCTGTGCTTTTTTTTTTTATATGGGATTTTACAAAGTTTGTGGTGTATTAATTTAATGCTTAGGCCTCATTCACACTGGTACTGTCAAACCTGTTTATAATGTGTTTAGAGGACATTTCTAGATGCATATAAAATGCATTAAATTACTTTTCAATGGTGCCATTCACACTGAGCCTTAACTGCATTTAGATGGTCAATTTAGCTGCGTTTAGATAAAATAGAATTGTGCGCCCAGGATCTGATTAGAAACTCCAAAAGCGGCTAAACACACAAACCTGCTTTAGAGGATAAGTTCACCTTTGGGAACATGTTCCCCCATTTTAAGGGTGTAACATATTCCCAATGCTGAAAATATATAGAAACAGTGCAGCGCAAAACTATAAATGAATAATACACTAGTATTATAAATGTGAATAAGTGTTTGTAGAGTCCAAATAAACAAAGTCCAAAGTGCCAAAATTGTTAGAAATCTTCACCACGTGATATGAGAAGCCAAACTTAAAGGGATCCCTCCACGGATAAAGATGGGTACTCTCACCTTCGCATATGGACCACTGAATTAACAGATGGTCAAATGAGCATGTATCACAAGTAAAGATAACCAGGAAACAGGCTGATGACTCAGATCCTCATAAAGCAACCAAAACTCATGGACCGGAACATGGAAAAAAAGTAATCACAAACTAAGTGCTCTCTGTTAACTTAGGTGATTTATTACAAGCTTAAAATAGTCTGGCTACTCACATTTCGCCAGACCAAAAACGGCATTAAGAAGTACAATCATTTAAATATCCAGGACAGCAGCGAGCGACGTAGTAACAGGCTCCTAGACCCCCGTTATTCCCAATGATGCAGCAGCTCCCCGTTGCCCTCTCCCCCTGTGACAGCAGTATGGAGAGAAGTTCCCCATACTAGCTGTCACTTTTCGAAAACAGCGTGGCAGTGCGGGGCACCGCCCACACAGCCACGTCTTTCATTCACACAGTTCTGTGTATGAATGAACTACAAGTCCCGGCATCCTTTGTGGCTGTCGGCTTGTAGTTCTCAATGAACTTCCACTGCACTGTTGAGCGCTCTGGTAGGTCATTGAGTCTTCTTGTCATTGTGAAACTGCCTGGTGGTACGATGTATGGAGCAGACAGCTCACATTGACCGTCTACACTACAGCGATGTCCATGAGTGTCTTAGCCATCTGGGACTTTCCTCCTTATTGACTAAGACACAGCAGCAGCGCCATTGGCTCCCGTGGCTGTCAAAGTCAGCTAGCCAATCAGAAGATAGAGGGTAAGGGGGACGGGTCGGGGCTCCATGTCTGAATGGACACACAGAGCTGTGACTCGGCTCAGGTGCCTCAATAGCAAGCTGCTTGCTGTGGGGGCACTCGACAGGGGGGGGAAGGGCCAGCAGCACAGAAGAGGCACCCAAGAAGATCCAGGCTGCTCTGTGCAAAACCAACTGAACAGAGGAGGTAGGTATAACATATTTGTTATTTAAAAAAAAAAAAATGAGACCTTACAATCACTTTAAACCAATCCTGTCACCAGGTAGCAGAATTTACATCTGAATCTGAAGGTAAAGCTATCCTTACTGTCTATGACAAACAAATTCTGCCTTCCAAACATAAGAAGAAATTAATGTGGCAACACAGGTAGTTCTTTTTCATTTGCTGACAAACTTTTTTATATTACTTTTTAAATCCTGTAGAACTGTGCTTGTTGCACTTAGTAAGTAGATACTTCCTTTCAGCCTGTGAACAATGAGAAAATGCAAAGGAGACTCAAAAATTGCCCCCTTTTCATAGACCAATAAAAAAAAAATCACTTTTCTATCACTTAATTTCTTTAACTGAGTGAAATAAGACATACCAGAAGCAATTTCAGATCCAAATGAACCTATCAATTGGTACCATATATTTCAAGAATATTAAATACATTAGGCAAACAAGTACAAGTCAATTATACAGTCACAGTTAAAAAAAATAAAGTTATTTCCACTGAATTTTCATTGCCGAAGTGGACATTAATTCTTCCCAGTTCTATATTTGCTCTTTGTTGACGGAATATAATTGTGATGCCAACTGTTGCTCCTGCAAAAACAAAAATCATAAATAGAATTATCAGCCCTGGAAGTTATATACTGTACTTTACAATGTTATTCATACATACACTGAATGAATAAGCAAGCAGCTAACTTTTCTGTCCTGGCTGTGGTCCTAACATAGCATGTTTCATAGATCTTAGAAACACAAGTGGCTTAGTCACTAATCCATACAAAGCGATGTGCTCACGTTATTCTGTAAGAAGATCTGTAAGACCAGCCAGTGTAGCATGGCAACTGCACATAACAGAACCTCAATTCTGAATGAACACCTTGTATGCATGCGTACAATCAAACCCACAAATCCCATCAAAAAAGGACGAAAGGTTTGGGCGTTTTGTATGCTTTTGACTGTATGAATTCCAAGCATGCCGACACCGTTGACGTTTCATCAGACATGCACATGTCTGTACCTGCACATGTCTGTCACATAGTCTGACAGGCCTATGGGCGGGGCCTACTCACCCTTCCACGCGGGGGTACCTTTTGCTCAAATCGTGCTAATCAATGCCCAGGACCAGGACTGCAGTCATATGAACATTCTAACATTAGGGCAATAATATAGTTGTCCTTAAAGTCCCCTGTGCACTCTTGGGTGGTACTTCTCTATGGTTACAATTAACTGGGATGTTGGCAACAAATAGGCCTATCTGGGTGAATCTTTCTTAACATTAGGGAAGTTCCCAGACTTAGAGATGAGCCTTTACTGGGTGCAATAACTGTATTTTGGTACATGTTGCATTAGGAGGGACGTGTTGAGCCTTCGCCCACTCCATCAGTCCAGAGTACCTCTGTTACCTCACCCCCAGTAACAGAATGGAGTCCCACCAAGCACATAGCATGGATCTCATAGGTGCTCATCAACTCCTTCCTTCCCATATCTTGTGACCAGGTCATTGATCTTAATACAGTGTATTGCCCCCTTTAACATCAATGCCAGCTTGAAGTCTTGTGTGGTATTTGTGGATGAGGCTCTTTATCTTCTCAGATGGTAAAGCTGCTCATTCTTCTTGGCAAAAAGCCTCCAGTTCCTGGAAATTCTTGGGCTGTCTTGCATGAACTGCACATTAGAGTTTCTCAATGACATTGAGGTCAGGAGACTGAGATGGCCACTCCAGAACCTTCAATTTATTCTGCTGTAGCTAATGACAGGTCGACTTGGCCTTGTGTTTTGGATCATTATCTTGTTTGAATGTCCAAGTACGTCCCATGCGCAGCTTTCTGGCTGATGAATGCAAATTTTCCTCCAGTATTTTTTGATAACATACTGCATTCATCTTGCCATCAATTTTGACCAAATTTCTTGTGCCTTTGTAGCTCACACATCCCAAAACATCAGAAAATCACCTCACAGTAGGAATGGTGTACCTTTCATCATAGGCCTTGTTGACTCCTCTCCAAATGAAGTGTTTATGGTTGTGGCCAAAAAGCAAAATTTTGGTCTCATCACTCCAAATGATTGTGCCAGAAGGTTTGAGGCTTGTCTCTGTGCTGTTTAGCATATTGTCAGTGGGATACTTTGAGGCAATTGTGTAGTAATTGCATTCTTCTGGTGACTTGACCATGCAGCCACATCACATTCAGAGAGTCCTGAATTTTACCTAAAGGTATTTGTGGGTTTTTCTTTGCATCCCAAACAATTTTCCTGGCAGTTGTGGCTAAAATTTTAGTTGGTCTACCTGACCGTGGTTTGGTTGCTACAAAATCTCTAATTTTCCTCTTCTTGATTGAAGTTTGAACACTGCTGTCTTTTTATATGCCTTTCCTGTTTTATACAGTTCAGCTACTTTTTCCCACAGATCGTTTGACAATTCTTTTGCTTTCCCTATGACTCAGAATCCAGAAGCGTCAGTGCAGCACTGGATGAAAGATGCAAGAGACTTCAGGAGTCCAGAAACTCATTGACATTTTATACACACACACTAATTACAAGCAAACAGATCACAGGTGAGGATGGTTACCTTTAATAGCCATTCAAACCCCTTTGTGTCAACTTGTGTGCATGTTATCAGGCCAAAATCACTAGGGTATGTAAACTTTTGATCTGGGTCATTTGGGTAGTTTCTGTTTTCATTATGATTTTAAAAGAGTAAACACAGTTGATTGGTAATAAGTGGATTTAGTCAAACACTTACAATGAATGAAAGAAAAGTTTTCGTATTATCATTCATATTCTCTGAAAAATGGCCAAGAAATCATAAATTCTGCCAGGGTATGTAAACTTATGAGCAAAATTGCATTGCATCTCTATAAACAGTCCATGTTTGGTCTTTTGCTTTATTTAATATGATATTTATGCCTTCTGTATTATATATTTATATATATACCTTGTGTCTGTATTAAAGTTACATAGTCTTTCTTGCATGTCACATATAGAGTAATTGATGGTCTCTATGCATTTTGTTAGTGACAACTTATCTATGAGACATAAATTGATTTGATTGAATTGATCGTTTTAGCTGTGTGCAAGGGGTGCATTTTGACCACCAGTGTACAGGGACATTCTTCCCAATGGCCACACATGTTAGAGGCATTTTCCCCATCAACTCCCAATGCATTGGTTTTAGCAAAATCGGAAAAGGATTTTAAGGGTTCCTCTCAGGTAAAAAGTTTGAGAAGTACTTCTGCTTTGCCCATGGAAGTTATGTTGTCCTATGCTGTACCTACTTCTGACTGTATATCCTGTACTTGGAATTCGTTTTTTTCTTTTTCTTTTAATAAATCGTTTCTGAAACTAAATAGGTTGAGAAGTATGGTCTGTAGGAACAATCGTGGTAGAGAAAAGCTGTTCTAGATGGCCAAGGTAAATAATTATTGGAACATTTGCAAGCATCCTCCATGTTTGTTTAGTCCATCACACACAGTTTTAGGATGTATTTTAATGTCAGTCACTATGTTCCTGAACATTTACTAAACACATTGGGGTTGACTTACTAAAGGAAAAAAGACTGTGCACTTTCAGAGTGCAACTGCACTTGCAAAGTGCACAGTCTATTTGCCACTAGCAAATTCACCTCATTATTCACACTTAAGTATTACTTAATGCAGAACTTTGTGATTTAACCACCCCCAAGCCAGCTGGGTTCACAAGAAATGGGCAGAATGTTGCCAGTGTTGTGCCTAAAGAGATTTCTTTAAATCGAAATTTTTCTCTGTCCTGGCACCTAGGAGCCCTTAAACATAAGTATGTCCATGCAGACATACAGCAGCTTTAGAAAAAAAAGTACAGTGGTGTCCTGAAGCCAGCAAAGCACTAATAAAATGAAAAAGAGAAAATGGGGGGGGGGGGGGGCAATTACACACCCCTACCTTAAAGTTTTTACCTTCTCTTATGCATCTGATGTTGTAGATTCGTGTAACTCCAATCTTTGGAAATCATCATTTCTCTTTCCTATGACGTCTCTTATTAACACTGGAAGAAAATTAAAACTATCAGTGCATTGCTCTTACGTTCTTTCATTATGAGGCAATTGTAGTTGTTACACACAAATGCAGTAAAACACTTATTTATAGAAAATTTGCAGAGCTATTTGTCCTATAAAACTGCATGTACATTTGTTCTGGGCAAAATCAAAATTTATTAGGCTATTTTCTCTCTAGGTCATAGTGTAACCAATTGGCATGGGACACAGAAGATACGGGCATTTACTACAGTGATCCTCCGCTTCCACAGGAATCAGCCAGTTAAAGAATATGCATACTTATATTGGTCCACAATGGACCAATGTTACAATGCAAAAATATGCATTCCTGGAATTCAGCTTTTATGCCGTGTGCACACGATCGGAAATTCCGACAAGAAACCCGTGGATTTTTTTTCTGACGGAATGTTGGCTCAAACATGTGTTGCATACACACGGTCACACAAATCTTGTCGGAAATTCCGACCGTCGAGAACGCGGTGATGTACAAGATGTACGACGAGCCGAGATCATTGAAGTTCAATAGGCAGTTTGGCTCTTCTGCTTGATTCTGAGCATGCATGTTTTTTTGCGCACCGGAATTGCATACAGATGAGCTAATTTTCCCATAGGAACTTTTTCAGTCGGAAAAATTGAGAACCAGCTCTCAATCTTTTGTTGGCAGAAATTCCGACAGCAAAAGTCCGATGGAGCATACACACAGTGGGAATTTCCAACCAAAAGCTCACATTGGACTTTTCCTGTCGGAATTTCCGATCGTGTGTACGGGGCATAAGTTATAGTTGAAGTCTTGTGGGCTAAATCAAAATTTGCTTTCTTAGTGAATCAAAGTCCCTGGCTTTTTCTCTACCAAGTCTTGCTCTTTCTGCTAAAGAAATGTATTTTCACTCTACCTATTGCATTTTCACAATAAAAATATTATAAAATAAGCCTAAAAGCCAACAGGGCTGACCACAATAGGTTTACAGACCTGGAAACTTTGCTGGAGGGATTTTAACATGGGAGTACTTTGCTACTTATATTGTTTACTAGTTTTCCTACTGTCACAAGGTGGTACACATGCTTCTGTCACAAAGCCTTTTCTTTAGTAATTATGTACAGTATCTCACAAAAGTGAGTACTCCCCTCACATTTTTGTAAATATTTTATTATATCTTTTCATGTGACAACACTTCAGAAATGACACTTTGCTACAATGTAAAATAGTGGGTGTACAGCTTGTATAACAGTGTAAATTTGCTGTCCCCTTAAAATAACTCAACACACAGCCATTAATGTTTAAACTGCTGGCAACAAAAGTGAGTACACCCCTAAGTGAAAATGTCCAAATTTGGCCCAAGTAGCCATTTTCCCTCCCGATATAATGTAACTTGTCAAGTGTTACAAGGTCTCAAGTGAGAATGGGGAGCAGGTGTGTTTAATTTGGTGTTATCACTCTCTCATACTGGTCACTGGAAGTTCAATATGGCACCTTATGGCAAAGAACTCTCTAAGAATCTGAAAAAAAATTATTGTTGCTCTACATAAAGATGGCCTAGGCCAGTGATGGTGAACCTCGGCACCCCAGATGTTTTGGAACTACATTTCCCATGATGCTCATGCACTCTGCAGTGTAGTTGAGCATCATGGGAAATGTAGTTCCAAAACATCTGGGGTGCCAAGGTTCGCCATCACTGGCCTAGGCTATAATAAGATTGCTAAGACCCTGAAACTGAGCTGCAGCACGGTGTCCAAGACCATACAGCGGTTTAACAGGACAGGTTCCACTCAGAACAGGCCTCTCCATGGTCGACCAAAGAAATTAAGTGGACGTGATCAGCGTCATATCCAGAGGTTGTCTTTGGGGAAAAAGAAGTATGAGTGCTGCCAGCATTGCTGCAGAGGTTGAAGTGGTGGGGGCTCAGCCTGTCAGTGCTCAGACCATATGACACACACTGCATCAAATTGGTCTGCATTACTTTTGTCCCAGAAGGAAGCCTCTTCTAAAGATGATGCACAAGAAAGCCCGTAAACAGTTTTCTGAAGACAAGTAGACTTACAGTCTGTCTGTGTGTGTTTTAAGCCCTGCTTGCTCTGCAAAATACCTGTGTTAATGGCAGTTCTGTGATTGCACTAAGCAGTTAACCTGCTCAGGTGGGAGGGGGTTAAGCCAGATTCTGCGTTCTCCCAGATTTTCTGGGCTCTGCCTCTGCCTAAGGCCGCGTACACACGATCGGTTAAACCGATGAGAACGGTCTGATGGACCGTTTTCATCAGTCCAAACCGATCAAGTGTGGGCGCCATCGGTTAAAAAAAAAGCCAACTTGTTTTAAATTTAACCAATGGATTCCTAACCGATAGTTAAAAAACGATCGTTAGTAGGCACAACCATCGGTTAAATATCCACGCATGCTCAGAATCAAGTCGACGCAGGCTTGGAAGCATTGAACTTCGTTTTTTTCAGCACGTTGTTGTGTTTTACGTCACTGCGTTCTGACACAATCGTTTTTTTAACCGATGGTGTGTAGGCACGACTGACCATCAGTCAGCTTCATCGGTTAAGCTAAGACAACGGTCCTTCAGACCGTTCTCATCGGATGGACCGATCGTGTGTAGAGGGCTATAGTGTATGGTTTTGTACTAGGCTTCTTAAATGATTTTCTGAATATACTTACTGTCCAGAATTGCTCTTCCTAGTTCATTCTTCTTTAGTGTCTTCTCTACCTCCTCCATAACCCATGGTATGAATACGGTCTCTACATCTAAGCAAGAAATGTTAAAACAAATTTAAAATGAATGTTTTAAATGATGAGCAACAAGCAGAAGGTGAGAAATAACCATATCTGTAAATGCTGTACAGTATATTTCAAAAATTCAGGAAAATGCGTGAAATTGATTAATAAAATACATTTTGTGTGTCTGAATTTGGCACCATTTGAATTTATCACTTATAGCAGGCTTGGTCCAGCAACCATTTCAAAAGCCTTTTATGAACACTAGTAGGCTGTTTTACTAAAGAAGTTGTGAATCCTAAAGCCCCGTACACACAATCGGAATTTCTGATGGAAAAACTCAGACTGACTTCTTCCATCGGAAATTCCGACCGTGTGTATGCCACATCAGACTTTCATTCGAGGAATTCCATTGGAGTTTAGATAGAAAACATGTTATTTTACTCCGATGAAATTCCGATGTGAGTTTGGCCGGGCTAAAGCCTGATCGTGTGTACGGGGCATTACACAATAAATTGTGTAAATGAATATTCACTTAAATTACCCGGTCATGAGAAGCAAATACCTGCATGGTCAACAAGACCCAAAATCCCTCCTTTGCATTTGGAAGCATTCAAAACGCCAAGATCAGCATTTTTGAATACTTTTGTTTTGAAGCCTGTAATATTGCCACACTATCGGATGTGAGACTTAGCGAGTGCTGAGGTTTGACTGTGTATATTTATTTGGGGGTATTTTGAAGTTGTAATTTTTTGTCACAATTTTTTGGAAATCGAAAAAACAAAACAAAAAATATTATCAGTCCACATCAGTGACTGACCTCACAAATGCGTTTCTGTGAGAATGGTCAAACATGCCCATAGACACACTCCTAAACCTTGTGGACAGCCTTCCCAGAAGAATTGTAGCTGTTATAGCTGCAAAGATTGGGTCAACACAATATTGAACCCTACGGACTAAGACTGGGATGCCATTAAAGTCTATGTGCATGTAAAGGCAGGTGTCCCAATACTTTTGGTAATGTGTATATATACACAGTGGGTATAGAAAATTCCAGGACAGTACAAATATACCACAAATGACTCCTTTTTGGAAAGTAGACAGTCCAAGGTATTTAGTAAGAGGTATTTAGTAAGAGGCATGGAAAGTTTTTTGAAGTTGTAACTTTTTGTCACAATGTTTTGGTAAATGAAGAAACTAAAAAACATTTAATTTTTTTTAGGATTTTGTTTTTTAAACACACTGTGACCAGAGAAATACAGTGTTACCATAGTAAAACTGTACTACTCGGGGGATAGTGATCAGGATTTTTTTTTTTTTTTACACTTTTTTTTTTTACTTTACTGGTATAAGCAACCGTTTGCACTGAATGAAACGGATTAATCCAGTTTGTATTGTTGTGATTAGCTGTGACATGGTACAGATAGGTAGTGGCTGATCCTTTGTGTACCATATGATTACTGTGACCAATCACAGCTACCAACACAATTGTAGACAATGAAAGCCATCTGTTCTTTACAATTGTCATGGGGTCCGCTGTGATTGGTCACAGCGATCCCATGGTACTGGCAGCGGGCCGGTACACTGATCAGTTACACGGTAACATTTAAACGCCCTTTTTTGCATAAGTGCCCATTTTGATGTTTATACTTCTGGTTTTTATAGGCTGCAAGTACAAAGTGCCACAACCCATAGTGCTCTTTCTTTCAGAAACCTTTTTTTAACTTATTAAAATCGGTAAAAGCAGAAAAAAAAATTGGATCACTGACCTGGCCATCATGTCATACAAATGCACATATGTATATATGTATATATATATATATATATATATATATATATATATATATATATATATATACACACATACACACACACATGGCATGGAATGTACTATTTACTCAATAAACTATTCTCCAATGTTTTATTTCTCCAATTAAATGGAAAGCACATATACAATATGTCAGATTTCACTGCCTTTCACCAATGCCAAGTCTTTGTGCCAGAGCTTACTTTCATATGGACAGCTGTAGAAACGATATATTGTTTCCAAGGCACATACTCTGCATTGTGCAAGAGTACACCTCAATTATTAAAGTCAATAAGGTAGGCAGCTGATAATCATATATTGCACTAAAAGTAGTGTTTATAACCTTGTGTTAGGCCGATACTAGAACTAGGACCTATTTGACTTGGTATTGAATCCAGGATATCAGCTTGACAGTCCAGCTACTAGTAATTTCAGAGGGAGAGATGAGTTATGAAAGCCTATATATCTTTCTTTTGACAGGTTTTTTATTAAATATGATGTTTAATCTGCTTATATTTTGTCTTTCCTGGTCCTCCTTCCCCTCCTCATTAACATGCCAACAACTAACAACCTGACAACATTCCCATTGTTATTACATATCTTATTTTAAACCAATTGATGGGAGGGACTTTCAAAGTGCCATACATAGTACCCTGAAAACATCACAGCACCCTGCCTCAGTACTCCTTAAAGCGGAGTTCCACCCAAACGTGGAACCTCCGCTTTAAGCACTCCTCGCCCCCTTAAATGCCGCATTTGGCATGTAATTTTTTTTTGGGGAGGGGGGAGTGGGTACCTGGTTTAGACAGGTACTTCCTGTTCCACTTCCTGCTTCCATTGTCTCACCGCCTAGGCGACTCCACCTTTCCCCCTAGGCGACCCCTTCCTCTCTACAATCTTCTGGGACATGTCACAGAGTGCCTGGCCACTAGGAGAGTGCAGCGCAACGCACACATGTGCAGTGCGCACCTGGCTGTGAAGCCGCAAGCTGTCACAGCTTGGTGCCCACACTTGCAATGACAGCGCCTAGGAGAGGAGGGGGAGAGGAGCGAGGCTTTGGGCGGCTGCATCGCTGGACTGTGGGACAGGTGAGTGTCTGTTTATTAAAAGTCAGCAGCTACACGTTTTGTAGCTACTGACTTTTAATAAACGAGTGGAACTCCGCTTTAAGAATCCCTCTGCCCTGATGCAAACAATGGGCTGGATCCTTGGTGGAGTTATGCAGATATCAAAATCCCTTGATGGGTTGATGTCAGGCTGGAGGAGTGGGCATTCCTAGGCAGACTGCATTTGCCTGCAGACTGATTAGGAAATGCCCACAGCGATGGTGAGCCTCTATTATTAAAGGAACTGAAATTGAATGAATGAAATGGGATGGGCCAGGCACAGTCAGGCTGGAAAGCAAATAGCGAGATGATACTATTTGTTCCAATCAGTAAATGAATCTGGCTCTATATGATATGCTGCAGCTTCTAATGCACACTGTGAGAAGCTCAGTCTGCAGTAAAATGAAATAAGCATTTTCAGTACAAGAGAGGGCATGCCAGGTAGATGAGAGTATATATACTGTATATGTCCATACATGATCCATGCTGTTACATTCTATACAAATTTCCATAGTTCTTGGTCTTGATTTTACAGTCAAACCCCTTCCACTTTTTAGTTGTTTAGCTTCTCTAAACACATTGGGGTGGATTCAAGAAGCAATTGCGCCTGTGTAACCATAGGTTACACAGCGCAATTGCTTACTTGCCCCGGCGTAACGAGTGCTCCTGATTCAGGAACCTCGTTACGCCGACTGCAGCCTAAGATCTGCGCGGCATAAGGCTCTTATGCCCGCATATCTTAGGCTGCATTCTTGCGGTGGCCGCTAGGTGGCGTTCCTGTTGTGCTCAGTGTATAGTATGCAAATTGCATACTAACACCGATTCACAACGTTGCGCGAGCCCTGCGTACGTAATTTACGTCGTTTACGTACGGCGGTTTTCGCGCAAGGCTGCCCCTGCTATTAACAGGGGCAGCCCATGTTACGTATACCCGTCGTTCCCGCGCCGCAAAATTTGAATTTTACGTACTTTGCGTAAGTGAATAGTGAATGGCGCTGGAAGCAATGCAAAAATGCCGACGGAGCATGCGCTCTACGATCGGCGCAGGAACGCGCCTAATTTAAATGATTCCCGCCCCCACGGGATCATTTAAATTGCGTGCTCTTGCGCCCGCGCAATTTACGGAGCTTCTGCTCCGTGAATCAAGGGCAGCGGAGCAAATTTGCGGGGGCGCAGGGCAAAAACGTTGCCCTGCGCCTCCGTAAATTATGCGCAATTCTACCTGAATCCGGGCCATTGTAACCTTCCAGATTTGTTATTGAAATATGTTATATTTCCATTATGCTCAGGGTATAACCAGATTGCTTATAAATCGTATCTTTAGCTCATAGGTATTATGTGCAAAAAATGTTGCAATTATATATTTTGCTTGCAATAACATCCACTTCATGATTTTCTGTCTGTGCAATTTAGTCACTTTTTCTGTCACCTACTCCAATGAATTTTCTAATGGTTCTACAGACCAGCACAAAAAACAGAAATGCTGGAAGCCTTATCTTTAGTAGACTTACCATGCCATTATTTGACAGATAAAACACTGCCACCTACTGCTGAAAACAGACATGATTTCTTATGAAAAAAAAAAAACAAAAAAAAAACAATATAAGCGCGTGTGTGTTATTTTTACAATGGCCCGGATTCAAAGAGATTTGCCCCTTAATTGCGGAGGCACAGGGCAGCGTTTTTGCCCTGCGCCCCCGCAAATTTACTGCGCTACCCGCGATTCACGGAGCAGTAGCTCCGTAAATTGCGTGTGTGCTGTGTAAACTTGCCCTGCGTAAGGGCGCCTAATGTAATGATACCATCATTTAAATTAGGAGCGCTCCCACGCCGAGCGTAGAGCGCATGCTCCGTCCGGAAACTTTCCCGACGTGCATTGCGGCAAATGACGTCGCAAGGACGTCATTTGCTTCAAAGTAAACGTGAATGGCGTCCAGCGCCATTCACGAATCACTTACGCAAACGACGTAGATTTCAAATATCGCGACGCGGGAACGACGGGTATCCTTTAGCATTGGCTGCCCCTACTATTAGAAGGGGCAGCCTTACGCTAAACACGCCGTACGGAAACGAAGTAACTTGCGTACGCAGGGCTCGCGCAACATTGTGAATCGGTGTTAGTATGCAATTTGCATACTATACACTGAGCACAATGGGAGCGCCCCCTAGCGGCCATCGCAAGAATGCAGCCTAAAATATGCGTGGCATAAGAGCCTTATGCCACGCAGATTTTAGGCTGCAGTCGGCGTTACGATGTTCCTGAATCAGGAGCATTCGTAACGCCGGCGCAAGTCAGCAATTGCGCTGCGTAACTATGGTTACGCAGGCGCAATTGCTCTCTGAATCCGGGCCAATGTATGCAAGCCATTTTATAATTTTAGGATAGAATAGGGAAGGGCAGAACCCCTGTCAGGTTTTTATTGTTTTCTACTATTCCACCCTGGAGATTCTTCCTCTGTCCCCAGAACTGAAAGTAAGGGAAAATCCAAACAGAAGTAGAGGGGAATCTTCCAATGGGTACACTTCAAGTGTCAACTGTCTAAAATTAAATTTCCTTCACCTAAAGCCAGCCACAGGCGGTTTGATTCAAACAATGTATGGGCAGGCTGAATGTACACAAGTGGATCGATCAATCAACTTGGGTATAATTAGCCTGTCGGATTTTACATGCTAGTATTGCCAGCAGCTGTTATAGCAATAATCATTGTGTTCTCCCGGCGGGGACGGCTTCCCTCCCGTCTCGCCACTGGGACAACACAATGGCAACCCATTGTTGCAGGAAAGAAGATCTCTCTGTTTATGGCCAGCCTAAGTTCACGTTGAGTCCACAAAACAGGAAGTAAAGTGAAATCCCCCCTTATGGGACACAACAAAAAACCTGACTGCAAATAAAAGTGTTCCTTACTTTATACAAAATGAACCACTTGCTGTCACGCAACAGTACATTTACTGTGGCAGGATGGCACATGCAGGCTCAGTCACGAATATATACATGATTGAGCCTGCTGTGGTTTAGGAGAACACCCCTCCTGTGACTGCTGTGTCCTAGCAATCACATGATAACAATGGGGTAGATTCAGGTAGCAATTTCGCCTGCGTATCCATAGAAACGCAGCGTAATTGCTAAGTAGCGCCGGCGTATCAGCTTTCTGTATTCAGAAAGCTCGATACGCCGACTGTAGCCTAAGATACGACTGGCATAAGGCTCTTATGCCGTCGTATCTTAGGCTGCATTCTGACGCTGGCCGCTAGGTGGCGTTCCCGTAGTTGTCAGCGTAGAGTATGCAAATTGCATACTCACGCCGATTCACAAACGTACGCGCGCCCGGCGGTCGTGTTCTACGTCGTTTGCGTTCGTCGCTTTCGTCGTAAGGCTGCTCCTGCTATTAGGAGGCGCAGCCAATGGTAAGTATAGACGTCGTTCCCGCGTCGCGATATTCGAAATTTACGTCGTTTGCGTAAGTGGATCATGAATGGCGCTGGACGCCATTTACGTTCACGTCGAAGCAAATGACGTCCTTGCGACGTCATTTACCGCAATGCACGTCGGGAGCATGTGCAGTACGTTCGGCGCGGGAACGCGCCTAATTTAAATGATCCACGCCCCTACGAGATCATTTAAATTACGCGCGCTTACGCCAGCCCCTTTTACGAAACGCCGCCGCAAATTACGGAGCAAATGCTTCGTGAATGAAGCGTAGCTCAAGTAATTTACGGAGGCGTAGCGTAAAAACGGTACGCTGCGCCGCCGTAGCAGTGCGCGCCCCTACCTGAATCTACCCCACTGTAAACAACCTGTCATGAGTAGCATTCCATTCATGAACAGCTTGCTTACTGTTTTGATCTGTGATTGGCCTATAGCAATCATATGGTACCTGGCTACCCCGTACCATATGATTAGCTTGGCCAATCACAGATCAAATCAAAATCAAGCTTTTCATGGGAAACCAATTCATGACAACTAAAGCTATTGCTGTACACTGATGGGGGACTAGAAAAAAGTAAAAAAAAAAAAAGTTTACAAAATTGGAAAACAAATTATTTACATTTTGTTTTCTTTACATACTGTCATCAGTCAGTATCCCTGATCACTGCCATGTCAGTACTGCACTGGTGACAGTATGTAAAAAAAAAATGAAAAAATTACATTTTATTTAATTTCCTAATTTTCCAAAAAAACTGACGAAATTATACATCTTCGAAAAACTCGTCATGCCTCTTACTGAATACCTCAGACTGTCCACTTTCCAATAAAAAAGAAAAAGTAACTGGGCCAGATTCACATAGGTTAGCGGATCTTAAGATCCGCGTAACCTATGTGATTTAAGATCCGCCGTCGCAAGTTTTAGAGGCAAGTGGGTAATTCACAAAACACTTACCTCAAAACTTGCGGCGGCGTATCGTAAATCCCCCGGCGGAATTCAAATTCTGCGGCTCGGGGGAGTGTACTATTCAAATCAGGCGCGTTCCCGCGCCGATCGAATAGCGCATGCGCCGTCCGGGAATTTTCCCAGCATGCATTGTTCCAAATGACGTCGCAAGGACGTCATTGGTTTCGACGTTTACGTAAATTACGTCCATCCGTATGCGCGAACGATTTACGCAAACGACGTAAAAAATTCAAATTTCGTTGCGGGAACGACGGCCATACTTAACATTGGCTGCGCCTCATAGAAGCAGGGGTAACTATACGCCGAGAAAACCCTTACGTAAACGGCGTAAAGTGACTGCGTCGGGCCTGCGTACATTCGTGAATTGGCGTATCTCGCTGATTTACATGTTCTCGGCGTAAATCAGCGAGAACGCCCCCAGCGGCCATTTTAAAATTGCAGTTAAGATCCGATGGTGTAACACAGTTACACCTGTCGAAACTTAGGCATATCTATGCGTAACTGATTCTATGAATCAGTCACATAGATACGACCGACACAACTCTGAGATACGATGGTGTATCAGGAGATACACCGTCGTATCTCTATGTGAATCTGGCCCACAGAGTTCTCTTTTCTCTTGATAACTTGAAGAGAAAATGTTTTAAAGTGAATTTTTTTAATGCTTTAACCGTACAGCAAACATGAATCTTAAGGCCCATACACACGATCGGTTATATTCCGACAACAATTGTCCGATGGAGGTGTTTTGTCGGATAACCCGACCGTCTGTATGCTCCATCGGACAATTCTTGTTGGAATTTCCGACAACAAATGTTGGATGTTCATGCTCTCAAATTGTCCGACAACAAATGGATAATCCGAACTTGTGTACACAAATCCGTGGGATAAAAACCAAAGTACAAACACGCATGCGCCGAACCAATGCTAACCATCAGACAACATTAGCAGAAGTTGCCCAAAGGGTGGTGCTAAAGAGCAGAAAAAACACGTAGTTTCGTGAATGTTGGCTGAAAAAGTTCTGCCGTCTGTATGCAGAACAAGTTCACGGCCAACGCCCTTTGGACAAAATTCCACGTATTTACGATGGAAGTCCGAATGTGTGTATGAGGCTTTAGACACAGCTCTAAAACTTTTTAAAGACCAAATTGAGCTCCATGTTCCATTCTTTGAAAATTCTCAACCACCATAGAATATTCTTAGAATACTTCATACACACTTAAATATACCTGTGTGTGCTACTAATATACAAAAACCCCACTGGATTTATAAATATGGATTTAGTAAGATTATATAACACAACTATATAAAGTTATGAAGTTATAAAGCACATAGGGGTAGATTCATAAAGAAGTTACGCTGGCGTATCTATTGATACACCGCGTAACTTCTAGGTTGCTCCGGCGTATCTTTTTTCTGTATTCAGAAAACAAGATACGCTGGAATTTGGCTAAGATCCGACTGGCGTAAGTCTCTTACGCCGTCGTATCTTAGTTGCATATTTACGCTGGCCGATTCAGAAACGTACGTCCGCCCGGCGCATTTTTTTACTTCGTTTATGTTAGGCTTTTTCCGGCGTAAAGTTACCCCTGCTATATGAGGTGTATCCTATGTTACGTATGGACGTCGGGCCAGCGTCGAATTTTCCGTTGATTACGTCGTTTGCGTAAGTCGTTCGCGAATTGGGCTGTGCGCAATTTACGTTCACGTCGAAAGCATTGGCTTTTTGCGGGTTAATTTGGAGCATGCGCACTGGGTTACGTACACGGACAGCGCATGCGCCGTTAGTCAAAAACATTATTTACGTAGGGTCATGTTTTATTTTGATTAAAAAACGCCCACCTCTTCACAATTTGAATTAGGCGCGCTTACGCCAGCAGATTTACGATACGCCGCCGTAACTTAGGGCGCAAGTTCTTGGTGAATACAGAACCTGCCTCACTAAGTTACGGCGGGCTATCTGAATCTAGCCCACTATGGGCTTTTCTAGGCTTGCCATTAAAAAGCACTCTCTGATAAAAGAGCAGTCTATTGTAATGCTAGTGATCATTTAAAGAAATGCTGTCATGGTACTTTAAAGACTCAAAGCTGATTTCGGTTTTTACCATGACATAACGCTAAACGCAAGAAACAAAAAACACAAAGGAGCAAAGTAGATCATTAATTATATTATTTGATAATCTGGAAAAGTACCTCTGAGAATAAAAGCATATAAACTACAGGAGATAGGCATTGGGTGACTTTGTTAGCTCATGATATGACTAAAAGGCAAATAGCAGTCAGCAGTCTTACCCGTGGCTGCGTAGTGCTATTTGTCTTTCAGCCATATCATCACCTATGATGTGGTTTGCTAAGAGGTAATCTTGTTCTGCAAAACATTACTTGCCCTCCTGCGTACAAGGTGACCAGTGGGCACACATCTAGAAAGCATTGTACAGGATGATTGTTTTAAACACGGCTAGCAAAATCTTTTTTTTTGTCTTCTTAGAATGTGGAAATGATTAGCCCTTGCTCATATCCCTTATTTTGACTATTTTAAATGATACACCAAAATCCAAATGTTTAAACCATGCAAGGTTTTGAGCATTCCCGTTCAAAATGAGTTTATTTTTCATTCATTAAAGCGGAGTTTCTGTCATTTTTTCTGTTTATTAAAAGTCAGCAGCTACAAAAAGTATAGTTGGTGGCTTTTAAAGTGGAGTTCCGGCGAAAAAAATATATTAAAAGCCAGCAGCTACAAATACTGCAACTGCTGACTTTTAATATATGGACAATTACCTGTCCTGGGTGCCCACGATGTCGACACCCGAAGCCGATCTTTATCTCGGCTCTCGGATGGAGGTGCCGCCATCGTCGGTAAGGGAATCAGGAAGTGAAGCCTTGCGAGCTGGATACCCGTCAAAACTAGGTACCCGCTCCCCCCCCCCCCCAAAAAAAAATGACATGCGAAATGTGGCATGTCAGGGGGCTAGGAGTCCTTAAAGCGGAAGTTCCACTATTCGTCCGCTATCGGGGCAGTTTTACCCCCCGCTAGCGAAAGGGTTAAAAACCACCGCAAAGCACCTCTGCAGAGTGCCGTGGTGTCCCAATGATTTCAATGGGCAGGAGCTCCAAAGATGCGGCTAGCGCCCCGACGTGTTTGTGAATGGCGACGTACGTAACGTAATTACGCCGTACTTACGCCCAAATTTTTTTTTTTTTATTCGACGCGGGAACGACGGCCATACTTTAACATGGGCTGTGTAAAGTTAAGCCATGAAAAAGCATGACTAACTTTGCGACGGGAAAAAAGTCTTGCGACCATGTAACGACCGCGTGTACCTTCGTGTATCGCCGTAAAAGCTAATTTGCATACCCGACGCTGGAAAACGACGCGAACTCCACCCAGCGGCGGCCGAAGTATTGCATCCTAAGATCCGACGGTGTAAGTCAATTACACCTGTCGGATCTTAGGGCTATCTATGCGTAACTGATTCTATGAATCAGTCGCATAGATACTCTCAGGCCGGGTACACACGGACAAACATGTATGGTGAAAGCGGTCCGTCGGACCGTTTTCACCATACATGTCTGCCAGAGGGCTTCTGTACGATGGTTGTACACACCATCGTACAGAAGTCCGCGCGTAAACAATACGCGGGGTGTGTCCGCGGTGTCGCCGCGTCGATGACGCGGTGTCGCCGCGACAATGACGCGGCGACGTGGGCGGCCCGCCTTTAAAATGCTTCCACGCATGCGTCGAAGTCATTCGACGCATGCGAGGGACGGCGGGCGCCTGGACATGTACGGTAGGTCTGTACTGACGACCGTACATGTCCGAGCGGGCTGAATTCCAGCGGGCTGTTTTAAAACAAGTCCAGGAATATTTGTCTGCTGGGAAAAGGCCCGGCGGGCAAATGTTTGCTGGAATTCGGCCCGCTCGCGCCCACACACGACCAAACATGTCTGCTGAAACTGGCCTGCGGGCCAGTTTCAGCAGACATGTTTGCTCGTGAGTATGGGGCCTATGAGATACGACGGTGTATCAGGAGATACTCCGTCATATCTCTTCTGTGAATCTGGCCCTATGTAACCATTGTTATCGAGTAAAAATCACACACACATACTGTAAGTTGACCTGGATGGGCCTGTGTCTTTTTTCGACCTATAAAACTATGGGCACTAAGGGGTGGCAAGATGGCTGCAGTTCTAATAAATGTAATTAGCACAAAAATTCAGCTGAACTCACACACTCAAGGTCTGTACTTCAAATTCACTCAGTATAGATATGTTTGCTAACAGTTTTACACAATATGACAATGACGCATGAATGTCATGTGGTCCTCAGGTGTATTTTACATTTATAACCAAGATAGATAGTTATATGTTTGAAAATACAAACCTCTTTCCACTGGGTCATAGAAATATCCATTGTCCCTTAGGCTGCTGAACACAGATGGAATAAGGTCAGCCAGGTACTGCTGTGCAAAAGCCCTTGCTGCCACCTTCTCTGCCGTCTCCTTTTCTTTCAAAAGCATTTCCCTTTGTTGCTGTTTGCGCCGGTCCTATACAGAAAAATGAGTGTAATAACGGTCAACTTAAATTACATATTTAAACTTTGTGTCCATTGCAGTGAACTCATTCCCTGATCATCACTTTGAAAAAACAGAACCCCTAAATACGAAGCTTGTATACCTTTTCTTCCCTGTGTCTTCTCTCCTGTTCCTCGAGACGTTGTGCCTCGGCAAGTTCAGCATTGCGCAGTTCCTCAAAGGCACGCTGTTGTGCTCTTAAGCTGGCAAGTTCTTCTTCTTCCATTACCTCAAGTAAAGCCTGCTCAACTGTTTTGCCAATCAGCACCTCCAGCAGCGGTTTAACCTCCAGATCAAAGTCAAAAAGCTGCAAAAGGAAATGAGCAAAGATTACTGGTAACCATTTTGGTTATTTTATTTTAGCCTATATACTTTTGTTGTAGGACAAAGTTTGTCAACCATAGAGAATCATCGTTATATAATACCAGTACTTGTGGTATCTTGTAATATCTGAGGGTGTTTATTAAAACACATAGCACAGTATGTGTACACCACTGCACAAATACCGTGACCTTATGAGTAGGCGCTAAATGTGCGAAATGCCCCAAGGTGTGATTCTGTAAGTATGCTGCGCTTTTTGTATGAATAAACACCCACTGGTGTTGCAAGATACTACTAAAAACTTTTTGTATTATATAAAGTTGCTTAATTGGATCATACAAGGTTTGGGGACTGCTGGTATCTGCACACAGATTTGTGGCTGGGCTTCACTAGCAGCAGCAGAGGATTATTTTATGCATATACAAAATCATCTGCGGTCTTGCGATTGTCTAGAGACCAAAAGCTGTAGCACTATCATTAGTAGCATTGAAAAGTCTCTCTGCTGTGACTATTTCCATTGTTTACTAGGCCAGATTACTACATTTGTGCACAAAATGGTCTTGGTTTTGTTTATGGTTTGGGGTTCAGTTTGCTTGTATACTTTCTTGATCTTTTTGAAAAGTCCATATGACTCAGTATAAACAGGCAAGGAAAGTGGAATTTAGGCGGATGGTTCACCTATCCAATTATTCAGTTGGGTCTTTCGGGTTTTTATGCGTCTAGGAGACTCTTGCAGCCAAATCTGATTACAGATCTTGGCGTTGCTCAGCAGCCAGAAACTTTACTAAGGAGTCCCTCTTTCCCTAGTAAATTATCTGTTTTAAATTATAGTCACATTTTCTGTGCTTAATTTCACATGGAGCAGGGCTGCTGATAAGGGGGTACTACCAGCCCTTCTGTATGGGGCCCAAGCACACATGGGGGCCCATAAAGCAGGGGAATTAGATGTGGGCAGGACAGGGAGGGGGATTGGTTTGGGTGGAGGATAGCAATTACAGGAACGATGTGTGGCTCTCGGCAGCAGCGGAAAGCTGGTTTCTCATCCTCTCCCTCCTGCCAGCTTTCAGCTGCTGCAGGGGGAGACACACAGGGCATTGTTCCTGAAATTTCCCCTCCCCTTGCATCATTCCCCCTCCCGGTCCGGCCCACATCTGATTTACCCCTGCTTAGTGCTCCCCTAGCAGCACTGCTGGCTTCCCTCTCCTGCCTGCTGCTGCGGGTACACAGAGGGATGTTTAGGATGGAGGGCTGGGGAAGGGGCTGGTAAATATCATTTACTGGCCCCTTCCTTTAGTGAATAAACACACTGAGTGATCGTTCAGTTTATGAATGAATAGGAGCCTCTGGCTCTTGTTCAGTCATTTAGTGCAGCTGAGGTGGCAGAAGACGGAATTAAAGAATCTTTGTCCTCAATTCCTTTCTCTGTCTCAAATGTGAAATGTCAGGGGTCTTTTTAGACCCCCTGATATTTTACCCAAGCCCCCCAACAGAGTTGTAAAAAACAATTGTAAAAAATAATGCAAAAAATAACAAATTGTGAAATGTAATTAAAAAAAAAATAAGGGCTTATTTAAACGGCATATAAAGTGTGAATGTGCAGTGGTTTGTTTGTGCAGCTGGAGTCGCCTGTTACTCTATGAGGATGCAGCTGCAGGTCCTAATTTGATATGTGTGCATGTGTGGGTGAGTGGCCCCAAATACATACTGCAGGGGTTGACAAATTTGCTTGGAATCTAGGAGCCAGCTAAAAAAGTTAGGAGCCAGAAAACGCACCCCGTCCCGACGAGCTTGCGCGCAGAAGCGAACACATACGTGAGCAGCACCTGCATATGTAAACGGTGTTCAAACCACACATGCGAGGTATCGCCGCGATAGGTAGAGCGAGAGCAATAATTCTAGCCCTAGACCTCCTCTGTAACTCAAAACATGCAATCTGTAGATTTTTTTTAAACGTCGCCTATGGAGATTTTAAAGGGTAAAAGTTTGTCGGCATTCCACGAGCGGACGCAATTTTGAAGCGTGACATGTTGGGTATCAATTTAATCGGCGTAACATTATCTTTCATAATATAAAAAAAAATGGGGATAACTTTACTGTTGTCTTATTTTTTAATTAAAAAAAAGTGTAATTTTTTCCCAAAAAAGTGCACTTGTAAGACTGCTGCGCAAATACGGCGTGACAGAAAGTATTGCAACGATCGCCATTTTATTCTCTAGGGTGTTAGGATAAAAAATATATATAATGTTTGGGGGTTCTAATTAGAGGGAAGAAGATGGCAGTGAAAATAGTGAAAAATGACATTAGAATTGCTGTTTAACTTGTAATGCTTAAATTGTAATACCAACGGCCACCACCAGATGGCGCCAGCTCACATCTCGTGGTAATTTTTTTTTTTTTGTGCCCACCTTCCAAGCCAAGTCGCCAGGACACTATTTCTAGTCGCCATGGCGACCTGGCGCCCGGGATTTGTCAATCCCTGACATACTGTCAGTATTTGGAGGCCATACACCTACATCCACACGCCTGTCAAATTAGGACCTTGCACCTGTGTATGCACAGCTGCTGCGTCCTCATAGAGTAGCATAAGCTGCAGGAACACATCAGTAGCCCCATTTAAAACACTGATTCACACTATACAGGCCCACAGCATCTGTGAATGAGCCCCAATACCTTTACACACATAACTTTATTCATTAATTTAATACAGTTTTGATATTTTTGGGTGACTGTCAGCTAGGCTGTACCGAGCCCTGTGATTTTTAACAGCAGCCTTGGACTTGGAATGAAAAGTGAGAAAGGAAATAAGTCTGAGGATATCTTATCACTAAATCCTCTGAGAAAAAAATGTGAGTGATGAAACCCAGCAGCATCCAGGAAATGTACACTTAAGGTCAATTTTATATTTTATCACATTGCGAATTTCAGCACTATGAACCTAGACAAGTTTTTTTTTTTAGATAATTACTTCTCCTTCCAAAATCTGGGTGAAAACATCAACTCCTGTCTTTGCCGGAATAAACAGAGGTGTAGGTGGTCTGTCCAAAAAGGCATCTGTCTGGCATTCCATATCTTTCTCTTCGACATGGTCACTTAGTTCTTCCAGGTAAAGCTCTGTTTAGGATTGTAACAAAGATTACATGACAACATTGAAAGTAGCCAGCAAAAAGAGATAACCTTAAAGGGAATCTGTACTCAAAAAACTATGGTGGCTGCCATTTATGACTTTTCACATCGTTATTGTTACAGGTTGGTTATTAACAAAAGTATTGAGTTGACAGGACCAGCATGACAACTAGCATTTTCAGAAGCAGGGCAAGGATAGGCAGATCCCGTAAGAACGTGCACAAGAACGAAAATGTGTCGGGAGGGGCCTACCTGCTGACATCATTATCACTGCGTCCTCATGGCAGGAGCGGTGACTGGTTATGTGAGTTTTTTTGGCCTTGTTTTATGCTGCAGTTTTTGTACTGGATTTTCTGTCTAATAAACTACTACACTATATGATCATCATTTAGGCTCCCACAGGTGAGCTTTCTTTTGCATAGTGCCTAAGTTTTTGGGGACCACCATCCTACCATCATACCAGGTGAGATGTCACTTGGCTTTTAGAGTAATGACCTAAAGGCACATTATCATTTAATATCTGGTGAGTGTACAGATTGGTGGAGGATTACGTGTGTGACGAATTGTTCCCAAGCACATTGGGTGATGTTGATTTCATACTGGATGTTCATCTCATGCTGGATTTCTTTCACTTTCTGGTGAGTGGTTAGACATATCACGCACATTTTTTGTGTTGACCTTGGTCGCTGAGCATGCAGCCACAGTTCCTGGGTGGCTTACAACCCTCAGTACCAGACCTTCAACACACAAATGCTTTGTAAGTAACATGTAAGGTAGGGGGGTCTATATATTTATCTATTCCCTTGTTGTTATTGTTTTACTATGTTAGATCATTAAGGAATTCATATTTTTCATTATAGATATATACCAGGTGCTTGCTCCTGAAGAGTGGCTTAAAGCCACGAAACACGTTGAGCTACCAGATTCGTGTCTTATATTAATCATGTGTAGTCAAGATTATTTATGGAATATGTTTTTATAGGATTGTATATGAATTTCTTGCATTATGCAAATGTTACATTTACTATTTATTACAGGGACTAGAGAGGCTTTGGGTCATATAGGTATTGGCTTGCAATATAGTTATGTGTATATATATGAATTTTATTCATATAACATGTAAAACGGTTTTACATATATGTATATGAATCAATAAATATTATTTTGTTTACTAATTTACTTATTCACTTAAAGCGGAGTTCCACCCACAATTTCACTTTTTAAATATAAATACCCCTGTAATACACAAGCTTAATGTATTCTAGTAAAGTTAGTCTGTAAACTAAGGTCCGTTTTGTTAGGTTGTTACAGCATTTAGATAGTTTATAATCTAGAAATAGACAGTGGCCATCTTAAGTGTGGACATCATGAAGCCAGACTGTATGACTTCCTGGATTTCAGCTTTGTATATCTCGCATATGCTCAGTGCACAAGCAATGTAATAGGTTTCAGTCAGGTTTGCAAGGACTACTGGGAAACATGATGCCTATCCCAGAAACCCTTGCAAATAGCCTAGGCAAATAAGGAGGAGGAAGTAATGAAGGACTACAAAATAAAGGTATTTACAAGCAACAAATTAAATAAAAATTGTCCATTCTGAACACTATGAGATAAGAGCATGCAGCACAGACAAACATAAAAAAATGGGTGGAACTCCACTTTAATTGCAACCGCATGCTTTATATAAAGTCCTATTTTCATCACCCCTTTTTCATATCACGCACATTGTCGGAATTATTCTGGGTGACACTGAAGATTTTGTGAAATCAAATCACTGATCCATATATTGGGACTTTATCTATACTATAGGACTTGTACGAATGTACTTTTTTTCCTTGTTGTTTTAGGGCAATAACAACCCATAAATGTCTTTCAAAAATAGACGCACTAGCAAGAATCTTACATGAGGTTACATTTTTGTGGACATATTCCTCTCACCTGTCTGCACATCAATGTGCTTCCTGCCTTCTATTGGCTCCGGGGTCCTGGGCCGCAACAGATCTTTGGCACGTTTCTTTGCCAGTGCTCTTCTGCGTGCTTCTTGTGCTCTCTGAATCTCCACTGGATCTGGCTGAGCTGCCTAGAAGCCAATCACACAGTAATCAGTGTATTTCTTTTACATTATTGCACTTGTTTGTCACGTTTTATTCTAAGGAAAGATTCTGTAATACCCTGGTTGCTGCTTTGCATACTTTTGTCATAGGGGTTGATATATTCCCCAGTTTTAAAAAATTTTATGCAATAAAGATGATTTAAAAAAAAAGTGCTTTTATGTTCTTCTGTAGGACCATCCATCTTTTAAATCCTGTTTGTGTTTTTTCCACCAACGAATGGTTAATTTTACATTAGGAGATGGCGAATAGACATGGTTCTAGACCCAAAAAGCATATTGAAACTGTATCTGCCATAGCACTAACCTACATGAGTGTTTGATATGTACCGTATTTATCGGCGTATACCGCGCACTTTTTTCCCCTGAAAATAGGGGGAAAATCACAGGTGTGCGCTATACGCCGATAGTGTACCTTGGGCTCGGAGGGGAAGGAGCGCTACCGATTGCCGCCGAGCGCCGCCGGAATTCACGAGCCGTCTCACCTGTTTACTCGGCTCTAACGTCACACACACAGTCCCGCTTCCACCACCGGCATTGGACCAGTGTTACATCAATCACAGGGGCTGGTCCAATGCCGATGGCAGAGGCGGGACTGTGTATGTGACTGCCGCCGAATGAACAGGATGACCGGAGATGATGGCTCGGTGACTCCACGAGAGAAGGTGAGGCTGCAAATGGGCACATAGGCTGCATCTAGGCAAATAAACATAGGGGCACATAGACTGGAGCTGGGCACATAGGTTGCATTTAGGCTGGAGCTGGGCACATAGGCTGCATTTAGGCTGGAGCTGGGCACATAGGCTGCATTTAGGCTGGAGCTGGGCACATAGGCTGCATTTAGGCTGGAGCTGGGGCACATAGGCTGCATTTAGGAACAGATTAGGCTGCATTGAGGCTGCAGATGGACACTGACCACAATTTTTTTTCCCTGAAACTTCCCTCTGAAATTGGGGTGTGCGTTATACGCCGGCGCGCGTTATACGCCGATAAATATGGTATTTAATATGTACAGTATGTCAACCAATATAAGCCATTGGACCCGGGATTACTACAGGGAGGGTTTAAAAAAAAAATTGTTACCAATGATGTCAAAGCCCTGTAAACATACTATGAAGCACTGTGTTGCAATATGATAATAAGGAACACTCTCATAGGGTACTCTGTAGTAGGATTAGCATTGGAACTGATCAATTTGGTTCCTTAGCTTACTACTAGATGCAGCTGGGATTTCAAAGCTAGAGCTGCTAAGACTGGCAAACCATTTGACACCACCACAGGGATAAATAAACATAATCCCAGAGGCATTTTAAACCTGCAAACTAAATCCTAAATTAAATTTATATGCCTAGCTTACATTTTTTTACAGGAATGAATAAAAAATAGATGTATTTAAAAGCTCTTAAAAGGTTAGTAGAAGAAGCTTTGATGAATGACCAACACAAAATGAGCATGTGAAAACATAGGTTATTTTAGAGCAATCCGTTTGGAATACACATAGCATAGTGAGGTGTGTCCTGTCTTACATTGTATTTGGTGCATTTGTTGCACATTCTTTGGTGGTATTTTTGGAATGTGTTAGGAGAAAGTGGCCAGGTCAGTAAATAACACTAGGTAAACTTTCACACAACCTCTGTTTCCAAGGAGGTAAGTAGTATAGACTGCAGGGAACATGCTTTCAAAAGCTAGAACTGAACCCCTGGAATACACAGGACAATCAGCTTGGTATTGCTGTGAAGTTCTATGAAAACGTAATACCACATATAAGCCAGAAAAAGTTATAAAAAAGACAAGGAAAATGCTTTGCCTTCCTTACCAGGGGTAGTATCAGCTGTGCATATGTGTTACCACGCACCACTCTTCTATCATACATTATATTTCCATAATGATAACTCTCTTCAGACCTGGAAAGCAAATACAATATGTATGTGTATATGTTAAAGAGAACATTATGAAGATATTGTGAAAAGTTGGTCAAACACTTTACAAAGTGGTTATATATGCATATATGATTCTGTTAGTGTCTGAAAATCTACATTCTATACTTGGCCTTGGAGAAACAACTTTATTGAGCATACAGTGGAACGTCGGATTGCGAGTAACGCGGTTAACGAGTGTTTCGCAATAGGAGCACTGTATTTTTAAAAATCGTAACTCGGTTTGCGAGTGTTGTCTCGCAAAACGAGCACGATTCAGGCCAAAGCGGTGTGAAGTACCGCGTTTGGCCTGAGGTGGGGGGTGCCAGAGCCAAGCAGAGCCAAACATCGCTTCTCGCACCATTCGGAAATGCATAGTAAGGCCCGAGGACAGTACGGCTGACCTCGGCAAATCTCGAGAAGAAAGTCTTTCCGAGGTTTGCCGAGGTGTCCCCGGCCTTTTTGGCCATTTCCGAGGCTCTCAGGCGCCCCCCTGTCTCTGGCCACATGCGGTATTGCATTCCATTGAAGTTAATGCAGAACAAATTATTTTAGTTTCCATTGACTTCTATGGGGAAACTCGCTTTGATATGCGAGTACTTTGGATTACGAGCATTCTCCTGGAACGGATTATGCTCGTAATCCGAGGTTCCACTGTACGTGGCCGCAAAAATGTGCACTGCCTTGAAAAACTGTCATACAACGAAAGGGTTAATACTGCGTATTGGTCAGTAGACCCCCAATGGAATGGGTTCTGTATTTGCCAGTCGTTGCTAAGTATTTTATATTATGGTTTTCTCAGGAATCAGCTCTGTGCAGTCCCATTATCCTGGTACAAAATGTGTAATTTATTTTATAAATGTTGAATCACCTTTCTCATTATATTTTGTGTATCTATCACTGGGTATAATAAGGTTTGAAATGGCTGGCCTGAGGTTATGGCACTAGTCACAATGATTACAGACAGACATCTATGTGCCTTCCCATTGCTGTCACTTCAAAGCAAGGACATATTCTGCTTCTCCATAAAACCTCATCTCAACTTCAAAATTAGACCATATGACTTCCAATAAACTATCATACTTATTATGATTCTACACAATACCTTTGCTTCTTATTGTTAATTACTAAAGGGAATATTTAAAAAAATTCTTCATAAACCAGAACAACCAATCACCTATGATGTTGTTATATTCTGATTATTCTAAGCTAACTGCGACTGGTTGCAGGTATATTATACTACATTTTCACTATATCTATATATATATATATATATATATATATATATATCTATATATACATATATATATATATATATATATATATATATATATATATATATATATATATATATATATATATATATATATATATATATATATATATATACACACACATACATACACACACACACAGTATCTCACAAAAGTGAGTACACCCCTCACATTTTTGTAAATATTTTATTTTCTCTTTCCATGTGACAACACTGTAGAAATTACACTTTGCTACAATGTAAAGTAGTGAGTGTACAGCTTGTATAACACTGTAAATTTGCTGGCCCTTCAAAATAACTCAACACACAGACATTAATGTCTAAACCACTGGCAACAAAAGTGAGTACACCGCTAAGTGAAAATGTTTAAATTGGGCCCAAAGTGTCAATATTTTGTGTGGCCACTATTATTTTCCAGCACTGCCTTAACCCTCTTGGGCATGGAGGTCACCAGAGCTTCACAGGTTGCCACGGGTGTCCTCTTCCACTCCTCCATGACGACATCACAGAGCTGGTGGATGTTAGGGACCTTGCGCTCCTCCACCTTCTGTTTGAGGATGCCCCAAAGATTCTCAATAGGGTTTAGGTCTGGAGATATGCTTGGCCAGTCCATTACCTTTACCCTCAGCTTCTTTAGTCTTGGAGGTGTGTTTGTGGTCGTTATCATGTTGGAATACTGCCCTGTGGCCCAGTCTCCATATGCTTGGCTTTAGTACGTCACAGTACATGTTGGCATTCATGGTTCCCTCAATGAACTGAAGCTCCCCAGTGCCGGCAGCACTCATGCAGCTCCAGACCATTACACTCCCACCACCATGCTTGACTGTAGGCAAGACACACTTGCCTTTGCACTGCTCACCTGGTTGCCGTCACACATGCTTGGCACCATCTGAACCAAATACGTTTATCTTGGTCACATCAGACCACAGGACATGGTTCCAGGATTCCATGTCTTTAGTCTGCCTGTCTTCAGCAAACTATTTGCAGGCTTTCTTGTGCATCAGACCAATTTGATGCAGGGTGCGGCGTATGGTCTGAGCACTGACAGGCTGACTCCCCAACCCTTCTATCTCTACAGCAATGCTGGGAGCATTTATACATCTATTTCACAAAGACAACCTCTGAATAGGACGCTGAGCACGTGCACTCAACTTCTTTGATCGACCATGGCCAGTTTATTGCCATGAGGTGCCATGTTGAACTTCCAGTGACCAGTATGAGAGAGTGAGAGCGATAACACCAAATTTACCACGCCTGTTTCCCAATCACACCTGAGATCTTGTAACACTAACTAGTCACATAACACCGGGAAGGGAAAATGGCTAATTGGCCCCAATTTGGACATTTTCACTTAGGGGTGTACTCACTTTTGTTGCCAGCGGTTTAGACATTAATGGCTGTGTGTTATTTTGAGGGGACAGGAAATTTACACTGTTATACAAGCTGTACACTCACTACTTTACATTGTTGCAAAGTGTTATTTCTTCAGTGCTGTCAACATGAAAAGATAATAAAATATTTACAAAAATGTGAGGTGTATACTCACTTTTGTTAGATACTGTGTGTGTATATGTCTCACAGCGACTATTGGACACAGCAGTTACAGGATGGTGCTGTTGTGCACCCCAGGGGGCGAGCTAGTGCACATGTGCTAGGCAACATACCACTAAGTTGCCTACCCTGGCTGTCCCGTCTGTCTGCAGGAAATATACTGTGGGTGGGCGGCAAGTGCGTAAAGAAATACTATGTGAATTTGTTTGGTCATTTTAATTATTTTGATTATATTTTCCAGATTACGGTTTATAATATGTAACATTTGTAGTTAATGAATCATTCACTTACGTGGGTGGTTGTATTGTCCTGTATTTATGGCGGTTTTGAACCACCCTGGGTTGGCTGGAGAATGTATATGTTCCACTTCCCATTTCTTTATGAGATGGTAATAGAGATGCCATGGTTGTAAAGGACTTGAAGATCTTTGTAGTATGCTTGATATAACAAGATGCTATAAGAAAAAGAAGTTGGAGTTATGGTATGTACAAGACAGCACACGCAAATTACAGCTATCAGTCTTAGTATAAGCAGGCAAACTTTTCCCAAATGATTGATCCCTGTGTGTGGTTGTTGGAATGTTAGTACTATTAGGCCCCGTACAGACGAGCGGACAGTCCGATGAAAAAGTTTTCATCGGACATGTCCGCTCGGAGATTTCGGTCTGATGGCTGTACACACCATCAAACCGAAATCCGCATGGACAGATAGCGCGGTGACGTGGCGGTGACGTTGACGCCGCCACGTCACCAAACCAGGAAGTAAAATACTTCCACGCAAGCGTCGAATCCATTCGACGCATGCGGGAGATTTCTGTCCGCTGGTTAGGTGTACTAACCAGCGGACATGTCCGCCGGACAGCTTTCCAGCGGACATGTTTCTTAGCATGCTAAGAAACATTTGTCCGCTGGAAATCTGTCCGCTAGCCTGTACACACGATCGGATCTGTCGGCGGACCAGTTTCAGCGGATATGTCCGGTCGTGTGTACGAGGCCTTATATATCATCCTATTGTTATCATCAATACTGTCCTTTAAAAATATGAAACTCTAATGGTTCAGGAGAGGATGCAGCCTCATGTACTGGGAGTGACTGAATCCGGGGTTCCACATGGTAGTCCTAAGCCTGCTTCACATATGTGCGAATATGTGGGTTTCCCAACATCCAATTCGCATGACAGACAAGTGTGACTGAATCCAGGGTTCCACATGGTAGTCCTAAGGCTGGGTCCACATATGTGCGAATATGTGGGTTTCCCCACATCCAATTCGCTTGACAGGCGAGTGTGACTGGCTCTCAATAGAGCCGGTTCACACGGGTTCGGGGCGGCCACAAAGCGGATTGCAAAAGGGTCCAGTGTGTGTTTTGGTCCGGTTCAGGTGCAAATTCAGACCTGAATCACACCAGAACCAGTAAACAGACACACAATGGACCCAGGCACGAACCCTGTGGCCGCACATATGTGAACTCGGCCTGAAAGTAAGGACTGGTACACACCGGAATATGGTGTGGGGAAACCCGTGTTCAGTGCATGTTTCCTGAACCACGTTCAAACTGCACTGCAGTTGCGATCTGCAGTGGGGGTCAATGTTAAATAGGAGCTCTATGCACCCCCAAAAAGAAAAAAAAAGTTATCAGCTACAAATACTGTAGTTGCTGACTTTTAATCTAAGGACACTTAACTGTTCAAGGTTTCCAGCGATGTCCTTTCCCAAGCCGATTTTTCAATTAGCTTCGGGTGTGGGAGCCGGCCTTGCGGCTTCACAGATTGTTTTCTATTGAGCATGTGTGAGCCACGCTTCACCTTGTGAATTGTCCCATAGCCGTCTGGGACCTGTAATGTGTCCCAGAAGACTGTGGGGGAAAGAGGAAGGGCCGAACTTTCGGCTCCGATCGCTGCGGCATATCTGACGGAAAGTGGGAGCGGGTACCTGTCAAAACCAGGGCAAGACAGCGGTGTAGTGGTTAACACTTTCACCTAGCAGCAAAAGAGTTGCTGGTTTGACTCTCAATCACGACACTACCTGCATGTTCTCCCTGTGCATGTGTGGGTTTCCTCCCACACTCCAAAGACATGCTGGTAGGTTAATTGGATCCTGTCTACACTGGCCCTAGTATTTGTGTGTATGAATGTGACTTAGGGACCTTAGATTGAAAGTCTCTTGAGGGCAGGGACTGATGTGAATTTACAATATATATGTAAAGCGCTGTGTAAATTGATGCCGCTATAGAAGTACCTGAAATAAATAAAGAAAATCAGGTATCCACCCCAAAATGTGGCAGTGGAGGGGGGAAGGATGCAAACAAGATGAACTTCTCCTTTTGTAGTTGCCCCAAATGCAGGTTGCAAATGCAGTGTACCATGTGATTCGGTTGCAGTGTTTCCAAAGGCAGTGCATGTACTACCTTTGATACAGTGCAGTGTGATTTCAGCCCATTCAATCGACTTAGGTATAACCCGCATGCCAGATTTTTAGCATGCAGTTATTGCCAGCGGCTATAGCCACTAGCAGTAATCACTGTGTTCTCCCGGCACAGATGTCTCCCCAGTCAGTGTTAATGAGGAAATCAACCGATTTGGGTTACAGAAAAGAAAAGACAATCACATAATCTATGACCAGCTTTAGTCACTTACTGTCATATAAAAAGTTCTGACTTTACGTGTTGCATGTTTTATTCAGAAAGGACGGAAAGAAGAGATAGTCAGGCACCTAGCACATTCATAATTAAGTCAGCTAGGGCAAACCAGGCGTTTTTTCCCATTAAAGGGGTTCTTTTAATGTAAACCTGTCAGTACCATATTGGTACTGACAGGCTGGAGCACCACCATGCACACATCTAATGCCGCGTACACACCATCACTTTATGTGATGAAAAAAAACAACATTTTCTGTGAAGTAAAAAATGACGTTTTTGAAACTTCAATTTTCAAAGACGAAGTTGCCTACACACCATCGTTTTTCTCACAATGTTCTAGCAAAGTGAGGTTACGTTCTCACCACTTTTTCCATTGAAGCTTGCTTCATAAGTAGCTTCTAGGCATGCGCGGGTGAAAAAACGTTGTTTTAAACAACGTTTTTTACTACACACGGTCAATTTCTGTGAAGTAAAAGTTGACGTTTTGAAAAACGACACATAAAATTGAAGCATGCTTCAATTTTTTTTGGTCGTTTTTTAGAAGACATAAAACGACGTTTTCCCCCACACACAGTCAATTAAAGTGAAGTTTTTAAAAACGTCATTTTTTTTCATCACATAAAGTGATGGTGTGTACGCGGCATAAGAGCCGGTTCACACTACACTATAGATTAAGCCCACAAGTGCTTTTTTACCACTACTATTCCTTTATACTTTAGAAATTTACAAATGCAGCAATTTAGAAATGTGATGAAAGGTTTAGCGCTGGGAAATACTTTTAAATTAAGTATTTAGATAAATAGTGTATTTTTATACAAATTTATAGATCAGACTAAAATGAGGGACAAATGAGAAGGAAAGAGAAATAGAGGGACTTTGTTCCGAATGAGGGACAGTGCCTGGAAATCAGAGACCGTTGGGAGCTAAGCAATTGTTTGACTCCCCTACATAGTGCTAGTACACCTCTGTAACATCACTGTGTGATTGTCCTAAAGCTAGCTCTGTCTTCAACACCACGTGAGAGCTCAGCTATGTCAGCCATCTTTACAAGTTCTGTATTGAATTAGAAGCTTTTATTGTCATTACACAAAAAGGTAAAGCAAATTTCATTTAGGCCACGCATACACTGAGAATAATTGGATTTTTTCTTCATACTTACCTGTAAAATCCATTTCTTTGAGTACATCACGGGACGAAGAGAAGCCATATACATTACTACCTGGGTTATGTGCCACCTATTGGTGAATGGACACTGGTGGAATAACCAAAAACAGGAAGTGATCTCCTATATAACCCCTCACATACAGGAAGTAGCTGCCATAACCCCGGTATCCTCTTCTTCAGCGGGCGGTCCGCTTTCAGATAAAAGTGGTCTCCGTGGCGGATTCGTCACAAGATCAATTTTATCGGGTATGGGAGAGGACCCCCCTCCTCCCGCCACGCTCCGGTCATCTCCGCCGGTATCGGTGGAGACGATCAGATCCACTCTCTTTGGAACCTGGATGCTTAGTGAGGGGAAGATGGCCCCCACTCGGCTCAATAGCATTGGAGGGCGGAAGCGACGTCAAATGTCACTTTTGCCCAAAGCTCTTAAAAGGGATTTTTAAATGTTTTTGGTTCAAAAGGACATTTTTTGTTTTATTGTATTTTAGTGTGACTATGAGATTTGAGGTCTTTTTGACCCAAGATGTCATATTTAGGAGGTCCTGTCATGCTTTTTTTTTCTATTACAAGGGCTGTTTACATTAATAAAAGTGACGCCAATTTTTTTTTTTAAAAGGACAGTGTAAAAAAAAAAAAAGGAAAACAAATAATAAAAAATAAAATGAAAGCGCAATTTCTAGCAAAAAAAAAACGATTTTAACTTGTAAACACAGAGTCTGAAAAATAGACTTGGTCCTTAAGTGGTTAAGCCGCATCAATCGTTTTTAAGCTGTAGTATTTGGAAGTTGAAAATAGAAGAGGGCAGAGAAACGCTGATTAATGTTAACGCGGCTAAACGCACATTAACGGCAAAGCAAAATGCTTCTAAAAGCGCGTTTTTACAGCCCCTTTTTCCTGGCATTGGTAAGGATTTGTAGCTCATGTTTTAAAATGCCCTGTGTGCATGAGGCCTTAGAAGCATTTTGCATTGGCGTTCGGGCCAGTTCACACCACATGCAGTCCAGTGCGTTTTTTTCTGCATCAAAAACGCATGGATAGTAAGTTATGTGGTTTTCAATAACATCGTTCACACCAGTGCGGTCAGTTCCAGTGCGTTCCATTTACAGAAAAAAATTAAACATGCTGCATTTTTTGTACTGGAACTTGGTAAAACCCACAAAAACACCGGAACGCACCTAAACACACCAAAAGAACTGAAACTCACATGTCTTTATTTAAAGTGGAGGTTCACCCTAAAAAAAATTCTAACAATACATTGAGAAGACTGATTTCACTGCGGGTATGCTGGGGTTTTTTTTTTTTTTCGTACATACCTCGTTATCGCCATTTCATCCCTCGGCTTCCGGGTATGATTCTTGCTGGACTGGGAGTTCCTAGTTGATTGGTGTTCCTCCGACCGGCGCATACTGCGCGTCACGACTTTCCGACAGAAGCCGAACGTCATTGCGCAGGTGCCATATAGAGTCGGCTCTATACGGCGCCTGCGCAGCGACGTTCGGCTTCTTTCGGAAAGTCGTGACGCGCAGTATGCGCCGGTCGGAGGAACGTCAATCAACTAGGATCGCCAAGACCCGCAAGAATCATACCCGGAAGCCGAGGGATGAAACGGCGATAACGAGGTATGTACGAAAAAAAAAAAAAAAACCCAGCATACCCGCAGTGTAATCAGTCTTCTCAATGTATTGTTAGAATTTTTTTTTAGGGTGAACCTCCACTTTAAGGTGAAGTAAAAAGGGGGGGAAATGAACTGGAATGCATCAAAAACACGCATGCACAAAAGCATCCGGAACACATCTGGACTGCATTTCTATGGTGTTAACTGGCTCTTAAAGGGGTTGTAAACCCATTAAGGTGAAATTAAGGTGAAAAACCACAAGGGTTTACAACCCCTTTAATGCATTATATGCACCAAGTGAAAAACCTTTTGTAGTGCAGTAGCTCCCCAGAGCCCCCCTTTTACTTACCTGAACCCGATTGTTCCAGCAACAGGGACAAGCAGAGCAGCTCTAGCCAGTGTCTCGGGTCCTCATTGGATGGATTGATAGGAGCATGAACATTGGCTCCCGCTGCTGTCAATCAAATTCAGTGACACTGGAGCCGGGGGACGTGGCCGAGCCCTGCGGTCTGTGTCAATCGACGCAGCAGCAGGACTCGGGTGCGCGCCCGCACGAGTGCCTCCAGAGAATGCAGCTCTCCAAGGGGGCACTCGAGGAGAGGAGGAGCCAGGAGCACTGCTGGGGGACCCCAGAAGAGGAGGATCGGGGCCCCTCTGTGAAAAACCCTTGCACAGAGGAGACGTGTTTTTTTTATATATATATATATATAAAACAACGAACCTTTACAACCCCTTTAAATATATCCAGCCTTAGAAGTCTAATTCATCCAATAGATAATTAGATCTATTTAAAAAGAAAAGGGGAGGGGGGGAGTATGATTAGAAAAAAAAAAATCTTAGAAAACAGTTGTCAACATGTGAGTACAGAAACAGAAGTATGATGGTGAAAAACAAAGTAGTGGAGCACATGATCTCCATCATAAGGAAAACACTCATGTATTCAGTGCAGGGAAGAAGAAGCAGAAAGTCAAATACTGTTAGTAAGCATACAATATCACCTCTAATAGCAGAGCTACATGGGGCAGACTTCCCAGAGATCTCACCGGCCCTCTTCAGTGATCAGATGTGCTCTGACAATTCCTGACTGTGTACTATAGTGACCTGTAACCAGGCAACACAGCTCTTCCTTAGCAACACCTTTTCTGCACATGCTCAGTCCTCACTGGAGATTTTTTTCTTCCTCAAAGCTTTATGTAGACACAACACAAACACAGTGAGTTCAAAAGCAGTCTCAAATTTCTATACAACGAATCTCTAGTCTATAACTTGTGGTGCCTTCTTTCACTAAATTCCACTTACTTTTTATGACTTATATGCTATTAAATGTCTGAAAATGTGCATAGATCACAAACGTGTGAGGGGAGATATGGATTAATAAAGCGATCCTAAACCCAAATAATACAGTAATATATTGCAACCCTTAAATGTGATGGCTGTATTTGTTTGTTATGCCGCGTACACACCATCACTTTATGTGATGAAAAAAAAAACGACGTTTTTAAAAACGTCACTTTAAATGACCGTGTGTGGGGGAAAACGTTGTTTTATGTCTTGTGAAAAACGACAAAAAAAAATTGCTTCAATTTTATGTGTCGTTTTTCAAAACGTCGTTTTTTGTGTCACAGAAATTGACCGTGTGTAGCAAAAAACGACGTTTAAAACAACGTTTTTAAACGCGTGCATGCCCAGAAGCTAGTTATGAAGCGAGCTTCAATGGAAAAAAGTGGTGAACGTAACCTCGCTTTGCTAGAGCATTGTGAAAAAACGATGGTGTGTAGGCAACGTCGTTTTTGAAAATTAAAGTTTCAAAAACGTTGTTTTTTTACTTCACAGAAAATGACGTTTTTTTCATCACATAAAGTGATGGTGTGTACGCGGCATTAGTCTTTTTTGCTTTATTTTAACCTGGTGATCCGGCTTATAACACAAATGATCATAAAAATAAAATAAATTAATAATAATAAAAAATAAAAAAAATTCCCCCACCCCTCCGTGTTCACGTGCAAAAGTGAATGCATGTACAGTATTAGTCCCACACACACCCAAACAGCGATCATTCCACACATGTGAGGTATCCCCACAAATGTCAGATCATGAACAGTAATTCTAGCACTAGGCCTGCTCTGAAATTCTAAAGTGGTAACCTGTAAAGGCATTTAAAGCATCGTCTATGGATAGTAAAATTGATGTTGTTTGTCGCCGTTGCGGCATCATCTTTTATATTTTACCAAAAAATTGGGTTATGTATTGTGTTCCATTGCATGCAATTTAAAGTGTATTTTTTTTAAAAAAAGTTTGTTTAAAAAAACCACTGCACAAATACTGTGTGACATAAACAAATATATAATGTTTGGGGCAGGGGTCAAGTCCTGGGGAAAAAAGTGTGGGAACTCCCACCCAAGATCCACTCCCCCACCAAAAAAAAAAAAATGATACGCTCATATGCATAATTACTAAACCGCATGTTTTTTTTTTTTTTTTTCCGATCCACTGTACCTTAGTAATCCTTTATGTTACTGGCCGCTTCCTGTATATGGATTTATCAGGTAGTGTGCGGGTATTCCGTCACTTCCTCGATGCCGCAATGTCTCCTGGGAGCTTTTGTTATTGTTCCCAGGAGACATTGCGGCATCGAGGAAGTGACGGAATACCCGCACACTACCCGATGAATCCATATACAGGAAGCGGCCAGTAACATAAAGGATTACTAAGGTTTGCCTGCCCCTGACAATGACTCGAGCTGGGCATCGCCACTTAGTGAAGAATTGGCTCGGACGGCTCGGTTGCTCTCGGCTGCTCTAGTCCTGCAAAGGGAACTGCGTTCCTGATGTGAAAAAAGTGCAGGAACTCCGTTCCAACGCGTTCCCGCAGGACTTGAGCCCTGGTTTGGGGATTGTAAGTATTTTTTAGCAAAAAATACTGATTGTTACATGTAATCAAAAAGTGTCAGAAAAGGCCTGGAGCTAGGGTTGCCACCTGTAGAGGATTTACCCTGACAGTTCCGGTTTTGAATCATAAGTCCAGGTTTCAGGCAGACTGTAACCCAGAAACATTATTGAATTCAGACCAGGCTGTGGCTCCCCAAGTAACTAAGATAGTCCGAGAACTGCAGTGGCCATTTGGTGGCAGGTTTGGCATCACCGGAGGGCAGGGTGATGATGTCAGGAAGAGTAATCCGGCCACACCCACCCACCATTCATTGCAGCACGCTATGCGCACTGCATTACTACTCTCCTTGGGGCATACAAAGGTGTCCCAGGCCGCTAAAGTGTTCAGGTTTGGCTTAAAGAAGAGGCGGCAACACTACCTGGAGCCTAAAGTGGTTAAGGTAGGCCATAAATGGTGCAAATTTGCATGATTACCCTATCAGCACAGACAGCTCTGACAGGGGTATCCCTCCTGCCAAGCTATTGTCTGCTCCTGACGTAGGGGCGGGCGAAGCCTCCCCCCCCCCAATAGACAACAGTGATTACCACTAGTGACTATAGCAGCCGCTTGCGATAATCGGAAGCAAATCGGGTATGCTGGTTGTACCCAAGTTGATCGATCAACTTGGTACATTCAGTCTGCCCATTAATGGTTCGAATCTTGTATTGCCAGCTTAACTCTCTACATTGGCCTCCACTGTCTTCACCCACTAACTCACTCACTGCCCAGAAGATTGCTGATCACTTCAAAAATAAGAATTTAGCAATCTATGATGGGATCTCCACTGTGCAGGTATCTCCCCCACCTAACATGCCACGTCCACCTCCACATTCAATACTTTTTTCTTTTACCATGGAGCAATAATGGTGAACCTTGGCCAGATGTTTTGGAACTACATTTCCCCATGATGCTTAACTACACTGCAGCGTGCATGAGCATCATGAGAAATGTAGTTCCAAAAAATCTGGGGTGCCAAGGTTTGCCATCACTGCCATAGAGGTTGCTAAACTTCTTTCTAACGTACCCACCTAGACGCCTGGATCCTGTTCCCTCACAACTACTATGGTAATTTTCTTGCTTTATCCTACACTCTCCAACTCACACCTTCAATCTCTCCCTCTATACTGCCATCTTCCTTAACCCTCTATAACATGCACTGGTCACCCCTACATAAAAAAAAAACACTGGAACCCCACCTGCCTTCACAACCTAAGACCAATCTGTATGCTCCCACTTATTACCTTTAATCTCATAGAATTAATTAAGGTGGGCACAATGTGGGCCCACCATCATGGCCTTGCGGCTGGAGCTCTAGTTTAAATTGTACCCCCAGTCCAATGCAGGCTGATTGGTACAGGTGTGGAGGCTATTGCCCATTTAATTGTAGGCTAGCTTGCCTGTACAAGTATCTTATTGGTTATCCCCCCATCACATGCCATTCTGGAAGTTTCCCTGGCCTGGAGGTAGGTTATGCAAGCAGCCTTTTTCGTGGAAGGGAGTTTAAGAAGACATGTGGCCACTCATTAAAATTAGAAGAAAATAATTATAACCTTAACCACTTGCCGCCCGCCAATGACATATTGACGGCGGCAAAGTGGTTGTAGAATCCTGACTGGACGTCATATGACGTCCTCAGGATTCTGAGCCGCTGCGCGCCCCCGGGGGTGCGCATCGCGGCGATCGTTGTTGCAGGGTGTCAGTCTGACACCCCGCAACACCGATCTTGGTAAAGAGTCTCTCACGAAGGCTCTTTACCACGTGATCAGCCGTGTCCAACCACGGCTGATCACGATGTAAACAGGAAGAGCCGTTGATGGCTTTTCCTCACTCGCGCCTGACAGATGCGAGTAGAGGAGAGCCGATCGGGGCGGCTCTCCTGACAGGGGGGGTTCGCGCTGATTGTTTATCAGCGCAGCCCCCCCTCGGATCGCCACACTGGACCACCAGGGAAGCCCACCCTGGACCACCAGGCAAGGGCATACTAAAAAAACAGTCTGGGAAAAAAAAAAAGCATTAAAAAATAAAAAAAGATGCCAATCAGTGCCACCCCACAGTGTCCATCAGTGCCACCCCACAGTGTCCATCAGTGCCACCCCACAGTGCCCATCCATGCCCAGTGCCCACCTATCAGTGCCCATCTGTGCCAACCATAAGTATCCATCAGTGCCACCCATAAGTGCCACCCATGAGTGCCCATCTGTGCCGCCTATGAGTGCCCAGTGCCGCCCATGAGTGCCCATCAGTGCCGCCCATGAGTGCCCATCAGTGCCGCCTATGTGTGCCCATCAGTGCCGCCTATGTGTGCCCATCAGTGCCACATACCAGCGCCGCCAATCAGTGCCACCTTATCTGTGCCGTCAGTACTACCTCATTGATGTCCATCAGTGCCATCTCATCAGTGCCGTCATATCAGTGCCCGTAATTGAAAGAGAAAACTTACTTATTTACAAAAAAATTAACAGAAAAAAATAAAAAAACATATTTTTTTTTCAAAATTTTCAGTCTTTTTTTAGTTGTTGCGCAAAAAAAAAAATTACAGAGGTGATCAAATACCACCAAAAGAAAGCTCTATTTGTGGGGAAAAAAGGATGCCAATTTTGTTTGGGTACAGTGTAGCATGACCGCGCAATTGCCATTCAAAGTGCGACAGTGCTGAAAGCTGAAAATGGGCTTGGGCGGGAAGGTGCATAAGTGCCCTGTATGGAAGTGGTTAAACTATGTAGAGGGTTCTTTACTGTAAGAGCGGCAAGGATGTGGAATTCCCTTCCACAGGCGGTGGTTTCAGCGGGGGGGGAGCATCGATAGTTTAAAAAAACTATTAGATAAGCACCTGAACGACCACAACATACAGGGATATACAATGTAATACTGACTTATAATCACACACATACAGTGCCTGCCGCCATCTCGCACTCGCGCTGGAATAGTACAAGCACATTTCAGCAAGCGCGTCATAGAAGCGACGGGAGATCCGACTTGGATTCCCGCCAATTCTACACGTGTGCGGCGATTGTTATGAATCCTGAGGGGGAAGTCCCCGCCAGATTTTAAATAAAAATCCGGCATGGGTTCCCCCTCAGGAGCATACCGGGCCCTTAGGTCTGGTATGGGTTGTAAGGAGACCCCCCCTACCCAGAAAAAACGGCGTAGGGGGTCCCCCTACAATCCATACCAGACCCGTATCCAAAGCACGCTACCCGGCCGGCCAGGAAAGGAGTGGGGATGAGCGAGCGCCCCCTCCTGAGCCGTACCAGGCTGCATGCCCTCAACATGGGGGGGGTTGGGTGCTCTGGGGCAGGGGGGCGCACTGCGGGGCCCCCCCACCCCAGAGCACCCTGTCCCCATGTTGATGAGGACAGGGCCCCTTCCCGACAACCCTGGCCCTTAAATAAGGGGGCCCCCAGATACCGGCCCCCCACCCTAAGTGAATGGATATGGGGTACATCGTACCCCTACCCATTCACCTGGAGGAAACATGTTAAAGTTAATAAACACGACACAAGGGTTTTTAAAATAATTTATTTGTCTGCTCCGGAGGCACCCCCTGTCTTCTTCAGCTCTTTTTAGCAGGGGGGGCTTCTTCTTTGACGTCTTCGGGTGGGGGGCTCTCTTCTTCGCCGCCGTCTGGTTCTCTTCCACCGCCGGGGGGGTCGCTTTTATAAAAGCGCCCACCCCCCGGCGGGTTTCCTCCGACGTCTTCGGCGGGGGGTGGTGTGCTTCCCAGGGGGGGCTTCTTCTTCCGCTATTCGGGGGGGTCTTCTCCGCTATCCGGGGGGTCTTCTCCACTCTCCGGGGGTCTTCTTGTATGTTCGCCGCTCTCCGCTGTTGACTCGGCGCACCTCGGTTCTTCCTCCCGATGTCCGGTGCCTTCTCCTTCAGGGCTGAACGTCTTCTTCTTCTTCTTCTTCTGTGCTGTGACGTCTTTTTCTTCTTCTGTGCTGTGACGTCTTCTTCTTCTTCCGCGCTGTGACGTCTTCTTCTTCTCTTCTCCCGATGTTGACACGTCGCCTCTTCTCGCTGCAATGACAGGTGCGCGGCTTGCATCTGACTTATATAGGCCTCACAGTCCCATCATGCTCCGTACCTACCCATGTGATACCTACCCACGTGGGTAGGTACCGGAGCATGATGGGACTGTGAGGCCTATATAAGTCAGATGCAAGCCGCGCACCTGTCATTGCAGCGAGAAGAGGCGACGTGTCAACATCGGGAGAAGAGAGGAAGAAGACGTCACAGCAGGGAAGAAGAAGAAGACGTCACAGCACGGAAGAAGAAGAAGACGTCACAGCACAGAAGAAGAAGAAGAAGACGTTAAGCCCTGAACATAGAAGAAGACCCCCGGAGAGTGGAGAAAACCCCCCGGATAGCGGAGAAGACCCCCCCGGATAGCGGAAGAAGAAGCCCCCCCTGAGAAGCACACCACCCCCCGCCGAAGACGTCATAGGAAACCCGCCGGGGGGTGGGCGCTTTTATAAAAGCGACCCCCCCCGGCGGTGGAAGAGAACCAGACGGCGGCGAAGAAGAGCGGCCCCCACCCGAAGACGTCAAAGAAGAAGCCCCCCTGCTAAAAAGAGCTAAAGAAGACAGGGGGTGCCTCCGGAGCAGACAAATAAATTATTTTAAAAACCCTTGTGTCGTGTTTATTAACTTTAACATTTTTCCTCCAGGTGAATGGGTAGGGGTACGATGTACCCCATATCCATTCACTTAGGGTGGGGGGCCGGTATCTGGGGGCCCCCTTTTAAAGGGGGCTCCCAGATTCCGATAAGCCTCCCGCCCGCATACCCCGACAACCAACGGCCAGGGTTGTCGGGAAGGGGCCCTGTCCTCATCAACATGGGGACAGGGTGCTCTGGGGTGGGGGGGCCCCGCAGTGCGCCCCCCTGCCCCAGAGCACCCAACCCCCCCCATGTTGAGGGCATGCAGCCTGGTACGGCTCAGGAGGGGGGGGTGCTCGCTCGTCCCCACTCCTTTCCTGGCTGGCCGGGTAGCGTGCTTTGGATACGGGTCTGGTATGGATTGTAGGGGGACCCCCTACGCCGTTTTTTCGGCGTAGGGGGGGTCTCCTTACAACCCATACCAGACCTAAGGGCCCGGTATGCTCCTGAGGGGGAACCCATGCCGGATTTTTATTTAAAATCCGACGGGGACTTCCCCCTCAGGATTCATAACAAACGCTGCACACGTGTAGAATTGGCGGGAATCCAAGTCGGATCTCCCGTCGCTTCTATGACGGCTTTGTCTACATCGCGGCAAGCCAGCTCGACGCTGGCTCCCGTGATGGGGCTCATAGGTGGTCAATCTCGCCGAGAAAGGGAGCGAGATTGACACAATATCGCGGTCACCCACTGTAGGTTGGACTTTATGGACTTGTGTCTTTTTTCAACCTCACTTACTATGTAACTATGTAACATCCGTCCTGAATGCATTTTTTTGCTTTCCAATTTTTTTTTTCTAAACTCAACTGCCTGTGAACATGAAGCCTAAAACTCACTAACAACTTACTAAATAAAAAAACAAATGATCACTACTCTATATTATTTCTCTTAGACCACTCATTGTTACTTTTTATACAGTTGACCAGCCACTCATTCGTTGGCCTCCATGACTCTGCTGTTGTCTGGATCTCCTCTTTAGCATGGTTCACACCTATGCATTTTTTATTGCATTTTAAGTTTTGCAGAAACACACTACATCCATTGAGCATGGTTTCCTATGGATGTGGTTCACATCTGTGCATTTTAATTAACGGGCCAGGGACTTTTTTCTGTTTTTTGGTTCCATAGACTTAAATGGAGAAAAAATGTGTATTGAAAAATGCAAAATGCACCTGGAATATGCAAACTGCAACCTGCATAGGTGTGAACTAGGCAGGGGCGGACTGACAACTCATGGGGCCTCGGGGCAATAGAAGATTATGGGGCCCCTGGGCTTACAGATGCCCACCACGCCAGGAGGCAGTGCAGAGGCGGGGCAGCTAAAATCCCAGGATTTTCACATCAAAAGCATGTCGGTTTCGGACATATCAGGGACAGATGTAAAAAAAACATAGATTTTTACATACTGTCCCTGGTTTTATTGAGCCTGGCAACCCTGATGGGGCCCCCTAGTGGCATGGGGCCCTCGGGCAGTGCCCGAGTGACTCAATGGTCTGTCCGCCCCTGGAACTAGGCCTCACTGCACTTTCAATATCACTTACAAATCAACAAATTTTCTTTGTTCTATAGCGATCCCCCTAAGGTTTCATCCTTAGCCATCTTCTATACTCAATCTACAGCTCCTCCCTGGGTCAGGTAATAGCTTCCAATACCATTTCTATGCTGACAACTCACACATTCAACTCTCTATCCTTCTGCTCACTCCTGTCAGTCTTATTGCACATCACCAATTTACTAACTGACATATCAGGATGGATGTCACACCACTTTCTCAAGAGTTTTGCCTTATATGTACATTTTTACTATTCCCTTTGATCAATGTCTCAACTTTAAAGGGTGTATTTATATTTAAAAAATGTGCATATCTATTTGTCCAGCGAAACTGCATGTGCAAGTCCTTCTGTACAAACTTACCAGCTGTTGTGAGAATGGGGCAAAAGCTGGTGGACTGCTCTTCAAATATTATGAGCCGTAGTGAAGATAGGTTAATTCAGAAATTGGAAAAAAACTGCAGTATGGCCACTAGATGGAGCTGAGGATCACAGTAAATAAATACATCTTAGTAAGAAAAGATCCAATAAAGAGATTCAAATCAATGACAGACTGTAGCAGTATGCTGATTACCACAGATCCATATGGACATGTGTACAAGGACAGGTGAGCGGGTCCTGAACTGTTTGCATCCAGGGGTACATATTAATCCTTGTATGCCAGTGTACATTAATTTGTACAGGCGGCTGCCCCGTCAGTCCCGGGTGCAGAGAGAGGTTTAATGCTCTTGTGCATTAACCCAAAAGTGAACAGAATAACCATCTTAAAAAGGTGTCTCATTTACAACATTTTGCTCACTTCTTGCTCTGGTGACAACACTAAAATGGTGCATTTCCCATCATCTTCTCCTGTCACCAGGACAAATAGAAGTTTGAATCTCCAAAATGGGTATGGACACAAAAATAAAAGACAGACAGGGCATCTCATCCTTTTCAATTCAATTCAAAACTGAAATAGGAAAAAAAAAATTTTTTGCATTCACATTAACATGGCACATGCGTTGCAGTAAGGAGTAGATACACGCATTACAGTAAGCACTAAATACATGCATTGTAGTAAAGACTAGATACATGCATTGTAGTAAAGACTAGATACATGTGTTACAGTAAGGACTAGAGACATGCATTGCAGTAAAGACTAGATACATGTGTTACAGTAAAGCAAGGGTGCCCAACTTTTGAAGTGCGAGGGCCACTTAAGCGACTTGGTAACTGGTCGCGGACCACAATCAGTGGGGCAGGCGGATGGCAGGTCCATGTCCGCTCTGCATATGCAGAGCAGACACGGACACAGCCGGATCAGATTGGAGGTAGGACACAAGTCAGTTTACATCTGCCACTCCTTAGAGGTGAATGAAGGGTCCAATTGGGTCGGGCTGCTTTCACACTGATGCGCTGAGGTTTACCTGTACAGAGGGTGCAACGCAGTGTACCTTTGGCTTTTCTGCACTTTGCAATAGACTTCTATTATATTCTGCAGGTTTGTTGCACTTTCAGAAAGCTCACCGAATTCGCAGGTAATAACAGAAGTGTATGGCTCAGTGCAGGTAACCCACAGGAGCGCTGCTCTGCACCTGCGGATCAGTTTGGAAGCAGCCCAGTAACCATTTCAGAACAGATATGCCCATGCACTGTGATTTTAGTAATAAACTGACCTTTAATAACAGTATTCTATTCAATCCCAGAGCAGGAGGTCGCGGGCCACACCAGAGGGCTCCGCGGGCCACTGGTTGGGCACCCATGCAGTAAAGACTAGATACATGCGTTACAGTAAAGACTAGATACATGCATTGCAGTAAGGACTAGATACATGCATTGCAGTAAAGACTAGAGACATGCATAACAGTAAGGACTAGATACATGCATTGCAGTAAAGACTAGAGGAATGCGTTACAGGAAGGGCTAGATACATGTGTTACAGTAAGGACTAGAGACATGCATTGCAGTAAAGACTAGAGGAATGTGTTACAGTAAGGACTAGAGACATGCATTGCAGTAAAGACTAGAGGAATGCGTTACAGGAAGGGCTAGATACATGTGTTACAGTAAGGACTAGAGACATGCATTGCAGTAAAGACTAGAGGAATGTGTTACAGTAAGGACTAGAGACATGCATTGCAGTAAAGACTAGAGGAATGTGTTACAGTAAGGACTAGATACATGCATTGCAGTAAAGACTAGTGGCGGCTGGTGCTCAAAATTTTTGGGGGGGCGCAAACAAAAAATAAATAAAAATTGCAGCCTCACTGTGCCCATCAAATGCAGCCACTCTGCCATCAATTGTCACCACTGTGCCATGCCATCAAATGCAGCCACTGTGCCATCAATTGTCACCACTGTGCCATGCCATCAAACGCAGCCACTGTGCCATGCCATCAAACGCATGCCACTGTGGCATCAATTGTCACCACTGTGCCATGCCATCTAACGCAGCCACTGTGCCATCAATTGTCACCACTGTGCCATGCCATCAAACGCAGACACTGTGGCATCAATTGTCACCACTGTGCCATGCCATCAAACGCAGCCACTGTGCCATCAATTGTCACCACTGTGCCATGCCATCAACGCAGCCACTGTGCCATCCATTGTCACCACTGTGCCATGCCATCAAACACAGCCACTATGCCATCAATTGTCACCACTGTGCCATGCCATCAAACGCAGCCACTGTGCCATCAATTATCACCACTGTGCCATGCCATCAAATGCAGTCACTATGCCATCAATTCGCACCACTGTGCCATGCCATCAAACGCAGTCACTGTGCCATGCCATCAAACGCAGCCACTGTGCCATGCCATCAAAAGCAGTCACTGTGTCATGCCATCAAACGCAGTCACTGTGCCATGCCATCAAACACAGCCACTGTGCCATCAATTGTCACCACTGTGCCATACCATCAAACGCAGCCACTGTGCCCCTCAATTGTCGCCACTGTGCCAATTGTCACCACTGTGCCCTTTAATTGTCGCCACTGTGCCCATTGTTGCCACTGTGCATGTCACTGTGCCCTTTAATTGTTGCCACTGTGCCCATTGTCACCACTGTGCCTATTGTTGCCACTGTGCATGTCACTGTGCCCTTTAATTAATGCCACTGTGCCCTTTGTCGCCACTGTGCCCTTTGTCACCACTGTACCCATTGATGCCATGCCACTGTGCTTTTTGTCACCACTGTACCCATTGATGCCATGCCACTGTGTACCTTTTGTCGCCTCTGTGCTCATTGTCGCCGCTGTGCCCTGTAAAATGCACTTACCTTCCTGCTTCCACGTCCCTCGATGTCCTCTCCCGCCCTCGATGACGCTTCAGCCAATCAGGAATAACCAGAATCGGTGAACCTGATTGGCTGAGACGGCCGTCAGTCCTATCCCCCCGTACGTTCCGAGGATAAAACATCCGGGAGCCAAGGGCTGTACTCGGGAAAGCCTATCAGAGCCGCTGGCTCTGATAGGCACTTCCGCACAGCCAACCAGCTGCCGTTATTCAGGTGGTCGGCGCTCAATGTCCGGCCACCTGAATAGACCAGCGGCAGCTGGCCACAATAACATAAATTCATGCAATGCATGAATGTATGTTATTTGCGAGAGCCAGAGGGGGCGGCGCTGCAGTCAATATTAGTAAAAACAACATTCTTAAATTCTTAAAGGGCCCGTTTTTTTTTGTTTTTTTTATGACTACAGGAGGGGGGGGGGCAGGGGTTAAAGCCGTTTAGGTTATTCCATTCCCAAACCCAAGGCAGCTATCGACACTCCACAATCCGGCAAACACGACCCATACAAATCCCCCCCCCATTAACGAGACACACAGCTCTGCTTTAGGTTAAAAACGAATAGACTCTTTAATGAAAAAAACAGGCTCTTATATACAGTCAGTAACCAAAAATGAACAATGACTCAACTCCACCCACAACATGACACAAGGAGCCCAATACACATCATTTGGGTAGACTTTCTGGCACCAGGTCTGACATAATTTACATGAGCTAATTAACTAATCATTTACCCAGACAAGGTGACTCCTGGATATGTGTAACGGAACCCCAAATGGGACAGGGGTTAAAGCCGTTTAGGATATTCCATTCCTGAACCCAAGACAGCTACCCTGCGGCCGCATCATTGGGTTTGATTGACAGCAGCAGGAGCCAATGGCTGTGCTGCTATCAATCTATCCAATGAAGAGCTGAGAAGCCGTGGAGAGAGCGATGTGGGATCACACCCACAGAAATTCGTGGCTCAGGTAAGTAAAACTGCGGGGCTGGGGGGCCGGACACAGCAAGGTGTTTTTTCACCTTAATGCATAGGATGCATTAAGGTGAAAAAAAACACAAACATTTTCAACCCCTTTAAATCTTCTGCCCTTGATGTTTTAACTTTGGATAGTAAAAAAAATAAAATTTCTGCCAGTAAAAACCTTATACAGCCCACTTCTTGTTTCTTGTCTGGTAAAAAGCCAAGTCTTATGACATCATGCACAGCTCTCTCTCTAACTCTCTTTCTCTCCTGAGAGTTTGCCAGGAAGGGAGTGGGGGTGAGTCATACAAGGGCCAATGAGAGCTGCAGAGTTGGAGTGCCTCTGTGTGTCTGTGTAAATCCAGGAAGTGAACAGGCAGCAGATTCAGCTGCCCACAGTTAAAATGGATGCAGCCAGACTCAGTGAAGGGAGATTTCTGCAGAATATTTTACAGGATCAGTCAGTTCCAATGTCCCTGATTTCGAGGAACTGTCCCTGATTTGAAGCAATGTCCCTCTGTCCCTCTCCCCCCCTCATTTGTCCCTCAGTTTGGTCTGATCTATATAATTGTATATAAAATGCACTTTTTATCTTTCAAAAAGTGTTTCTCAGTGCTAAACCTTTCATCCAAATTCTAAATTGCTGCATTGACTTTAAAAGTCAATATAAAGGAATAATAGTGGTAAAAAAAAGCCCTTGTGGATTTTATTTACCGTTTTTTGGGGTTAATTCTCCTTTAAGGGGGGTGTGACAAGAGGCGTGTCCTATGCCTACATATGTTTGCTAGTAGGTATCCCTCATTCGCACGTCAAAATGTTGGGAGGTATGGGATCACATTATATATCAAATAATATGCAATGTGGTTGGAGGGAAGCTTCAGAATGGCAAAGATGTTTTTTTTATAAATTATGTGAGCAGACTGCAGTTCCTCTTTAACCACTTCCCGCCCGGTCAATAGGAGATTGACGTCCGGGAAGTGGTTCTGAAATCCTAACTGGACGTCTATGGACGTCCTGCAGGATTTCATGCCGCGCGCGCCCGTGGGGGCGTGCAGCGATCGGTGATGAGAGGTGTCAGTCTGACACTCTGCATCTCCGATCTCGTTAAAGAGGTTCCGGTGGAGGCTCTTTACCACGTGATCAGCCATGTCCAATCACGGCTGATCACGATGTAAACAGGAAGAGCCGTTGATGGCTCTTCCTCACTTGCGTCTGACAGACGCGAGTAGAGGAGAGCTGATCAGCGGCTCTCCTGACAGGGGGGGTTCGCGCTGATTGTTTATCAGTGCAGCCCCCCCTCGGATCGCCACACTGGACCACCAGGGAAGGGCAAAAAAAAAAAGGGGGCAAAAGAAAAAAAAGTCAGTAAAAAAACAAAGAGCAGTAAAAAAAAAAAAGATGCCAATCAGTGCCCACAAATGGACACTGACTGGCAACATGGATACATCAGTGCCGCCCCACAGTGTCCATCAGTGCCACCCCACAGTGTCCATCAGTGCCACCCCACAGTGCCCATCCATGCCCAGTGCCCACCTATCAGTGCCCATCTGTGCCACCCATAAGTACCCATCAGTGCCACCCATAAGTGCCGCCCATGAGTGCCCATCTGTGCCGCCCATGAGTGCCCATCAGTGCCGCCCATGAGTGCCCATCAGTGCCGCCTATGAGTGCCCATCAGTGCCGCCTATGAGTGCCCATCAGTGCCGCATACCAGCGCCGCCAATCAGTGCCCATCAGTGCCACCTCATCGGTGCCCATCAGTACTACTTCATCGAGGTCCATCGGTGTCCATCAGTGCCGCCATATCAGTGCCCGTAATTGAAAGAGAAAACGTACTTATTTAGAAAAACATTCACAAAAAAAAAAAAAAAAGAAAGTTTTCAAAATTTTCAGTCTTTTTTTAGTTGTTGCGCAAAATAAATCATTAAGATATCAGCATTTTCAGCCGGCGATTCCCTACACCAGGGTTGCCCAACCTTTTAAGGCTCCATTCACACCTCGGCGTATGGTCGCCTGTAGAGCGACGCTATTGCAGCCTGCAATACGCTGGAGGGGTGATTTTACATTGTCGGCTATGGAGATGGTTCACATCTCCATGCCGAAAGTCGAACGCCTAAACGCCTGAAGCTCAAAACAAGTCCCGGACGTTTTTTTCAGGCGGCTTTGGGCGTTCAGCATAGCCGACAATGTTGATCACCCCTCCGGCGTATGTTACCGCGGCGTATTTTACCGTGTTTTGTTGCAGCAAATCGCGGGACAAAACGCCGCAATTTGTCACGGCAAATCGTGGTAAAATACGCCGCATTCAGGTGTGAATGCAGCCTCAAGAGTGAGGGCCACTTAAGAAACTTGGTAACCAGTGGCGGGCCACAATGAGTGGAGCGGGCAGATGACAGGTCACGGCTACTCTACAGGCTTTCTGATCCACCCTGATGGAAGGGGACGAATTACCTTCTGTTTTTCAGACTGGAGGTAGGTGGGCGTAAACAGACATCTGTCACTCCTTAGAGGTGAACTGAGGGTCCCATTTGGTCGGGCTGGTCATGTAAAAGGGCTTAAGACTGCATACATACTGATGTGGTGCGGGCTACCCACACTGTGGGTGCAGCGTAGTGCACCTGTGTCTATCCTGCGGGTTAGCAGAACTTTGCCATAGACTCCGTCTGTGGCAAAAGCCAGTGCTGTAGAGAAAGCATCGGCTTATGGGGCTCTGCTCCGCAGCCACTTTCTTCCTCTACCACCAGCTTCATTCACAACACTGATGCTGTGGTATGGCGGGTCGGCAACCTGCAATCTGGGCGTGTCAACCCGCCATTCCAGAGCAGGAGGTCATGGGCCACATCAGAGGGCTCCGCGGGCCACATGTGGCCCCCGGGCCACTGGTTGGCCACCCCTGCCCTACACCATAAGAATGATCAAAGCGGCTGTTCTTACGGGCGACGCCCCCCCCCCCTCCTGCCGCCCTCCGGTGCTTCTACTGACTCACCGCTGCGAGCGGTGAGTCGGAGAATGGATCCACCGGCCCTGCATGCTGATCATAGAGATTTCCGGCGGACCAGATGGAGAACCGGGATTGTTTTTATTTTTTGTTTCTTAGGCTTCCCAGCCTAGTGGTGAGATGTGGGGTCTTATTGACCCCATATCTCACTCTAAAGAGGTCCTGTTGTGTCATATTCCTATTACAAAGGATGTTTACATTCCTTGTAATAAGAATAAAAGTGATCAAAATTTTTATTTTTATTTTAAAAGTGTCAAAATAATTTTATATATTTTTTTTAAAGTGCCCCTGCCCCGTGAGCTCGTACACAGAAGCGAACACATACGTAAGTCCCGCCCACATATGAAAACAGTATTCAAACCCCACATGTGAGGTGTCGCCGCGAACGTTAGAGCGAAAGCAATAATTCTAGCCCTAGACCTCCTCTGTAACTCAAAACATGTAACCAGTAAACAATTTAAAGCGTCGCCTGTGGGGATTTTTAAGTACCGAAATTTGGCGTCATTCCACGAGCATGTGCAATTTTGAAGCGTGACATGTTAGGTATCTATTTACTCGGCGTAACTTTATCTTTCACATTATGTAAAAAAAAATGGGCTAACTTTACTGTTTTTTTTTTACGCATGAAACAGTTTTTCCCCCCCAAAAAAATGTTTAAAAAATTTGCTGCGCAAATAACGTGCTATACGTGCTATACGAGATAAAAAGTTGCAATGACCACCATTGTATTCTCTAGGGTCTCTGCTAAAAAACATATATAATGTTTGGGGGTTCTACGTAATTTTTTAGCAAAATTATGATTTTTACATGTAGGCGCGAAGTGTCAGATTTGGCCTGGATGCGAAGTGGTTAAAGTAATGCAGTACCGTATCGCAAAAGAAAAATGGCCTGATCATGAAGGGGGGTAAATCTTATGGAGGTCAAGTGGTTAAATTGGTAAATTTAAAGTTTATTGTAGCATTGTATTGAATGATCAGATAGTAAGGCTGACCATACACTATACAATTTTCCTTTAGATTCACCAAAACCAAGAAATATGGGGTCACACCTAAACACTTTCCATTTGTATGCAATCAGGCAGGCCCTTGCACTACATAGGTGAAGGAAATAGAATAAGAAAATTGTATATTGTATGGACACCTTTATGTGTATGGTGATCCTAAAGCTGCCAACCCAAAAGTAGACTTTAGTTAAATTCTTTGTATGGAAAAGGAGAAAAATCATTTGTTAGGACAGTTATAGACTTAAGAAATTTTCTTTGTAAGCCCTGAAAAATGTTGGTCGATTACCATGGCAATTTTTCAATTCTAAAGCCCTGTACGCACGGCCGGGAATCCCGTCAGGAACAAAAACTTTGGTTTTTCTGACGGGATTCTTGGCAAGCTTGCCTTGCAAAGCTGTGCATACAGACGGCCACTCAAAAGAACCACCGTTCTTTTGAATGGCAAGAACGCGGTGACATCATCAACTACGACAAGCCAGCGCTCGTCACGTTTGATGCCGGCGCCGCCATCTTGCTACACCCTACACTAACCTTGTATGCTACCCCGCATTCGTCAAAGTCTTATTGAGCATGCGTGGGTTTACCTGGGACAGGTAAGCATACAGACGATCGCTTTTCTCGGCAGGAAACACTCTGCCGGGAATCCCGACGGGAAAATAAAGAGCAGGTTCTCTAATTTTTTCAGGCAGTTTTTCTGTCGGGAAAACTGCTAGGGAGCATACACACGGCCGGGATTCCCAGCCAAATGCTCTCCTGGCAGTTTTTCTGCTGGGAAAACCGGTCGTGTGTACGAGGCTTTAGTACGATTTCGGGGATGCACATACAACAAGTAAACATTTTTTTCACAAACAAAAACCACATTCACAGTCAGATCTTCGTTATTTTTTCATCTGTCTTTGATTTTCCTCATCAATAAGGGGAAAAGGATTGTGGATTGGAATCCCATTAACTATTAAAAAATTAAACGAACGCTCGAAAAAATAATTTTTAAAACGAAATTCTGCATGTGGCAGACTTCCCTGAGATCCCTCCACTTACCTCTACAAACAACTCTCACCGACCCTCTGCAGTGATCAGATGTGCTCTGACAGGCCAGCCCTGACTGTGTACTATAGTGACCTGTAACCTGGCAACACATCTCTTCCTTAGCAACACCTCCTCTGCACATGCTCAGTCCTCACTGGAGATTTTTCTTCTTCAAAGCTTTATTTAGCCACTTCACAAACAAGCAAAAACACACTGGCCCAGATTCAGGTAGAACCGTGCAATATTTGCGTGGGCAAAGGGCAACGATTTTTGCTCTGCGCCCACGCAAATATTTCGATTTGCCCGCGATTCACGGAGCAGTAGCTCCGTAAATTGCGCGGGCGCTATGCTAATTTGCCCTGCGTAAGGGCGCCTAATGTAAATGATCCCGCCGGGGGCGGGAATCATTTAAATTAGGCGCGCTCCCGCGCCGAGCGAACTTTCCCGACGTGCATTGCGGCAAATGACGTCGCAAGGACGTCATTTGCTTCTAAGTGAACGTGAATGGCGCTGGACTTACGTAAACGACGTGAAATTCAAATTTCACGAGCGGGAAGGGTGGCTATACTTTAGCATTGGCTGCGCCTACTATGAGTAGGAGCAGCCTTATGCTAAAGTCGCCGTACGGAAACTCCGTACCTTGCGTGCGCAGGGCCCGCGCAACTTTTGTGAATCGGTGTTAGTATGCAATTTGCATACTATACACATGTCACAATGGCCGCGCCCCCTAGCGGCCAACGCAAGAATGCAGCCAAAGATATGAAGGCATAAGGAGGCTTATGCCTGTCATATCCTAGGCTGCAGTCCGCGTAGCGATGTTCCTGAATCAGGGGCATTCGCTACGCGGGAGCAAAACAGCTATTGCGCCGCGCAACCTATGGTTGCGTGGGCGCAATAGCTTCTTGAATCTGGGCCACTGACTGCAATGAGATTCAAGTATATCCTATTTTTCAGAATCCCTAGAGAATAAAATGGCAGTTGTTGCAATACTTTATGTCATACCGTATTATTATAAGCGCAATTTTTGGGGAAAAAATACACTTTTTTGGAATTAAAAAATAAAACAACAGTGAAGTAAGCCCAATTTTTTTATATTGTGAAAGATAATGTTACACCAAGTAAGATGATGCTCAACATGTCGTGCTTCAAAATGTCGCTCATGGAATGGCGACAAATGAATCCCTTAAAAATCTCCAAAGGCAACGTTTAAAAAATTCTACAGGTTACCAGTTTTGAGTTACAGAGGAGGTCTAGTGCTAGAATTATTGTTCTCACTCTAATGATCATGGCGATACCTCACATGTGTGGTTTGAACACCATTTTCATATGCGGGTGCGACTTACGTATGCGTTCAAAGTAATAGGTGGAACTCCTGCGCTGTAGTGGATGGGTGAGTGGGGAAGGGGGAGGGGGGGGGGAGGAAAGGGAATGAGGGTTGGTACACTGCAGCAAACAGAAAAGAGTCTATCCTAATAGACAAATGTGGTAAATTGGAAAAGGTGATATAGTCTGCGCTGTAAAAAAAAAAAAGAAAAATAGCTGGATGCAATGAAAAAGGGGTGGGGGGTGGGGTGGTGTAAAGGCCCGTGGGGGAAATGGGTGAAGTAGGTGGGTGCTACCTCTGAGTGAAAACAATAGTGGACACAAATTACTAAGATAATAAGGACAATGCAAACATCAATAACAATGTCAAAAGTGAGTCCGTTCATGAAAATGGCATAACAGTCCAAATCCAACGATCAAAGAAAGGAAAAATCCAGGTGCAGCCTGGGAAGTGGATAAATCAATGTGTAGAAGGTCTGAGGGTGAAGATTCCAGCAGCCAGGTCTGTGAAAAGGCGCAGCCAAAAATCCAAACGTGCAGCTCACACCTCTTGTGATCCTAGCAGCTTACCTTATAGCTATCGCATATAGCCAACACACAGGGAGAGACTGCTGCCTCCTAACGGATGTATATCCTCCTAGGGGGTGGGGTGGTAGGTCTGGTAAACCTCAATCCCAGATGGTGCATGTGGGAGACACAATAAGAGGCAATATTGTGTAATCCTATCACTGCTAAGGAGCTTCCGCTAAGATATATAGATGTACACTTACACAGAGTACAAGGAAAGGGTGCCTATCTCCACGAGCAGCGAGCTCGTCAACGTCCTAATTCTTCTCTTGTGAAACTCCCTGTAGTCACACCGATCCCGATCCCACCAATGGCTCAAACGTTGGTATTGCGGGCAGGGAGAAGAAAAGGAGGGCACATCGCATAACACAGTAACGGTTTATTAAAAACAAACATCAATAAAAAAACACACTCACATGGAGCAGTCTGAGGCGGTCACACATCCACGAGCTGCGAGCTCGTCTACCGTCCGTCAGGTGCTGCAAAAGGTCCAGTGCTCCAATCCCGACGCGTATTCGTCACACCACGTGACTTTATCAGGATATTGATATTGATATTGATATTGGATATAGGAATAATACTTAATTTCTTTGTATAAGGGAAAGATGGTCACGCTACTAAATAGGATTAAAGCCTAAAAAAACTCTAAATGATAATGTAGTGAAACAAACACCAAATTATGCACAAATGAATGGAACTAAAAAATAAACAGTAGTGTACATTTAGCAATATGAATACAGTGCACAAAGAAAGTCCAAGTGAAATAGTCTGAATAAAAACACATAAGATGTTAAACTTAAATGTGGGAAAGTCCACGTGGGATAATCAAAGAATCCAATCCAGAAAGAGAAAAGAGGATGGGAAGATGTTCTAGATTTTCCACCACCACCGAAGGGAGCTTTAGGTAAGCCTGTCCTTGGGATAAACACCTGAAGAAGTAAATACTCTTACCAGATAAACAGGACCTCCTGTACGTAGTGAGGTCACCAGCGCTCACAGATATAGCCCTCTGCAGGGTCAGAGATCAGTCCGGGATGCCAGACACTGTCACACTGTTGACATGTCCCCAGTTACCCATGCCCTTTTTGACAACATCTTGCCTATTAGCTATGGCTCTGGTAAGCGACAAAGACGACCAGAGCACGGTGGGAGGGGGAAGTGTCGTTTTGGCGTTTTCTGCTAGGGTATGGAGACGTGTGGGGGCCATCTTCCCCTCACTCGTCTCCATACCCAGCCACCAGAAGGACCCGATCACCTCTGCCGTTGCCGATGGCTCCGGTAAGTGAGGGCAGGTGGGAGGGGGCCCTCTCCCGCCGCTGATAATGGTGATCTCGCCACAGAGACCACCATTATTGGAAACCAGACCGCCGGCTGAAGAAGAGGATACCTGGGTTATGTCAGCTAGCTGCTGCCATAACAGAGATATCTCTCTTCAAACAGCCGACGTATATCGGTGTGCGGCGGTCGGGAAGTGGGTAACAAAGCCTGTCTGAAGCCTTGTTTTGAAGTGTAAACTAGCCATTTATGTGTGTTAAACCCGAAGAAAGTATAAATAAAACCCTAAAAAGCCTGTCCAAAGCCTTGTTGAAGCCGTAAAGCGAGAAAAGTAAATTGAAAGAATGTTTTGATAAAACAGTGAATTTTCCAAAAAGCAGCCATCACATTTTGTCTTCTTTGTGGGTTTGCTCTTCCTGCAGATAGAACGTTCTGTTCGTATTGAGGAAGTATTATTATGTTGGTCACTTCAAATAGTTTTTTGTTGTATAAATAGCATAATACATTAAATAAGAATGTCTATTACATCTTAAACTTAACAATGTATCTAACATGTATCATATATCTAAACCTGATGCCCCGTACACACCATCACTTTATGTGATGAAAAAAAACGACATTTTCTGTGAAGTAAAAAATGACGTTTTTGAAATTTCAATTTTCAAAGACGAAGTTGCCTACACACCATCGTTTTTCTCACAATGTTCTAGCAAAGCGAGGTTACATTCCACCACGTTTTTCCATTGAAGCTCGCTTCATAAGTAGCTTCTGGGCATGCGCGGGTGAAAAAACGTTGTTTTAAACTACGTTTTTTACTACACACGGTCAATTTCTGTGAAGTAAAAGTTGACGTTTTGAAAAATGACACATAAAATTGAAGCATGCTTCAATATTTTTTGGTCGTTTTTTAGAAGACATAAAACGACATTTTCCCCCACACACGGTCAATTAAAGTGACGTTTTTAAAAACGTAATTTTTTTTCATCACATAAAGTGATGGTGTGTACGGGGCATAAGAACAAAAACATTCTGTTTTTTTTTTTGTTTCGGGCTAAGTACACTGTCTGCAGGTACCCAAAAATACAGCTTGATCCATGTCAGAAATCTAAAGTCCTTGTAACTTTTTGTGCAGAGTTAAAATGTCAAACAATTCAGTCTTCTCAGTCCACCTTCTGGTCCTAAAAAAAAGAACCCTGGTGCTGCTCTAGACCTCTCTAGATATTAAAAACCTGCTCACTCCTCTGTTAAACCAACCAATGCAAAATTTTAACTTAATAAATCAGTGTAGTGAAATGCTTTCTCAAATAAAGTTACTGGGCCAGATTCAGGTAGAAGTGCGGCGGCGTAACGTATCGTAGATACGTTACACCGCCGCAAGTTTTCTTTGCAAGTGCCTGATTCACAAAGCACTTGCGATGAAAACTACGCCGGCCTCCGGCGTAAGCCCGCGTAATTTAAATTGGCGTGTGCCATTTAAATTAGGCGGGGTCCCGCGCCCGACCTACTGCGCATGCTCTGTTTCGTAACTCCCGCCGTGCTTTGCGCGAAGTGACGTCATTTTTTCAAACGGCGACGCGCGTAGCGTAATTCTGTATTCCCGGACGGCTTACGCAAACGACGCACATTTTTAAATTTCGACGCAGGAGCGACGGCCATACTTTAGACAGCAATACGTTTGCTGTCTAAAGTTAAGGCACCCAAAACGACGACTAACCTTGCGACGGGAAACTAGACTAGCGGCGACGTAGCGAACGCGAAAAACCATCGTGGATCGCCGTAACTCCTAATTTGAATACCCGACGCTGGTTTACGACGCGAACTCCCCCCAGCGGCGGCCGCGGTACTGCATCCTAAGATCCGACAGTGTAAAACAATTACACCTGTCGGATCTTAGGGATATCTATGCGTAACTGGTTCTATGAATCAGTCGCATAGATACTCTGAGAGATACGACGGAGTATCTGAGATACTCCGTCGTATCTCCTTTGTTAATCTGGGCCACTGATCCTAATACTACCACAAAATTAACTCAAATATGATAATAGTGCACATAATTCCAAATAACTAAAAACAATTGAATTTCATATCAAACAAAAATCACACATTTAAATCTGTTTCAACTATTGTATTATTATTTGTTATGTACAATAATATAATAGATATTCCATTAACAGAACATATACAATAGTATAGCAGAAAAAGGCGTAATCATTCACACACGATCATTTTTCGGCATGAAAAAAACGTTGTTTTTCAAAAATGTCATTTAAAATGATCGTCTGTGAATCACATCATTTTTCAGGTTCTGAAAAACGACAAAAACAAAAAATTCGAACATGCTGCATTTTTTGTTGTTTTTCGGGTTGTAAAAAATGATCGTATGTGGGCTAAAACGACGTGAAAAATCCGCGCATGCTCAGAAGCAAGTTATGAGATGGGAGCGCTCGTTCTGGTAAAACTACCATTCGTAATGGAGTAAGCACATTCATCACACTGTAACAGACAGAAAAGCGTGAATCGTCTTTTACTAACACGGAATCAGCTAAAGCAGCCCCAAGGGTGGCGTCATCCGCATGGAACTTCCCCTTTATAGTGCCATCGTACGTGTTGTACGTCACTGCGCTTTGCTAGAGCATTTTTAAAAAACGATGGTGTGTGGGCAACGTCGTTTTAATGATGAAGTTGGAAAAACGTTGGCCCAGATTCAGGTAGAATCGCGCAATATTTGCGTGGGCAAAGAGCAAATTTTTTTCTCTGCGCCCACGCAAATATTGCGCTTTGCCCGCGATTCACGGAGCAGTTGCTCCGTAAATTGCGCGGGCAATATGCTAAACAGCCGGGCGCAAGGCTGCCTAATGTAAATGATCCCGCCGGGGGCGGGAATCATTTAAATTAGGCGCGCTCCCGCGCCGAGCGAACAGCGCATGCTCCGTCGGGAAACTTTCCCGACGTGCATTGCGGCAAATGACGTCGCAAGGACGTCATTTGCTTCTAAGTGAACGTGAATGGCGTCCAGCGCCATTCATGGTTCACTTACGTAGACGACGTGAAATTTAAATTTCACGGGCGGGAGGCGCAGCTATACTTTAGCATTGGCTGCGCCTGCTATTAGCAGGAGCAGCCTTATGCTAAAGGCGCCGTACGGAAACTCCGTACCTTGCGTACGCAGGGCCCGCGCAACTTTTGTGAATCGGTGGTAGTATGCAATTTGCATACTATACGCCGATCACAATGGCCGCGCCCCCTAGCGGCCAACGCAAGAATGCAGCCTGGGATGTGAAGGCATAAGGAGGCTTATGTTTGTCACATCCTAGGCTGCAGTCGGTGTAACGAGGTTCCTGAATCAGGAGCACTCGTTACACCGGAGCAAGTAAGCACTTGCGCCGCGCAACTATGGTTGCGCGGGCGCAAGTGCTTCTTGAATCTGGGCCAATGTTTTCTTTCATGCCGAAAAATGATCGTGTGTACGCGGCATTATAATTGGAAATAAAAATAGATAACCTGGCGGATTGTAGGATAAGATTATGTAACATTAAATGTCATAATCATAGCTTCATGGCAGCTATAGTTAGGTTTAGATATATGATACATGTTAGATACATTGTTAAGTTTAAGATGTAATAGACATTCGTATGTAATGTATTATGCTATTTATACAACAAAAACATATTTGAAGTGGCCAACATAATAATACTTCCTCAATATGAACAGAACGTTCTATCTGCAGGAAGAGCAAACCCACAAAGAAGACAAAATGTGATGGGACAAAAAACTCTCTGAGGATCTGAAAAAAAGAATTGTTGCTCTACATAAAGATGGCCTAGACTATAAGAAGATTGCCAAGACCCTGAAACAGCATGATTGCCAAGACCATACAGAGGTTTAACAGGACAGGTTCCACTCAGAACAGGCCTCGCCATGGCCGACCAAAGATGTTTTTCAGGAGCAGTGATTTTAATAATTCTTAAAGCGGAGATCCACCCTAAAGTGCAACTCCCACTGATCGGAACCCTCCCCCCTGTCTAAAGACAGCATGGCGCAGCTCGACTCGCGCATGTGCTGTAAGGAACCGGGAAGTGAGCCGAAGCGCTTCACTTCCTGGTTCCCTAACCGAGGATGGCGGTGGGGGCAGCAGAGTGACGAGCGATCGCTCGTCCTCTGCTGCGGACGGCACTGGACTCCAGGACAGGTAAGTGTGCTGATATTAAAAGTCAGCAGCTGCAGTATTTGTAGCTGCTGGCTTTTAGTATTTTTTTTTTCAGCAGACATCCGCTTTAAAGTGAAACAATAAAAGTAAAATATTCCTTTAAATTTTGTACCTGGGGGGTGTCTAAATTATGTATGTAAAGTAACACATGTTTCCGTGTTTAGAATTGTCCCTGCACAAAGTGTCATTTCTGAAGGAAAAAAAGTCATTTAAAACTACTCGCGGCTATAATGAATTGTCGGTCTCGGCAATACAGAGAAAAGTAATTGAAAAAAATTACAGGGGTCCCCCCCCCCCAGTCCAGGCCCTTTGGGTGTGGTATGAATATTAAGGGGGACCCCTGCCATTTTTTCCAATGACTTTTATCTGTGTTGCCGGTATAGGGTTGCCACCTGTCCGGTTTTGACACGGACAGTACAGGTTTAGGAGGCTGTGCCCGGATTTCCCTCTGTCTCACACTCGGACACCATTTCCAGCGTACAGGGGGTACCATGGGGCCTCCTTTTACAAGTCCCAGCACACAGGGGGATCCGGACAGCAGGGGAATCGGAGCGGCGGGCGGGGGAAGCAATTACAGAGCAATTAAAACATAAGGGAGAGAGAGAGAGGCGACAGGCAGCTGCTGGTGTGGAAGTTTTTAATAAAATAAATGCTTAAATACAATCCACTCACTCTTCATGTTAGAGCTGTAGGCATGTCAGTCTGTGAAGTCGGCTGTCCCATTCTCCCCTCTGATCCACGCTGCTGTTTCACTGAATCGCTGGAGGAAGCCAAGGATACAGAGCCATGGGGAAACTGCAGTGAGGGTGGTGTGACCTGGGGTGCTGTGACCAATCAGAGTGTTCCGGAGGCTTAACCACGCCTCCATCATCAGAGGCTGACAGTTCACATGAGTTTCCCACGGCTCTCTGTTTCCTCCAGCGATTCAGTGAAACAGCAGCGTGGATCGGACGGGAGAATGGGACAGCCAACTTCACAGACTGACATGCTTACAGCTCTAACACGAAGAGTGAGTGGATTGTTTTTAAGCATTTATTTTATTAAAAACTTCCACACCAGCAGCTGCCTGTCACCTCTCTCTCTCCCTTATGTTTTGACTCCTCTGTGTTTGCCCCCCTCTCTGTATTTGCACCCTCCTCCTCTGTATTTGCACCCCCTCCTCTGTATTTGCACCCTCCTCCTCAGTATTTGCACCCCCCTCCTCTGTATGTGCACCCCCCTCCTTTGTATATGCAACCCCCTGCTCTGTAATTATCCCCCCTACTTTGTATTTGCACCCCTCCTCTGTATTTGCACCCCTCCTTTGTAATTGTCCCCCTCCTCTATATTTGCACCCCCTTCCTCTGTATTTGCCCCCCCCCTCTGTATTTCCCCCCCTCCTTTGTAATTGCACCCCCCTCCTCTGTATTTTCACCTCCTCCTCCAATTACCCCCCTCCTCTGTAACTGCCCCCCAATCTCTGTAACTGGAGGCAGGAGGATTTGTGCTGGTAGTGGAAGAAGATTTGTAATAGGAGGGGATGGGGATAATGGCATCCAAATTGCGAAGCAAAACTTTTTTTGGATGACAGGCATCCCACATTTCTGTTTATGTCATTTTGCTGCGATTTGTTGGGTGACAATCACGGCAAAATCGCACCGCGGTTGGGGTGCAATGCCTTGCGCGGCTAAAGTGTTTGGGTTTGACTTGAAGAAAAGGTGGCAACCCTATGCCGGGACCCAACAATTCATTAACCTCTTAAGACCCGGACCATTATGCAGGTAGGACCTGGTAGGACCAGGTAGGACTTTGCAAGAGAGCAAAGATTCAGGCCCCGTACACACGACCGGATCGATCCGCTGAAACTGGTCCGCCGGACCAGTTCCAGCGGACAAATCTGGTCGTGTGTAGGCCCGAGCGGACAATTGTCCCGCGGATCGGACAGTTTCCAGCGGATAAAAATTTATTAGCATGCTAAGAAATCTGTCCGCTGGAAACCTGTCCGTCGGACGTATTCGGTCATCTGTACAGACTCACCGGACACGTCCGACCGACCGCCATCCCTCACATGCGTCGTACTGATTCGACGCATGCGTGGAAGCTTTGAACTTCCAGGGCCGCCCACGTCGCCGCGTCATCGTCGCGGCGACGGCGCGGCCACGCCCCTGCGTATTGTTTACGCACGGATTTCTGTCTGATGGTGTGTACAACCATCAGACAGAAATCCGGCAGCGGTCGCAGCGGATCTATCCGCTGAAAACGGTCCGGCGGACCATTTTCAGCGGATCGATCCGGTCGTGTGTACGGGGCCTCAAAGGTTCAAAGAAAGTTTTATTCTCTGATGAGAAAAAAATGTAACCTTGATGGTCCTGATGGTTTCCAACGTTACTGGCATGACAAGCAGATCCCACCTGAGATGTTTTCTACGCGCCACAGTGGAGGGGGCATCATAATGGTCTGGGGTTTTCCTTCAGTGGAACAATGGAGCTTCAGGAAGTGCAGGGGTGTCAAACGGCCGCTGGCTATGTCCAGATGTTGCAGAGAGCATTCCTCATGACTGAGGGCCCTCGTCTGTGTGGTAAGGACTGGGTTTTTCAACAGGACAACGCTACAGTACACAATGCCCGCAGACAAGGGACTTCTTCCAGGAGAATAACATCACTCTTTTGGCCCATCCTGTTTTTTCCCCTGATCTAAATCCAATTGAGAACCTTTGGGGATGGATGGCAAGGAAAGTTTACAAAAATGGACAACAGTTCCAGACAGTAGATGGCCTTCGTGCGGCTGTCTTCACCGCTTGGAGAAATGTTCCCACTCACCTCATAGAAACGCTTGCATCAAGCATGCCGAAACATATTTTTGAAGTGATCAACAATAACGGCGGAGCTACTCATTACTGAGTTCATGTTTGGAAGTTGGATTTCTGTTTTGGGGGGGGGGTTTAGTATTTTTTTGGAGGTGTGGTCCTAAACTTTTGATCAGCTAAAAAAACAGCCTGTTTCAGTTTATTCGTTGTTTTCATTAAATTGAATGCTCAAAAAATGTTTTGTCTCATTTCTTCTTGTTGCATGTTGAAGCTCTACTTGGAACCTTGTTAAGATCCAACAATGTAAAATATGATTTTTTGCCATTTTTCAAGTGGTCTTAAACTTTTGATCAGGACTGTATATATATACCGTATAAGCCAAGTTTTTTCAGCCCTTTTTTTAGGGCTGAAAATACCTGAAGGGCTGCGAGCGTCCATTGTTTAAAAGCCGCGTCTTCCCCCTGGTCCCAGCAGACACTGTGTTCAGTGTTCCGCCTATCACGGATGTCCTTTCATCCTCGGACTCGGTTTCCCAACAGACACTGTGTTCAGTGTGATAGGCTGCGAAGGATGAGAAGACGTCCGTCATAGGCTGCTGGGAAACGCCTATCATGGAACGGCACCAGGAGGAGACCGCGACTTTTAAACAATGAATGGCCTTTCAGGTACACTGACCCGGGCACAGGGAGACTGCAATGGGCACAGTGAGGTGGCAATGGGCACAGTGGCAATGGGCACAGTGAGGTGGCAATGGGCACAGTGAGGTTGGGCACATTGAGCTGGCAATGGGCACAGAGAGGTGGCAATGGGCATAATGAGGTTGGGGACAGTGAGGTTGCAATGGGCACAGTGAGGTTGGGCACAGTGAGGTTGGGCACAGTGAGGCTGCAATGGGCACAGTGAGGCGTGCAAATGGGCATTGTTGACCCTCTTTTCCGCTTACAGTGGCTGCTGCATTCTCACCCTAGGCTTATACTCGAGTCAATATGCTTTCCCAGTTTTTCCCCAGTTTTTATAGGCTTATATGCACTGTATATATAGGCTACGTTGGATGCAGAGTGTGTGTGTGTATATATATATATATATATATATATATATATATATATATATATATATATCAATCATCAAAACACACTGCCACTAACTAAATAATCTGCCTGCTTAATCTAACTCAAGCCATCTCTCTGTCCACGCCAACAACACTACACAGGGCTGCTATGTAAGTAGCCTTATATAGTGTTGGGCCTAGACTTAGTCCCCCTGAGCCATGATTGGCCAAAGGTACCCTTCGTTTGGCCAACTATTGCTCTCTTAGCAGAGCATGCTGTGATTGGCCAAAGCATGCAGGTGAGGTGCATGCTTTGGCCAATCATCATACAGCAATGCACTGCGATCTCGCAGTGCATTATGGGGCATTCTGTGGCGCTCAAATATCCTGCAAGCGCCCCATAATGTATGCTCTTCTGCCTCTCTACTAACCATCTTTTCCTGCGACATAATCCAAGAGATCTTACAGGTAATTTAATGTTTAGTGAGCAACTGTAATTATTTGTATATAGCCTGGCCACTGATTCAGTGTAGGATACTTAGTCACAGTCATCTTGCATTTTAATGATAATCTGATGGTCAGGAATTCTTATGGAACTGTGACAGCTCTTGTTTTCTTGGTCAATGAATTCCAGCTTCATCCCTTTCCTATCTCCCTTTATTTTTCTTTCTAAACCACTTGGGAAATCTGTGTGCAGCAACTTCATAATGTGTACAGCAATAACTTGCACAGTGACTGCTGACAATGATCAGTAAGCAGCTTCTTTATTGTTTGTTCTACATCATTGTAACACACTGGCCTTCAGGAAGTGGTTGTTGTGAAGGAAACGCAAGCCTTGTTCAAACCTCTTTATTGGCGCTGTAATAATTTGCAACATCTGTAGAGAAAAATGGAGCACATGACAGCACAAAAATGTGTCAGTCATTTAATAGGATAGGACTACTTAAAGAATGGGTTAACATTTATAAAATCTTACTGCAATTCAACCTCTCCAGCTGCCTGCTTATTGCCATACCACAGCAGCAGCCTTATACTGTGTGTACCTTTTTATATTCTGAACTTTTTTTCTCACTATAAAGACCCATTTAGGTCTATAAGGGCTGTTCAAGTGAATTTCTGCAGAGGAGGTAAATACTGGAGCAGGTTATTGCTATGATACTGGAGCCAGGGGTAGAAACTGTTTGTACCCTGGGCGATAAACAATACAGCAACTGGCCATTCCCTTCAAGGACTGTCCTCTGCCTCAACAGCATCTTCTCCATCAACTACTAGAGTAAAACTTACTGGTCTTTGCGACTAGTCCTGAGGACCAAAGCTGCACTGAGGCAATTGATCACCCAATTCACATAGGGAATGCGCCACCCATCCAGCTACCGCCATAGTCCCCTAGCCCTTGGCCAGGAGGTCAAGGACTTGATCCGTAACATGCTGCAAAGCAGGGTTATTCAAGAAAGTCACAGCCCGTGGGCTGTCCCTGTCATTTTAGTATTAAAGAAAGACGATAGCTTATGGTTTTACATGGGTTATCGCAACTTGAATGCCTGTACTCATCAGGATGTCTACCCCTTGCCCAGAGGAGTCACTCGTGGGGCTGGGCCAGGCCTGATCCTTTTATACACTTGACCTAGCAAGCAACTACTGGCAAGTCCCAGTGTGGGAACAGGGACCAAGAGAAAACTGTCTTTATCACCCCCTGGCACTGTTTGAGTTCAGTCATATGCCCTTTAGGCTGAACAATGCCCCCTAGTGCCTTCCAACATTTGACCAGGTGTTCATCCGTCTAGCCCAATACAGAGTAAAATTGAAAAACAAAACCAGAAGTCTGCACTCCTCTTGGCCTACGTCGATTATTCAAAACCCTTCTAAGTGTACACAGATGGAAGTTTAAAGGGCCTGGGGGCCATCCTGGCCCAAGAGAAGAATGGACGCGAAAGAGTACTCACCTATGCAAGTCGCAATCTATGGCCCACAGGGTGAAACCCCCACAAATACAACTCCTTTAAACTGGAATTTTTAGCTCTGGTATGGGCCATCAAGGAAAAGTTTGTGGAGTACATTAAATGATGGCTCCACCACAATCTGCTGAGACCCTGTGTCCTGAGTGGGGACTGTTCCGCCAAACCTGCCGCAGACAGGAGGGATGACGATCTTAGGGGTATACCACCAATCCAGGAAGTCCCTTTTTAATGTTGCCTCCCTCCCATTGAACCTGGGCCTCTGACCCCAGCTGATCCTGAGGAGGAGAGTATCACCGCAGCTACAGACTCAAGATTCCAATTCCAGTTTGGGTGAAGGGGATGTCGCTGGCCCTGTTGACCCAAAGGCACCCAAGGCCTCGGGGCCACGATCAGGAAATTACAGTACTGAAGGTGATCCCTCAGAGGACAGTGAGGTTTGCCACCCAATATGAGCCAACTGTGGTCAGCTCCCTGCAAAGCACTTTGATTATGTTGTTATTTACTGTATTGAGATGCCAAAGACAGCATCTGTCAAAAATATGGGGAATGTAAGTAGGTGAATTCTGTATTCCCCACTGCAGGTGGTAGCTGTCTGACTGGATGCTGACGCCCCATGTGTCTTTAATGACCATCTTGAGTCAGGCAGCGTTTATTTAGGACTCTGGCTCCTGAGTTTGATGTGCTTTTTTTGAGTGGCTATTATAGGGACAGGTTCCCTATCTGGCAAGGACAGCATTTAGAGGTAGGAAAAGGTTCCAGAGGAGTAGGGACAGTACAGTCAGGGCCTACATCATCGTGGCAGACACCATCAGTATCTTTCAAGTCTACAGACTGCTGCTACAGTTGGAAAGTGGCTCCGGATGGCCGTTCCTACCCGCCGGGCCTATTTGATTGTGTTGGACCTTTCACAATATATTGCTATTGCCTAACTCGAACTCTGTGTGTTTACTGAAGTGTTTACTGCCCGCCACACCACGCTGCACTTTGCTCACATTGATGTGCATCCATAAACTAAAAGAAAGGCCACATTGTTGCCCTAGGACAGGAAGTGTAAAGGATCACTTGGTGCTGATATAAGAAAAATTATTTTGTATAAAACCATGACATCCACTAGACCTAAAGCCTCGTACACACGATTGGATATCTGATGGAATCTAATCCGATGGATTTTTTCGTCGGATATCCGATGAAGCTGACTTTCATCAGTCTTGCCTACACACCATCAGTCGAAAATCCGACCGTGCCAAAACGTGGTGATGTAAAACACTACGACGTGCTGAGAAAAATTAAGTTCAATGCCTCCGAGCATGTGTCAACTTGATTCTGAGCATGCGTAGATTTTTGACCGATGGACTTCCACGCAGACGATCGTTTTTTTCTATCGATTTTCTATCCATAGGAAAAATGTAAAACATGTTCTATTTTTTTTACCGATGGAAAACAAACCGATGGGGTCCACACACGATCGGTTTGTCCGATGAAAACAGTCTGTTTTCATCGGACAAACCGATCGTGTGTACAGGGCTTAACAATTTTCACTATTTTTTAATTTAGGGTTTACATACATTTTGCAAACAGTCCCATCAATATTTAGTTGCTTGTATTTTGACATACTGTATGTATAAATGTCAAAATAAATGATTATACATTTTGCTCTTTTAAGTGCCAGCATATACATCACTTTTGTTCCATGCTTCAAAACTGTTTACCCTAATTCTAAGAATTACACTGAGATTCTTTGCACAGATATCAAAAAGACTGAGGTGTAAATTCCTGTCATCAAGCCAAGAAAGCCACAACTCAGATAACAGAAGTTACTTGTAGCACCACTCCTCTGCTTATCCCTGCTGTGGCAGCAGCATATGGAGGAATAAGACACTCATCCTGGGTCTTATAATTTAAATAGAACCAGGAAAGTAAAAATAAAATCAGAAGTGCTTAGGTGCATGCTTTTTCCAGGCCAGGGGTTTGAACAACAGCAAGCGAATTAGCATTTTCAGTAGATTAATCGGGCAATTATTTTTACCTAGAATGTTGGATCCTTATTTTGTTTATTTAATTTAAAACATCAAAATTGTGCCATGTATGGACAGTCTTGTCGAGAGCAGAACTATACATAACAATTACAGTTACATGGTATAGCGTATGTGTGCACCTGTATGGATAATCTCACAGAATCTTTACGAACTCCAGAATTAGGCAAGAAAGCAAAGAAACATGACCATGCGGTATATATGTGCAACAATATTGTAGTAAATATTTTATGTACCTAATGAGAGTTGTGTAAAGCTGACCAAAAAGGTTTTAGCCTGATTGCACAATCCTCATTAGATTTACCAATAATTATATAGAGCAAGCATCTGTCTTATTGGATATAAATTATACAGATTGTTTAGTTAGGCCCTTGACTTGCATACACTAGACATGTGCATTCGTTTTCGTCCAAATGCATTTTCGTCCGAATTTCGGTTATTTTCGTTTTAACAAACGAAAACGAGCGTGCAGAATCCGAAATCCGAAAGATCCGACATAAAAAAATGCTTTATTTTCGTTTTCGTTGCTACAACAGTTCGATATAGATAGGAAATTCGACATGACGCTCACAATAGCAATGTGTGTCTATCGAATCTGCGGTCGAATGTGCCTAACCAAGATAATTCTACATAGAGAGGAAAGATTTGACATTATAGAGAGTGTTGGGGTAGACTATTCGACATGAATGACAACGATTCGATGAAGCAGTGAAAAACATAGAAATGTCGAATCTGTCATTGAAGGCTTTTGGTGTCTGTCAAAAGTTCTAAGAAGATTTGACGGAGCAGCTAAACTGTATGACGCTGCAATAATAAATTTCCGGTTAAATGCTCGGCCCATAGGCTATAGAAGAATTTGAATGTTGGTTGACTAGTAATAATTAATAAATATTAGGGCTGTGCAAATTAACTTTTAATTAATCGATTAATCTTTAATTTTTTTGATCGATCAAAATCTTTTTGATCGATTAAAATTCTTTTGATTGGTACTCACCTCTCCGACGGCTTCTGGGCCTTCAGGGAGTTCCGTCGGAGATCCAGTAACGTCACGGACACCGGCGTGGCTTGCCGTGTCCATCTGGAGGGCTCCTTTGCTGTGCCTTCATATCTGCATGCCGGCGGGACCTTACTATCTGCCACACGCAAGGGCTGTTACACTTCCCTCTATCACTTTCCTCTATCAACCTGGGATTCTACAGCCATCCACTGGGAGTTGTGATAGTTCCCTTCACGGGACATCTACATGCCGACGGACTGATGTTAACTTCTCCTCATCTGGATTCAGCAGTGGTATCGTTGTACACATTTTTATACCAGTATCATACTTAGCTACATGTTTTTATGACTGCTTTTGGTACCGTTTGGTATTACTCGCACCATTTTTACAGTTTATGTAGCTACATCGATTTTATCTCCAAGGAGATCAGCTAAAAGTAGTTGGATCTGTATGTGCGTTATAATTATTCGAAATTAGTCGATTAATCGATTAAAAGAAAAAACGATTAATCGAACAGAAAAATTTTGATCAGTAACAGCCCTAATAAATATAATTATTACTAGTCATACAACTTTAGAATTCTTCTATAGCTTGTAGGCAGAACATTCGACCGGAAATGTACGATTGCGGCGTCGTACAGTTTAGCTGCTCCGTCAAATCTTCTTAGAACATTCAACTGACACCATAAGCCTTCAATGACAAATTCGACCTGAATTAGTTTGGATTTTCGGACGAATGCATTTTTTAACTAAACAAAATAAATAAAAGCGAATTTCGGGAGTTACTAAATAAATTTATTTTTCGGACGAAAACGAAATTCCGAAACAAAATATTTCAGTGTGCACATGTCTAACATACACTATATTACCAAAAGTATTGGGAAACCTGCCTTTACACACACATGCACTTTAATGGCATCCCAGTCTTAGTCCATAGGGTTCAATATTGTGTTGAGCTATAACAGCTTCAACTCTTCTGAGAAGGCTGTCCACAAGTTTTAGAAGGTTGTCTATGGGAATGTTTGACCATTTTTCTAGAAGAGCATTTGTGAAGTCAGGCACTGATGTGGACTAGAAGGCCTCACTCGCAGTCTCCGCTGTAATTCATCCCAATGGTGGAGAAGCAGGGCAGCGATGTCACACTCTCCACCTTATCCAATCAGAGAACTCTGCATTCATTCAAAAAATGCAAAGCATTCTCTGAATGGTGCCTGTGCTAAGTGGCCGACCTCAAGGCTTCAGGCCGGCCGCTCAGCACAGGTCCAGGAGCAAGTGTAGATCACTGGAGTTGCAGTGTGTAATTCAGTGACGTCCAGCTTTCAGTGGCAACGGCCAGGTATGTCATATACAGTATATAGTTACATTAGTCCAAGCTGGACCAATTGAACTATGTATAACATGGCAATTTCTGCAATTATTCTTTTAACAAAATGTAGTTTTCAAAATGCCAATGCTGAATTTAATTTTCTTGTATTGGATTCAATTTTTTTCATTCACTCTTAAAATCTGTTGAACTCTCCTAGACATCTCTTTATAGACAGGAAGGCAAAGGTTTTGCCATTGGCAGTCATCTAATACTGAGCAGATCAGACCCCATTGGATTATTGTAAGGAAAGGTTCATGGCAATGTACAGTACAGGTTTTAGTTAAAACAAACACCATATAGCAGAACTAAAGTCTACAATACTTACCTCCTCTCTTACTATTTAACATCCACTAGACCCCTCTTTTGTGCCATCTTCTTCTGGATGCTGGTGTTCAGCCATCTTGATTGACCTGCGAGCAGGCGGGTACATTTATTTTATTGCCAAAAATAAATTGAATGCCTCCTCTAAAAAGAAATAACCTGCCTGCTTATAAGCTTTTCATATTTGACTTCAGCTTTTACAGCTTGCTGAACCAGTGCATATGCTATACTAAATGCAAAGACAAAGTCCAATGTATTATGTAGTTATAAATGTTTATTTTTTTTAATGAATTTATTACAAAATATAAAAACTTGATAACTAAGAAAGTGCTTTACTGTAGTGTAGGTTCACCCAATGTGTTTGATTTTTCATTAAAAAACAAAAAAAGCTTCACATTACAGCTTGTCTTAGAACAGTGAATGGACTACAAAGTGACATTACAAAGGAACCACATAAATATGAGTACAGTATTTAGATTAACACAGCATTGACACTACTACAGTTATATATCAGACAGTGACATACACTAACGACATCTAATATTAGCATACCAGTGTTAAAGCTACCATGAGGAAACATCATCTTGTGAAACATTTGTTCTCATAAAAGTGTCTACTGATTGTTCTCAAATATATGGGAGAACGAGAACTCTTCTAGAAAGTTCATTTTTTTAAAAGACCACCCATCTCACACATAAACCACATAAACATAAGTCCTTTTTATACATTATCTGCACTTAGTATTTTAAATATTGTATATTTACATGTCTAAATCTTGGCATATTATATGAATGAACCCTTAGGGGTTCCCATTAAAGATGTTTTCCAAGTTATTTCAACTGGGGAAAGGAGGGGCTTTGGGTTGATGCAGAATGTGGAGTTATTATGTTACAGGTAATGTAGAACACCTTGGAATGATCCAGGATGCTAGTTAGGGAGGAGGAAGCCCAGTTGTGACCTTTTCAATCCATCTAGTAAAGTGGATCGGATATGATTATTTACAGTACATTATTTTATTGTATATAATATATTTGCAAAGACATTTTAAACATAGGACTCTTTAGCATACTGTATCTGATCATAGATGATCTCAAAGATAGGTTGACTACATCGCCGACTTATACATTCATGCCTGTTTCTGTGACAGGACTCTGACTTGGTCCTGACAAGGTCTGATTTTGTTCTGTGAGACTGGTAGTTTGGTTGTGTTAACCCATCGGAGTTTGGCAATTGCTTGTCACTGAATGAGCTGGGTTCGTGATGAGCACTACAAGACTGTACTAAAGAGTCACTCACTGATGGAGGTGTAGAACAGGTATTGTTTGGTACACTGGCTCTCATGGTGTGAACCGTCATGCTCTTATGAGAGGATGCATTTTTATTGATAGCCTCTTCATAGGATGGGGGTTTACCAGGGTTTTTTTGGTCTACCATTCGGAAAACCTCATCAACAGATATTCTTCGTGTGGATGGTGGTCTTATTTTTACCACTTGTGGCTGATGGAAAGCAGTGTCCCGTGTACCTTCTAACTCTTGTTGACTTTTATTAGGGACACTCCTGATTAACTCATTTTTTTGCATTTCTCTGTTGTTACCATCAGGACCCCAGCTCTGTGTCTTGGTTACCAGTCTTTTGTGGTTTACATAACAGAAGGAATTTGAATGTTTTTTCATTTCTTTACTGGCTTTGATAGTGTCGCTTAAATCTTTATTTTTCATACAGAATGATTTGTGCCTCACAAAGTCATTTTTCTTTGGGCTTAAAGGAGATACCACTGGAGAGCTGGTGAAAACAGAGCAGTCTGAATAAGAGCTGTCAATAGAACAGTTGGAGGATGCAGCTGATAAAAGTTGCTCTGCAGTATCTGAAGTATAGCTGGTATTAATCTTTAGACCTTTTGGCATATTCTTCCTATATGAAGCTTTATCACAATATGTTTGATGAGTATGAGTGGACAGTTCAACATCACTACATCTTTGTTTTCTAACTGCAACATCATCATGACTTCTTGTAAGCTTCTTTCCTGCTATTGTTATGTCATTCTGGGAGGGAAAAATGTATGGTTCTGAGCACCTTCGGTCCATGCTGCTGGCTTCACATTTAATCTGGCCTAAAGTAGAATCCAGGAGATTTAGAACTCCTTCTTCTGTGTACTTCTCACCAATAGCCCTGTTTAGGCCCCACTGCTCGTTGTGGTGTCTTGTTAGTGCACTGGCATGGCAGTCATGATCTGGATCAGTGCTGTCATAGGCAGAGTCATTCTGATGAGATGAAAGTTCTGGAAAGGACATAATATAAGAGAATTTTAATTAAATACAAACATATTTACATTTTCATATACAAATACAAAGTTGTTAGTAAAAGAGAGAGTAAAAGTTGTACTTAGACTATATGTTGAATCTAATTAAGTGAATTCATAATATGAATATAATTCCTGTTTTATACAAAGTGTGGATTGTATATGAATACAGAGAGATTGCTAAAAAGTATTTTAGATGTTGCCGGCACTAACATTTGCTCTTAAACTTAAAGTTCCACCCGTTTTTTTGTTTATAAAAAATCTTTTAACAAACAGACACTCACCTGTCCCACGGTCCAGTGATGCGGCCGCCCGGAGCCTTGCTCCTCTCCCCCTCCTCTCTGTGGCTCCTTCATAGCAACTGCGAGCACCCTGCCGTGATAGCTCTCGGCTTCATTGCCGGGCGCGCACTGCACATGCATGAGTCGTGCTGCGCTCTGCTATTGGCCAGGCAATCTTCTGGGACCTGCAATGTGTCCCAGGAGATTGCAGAGAGGAAGGGGCCGCCTATGGGGGAGACGAGGAGTCGCCTAGGCAGCCAAGAAGCAGAAGGAGGAAGTGGGACAGGAAGTCCCTCTTAAAAGGAGGTACCCACCCCCCCAAAAAAGAATTACATGCCAAATGTGGCATGTAAGGGGGTGAGGAATGCTTAAAGCGGAAGTTCCACTTTTGGGTGGAACTCCGCTTTAACTGATTATGTGGCTGTATTTACCCTGCAGGAAATCTGAGTATATAAGTAAACAGCATTAGTTGTATACAGAGGAATTGCTAGGGCAGGTATTTAACTAGTGAATTACACATTATCAGGTACTGAATAAATCTTGGGAATTACTGAAATCCAACCAGAGAACTTGTGTACATTAAATGTGTCAATTACAGGCCAAGTTGGCTATTTTTTTGCTTGGTTTAATCCATTAATACTTTTATTAACATAATAGAGGCAGTGCTAGATAGTACAAAATCAGTATGGCTGGTACCTCACAGTTCTTAGGATATACTCTTGCACAATTGCTAAGGAAGCTTAATTTCAGAATATATTCTGTGTCCTGCATAATGCAAGCTTTAAATTACTTAGGGCCATTGTCTTGCTCACCTGTAGTATCAATATTTTCTAAGGAATCCTCTTCAGAAGTACAAAGTAATTGTGATATGTGGTCCCCAAACATTTCCAAGCAATTATTTATGAAGAACTCGACTAGTGTTGTAACCTGTTAAAATAAAAGCACATAGAAGTACAAATGTGTTAGTGTAATTCATAGGACCAACATATAAAGCCTGCAAAACAAAAATTGAGCAAAAGTGAAACTGTTGTAAAGAAAAAAAAACAGACTAAACTTGCCCTTTCACACGGGCGGATCAGTAATGATCCGCTCCGTGTGTCCGTAAAAGCTCAGTGGGGATCCTCTGTAAAATCCCCGCTGAGCCGTCGGCTGACAGGGCGGTCCCCGCACACTGTGCAGGGACCGCCCTGTCTTTCCTCCGCTCTCCCCTATGGCGGAGGCAGACGATTACGGGTGTCAGCGGATGGTCATCCACTGACACCCGCAATCACATAGGGACCAATGTATGTCCCGTTTTCATCCGCAACGGATGGATGAAAATGCGAACATACGGTCCGCACGTCTGAAAGGGCCTTAAAAAGCAATTTAAGTACTAAGGGCAATAGTATACCACTGTTTGATATTTTATTATCTACAGTATATGTAAAGGGGTAAATCTGAAATGTGCCCGCATTATTTGTTCTGCCTGTCATTTAATTGCTTTATACTGCTTTTCGTTACATCACCATTATCACTGCAGAATTAATTTTCCTAATCCGTTTTTGAAACATGAACCAGACTTCAAATTAGTAGGAACAATTTTTCACCTGATTTTAGGCGTAATTTTTTTTTCAATTTATGTAAGTTGCATCAGAATTATAAAAAATGAAATAAAAACTATTCCCACGAGATATTAGAAGGACACACCAAAACGACCATATAAGAACCTGATGTCTGGAGGGCTGGAGTACCTTTGGTACCTGGTGGATGCTTAAGATAGGTTTGTTTGATAAACCCAAAAAAGAACCACCCTGGTGTTGATATGGTAGGCTCTCAACAGTATAGTAGATTACCACTGCCAAGTTTGATCTGACTAATTAAGTGATTTTCACATTCTATTGGAATATTGAAGCAGCAATGTAATCTTCATTCTTATGGTTAAATGAAACAACTACTCCATCAGAGCATGGGAACTGGACCAAAGGAATGCATCATGATCCAGTAATACAAAGGAGAATCTCAATGGAATTCTTTTTAGAATAAGTTATTTTCCAGGTAGCAAGACAAACCCTAAATTACCCCTATGGGAATCAAGTAAGTAGCATATCCTTCCTCTCACATTACTTGAAATTCATCCTTTTAAGAAACCCACTCTTAGAACAATGTCTACCTAGTGCTGAAGTGCAAATGGTCTGGTATAAACATTCCATTATGCCTCCATATTAATGACCCTTTGGCCAAAATACATGAAGTGCTGAGATGGTGCCTCTTTGAAAGTTATTGACAATAATAGAGTGACAAAACAGTTTAGGCTCAATGATTTAGACCACAAAGGAAACCGATTAGCTTTACTATAATCATGAGAAAGTTCCTGTTAAAATGTACCGTATGTATTTGCCTTTATTATTTCTATTTTAACAAAAGGCATTGAAAAATGCTTTACCTTTTTATTTAACTCTTTCTGAGTTTCTAGGGCAAGATCCTGATCAACCTGTGATACAAGCATGTTTGGAGCAATGCAAACAGCCAAATTTCTGGAATCCATCTTGTTAATATCTGAAGCATTGCTAATGTGATGAAGAACACACATCAAATGTTGTAATAAGATGAGGTTTGGTTGTGGCAGTTTGTCTGCAACACTGAAGGGAAAAACACAGAATGGGATGAGAATTTTTGCAATCTCAGTTGAAACCATTTGAAAACTATAACAAGCACAGAAACAGAGACTTCCTTCTGAAAGAGGAACTAGACTTCTTTTTTTTTTTATAAAAAAAGTCCCATTCAGAAATACCCTATAGGCAGAGCATTTAAGCCTGGTCACTAAAGTAGGGAACAAAATACATTTTGTGCTACTAAACCACAAAGAGATGAAGAGGTTTCCGAAACATAAGTTCGAATCTTAACACACAATATATTAAATAAGTTGTTCCTGGTGCTGTTTTGTCCAGTCACAGTCATTCACACAGCATAGCCAATTATAATATTAAAGCAATGCTGACATTTTAAGGTTAGAAACACATTAATATGTATATTACTAAGACTTTGGCTGAAACGTGCTAACATTCCTCTGTATTTGTTTGGATGTCCCAGATCGCTTATCATTTACAAAGTATTGTGAAGGACTGTTATCAGACTCCAGCTCTCTCTTCAAATTAGAACCACATTACATTTACTTTCTAAATAATTCCCAATGTTTTCAAATGTAACATTAAGTACACAACATATGCAGAACCATTTTATGTTATTTTATCTTTAATTTTTAGGTCAGTATTACACACATCACATCACAGATTTTACTTTTTACATTTATATTCATTATTAGCAGTACAAGATACAGAATCAAATTTAAAAGGCAGAGGTCTATGCTTGGTAGAACATTGAATCTACGAGGCAATGTGGAATAACAAGATATATAAAACCTTGAGGGTGCAGGCCAGTCACATGTGTCTCTCTCTGATCAGGTAATCTCATAACAGTGGGTGCATGGCGCCTTAATGTTCTCCTCCCACAATAATGATTTAACAGGTTGTAATACCTTGTCTGATAGCTATAGCTTACCTTGAGATAAGATGGGTACCCTCCACTGGTACTGTGCCAGAGGATGGGGTCTGCATATCTGGCTTCTCATTAAAACCAGCGCAGGACTTTTGGAATGTCTATTAGCCAGCAAATATATAAATAAGCAGATGACCGTGCGTGTTTACAATGGAGAGGGGAGCAACTGCTAAACATTCCTGGTGGTGACTTATCAAGGGGGAATAATTAGGAATAATTGCTAATTGCCTCACGATTTCTAAGCACACAAGCAAGACATTATAGCCCAATGTATCTGAAATTATCCAGATCACATGACTGTAACTGAAGTTAAGATACAGCACATATTTATATATTTCCTTTTTGCGTTTTACATTTATGATGATATTGTACACATTTCCAGGTCTATATTGAATTAATTATTAAAAAATATACAATGTCAATATATACTAAATTTATGCTTACCATTGCATCTGCTTAATTCTTCCTTCTAATGTTGGCTGTTCCATAGCATTCATCCATTCATTGTAAAGTTCTGATGATAGCAGCTGGTGAGGAATACCACGCAGGAAGTCCTGTTAGTAGGAAAATGTTATATTTAGTATAGGCATTAAAACAGCCATATTTACTAAATAAATATACAGTATCTCACAAAAGTGAGTACATCCCTCACATTTTTGTAAATATTTTATTATATCTTTTCATGTGACAACACTGAAGAAATTACACTTTGCTACAATGTGAAGTAGTGAGTGTACAGCTTGTATAACAGTGTAAAATTTCTGTCCCCTCAAAATAACTCAACACACAGCCATTAATGTCTAAACCATTGGCAACAAAAGTGAGTACACCCCTAAGTGAAAATGTCCAAATTGTGACCAATTAGCCACTTTTCTATGTGCCTTTTTATGCCTCGTACACACGGGCAAACATGTACGATGAAAACGGTCCGCCGGACCGTTTTCAGCGGACATGCCCGCCCGGAGATTTCTGTATGATGGCTGTACACACCATCATACAGAAATGAGAGTCAATCCGCGCGGACAGACAGCCGCGACGATGACGCTGAAAGGTCAATGCTTCCACGCATGCGTCGAAGTCATTCGACGCATGCGAGGGATGGCGGCCGCTCGGACATGTACGGTAAGTCTGTACAGACGACCAAACATGTCCGACGGACAGGATTCCAGCGGGCATGTTTCTAAACAAGTTTAGAAACATTTGCCCACTCGAAAACGGTCTGGCGGGCAAATGTACGCTGGAATCCTGTCCGATCGGCCGTACACACGACCGAACATGTCTGCTGAAACTGGTCCGCGGACCAGTTTCAGCAGACATGTTCGGTCTTGTGTACGGGGCCTTAGTGTTACAAGGTCTCAGGTGTGAATGGGGAGCAGGTGTGTTACATTTGGTGTTATCGCTCGTTCAACATGGCACCTCATGGCAAAGAACTCTCTGAGGATCTGAAAAAAAAGAATTGTTGCTCTACATAAAGATGGCCTAGGCTATAAGAAGGTTGCCAAGACCCTGAAACTGAGCTGTAGCACAGTGGCCAAGACCATACAATGGTTTAACAGGGCCAGTTCCACTCAGAACAGGCCTTGCCATGGTCGACCAAAGAAGTTTGAGTGCACGCGCTCAGCGTCATATCCAGCGATTGTCTTCGGGAAACTGACGTATGAGTGCTGCCAGCATTGCTTCAGAGGTTGAAGTGGTGGGGGGTCAGCCTGTCAGTGCTCAGACCATACGCCGCACGCTGCTTCAAATTTGTCTGCATGGCCGCCTCTTCTAAAGACGATGCACAAGAAAGCCCACAAACAGTTTGCTGAAGGCAAGCAGACTAAAGACATGGATTACTGGAACCATGTCCTGTGGTCTGATAAGACCAAGATGAACTTATTTGGTTCAGATGGTGTCAAGCATGTGTGGCGGCTACCAGGTGAGGGGTACAAAGACAAGTGTGTCTTGCCTACAGTCAAGGCAGCATTCCAACATGAAAATGACACCAAACACACCTCAAAGATGACCACTGCCTTGCTAAAGAAGCTGAGGGTAAAGGTGATGGACTGGCCAAGCATGTCTCCGGACATAAACCCTATTGAGCATCTGTGGGGCAAACGGAAGGTGGAGGAGCGCAAGGTCTCTAACATCCACCAGATTCGTGATGTCGTATTGGAGGAGTGGCGTTAAGTGGCAACCTGTGAAGCTCTGGTGAACTCTATGCCCAAGAGGGTTAAGGCAGTGCTGGAAAATATTGGTGGCCACACAAAATATTGACACTTTGGGCTCAATTTGAACATTTTCACTTAGAGGTGTACTCACTTGTGTTGCCAGCGGTTTACACATTAATGTGTTAAGTTATTTACACTGTTATACAAGCTGTACACTCACTACTCTACAATGTAGCAACGTGTAATTTCTTCAGTGTTGTCACATGAAAAGATATAATAAAATATACTTTTGTGAGATACTGTAGATTGAGCTAGATTAGGCAGGCAGGTTAGTTAGTGGCATGCAGGCAGTGTATTTAATATATAGATCTATATATAGAGATCTATATATATAGATCTCTATATATAGATCTATAGATATATATCTTCAGGTCTGGTATGGATTTTAAGGGAAACCCTGCGTCATAATGTAAAAAAATGGTGGGGGGGGGGGGGTTTAGCCTGGTATGGATTTTGGGGGGACCCCACGCTGTTTTTTTCCTTGATTTTTATCTATATTGCCGGACCCGGAAATACATTACAGCCGCAAGCAAGTTTAAATTACATGTTTTTCCTTTAGAAATTTAATTTTGCTGCGGGACTGTAAAACACATTAGAAAGATGCGCTACTTCACAGGCAGACTAAAGGACCCCCAATACGATATTTAAAGGAGTATTTCATTTTTATTGCTTCACTTTAAGCATTCTTAAAATCACTGCTCCTGAAAAAGGGGCATCTTTTGTCCCCTGGGGCAGTACCTGTGTCTCCATACACTTTTTATGGCAATAACTTGCATATAAGCCTTTAAAATTAGCACTTTTGATTTTTCGTGTTCGTGTCTCATAGCCTTTAAAGGTGTTGGCATGTTCGCACACATTTTTTGCCTGTTCTCATGTTCTGGTGCAAACCGAACTGGGGCATGATCAGCTCATCCCTACTTTTGATAGGTCCCAGATTCTTCTGAGTCTGAAAAAAGCAGTCATATATTTCACCTACCTAGCCACCTGCTGCCGAAATCCAGTATTGCAATACTATTATAGATATAACGTAGTGCTATATTGGCACCACTGTATCTGGTTGGACATTATTAACCTGAGCAATATAAATAACAGTCGTGAGGGGTCATGCTTTAAATCATAGGGAATGTAGATTCTAATCTGTTGGAGGCATGGAGATATCAGAAGCATATGGGAGTTTCGCACAGAAACTGAAATTCAACATCCAGTTGCCCTTTAGCTAAACAGATAGTTTTCATACATTACCTTAAACACAACTGCCAGTAAATGCACAGATTTGCTTTTTAAGTCCAAGTCTCTTCCATAGTTTAGGTCTTCTTTCAACTCCTTACGAAATTTTTCATTGGCAGCTTTACGAAAAACCCCTTCAGTCAAGGGACCTTGTATACGTAGTATGGTTAAAATGTCCTGTAAAGATGAAATGCAATTTATACTCCTAATTAACATGTATATGCCTATAAAATAAAAATCAACGATGCATTGCATTAACTGTTTACTTACAAGGATTGCTTTAGGAAGGTTGTCCTCTTCACACACAATGGACAGTGGTTGGTCAAATAAAGTTGCCTTTAACTCTGGAGGACTTGGGGGTTCTGACACTGTGGCATTTCGCTTCAAAGTAAAGGGCCAGGAAATTACTGCTTTTCTTTTCTTATTGCTCTCTGGACAAAAAATGGAAACAATAAGAAATTATATGTGAAAAAACACTCACTCTAATATACAGATTTACAACATTTCTTACAAGGGGAGGTCCCTCAATATAGCCTTTAATGTGTTTGTATTTAATATATAAAAAGATCATTTTTTCATTGTTCAGCCTTCTAAGGCAACACTTTTTATAGATAGTTTCATCTTTTGACTTTTTTTTTTAACTCTTTCTTGTGGCACAGTCATTTTTTTAACATGAGAATTTAGTCCAGAAATAGGTCAGACTTTGTGGGCGTAGGACACAACGGGTACTTTCCCAACAACTATTTGGTTTCAAACCAAACACTATAAAGTTTGGTAAAGGACATTTCTATTAGCTATGCTATGTTATCCTTTTCCACTAAAGGTGGAAAAAGATTTGCCTTCTTTTGCCACATACATACACAACATGTATGATGTGTCTGCTCTTTTTTAAACATATAAGCCAAACACATTAAAAAAGAATATCCTTATCTAATGCAGGCCAAATTATATATACATTTTTTTCTAAATACCTACTAAAATGTTAAATTAAATAATATTTTTTACTACTCACCAATCACATGACAGTTGGGATCCTCACTGATCATGGCTGCCAGTAGCTGATACTTCTTTGCATCTGCCTGTTAATCAAAAGAAATTACATATTCATTTCGGGAGCCTTCATTTAACATGGATGACCAAACAGAGCATTTTTAATTTCTGAAATAATCAGCAGAAGCATTAAATGGGCAATGTCTAAACCAGTATAATTACAAAATAGTAAATACATAAAATATTTCATTGCATTTATGTACTATTAAAATGACCACTGGAATATTTAGTGGTTACAACTATATCTGCCTACAGTTAAGACTCTCACATTTCTGTCTCTTTATGCATCTAACTGCATAAAGAAGAAGTAGTTGCCACCATGCTTTCCCTAGAGGAAGCACTGATGTAAAGGTTGCTTCCAATGCTTCATTCAAAACACATTCAAACAGAACTCTGATTGCTCACCTCTGTATGGCATTCAATTAGGCTCTCCATGTTGTTGGCAACCAGAGCTTTAGACTGTAACAGAAGAAACAATTGACTTAATTACTTATGCCATAATCATGTGGTAAAATGGTGAGCCATATTCTTTGGCTGCTTCACAGTATCATTAATGGGAAAGTTCACAGAATCATAAGACATAAGTCATATATAAGCTTCCTAGCCTAATGAAGAGTTTGTTGCATACTTACAGCATTGCAGCCTGTGAGAACCTTCATTAGTAATCGTGCACAGGGTACAGTGGTGCCCTCAATGCCACCAACTTCTCGTATCTGCCTAAAAACAGACATGGAGCTAGTTAGAATTTTAGGGCTTCTGTTATCTGTATGACATTCAAGCTTTTATAGTAAAATCATTTCATTTCTTGGATGTATCTATAACTATAATGAGTAAAGCACAAAACTGTTAATCGATATCAGTCATTTTAGCTATGCATCTGAAAGTACAATGTAACACATGACTGGTCAGGTCACAGTTACCCACAATCAACTGAATCCGACTATATTTCAGCTTCTTGCATTATGATCACTAATGTCAAAGGAAGAACTTCATCAAAAAATATCTTTTGCAATTTATGACCTAATGAAGAAAAATTAGAACATTTGCCAGCTTTCTATTGATGTCTGTGTCCCCACTGTGAGATTTCTCCTTGTTTCTTACCTGGAGACAATAGGAAGTAAGTGGAAATCCCCCCAAAGTAAGGGAAACTCCCACCTCTGACAGATATTTGCTCTACTACTGTCCTTGAGACAAATGTTTACTTTTGGATTTCCCCTCACTTTCTATTTTGGTGAATCCCCCATTTGGGACACAAGCAGCAATAAAACCCAGAAGAAGTTCTCAACCTTATTTACTCTATCTAGCTTTATCCAAAACAACACACTGTTTTGATTGGAGCTTCAATGGAGGTACGAATGGACTTCACAAATTACAATGTGTAGCACAGCAGTTTGCAGGGCACGTTTCATTACAACAAAATAACATCAATTAAAATAACATTTTAGTTCCACTATGGCAGTGCCAGTACTGTGAGTATTAAAGTAATCAGTGCACAGGGAACAAAAATAATATTAACTTACAAATTGACGCATGAACTCTTGCTTCTGTCTCTTGTGGGCAGGAATGACGGTTTATACACTTTCTCCCCAGCTCTGTAACAGTTGACATTACAGGCAAAAAGGGCGGGCTTTCATTTCACCACAACTCATTAATAAAATGTTTGCTTAGGATCATAGCTGCAAAATAACAGCTTCATTGATGGGTCAGTGTCTGTACAAGGTCAATGGAGGACCCAGCACTTTCAATAATGAGATGGCTAATTCTTTGCTGATCTGCCTTTCTTTGCACAATTGGTTTCAAAGATGTAATAGAACTTCAATTGTAACACTGACTAATCCCTAATATACTTTTAGTAAGTGCATGTTGCAAAAAAAAGGTGCATTTAGTCTACGGGTATGCATAGTAGGAAGCAACAATAAATATAAACAGTTTGACTTTTTGACTGCATATTTTGTCTGTTCACAAGGTGTGTTTTTTTTTAAACTATTTATAATTAATCGGGTGTTTTTCCTTTCTGTGGCTCAGTGGCACTTCTAGGCTCACATATATCACAATAATAAAAACATATTACCACAATCTGAAACAATTTTTTTTTCTCAAAAGGTTTCAGTTCAACAGAGTAGCTGCAAATGCAGAGCGCTATTGTAAATACATTGAACCACAAGTGAACTCCCATACAAAACAACCGCAATCCCAATAACAGATAAACAGATAAATAAAACCGACTGTACTCTAAACTGAAAATCACAATATAATGTGATGGTGCTAGCCCACTAAATTTGATATTTCTTCAAAAACACACTGTAGTTTTAAGACAAGAGGAATATGAAGAAATTAGGCCATAATGCACAGTTATATGCATAACAGTAGTTGTAATGTGTACCAAAATACACAAGTGGCAACACCACCAACTAATATGCTGATTAAATACATTTTAGTGACCAATTTAATTTTAAATAAATACATCATAAATAAAGAAATATGAAATAACAAAATATATCAATTTAAATAAATGAATTCAGTGACCATAAGAAGTTAGCAACATGACAATACAAGCCATACTCGTAACACAATTTATTACATCTACTTATAAAACTGGGGAGGATAATAAATCATTTGAAATAAACATTTTTTCCACTCTCATTTGTGCTTCAGACTACAATAAAAGACAATTGCTTGTGCCTTCCTTGCTGCCCAACATTAATCTATTGTCTATAAAGTCTAAAGTATTAATATTTCCCTCTGTTCTAGCATATATACAAAAATGTACATAATGTTTATTTTACTTTGCTGTCTTATTAGATGTGGTTCACTATTAATGTAGTTTTCACCAATTTCCAATTTCTTAACAGGGACTCAGTACCTTTCTAAAAACATACTGCTCTGCCCAATTGGGGTAGGCTGGCCTAGGTCGCCGAGTACCGTATCTTTTTCTGTTAAATGTTTGCCTGTACAAGGTGATTATACTACTTAAGTTGTATATTGAATGCAACTACCTCAAGTGTTGTAAATTGATAAACCCAATAAAAATGTATTGATAAAAAAAAAAAAAAACATACTGCTCTGCATGTGTGTTTAGAGATGCACTGCTCTTTAAATAGTTTGAAACTAATACACACTTTTTTGTGTTTTTTTTCAGTAAGGCTCCCCGCCACCTAAACACAGCAACAAAAAATAATTTGAATAGTATTATTAACAATAAAAGACAAAAAATAACACTTACCACACAAGTGTATCCAGCCAGAGTTCCTTCACTTCACAGGAGCTGCAATGAAAATAAGACAAGTGTGCATAACAATCCAGTGCTACCAAGTCAGGGTCAGGCAATGACTAAAACTTGACTCCACCACGCTTTCCTATTTTGTGTGAGGCAGGGGGAAATTCACAAGTCACAGAAACAGGAAGGAGCGTCATCATGGGTTACACGGTAAAATTTAGTGCTATGAAAACACGCCTGTTTCCTTTTGCCTTATACAGGGGAGCTTTGTGACTCTATGGGTATTCTAATGGAAATCATGACACCTTTTAGGTATTAGTACCCGTTACGTCACATTTATTTCAGTTACCTAAACCAATAGGTTTTAAAAACATTGTGTACGCACACAGCTTTACATCTTGACTCCTGAAGTAAATTTTAATCAAATTTCAGGTTCTAGAAAAACATTGTTTTAAAGGCTTTCTAAATGACTGCAGTTTTAAAAATATAAGTAAGGTCATTTTATAGCAAGATGCCCACAGATTGAGACAGTTGTCAACCTATGAGGTGAGTATATTAAAAGGCCACTGAGGCAGAAAGTATTTTTTAAATAAACAAATTGCATACTAATTTTCTTTGTCCCTCTGTATGCTCAGATCCTAAACATACAGCCAAAGCTACAATGGAATGGTTTAGATCAAAGCACATTCATCCAAATTTTTTCTACATTGTCTAAGAGATATTGGAAAATCTCAAAATACTTGGTAATTCTGCCTTTATACGATAGACCAACAAAAGTGGCACATAATTGTGAAGTAGAAGGAAAATGATAAATGGTTTTCTACATTTTTTCCAAATAAATATGTGAAACGTGTGACATGCGTTTGTATTCAGCCCCCCTGAATCAATACTTTGTAGAACCACCTTTCGCTGCAAGTCTTTTTGGGTATGTCACTGTCAGTTTTGCACATCTAGAGTACCATTAGTGCCCATTCGTCTTTGTAAAATAGCTCAAGCTCTGTGGGAGCGCCTGTAAACAGCAATTCTTAAGTCTTGCCACAGATTCTCAATTGGATTTAGGTCTGGACTTTGACTGGGCCATTCTAACACATGAATGTGCTTTGATCTAAACCATTCCATTGTAGCTTTGGCTGTATGTTTAGGATTATTGTCCTGTTGGAAGGTGAACCTTCGCCCCAGTCTCAAGTCTTTTGCAGACTCTAAGGCCCCATACACACGAGAGAATTTATCCGCTAATACGGTCCAGCGGACCGTTTCCACGGATAAATCCTCTCGAGGATTTCCGCGGATTTCTATGCGATGGAGTGTACACACCATCGCATTGAAATCTGCGCCGAAATCCTCTGGCGATGACGTGTCGCGCCGTCACCGCGATTATGACGCGGCGACGTGCGCGACGCTGTCATATAAGGAATTCCACGCATGCGTCGAATCATTACGACGCATGCGGGGGATCCCTTCGGACGGATGGATCCGGTGAGTCTATACAGACCAGCGGATCCATCCGTTGGGATGGATTCCAGCAGATGGATTTGCTTGGCATGTCAGCAAATATTCGATCTGCTGGAATCTATCCCAGGGGAGAAATATCCGCGGAAACAGATCCACTGGCGTGTACACACCATAGGATCTATCAGCTGAAACCCATCTGCTGGGATTTTTCAGCGGATGGATTCTATGGTGTGTACGGGGCCTAATGCCGCGTACACACAGTCGGAATTTCCGACAACAAATGTTCGATGGGAGCTTGTCGTCGGAAATTCCGACCGTGTGTAGGCCCCATCAGACATTTTCTGTCGTAATTTCCAACAACAAAAATTTGAGAGCTGGTTCTCAAATTTTCCCACAACAAAATGCGTTCTTGTAAATTCCGAGTGTGTGTAGACAATTCCGACACACAATATTCCATGCATGCTCTGAATCAAGTACGAGACGGAAGCGCTCGGTCTGGTAAAACTAGCGTTTGTAATGGAGATAGCACATTCGCCACGCTGTAACGAACTGAAAAGCACAAGGCTGAAAAGCGCAAATTGTCTCTTACCAAACTTCTACTAACACGACTGGTATTAAACTTCCCTTTAATAGTGCCATCGTACATGTTCTTGGCGATTGGAATTTCCGACATTTGTGCGACCGTGTGCATGCAAGTTTGAGCCAACATCCGTTGGAAAAAAAATCCACAGTTTTGTTGTCAGAATATTCGATCGTGTATACGTGGAATAACAGATTTTATTCTAAGATTTCCCTGTATTTGGCTCCATCCATCTTCCCATCAACTCTGACCAGCTTCCCTGTCCTTGCTGAAGGGTGATGTGCAGTGTTAGTTTTCTGCCACACATAACATTCTGCTTTTAGGCCAAAAAGTTCAATATTGGTCTCATCTTACCAGAGCACTTTCTTCCACGTGTTTGCTGTGTCCCCCACATGGCTTCTTGCAAACTGCAAACAGGGCCTCTTATGGCTTTCTTTCAACAATGGCTTTCTTCTTGCCACTCTTCCATAAAGGCCAGATTTGTGGAATGTAGGACTAATAGTTGTCCCGTTGACAGATTCTCCCACCTGAGCTGTGGATCTCTGCAGCTCCTCCAGAGTTACCATGGGCCTCTTGGCTGCTTCTCTGATTAATGCTCTCCTTGTCCTGTCTGTCAGTTTAGGTTGACGGCCATGTCTTGGTAGGTTTGCAGTTGTGCCATACTCTTTCCATTTTTGAATGATGGATTGAATAGTGCTCTGTGAGATGTTCAAAGCTTGGGATATTTTTTTATAACCTAACCCTGCTTTAAACTTCTCCCTAAAAGTGTAGCTGGCCAGCTAAGACCTGTCCTAGGTTTCTAATATGACTTACATGAATATACAGCTAAACCTGCTAATAACCTTAATACAGTTCATATGCTCATACGTGAAAGATAAAAGCAGAGTTATTTACTTTATATATGGATGTCATATAACAGATGTATATTGTGTTCACAGAAGCAAAACGAGAGAATATGCCTTTTAAGATTTGTTGTGTGACTTTAATGTAAGCTCAAGATCCAGCAGAATTGAAACCAGAAAGCATAGAGTTAAGCTTTGTTATTCAGCAGGAGTCTTGACCAATCACAGCTAATCTCACATTGAGCAGGAGTCTTGGCCAATCACACCCAGCCTTACACTCATTCTGTCTGGAAAGTTCCTAGCACAGCTGTTTTATGCCGCGTACACATGATCGGTCAATCCGATGAGAACGGTCTGATGGACCGTTTTCATCAGACCAAACCGATCGTGTGTGGGCCCCATCGGTTATTTATCCATCGGTTAAAAAATGTGAAACTTGTTTTAAAATTAACCGATGGATACCTAACCGATAGAAAAAAAAACTATCGTTTGTAGGCACGTCCATCGGTTAAAAATCCACGCATGCTCAGAATCAAGTCGACGCATGCTTGGAAGCATTGAACTCAATTTTTTTCAGCACATCGTTGTGTTTTACGTCACCGCGTTCTGACACGATCGGTTTTTTAACTGATGGTGTGTAGGCGCGACTGACCATCAGTCAGCTTCATCGGTTAACTGATGGAAAAATCCATCAGACCGCTCTCATCGGATTGACCGATCGTGTGTACAGGGCATTAGAGCTCATTACACCAGAGAGAGAAGATCTGAGCAGACACACATTCACTCAGAGTTCAGTTTTATGGAAGCAAGTGGCCAAAATAGGTATTTAATACAGTTATATATGTTCCTATTGTTAATAATGTGATTAGAACTGTATACTGAAGTAGTTTTGTGTGTTCACTTGTAATTCCACCAAACCTTCAAACGTTCAAACCTCAAACATCAAATTGCAATACCAAACATCACAGCAAATGGTCAAAGATCACAGCAAATGGTCAAACTGCGAACAACAATATAGAGTGAGTAAAACTATTGATTAAGCCTCAGAGAGATCATAAAGTGTTTAAATAACTTAAAGTGAGAGTACAGATACTGAAGAAAAAAAAACCTACCATTTTATGTAGAATGACAAGATTGAACAGTTGAACTGCCATTTGTTATACTTTATTCAACACATGTTTGTACATGGACTGCCTGCTGCGAAATTGTCAGTGTTTATATATGAATAAAAGCTGAAGTTAATAAAGAAGTTATCTCAAGAGTTTGGTGTGCTCTTTAAACCTACTGCTTCCATAGAACGGCGCTAGAGGAATTGTAGAGTAACAGATAGTCTTGTTTGGACTAAAAGATCAGAGAAATCAAAATTCTTCTAATGCCACAGCGCATAAAGGCACTTCATAGTGCCACGCCTGCCACACTAACTTTATTCCTGACCTGTCTAGTGTGTTCCTTAGCCTTCATGATGTTGTTTGTTCATTAGGGCTTCGCAGAACAGATGCATTTATACTGAGATTAAATTACTCTAAAATTGACTAAATTTACTAATCAGGTGATGTCTAAAGGCAATTGGTTCCACTAGATTGTGGTTAGGGGTATCAGAGTAAAGGGGGCTGAATACAAATGCACGCCACACTTTTCAGATATTTATTTGTAAAAAAAAATTGAAAATCATTTATCATTTTCCTTCCACCTCACAACTATGTGTCACTTTGTGTTGTTCTATCAGATACAATTCCAATATAATACATTTACTTTTTTTTGGTTGTAACATGAAAATTTTAAGTGGTATGAATACTTTTTCAAGGCACTGTATACAGTATGTGCTAATCACATAACTCTTAACATGTTAATGCCCTTGATGAGTCACGTAACCCTGTGATGTAATGCGTAGCGGAGGGGCAGATGGTTAGCTGAGATGCTTTGAATTCCCTGGGAGTGGCATGAATTTGTTGCAGTATTGTGGATTCTATGGGCCAAATCCACAAAAGGGATACAACGGCGTAATTGCTGTTACGCCGTCGTATCCCTGTTCCTAACTATGGAACTGATCCACAGAATCAGTTTTCCATAGTTAGGCAGAAGATCCGGCATGTGTAAGGGACTTACACTGCCGGATCTTAGGATGCAGTACCGCATCCGCCGCTGGGGGCATTTCGTGTCGAAATGCCGCCTCGGGTATGCAAATTAGCACTTACGGAGATCCACAAAGCTTTTCGGCTTCGTTTTAGTTTGCATACGCGAAATTAGGGCTGCTTTTACAAAGTGTAAACTGTTTACACCTTGTAAAAACAGACCTTTCTGTCCAGCGACGCGATTTTTTTTTAACTTTTAATTTTTTTTTTCGCGCCGTATCTTTTTTTTTACCCGACGCAACTTTATTGTCCCATCGCAATCCACAAAGCCCGACGTAACGTAATTTCGCGCTATGCACGTCGGGAAAATGACATCACGAGCATGTGCAGTACGGCCGGCGCGGGAGCGCGCCTCATTTAAATGGGAATCGCCCCCTGGAGAAGAGGAACGCCTTGCGCCGGCCGGATTTAAGTTTCACCGCTCAAAATTTCTAGGTAAGTGCTTTGTGGATCGGGCACTTAGTTAGAGATTTTGCGGCGGTGTAACTTAAATGGAAAAAGTTACGTTGCGCCGGGTTTTTGAGGATTAGGCCCTATACTTTTAAATGCTGTATACAGTTGGTGCACTGGAGCACCTGATAAATGTGAGTTTGATACAGATATTTTAGTAAATGTTACTCTTTTCTCATATATTGAGCAATGGTGGAGAAAGCTTTACAGGACGGGAAGGAGGAAAACACAAGTTGTTAGTCCAAGGTGACTAAAAGACTGTTTCTGACCAAACTTAAATGTGAGGTCACACTTTATGAGGTGAGCGCATACCTAATGGGGGAGCACCGTGGTTAATTTATATAAAGCACATCTGAGGATTTGTGAAGATTCATCAAGCCTCATCTTTATTTGATTTTCATTCACTTTATAATTAATTGCACTGAAGCATTGGATCCGTTTATTTGGACTAATATAAGAAGAACTATGATAATTTAATTTGATTGACACATTAATGCCGCGTACACACGATCGGAAATTCTGACAAGAAAACCGTGGATTTTTTTCTGACTGAATTTTGGTTCAAACTTGTGTTGCATATACACGGTCACACAAATGTTGTCTGAAATTCCGACCGTCAAGATCGTTGTGACGTACAACACTACAACGAGCTGACAAAAATGAAGTTCAATGACTCGGAGCATGCGTCAAATTGTTTCCGAGCATGCATGTTTTTTTGTGGGTCGGAATTGTATACAGACGATCGGAATTTGCAACAAGAACTTTTCCCGTCAGAAAATTTGAGAACCAGCTCTCAAATTTTTGCTGTCGGAAATTCCGACAGAAAATGTCCGATGGAGCCTACACACGGTCGGAATTTTCGACCAAAAGCTCACATAGAACTTTTCTTGACGGAAATTCCAGTCGTGTGTAAGCGGCATAAAAGTTATGTGATTAGCACATGTATGTATTGTATAGATGCATCAAAAGACGGTTGTCGTACATACAACATACAGGAGTTTTGAATGGTATATAGTACATACCAACGATAAACCAGAACAGTAAGTCAGGAAATGTAGCCCAAAGTAGCGATGGTCAGGTCGCAACATGAATCAAGTACCGGGGCATCTGAACCATCACACACACCAGGGGGGTAAACTATCAATCAACAAAGGGTAGGATGGCTGCAACTAGAAGCATTGGGGTGGGATATTCAGACTGGTCCCAGACTTCCCAAATCATTATTAAACTGCAGGAGAGTATTGGTAGCAGTAGTAGTAAAGTATTCCATTCTCCAGATGTCAGCTACAATATTTAAAAGTTGAAGGTTAGAAGGTGAGTCAGTGGACAACTAACGCAGAGGAATAGCTCTCCTAGCCGCCAAAAGCATGTAAGAGATCAAACGCTTGAGTGGTTTAGCAGTGCTGGAGAAGGGAAGACCTAATAAATAATGAACAAGATCCAAAAGAGAGAGCATATCAAATAGATGTTGGAGTAGCAGCATTACATCATTCCAGAAAGGTCTTATTCGAGAACATTGCCAGAAGACGTGGTAATGGGAACCCAATTCAAGAACACATCGCCAACACAACACTGTAAGGCCTCGTAGACACGACCGAGTTTCTCGGCAAAAAATAGCAAGAAACTTGCTTGGAGATATTTTTTTGCCGAGGAAACCGGTAGTGTGTACATTTTCGTTGAGGAAACTGTCGAGAAACTCGACGAGCCAAAAAGAGAGCATGTTCTCTATTTCCTTGACAGGAATGGAGAAACTTGGCTTGTCGAGTTTCTCGACGGCTTCACAAGGAACTCGACGAGCAAAACGATGTGTTTCGCCCGTCAAGATTCTCGGTCGTGTGTACGAGGCCTAAGTGAGAAGTCCTGCCAATGTACAACCTCTGGGGGTTCTATTCCAGAACATCAATATTTTCAGAGCGATCTCTCTTTGCATCACACATCTAGATGTTTGAAAAGTAGAAGTCTAGATCCTATCCCAAAGAGACAAAGGTATGGGCCTCTAAAGAATATGTGCCCATGTGCACATATAGAAGTGGGTTTCTTTCATAAGGGGAGCTACTGAAGAATTTTGTATAGAGAAGAAATAAATTGGAATAGATGGGGCCATGGGCACAAATGTATTCAAATTTAGTGGGTCTATCTTAAGTAAGGGACGCAGACAAAGACTGAAGAAAAAAAATTCGACCTGTAAATAGTAATAAAACATAGTGCTGGGACTATGATATTTTTCTCGTAAGTCTTCAAAGGTATGCAACCTACGGGATACGGAGCTCCGAAGCTGAAAGAGAGATGCCTGCATCCGAATAACACACGGCTGAAAGATAGACTATCTGGTATGACTGGGTTGAATAGTAAATATTGGAGAGGGGAGGTCATTGTGAAGAGAGAGTATTTCTGACAACATTTCCACCATAAAGCTAAAGTAAATGACATAGGAGCAATACACATGTTTTAAAATAGCAGTATTATGAATGGATAAAGACAACACCAATAAGCATGGATGCAGGGCATAGAGGGAGCCCTTTTCGATTTCCAACCATAGATTAGGGGCTGGCGCAAAATACCAGGAGACAATGGGACTTTTGCTGGCAGGTGGGTCTTATTTTCTGGACCAGGGTTTTGCATTAAAGTGGTTGTAAAGTCAGAAGTTTTTTTTTATCTTAATGCATTCTATGCATTAATATAAAAAAGCCTTCTGTGCGCAGCAGCCCCCCTTAGTCCCCCTAATACTTATCTGAGGTCCATCTAGATCCAATGATGTTGCACGAGAGAACAGGCTGTCTGGGACTCCCCTCATAATTGGCACCCGCTGCTGTCAATCAAAGTCAGTGAACCAATGAGGACAACTCCGTGTCTGAAAAAGACACAGGGAGCTGCGGCTCGGCTCGGATGCCCCCATAGGAAGCTGCTTGCTTTGGGGGCACTCAACAGGAGGGAGATGCCAGGAGCACCAAAGAAGGAACTGAGAAGAGGCGGATCTGGGCTGCTCTGTGCAAAACCACTGCACAAAGGAGGTGCGGTAAGTATAACATGTTTGTTATTTTTAAGGACAAAAAAAAACAAGACTTTAGTATCACTTTAATGGCAGGTGGGCTGAATTTTCTGGACCAGGATTTCACATGAGTGGGGCTGAGGGTCATATGAGGGCAATGGGGGAGGGTTGTAGGTACCAAACATGAGTTAGTTGGTTACTGGAGGAATATAAGGGGGCCATACATGAGAGGAACTGGTAGTGGGTAATTATTACTGATGGTCGCACATGACAAGGCCAGCAATGAGCTGAAATGTTTTTTCTGTGGCAGTGTATTACAAAACGGAATAATCTTGGGAAATGTAGAATATTAAGCCACGTACACACGGCCATTGTTCATCTCATGGAAAAAAACTAAGTTTTTCTCGACGTGATTCTTGTCAAGCCTGCCTTGCATACACATGATCGTGAAAAAACAAATGCTCGAGCAAAGCGCGGTGACGTACAACACGTACGACGGCAATATAAAGGGGAAGTTCCATTCGATTGGCGACACCTTGGGGCTGATTATGCAAATTTCCCTTCTCATAACCTGCTTCTGAGCATGCACGTTTTTTCCCCGTCGTTAAGGCCTACAAACGACCGCTTTTCCCGACGTGAAAAACGACGAGAAAAAATTGAGCATTTTCTACATTTTTAATGCCCATTTTTCATATTGAGAAAAATGCTCTGGAGCCTACACACGGTCGTGTGTATGCGGCATTACAATTAAAAGGGTGTGCAGGTTCTTAAACTGAATGTGGATTGATCCAAATTAAAAACAGCTTGCTAATAAATGTTCTTTAGTGTAAAGTCCCTATTGCTGACATGACAGCTTCCCCATGTATCTAGCATCAGAAGACAAGTCATGTGAGCATTTCAAAACTATCAGAGGGTTGAGGTTACACAAGATCTTCTTGAATGCCTCAATCCATTCTAGGGCTTGCATTTTTTACAAGGTCACATTACTATTATAAAGCTATATACAGTATCTCACAAAAGTGAGTACACCCCTAACATTTTTGTAAATATTTTATTATTTATTTTCATGTGACAACACTGAAGAAATTACACTTTGCTACAATGATGCGGTTTAAGCCGCACTCAATTCGCATAGGTGTAAACCCGGCCTAAGGGGTGTACTCAATTTTGTTACCAGCGGTTTAGATATTAATGGATGTGTGTTGAGTTATTTTGAGGGGACAGCTTGTATAACAGTGTAAATTTGCTGTCCCCTCAAAACTCAACACACATCCATTAATGTCTAAACCGCTGGCAACAAAAGAGTACATCCCTTAGGCCGGGTTTACACCTATGCGAATTGAGTGCGGCTTAAACCACATCCAATTTGCATAACATTATAAAATACATTGATTTCAATGAGGCTGGTTCACATATGTGCGATGCATTCACACTGCGCATTGCCGAAAAAACATGCATTTTCTAGACATTGCGGTGTGGCTCAGGTGCGAATTCAGACCCATTATCTTCTATGGGCACGCATCTGATTTGCAGATGTGTTAATTTCTCTTCAGGATTTCTCTCATTCACCTCAATACACTTCCCCCCTCCCCCTTATCTCTGCCAGGTCTCCAAATTCGCAGCTAAAACAGAGATGATCTGCTGAACAGTTCTCTTATCTCTCTGCAGAGATAAGAGAGCTGAAATTCGCACCGCACTAGTGTGAATCCGGCCTAAGTGAAAATGTCCAAGCTGGGCCCAAAGTGTCAATATTTTGTGTGGCCACCATTATTTTCCTGCACTGCCTTAACCCTCTTGGGCATGGAGTTCACCAGAGCTTCACAGGTTGCCACTGGAGCAGGGACGGTGCTAGCGCAAGGCAACATGGGCACTTGCCTTACGGCATGCCAGGGAACAGGGCGAAAAATTGACCAGTTGCCCGCCCAATCATTGATATAGTAGAGACGAGTGTGTGTTTGTGGCTGGGCTGCCGCTGCGGGCGGTGTCTGAAGGACAAGTCCTGTCCCCCCGGTCCCCGCAACGGCGCTGACCTGTGCAGTCACTCTGAGGCCTCGTACACACGACCGAGTTTCTCGGCAAAAACCAGCAAGAAACTTGCTGGGAGATATTTTTTTTGCCGAGGAAACCGGTCGTGTGTACATTTTCGTTGAGGAAACTGTTGAGAAACTCGACGAGCCAAAAAGAGAGCAAGTTCTCTATTTCCTCGACGGGAGTCTCAAATTGGCTCGTCAAGTTCCTCGACGGGCTGGTTTTCGACGAGAAACTCGAGCGTGTGTATGCTAAGAAACCCGCGCTTGCACAGAATAAAGTATGAGACGGGAGTAAAAGTAGCATTTGTAATGGAGATAACACATTTTTCAAGCTGTAACAGACTGAAATTACGGTTTTGTGCTGTTTATATTTATGAAACAAGTGACCTACCTTGTGGCAGCAGAGGCAGGCACTGTGACTGGAGTCGGCGGGCAAATGGGAGGTCAGGTCTGGTCTAGCACGTGGCTTGGCTGGCTGCGCTGCTCTTTTCACAGTAACTGACTCCACCCCCCGGGAGCAGACTGAGTGCCTGGAGCTTGTCACTCAAGCACGTAGCCGATGCCGCACCCGCACGGCCGCAGAGTCTCTCAGACTACAACTCCCATAATACATAGCGGCGCACGCGACGTCACATGACAATAACAGTCATGATTCAGTCATTCAGCGCCGCGGACGGATCGCGGACAGCTGCGGCGGCCATTGTTTCAGTCTGCGTTCTTCACTAGCCGGAACAAGTCCCGGCAGGCTAAATTAGCCGGGATTAGGTCCTATTTGACGGGACTGTCCCGTTAAAAACGGGACAGTTGGCAAGTATGCCAGACCATGACACTACCACAACCAAGCTTGACTGTAGGCAAGACACACTTGTCTTTGTACTCCTCACCTGGTTACCGCCACACACACTTGACACCATCCGAACCAAATAAGTTTATCTTGGTCTCATCAGACCACAGGACATGGTTCCAGTAATCTATGTCCTTAGTCTGCTTGTCTTCAGCAAACTGTTTGCGGGCTTTCTAGTGCATAATCTTTAGAAGAGGAACGACAGCCATGCAGACCAATGCAATGCAGTGTGAGCACTGACAGGCTGACCCCCCACCCCTTTAACCTCTGCAGCAGGCCCCCTTAAATACACAGGCTCAGCTCAGCTGGGCAGGAGAGTTTGGGTGGAGGTTGGAGATGGAGTGCTAGGAGGCTTTCGGTGAGCCCTTGGGTGCAGGAAGGATCCTCTGATACCCCAAGGTGGAGTCCTGTCAAGTGGCACAGGAACAGGTATGAGGACAATAGGAGCCAGTGAGCACGTCAGTGAGTTCTCCAGTGAGCACGTCGGGGAGAACAGAAAGGCAACCTGGGAGGACTGCGGAAAATTAGCCAGGATGGCTAGAGAAAGGGGCAGCTGCAGCCAGTTGGGTTGGTAGTGCCTGAAGAGGTGGTGCTGGAATCAGTAGCACACAGAGGGACAGGGGGGTACTAGGACCTTGCTACACAACCAAGGGGCCTGCAGTCCCCGCCTGTAATGGGCATTTGCTACATCTGATGAGCCCTATTGTCAGATCACCTAACAGAGTGCCAGCTGGTCCTGGGAACTTTGTGTTGCAAGCAAATGTTGTGCTTGAGTAGCTGAGGAGTGTGTATGTCCCTGAAGAGCTCTGCTAAAGTCAAGTGGGCATCCCATAATACCCCTATCCCCATCCAAGTTCAATACCCCTAATAAAAATACTAAAATTGTTTCTTGACTCAAGAGTGCTGTGGAAAATTCTGTTTGCCTTACTGTGCAAGGTGGGGGATCCCTTATTCACCAGTGGCTCCTGCGGGTTAGCGATACAAAAATATAATACAGTACTATGTGATGCAGAGAGAAAAAAGAGAAATTAAGAAGGGGGATTATAAATAGCTTAGAATTCTATATTTTTGCTTTGGATACTAAGGGCCAAATCCTCAGCCAGGCGGCGTAACTTAACTTTCAGCAGTTAAGTTACACTGACTTAAAGTTTTTACCTAAGTGCCTGATCCACAAAGCACTTACGTAAAAATTTCAAGCTGTGTAAGTTAAGTGCCGCCGTCGTAAGGCGTTCCTCCTCTCCGGGGGGCGTTTACAATTTAAATGAGGCGCGTTCCCGCGCCGGCCGTACTGCGCATGCGTGTGACGTCATTTTCCCGACGTGCATCGCGCGAACGTAATTGACGCCGGGCGGCTTTGTGGATTGCGACGGGACACTAAAGTTGCGACGGGTGAAAAAAAAGACGCACCGGGAAAACAAATAATTTTTAAAAAAATGACAGCGTCGCTCAGCATGCATTCCTGAGAGGGAGAACTCCATGCCAATTTTCAAAGAAAAAACCGGCATGGGTTCCCCCCCCCAGGAGCATACCAGGCCCTTAGGTCTGTTATGGGTTGTAAGGAGACCCCCTCCGCCGACAAATCGACGTAGGGGGTCCCCCTACAATCCATACCAGACCCGTATCCAAAGCACGCTACCCGGCCGGTCAGGAAGGGAGTGGGGACGAGCGAGCGCCCCCCCCCCCTCCTGAGCCGTGCCAGGCCGCATGCCCTCAACATGGGGGGGTTGGGTGCTCTGGGGCAGGGGGGCGCACTGCGGGCCCCCCCACCCCAGAGCACCCTGTCCCCATGTTGATGAGGACAGGACCTCTTCCCGACAACCCTTGCCGTTGGTTGTCGGGGTATGCGGGCGGGGGCTTATCGGAATCTGGGAGTCCCCTTTAATAAGGGGGCCCCCAGATACCGGCCCCCCCACCCTAAGTGAATGGATATGGGGTACATCATACCCCTATCCATTCACCTGTAGGCAAAAAGTAAAAGTTATTAAACACACAACACAAGGCTTTTTAAAATAATTTATTATTCTGCTCCGGATGCCCCCCCCTGTCTTCGTTATTAGCTCAATTACCAGGGGGGGCTTCTTCTTCCACTCTCCGGGGGTCTTCTTCCACTCTCCGGGGGTCTTCTCCGCTCTCCGGGGGGGGTTTCTTCTTCCGCTCTCCGGGGGGGGGCTTCTCCGGACTCCGGGGGGCTTCTTCCATCTTCTCCCCTCTTCCGCTGTTGACTCGGCGAACCCCGGTTCTTCTGCAGATGTCCGGTGCCTTCTTCTTCAGCGCTGGCTGCCTGCTATGTTTGTGTGTTAGCTCAATTAGTAACAGGCAGCCGGCGCGGTCTTCTGTGACGTCAGGGTCTTCTGTTCTTCTCCCCTCTTCCGATGTTGACTCGTCGCCTGTTGTCGCTGCAATGATGGAAGCGCGCCTTGCATCCCATTTATATAGGCATCACCGTCCCATCATGCTCCGGCAGGTACCCACATGGTGGGTGCCTACCCACGTGCACCCACCACGTGGGTACCTACCGGAGCATGATGGGACGGTGATGCCTATATAAATGGGATGCAAGGCGCGCTTCCATCATTGCAGCGACAACAGGCGACGAGTCAACATCGGAAGAGGGGAGAAGAACAGAAGACCCTGACGTCACAGAAGACCGCGCCGGCTGCCTGTTACTAATTGAGCTAACACAAACATAGCAGGCAGCCAGCGCTGAAGAAGAAGGCACCGGACATCTGCAGAAGAACCGGGGTTCGCCGAGTCAACAGCGGAAGAGGGGAGAAGATGGAAGAAGCCCCCCGGAGTCCGGAGAAGCCCCCCCCCCTGGAGAGCGGAAGAAGAAACCCCCCCCGGAGAGCGGAGAAGACCCCCGGAGAGTGGAAGAAGACCCCCGGAGAGTGGAAGAAGAAGCCCCCCCTGGTAATTGAGCTAATAACGAAGACAGGGGGGGCATCCGGAGCAGAATAATAAATTATTTTAAAAAGCCTTGTGTTGTGTGTTTAATAACTTTTACTTTTTGCCTACAGATGAATGGATAGGGGTACGATGTACCCCATATCCATTCACTTAGGGTGGGGGGCCGGTATCTGGGGGCCCCCTTATTAAAGGGGACTCCCAGATTCCGATAAGCCCCCGCCCGCATACCCCGACAACCAACGGCAAGGGTTGTCGGGAAGAGGTCCTGTCCTCATCAACATGGGGACAGGGTGCTCTGGGGTGGGGGGGCCCGCAGTGCGCCCCCCTGCCCCAGAGCACCCAACCCCCCCATGTTGAGGGCATGCGGCCTGGCACGGCTCAGGAGGGGGGGGCGCTCGCTCGTCCCCACTCCCTTCCTGACCGGCCGGGTAGCGTGCTTTGGATACGGGTCTGGTATGGACTGTAGGGGGACCCCCTACGTCGATTTGTCGGCGGAGGGGGGGTCTCCTTACAACCCATAACAGACCTACGGGCCTGGTATGCTCCTGGGGGGGAACCCATGCCGGTTTGGATTTTACAAATTGCCGTGGAGTTCTCCCTCGGGAATGCATACCAAATGCCATCGCTTGAATGGGCCTTTACAAGGTGTGACTAACTTTACACTTTGTAAAAGCAGCCCTAGTTTTACACCAGGCAAACTAACACTTACGGCGAAAAAACTAAGCACAAAAGCTTTGAGGATCGCCCTAAGTGCTAATTTGCATACTAGAAGAGGCATTTCGACTCGAAATGCCCCCAGTGGCGGATGCGGTACTGCATCCTAAGATCCGGCAGTGTAAGTCCCTTACAGATGTCGGATCTTCTGCCTAACTTAGGAAAACTGCTTCTGAGGATCAGTTCCAAAGTTAGAACCAGAGATACGACGGCTTACGCCGGAGTATCTCTTTTGTGGATATGGCCCTAAGTGCTTGGCTTCAGCTTTTTGGAGTCAAGCCCTGGCCAAGCTGTTTACCTGCAGCAATGTCATCATAAGGATTCACAGGGAATCTAGAGGATTGCATAACAGGCTGTATTACTTACACGACTACACCCCCCCCCACAGGGCCAAATTTGCTCTCCCTGCCACCCCAAGGCGGCCAGGTTCCGCAATGCACCCCCTCCCTGCCAACTGAACCACCCCCCCCCCAATCAACAGAGAATGGCAAACAGATGGCAGGGGCGGCACGGTTAGTTCAAATATTTTTGTTTCTTTTTTTTAACTTTTTTTTTCTTTTTGTATAATTTTTTATATTATTTTTCTTATTTATTACTTTTTTATTTTATTAATTTAATTATTACAATTTCTTATTTTTTCATTTTATTTATTTTTATTAAAAAAAATTCACTTAAAGTGGAGTTCCACCCAAAAATGTAACTTCCGCTTTTCTCGGAAACCTCCCCCCCTCCGGTGTCACATTTGGCACCTTTCAGGGGGGTGCAGATACCTGTATAATACAGGTATTTGCACCCACTTCCGGGGAGAGACTCACCACTTCCCCCCCCCGCTGCCTTCTCGGAAACACACTGGTCCCAAGAGACAGCGGGGACAAATGGGAAGACACCGTACTACTCGCGCATGCGCAGTAGGGAACCGGGCAGTGAAGGCTTTACTTCTTGATTCTCTCACAGAGGATGGCGGCGGGGGCAGCAGAGAGACGAGCGATTGCTCGTTTTCTGCTGCCGACATCGCGGGCGCGCTGGACAGGTAAGTATCTATTTATTAAAAGTCGGCAGCTGCAGTATTTGTAGCTGATGGCTATTAATATTTTTTTGTGGGGCCTCCGCTTTAACTTTATTGCTATCACACAGGAGAAAACAATTCCCTGTGTGATAGCAATTGGAAGTGACAGGTTCTCTTTATTGACCCTGTCACCTCCAAAACAGGAGTCCTAGCACTGTGCTAGAACTCCTGTCACAGCTGAGATGGGAAGAGCACAGCTCACCCCTCTCACTGTGAACATTGACGGCAGGGACAGGAGACAGACTCGGCAGCTGGGGGGAGGAGAGAGCCAGCAGAGAGAGGTATGTGGGGGGGGGGGGGGGCAGCACACATTTTACAAGTGATTTCGGCGACATTGCCGCAATCACTTGTTGACGAGCGAGCCGATTCCCCCACACTACATTTAGTCATGCTAGAAAGCAACTTAACTGTATGTTCCGTGCCTCGGGGATGCCACTGCCGCCCCTAAGCGCCCTGCTGCCCCAAGGCCTGACCTCGGTGGCCCTGCCCCCCCCAGCAAGCTCCTGAATGCAGTCACTTTCCTGTCTCCACCAAGTTCAATGCAGACTCAATAGAGCTGAATTGTACACAATGATGCCAAGGCTCTGCCCACAAGAAGAGAGCAGTGCAGTCCCATCACCCCCCATTTATTGGACATGCTGGAAGTCTGGCCTTGTTGACAGCCATGGTTTCCTCCGCCAAGGATACAGTAAAGTGAGAGAGGCAGCATCAGCCCTAGAGGCGGGAAGTGTGTGTGTGTGTCAGGGGAGGGAGGTGTTATGTGCCAAAGTGTCCATGTAAGTTGCTATTATGCCTTTATAAAATGATAAAGGGTATTTACAACAGCCTATGACAGTTAAAAAAAGACAAGCACGCATTAATTAGATGTCCAGGAGCAGTGCTAAAACTTGTAAGAAACTGATTGTTGATGAGAATACTTTTTGAACATAAAAATGCATACACAAATACCTAATACTGTAAGTAGGTACCTTAATCCTCACAACCTTTGATTGACAGCAGCAGGAGCCAATGACTGCTGCTGCTGTCCAGTCCCTATGTGAAGAGGAAGAGAGAAGAGAAGAGATCCAGCTGTGCACAGCTCTTCATCAATTGAGCATGCATTTAGGGAGGTGGGGGAGGACAGCAAGCTGTAATACATGTTTTACTCTATTGCAGGGAATGCATTAAGGTAAAAAAAAAAATTGAACCACTATTAATTTAACATTTGGTGCTAGGTTTGAGTTAGCGTGAGCTTGGATTGTTATAATTCTGTTTTCATGGAATTTACCCACTACTGTCTTTTATGTCTGCCTGTTTTAGTTTCCTAGATCAAGGCTGTATGGAACATCTTGAGAAGAAACTTTACTGCTGAAGTTTATCCTAGAGAGAGCTCAGTATAAAATTCAAAGTTACTGCAAAGCATACATATATAGTTTAATATACACTAAATAGAGGTGACACTAAGGAATGTATTTATAAAAAATACATTTTTGGGAAGACATTTGTTCTATTTAAAAGTTATGTTTACTGGTAAATTTGCAAATGTGTCTGCACAATCACCAGGTTGGAAAACATTTGAGGCCTTGAGCCAACATCTGCAGTTGATATACACCGCTGAAATTCAATGATGAGGCAATGATTCCCTATGACAGCCTCTCAGGGTTCAGTGAAACTCCAGGGCTTCTCCAGGGGTTGCTACGGAGTTCTTTCAGCAATGAGCAATTTCTGTTTCTCATTGTTCTTTTCGGGCCTTTGTAAGGGGGGCATTCTCCTCATTGACCACCAATGTAAGGAACATTCTTCCCACTGACCATCAGTGTAGCAGGGTCACTAACAGACCGCAAGTGTGAATTTCTCCACTGGCCATCAATGTAGGGACCACTTTTTCACTGGACTCAATAAATGTGAACAAGCACTACAATATCACTGTCTGCATATCTTTTCCGACAAATATTTATTCTTTATTTAACCCCCCTGGCAGTATTCCCGAGTCTGGCTCGGGGTGGAATTTCAGGACCAAAAGCGGTAACCCCGAGCCAGACTCGGGTCCGCCTCGCAGAGTCCACAGGCACAAGTTACTTACCTTGTCCCTGGATCCTGCGATGACTCCCTGCTGTGTGATCGAGCTGTGTCTCCTCGCTCGATTCACAGTGCCGAGTGCCACCGAGCTCCGTTCCCTGCGACGTTACGATGCACGGGCCCCGGAGATTGGCACCAAATTTAAAAAAGTAAATAAACACAATACATACAGTATACTGTAATCTTATAGATTACAATACTGTATGTAAAAAATACACACACCCCTTGTCCCTAGTGGTCTGCCCAGTGTCCTGCATGCAGTTTTATATAATAAAAACTGTTCTTTCTGCCTGGAAACTGTAGATTGTCCATAGCAACCAAAAAGTGTCCCTTTATGTCAAAAGTGGTTTTAGACCAGCTAAAAAACAGCGATAATAAATTAGAATCACTTGCAGAATTGAGCGATAGTGATTTGTGGGGAAATTCGTCATCAAAAAATTAAAAGTAATAATTTGTATTATTATATTATTTGTTATAATAATTTTTTTATTTATTTATTGTATTATAATTTATGATTTTGTGTTTCAAATTTTATTATACCCGGGATGTCTACTAGACTCTTGTTCGGACAGATTTAAGTGAGTTATTCCTAAGAATTACAGGCCTACAATATAAAACGCCAAATTTCCATGCAAAATAATGGTACCGCTTTCAGCACCTAAAATCTAATTTAATCATACCGCCAGGGAGGTTAATGGCTATTACTAAAAAATAATGTCATATAACATAATAACAACCTGTGTGTCAAATATACTAAGTACATTGCATTCCTTTTTTTATTCTTACAACTTAGCTGTAAACATAAAAATAACTAGGCGAAGTGGGGTTCACCGCTCCAGGGAAATCCCGAGTGCAATCGTGGATAAGTCCAGGTGGATGTGGGTACTGGCAATGCACTAGGCAATGGAAAGTGGCAAAAGACGGCCGCACACCAAAGAACTCGTTTATGATTCTTGCTGTGTATTTGCGGTGTCTGCTTATGTTTCTACAATAAAGACAACTCAAGAGTTCTTTGGTGTGCGGCCGTCCATCCGTCTTTTGCCACTTTCCATAAAAATAACTAGCAGGGGTTCCCTGAGGCCTACAAAGTACTTCAATGTTTCCCCTGTGTTAAACATTTGAGAAACGCTGCCCTGTAGAGTCCAATTTCTTGCCTAGTGCTGGGTCTGCTTTTTTTTTTTCTTTTTTTGGAAAGCCCTGTTTTTATGTTTTTTTTTAACCATTTTTTTTACTAGTCTTCTGCATGCACTTCAGCATTGGTATGGAAGGCATTGCGGGAGAAAACAAAGATACTCCTTAATACGATCCAGTACTGGATGCTGACAGGCAGTGAATTCCCGACACCACCGAAGCACAAAAAAGAGTGGTGGCATAAGTCAGATTGTCTATATAACCTGCCTGCTACCTCTCTTTGGAAGATTCTACACCCTCCCTGGTGAACCAGTATGAACAGGAATAAAAAAAATTTAAAGCCAGGATTCCAAATAGCGGAGCAAAAGCTCTCCCTTCAACACTGGCTCCCCATACTGCCATCTTGGAATAGACTTAGCTCAGATGCCTGAGGTATTAGGCTGGTAGCATCATGGGGAAATGCATGACTTCTATCAATTTTTTTCTAACATAAAACAGGAACAAAAAAAAGTCCAGAGTCTGAGAAAAAGTGTATTCCACTATAGAAAGCCCAAGCTGATGTACTTTACTTGCCAACATTTACCTGGGTGAACGATTGGGACATGGAAGATGTGTCTCTCTCTGCATACAATTTGTTATGTCATACATTTACTATGTATTTCCAATACTTGAAATCAATGTTCTAGAAACATAAAATGCATAATTATGTTAAGCAGAGGGTCCTTGTTTTTAGGCCCTCCCATACTAAAGCATCCTCCAGTGCTGTAGGACATATATTTTATTATCAGTCAATTTGCTTGACCAATAGGCTGGCAGCCCAGCAATAACTTGGATATTGGGTTATTAGCCAGATGGTCTACTCTGTTATAGAAGGAGCTGGAGATGCATGGCGTTTCAAAAAAAGAAGTATACCAGATACCACAGTAAAAAAGCTGCAGATTGAGCTCTATGGGCCAAATTCTCAGAGACTTACGTTGACGTATCTGTAGATACGCCTTTGTAAGTCCTAATCTGCGCCGTCGTAAATTTAAGCGTATTCTGGAAACCAGATACGCTTAAATTAGGCTAAGATACGAGCGGCGTAAGTCTCCTACGCCGTCGTATCTTAGGGTGCATATTTACGCTGGCCGCTAGGTGGCGCTTCCGTTAAAATCGGCGTAGAATATGCAAATGACTAGATACGCCGGTTCACGAACGTACGTGCGCGCGTCGCAATTAGTTACGCTGTTAACGTTAGAAAATACGTAAAGATAAAGCTAGTCTCTAGGTGGCGCATCCCATGCAAAGTATGGACGTCGGAACAAGCGTATCTTTTTACGTCGTTTACTTCGTTTGCGTAAGTCATACGCGAATAGGGCTGTGCAAAAATTACATTGACGTCACAGGCATTGAGCCGACGTATCTTTGGGCGTAAATACGACGTGATACTGAGCATGCACGCGCATGCGCTGTTCGTTCGGCCATGCATCTACATGAGGTCAAGCCTCATTTAAATACAACACGCCCCCTACAGCCTACTTTGAATTACTCGCGCTTATGCCGGCCCATTTACGATAGGCCGCCGTAACTTAGGAGGCAAGTGCTTTGTGAATACAGCACTTGCCTCTCTAAGTTGCGGCGGCGTAGCGTAAATACGGTACGCTACGCCCGCGCAACGTAGATCGGCCGTACGTGAATCTAGGCCTATGTGTACATCTTCACTAGACACCAACTGGCCAAGTTTGGGTTTGAATTCTAAACTTGAACATGGTTGGTCCACTCATTTCTTCTTGGAAATCGTTCTATCTACCATCTAAAGACAAACCCCACTTGCCAAAAAATGCCACCAAATGCACATAAAAACTTGGAAAGGAAATGTAAAACAAGATATACATTTTTTAATGACATACATTTATTAAGTTTCTCCAATACTTGGAATCAATGTTCTATAAACATCCAATTCATTATCATATTCAGGAATACAACTACTCTAAGATATACTTCCCTCTTTTTGTAAAGTCTTCTTTTCAGTGAAAGCATGTGACTGACTGGGTATAACACAATCACAAAGAAATGTTACAATTGAGGAAAAACTGTTTACTCTTATCGGTCTTCAAAAAAGTACCAAGGTCAATCTAGGGCCAATTTAAGGCTAAATTAGCAGCGAAAAAAATCAGATTTACAGCTCTTATCCAAAAAATCTGAAACACTGGAACTGTACATGCAACTCAGTAAGTGCTATTGAAGCATTTGGTATAAAGAAAAATTTGTGTCTAGGGTCAGTGTTGGATGTTTTTTTTTTGTTAATATACATGTAAGCTTTTGTGATAAGTTTACATGCGTACTTGCATAAAGGTATTCTTAGCCAGAAAGTAAAAAAAAAAAATACTAATTTATTTTAACAAGGAATTATGGGCCAGATTCACAGAAGGGATACGACGGCGCATCTCCTGATACGCCGTCGTATCTCTGTTTCTATCTATGCGACTGATTCATAGAATCAGTTACACATAGATATCCATAAGATCCGACAGGTGTAATTGTTTTACACTGTCGGATCTTAGGATGCAGTACCGCGGCCACCGCTGGGGGGAGTTCGCGTCATAAACCAGCGTCGGGTATGCAAATTAGGAGTTACGGCGATCCACGACGGATTTTCGCGTTCGCTGCGTCGCCGCTAGTCTAGTTTCCCGTCGCAAAGTTAGTCGTCGTTTTGGGTGCCCTAACTTTAGTCAGCAATCGTATTGCTGTCTAAAGTATGGCCGTCGTTCCCGCGACGAATATTAAAAATTTAACGTCATTTGCGTAACACGTCCGGGAATACAGAAGTACGCTACGCGCGTCGCCGTTCGAAAAAATTACGTCACGGAGCGCAAAGCACAACGGGAATTGCGAAACGGAGCATGCGCAGTAGGTCCGGCGCGGGACCGCGCCTAATTAAAATGGCACACGCCCATTTGAATTGGCCCGCTTTGTGCCGGAGGCTGCCAGCGTAGTTTTCATCGCAAGTGCTTTGTGAATCAGGCACTTGCGATGAAAACTTGCGGCGGTGTAACGTATCTACGATACGTTACGCCGCCGCTCCCCTACGTGAATCTGGCCCTATGTCTGGATTTTGGAAAGGCAGGAAGTGACCAGTGTCCTGGCAAGATGCAAAAGGTACTGTTTTTTTTTTTAATTCTTTATTTAGTGAAAGACAAGAGTTTACAAATTGTGTACACAATTGTAGTCACAGTGGTAATGCAGCTCAGACATAGCTGAGGAGTCACAACATAGTCAAAAATACAGTAACTGGGGGGAAGGTTCGTAAGGCCAAGAACCTACAAAAATAGGATCATTTCAAAAGTCCATAAAAACCTTTTGGATGACGTGGAGGTAACCTTTGCAGCAATAAGTAAGATTCCCAAGCTAAATGTCTGCCAGAGACCTGAACCCCATGCCTTCTGACCAGTATTTTTATATATGGTAATTAATATAAGAGGACAAACAAAAGGTGAGAAAAGAAGAAAAAAAAGGGTGGGTGAGTCAGGGGGTAGGGAACCTAGACCAGCATGGAATACATGGGTCAATAGTTATCGGCCATGCCATAGCGATCTATCTATTGATCAATCAGCTCCTGATAAGCAGTAGAATATAAAAAGATTGACGACGAGTACCACTTATCATGAACCTTCTACTCCCTATGGTGGAAAGAAGCTGTAAGGCATTCCATGTGTTCAATATCATAAATTTTAGGCAGCCACAGAGAAATAGGAAAAGTGATGTTTTTTTTCCCACAAGGCAGCAATGCAAGCCCATCCCAAAGCATCCCCTCAGCACACATACAACACTGCCTGCAAGTACTAGCCCCCTTCCCTCCCAAAGCACCACCCAGCACATATCCAATCCCGCCCTGCTAGCCCTAGCTCTCTCCTCTCCCAAAGTTCCCCCCTTTATAGCCCTAGCTCTCTCCTCTCCCAAAGTTCCCCCCTTTATAGCCCTAGCTCTCTCCTCTCCCAAAGTGCCCCCTCTTTCTAGCTCATTAGCAGGGCCGCCATCAGGGGGGTACAGGCAGTACACCTGTAAGGGGCCCAGAAGTCCCCAGGGGCCGGGATGGCAACCCCCTTTAAAAAAAAAAAATGGCAACCCCCCTTTTTTATTTATTTTTTTATAAAAAAAATATTTCTTTTAATATATTTGTATTTTATTTTTTGTTAAAGGACCAATTTTATTTTTATCCCCAGGGCCCCAGATGACAACCCCCTTTTTTTTTATAAAGAAATATATTTGTTTTTATATTTTTTTAATTTCTTTTATTTTTTACTTCATATATATATATATATATATATATATATATATATATTTTATTATTATTATTATTAAAGGGCTCAGAGGTCCCCAGGGCCCCATGCGACAAACCCCCTTTTTTTTTTTTATAAATGTTATATATACATATATATATATATATATATATATATATATATATATATATATATATATACCAGAGGTCCCCAGGGCCCTAGATGGAAACTCCCCCTTTTTTTTATATAAATGTTTATTTTTATTTTTTATATATTTGTTTTTATTTATTTTTTTATTAAAGGGCCCAGAGGTCCCGGATGGCAGCCCACCTTTTTTTGTAATTTATTTTTATAAAAAAATAATAATAATTTGTGTGTATATATATATATATATATATATATATATATATATATATGGCCCAGAGGTCCCCAGGGCCCCAGATGGCAACCCCCCTTTTTAAAAAAAAATATATATTTTTTCTTTCTTTTTTTTTCTTTTTATTAAAGGGCCCAAGGCCCCGGATTGCTACCCCCTTTTTTTATATATATTTTCTTTTTTTGTAAAGGCCCCCCCCCCCTTCTCAATTCGCGGTAGCCCCCCCCCCCCGCTTCTCAATTTCAGGCGGCAGCACCCCCCCCCCAGCCCCCCAGTTCTCTGCCCCAGGGGGCCCATGCCTGAAGATGTGTAAGGGGCCCCATAATTCCTGATGACGGTCCTGCACATTAGTAGCTGAGCTGTAACAGTTATCATTAATGGCATGCCTTGAATACAACTGTTTGGAGAAACAGTTAAATCAGTGGGTTCAGTTCTCCTTCAACTCTTAAAGTAACCCACTAATCCTTTACCATTGTTTAACTATTAATCTACTCCATAAAAATAGATTAACCCTTAAATATTTGTTCTTATCTTTTTGTGCTCCAAGGGAGGTGTACCTGTTCTGCAATCTTGGCAATGAAAAACAAAGAAAGCACATTTGCATTTCTCTAAATCATGGGTGCTCAATCCGTTGCCCTTCAGCTGTTGCGGAACTACAAATCCCATCATGCCTCTGCCTTTGGGAGTCAGGCTTGTAACTCTCAGCGGCCTGCAATGCCTCTTTGGACTTTTAGTTCTGCAACAGCTGGAGGGCCACAGGTTGAGCACCCATGCTCTAAATTATGCTAGGCATACCCAGAAAACAGTAATTTCCTTCAATTCTCTAAAACAAGTACAGATTTTCACTTTAGTATTTTTTTTTTCAGTACCCTTCTAGAGATGTGTTGAAGTAAAAGTGACTGTGGTAACTGTATAGTGACCGTTTCACATGTTGTATGCTTTTTCTTCCCTCCACACCAGTTTTTTAATGCAATAAAAGCATATACTGAGGATATAGATTTGCCCACATATCAAAAAAAAATTGTGGATTGTAGTAAATCTTTACTCCTAATAAACAACAATTTAATGGCACTGTAAATAGACAAGTTAGGTAGTTATAATGTAAAACGCAGAAGATGCAATGATGTCAAAACAACGTGTTCATTGCTGCAGTAAAATATGATGTGGAAATTAACAACTTGACCGTTGATTAGGAGGAAGATGAGCTAATATGAAATGATTTCAAAAGAGGAAAAGTGAACAAAGCCTGGTATCTAATGCATTCAGTAAACACGTGTGCATTATTCACCAGGAACTTGGTCTGGTTTCAGAGGACATGTGATGCTGCTGCACTAAAGTGTATAGTCACATCTATTGCTGTATTATAGAAAAGGGTAAAGTACCAACATGTGGATGACTAAGACATCTGACATTTGCCAATTCAGCTGTTTATGTAGCAGTACAGTAACTATGGTTATGCGCACACATGTAAATTTACGATAAAGGCAGTTGTAATGTATTAGAAATTGCAAATTATTTGCTTCAGAGCAGGTAATAGTTCCATTGACAATTCAAAAAATCATTAAAGCCCATCTCCACGAATTAGAAAAAAAAAATCTACCCTTGCAGTGGGCCGTTGGCCATGGACTACCGCAATGCAAAGGATAAATGCTCATTATGTCTAAAAGGTACATGAGCAAGCATAATTACTTCTCTTACCCCGCAGTTTGTCCCGCTCTGGCACTGTCCAATTTTCCCGGAAAGATCTGGTCTGTGGGCAGCCCCTCAGCATCGTCACACACAATTCAGGACTATTAACACTCTATTGTAATTGGTAGGTGCAAGTAAGCAACCATGTCCAGGAGCTTCTTAGGCCGCGTACACATGGTCGGACAAAACCGATGAGAATGGACTGAGGTTCAGTTTCATCGGTCCAAACCTACCGTGTGTATAGCCCATCGGTCTGTTTTCCTTCGGTCCAAAACTTAAAAACATGCTTCAAAATCGAACCGATGGACTGCTGCCCGATTGGTCCAAACCGATGGTTAGTACAGAAAGCATCGGTTCAAAACCTGCACATGCTCAGAATCAAGTCGACGCATGCTTGGAAGCATTGAACTTCGTTTTATTCAGCACGTCGTGTGTTTGACGTCACCGTGTTCTGACCCGATCAGTTTTTGGAATGATGGTGTGTACGCACATCAGACCATCAGGCCACTTCAGCGGTGAACCGATGGAAATGGCCCCGTTGGACCATTCTCATCGGTTTGGAACGACCGTGTGTACGCGGCCTCAGGCAGTAGGATTCGGGAGACTGGTCATATTGCTACAGGAACCCTGCTGGAGTGCAGAAAATGTTAAGCATTTCTCTTTATTCCAGCTCCCTAGACATGAAGGGCATTTACCTTTTGCAGTGTTGGGTGTTGGAGGGGGGGCGCCCACTGCAAGGATAGACTTTTTTCAATCCTGAAGTTGGGCTTTACAGAAGTAAAAGCATCTAATTTACTTTCAGAAATTCCTACTTCTGTGTTGTTTCTTTTACAAACAAAAGTAAAAAACCTGACCAATTGCCCAATTTTTTAAAGCTGGCATACCAGCTGGCATATGCGCCGTCGTATCTGTGTGCTGTACCCACAAACTAAGATACGCCTAAAAACAGGCTTCATCCAACCGACGTAACTTGCCTACGCCGGCGTAGAGTGGGCGCATATTTACGCTGGATGCATTCGGCGCTCCCATTGATTTTCTCTTCACATATGCAAATGAGGGAGATACGCCGATTCACGAACGTCCGTCCGTCAGACGCAGTGCGCGTAAAGTCATACATCCGGCGTAAAGTTATGCCCCATAAAGGAGGTGTAACTCAGCAGCATCCATGCAAAGGGCTGCACCAGGGAACTCAAGCCAAAGTATTTTACGTAGTTTACGTAGGACGTGAATATGACTAGGCGTAGGTTACGTTCACGCCGTAGGCAGTGATCCGAAGTATCTTAGGCAGTTGTTCCGACATGATTGTGAGCATGCGCACTGAGATGCGCCCATGGGACGACGCATGCGCAGTTGGCGAAACGTATCTGTCTGGCGCCGGGCCCATCATTTGCATGGGGTCACGCCTCATTAGCATGGCTCATGCCCACTTCCACTAACGCCGACTTACGCCTTGGAAACCCAGCGCAGATTTGGAAGCACTGGCTTTGTGAATTCAGTGCTTGCCTCTCTGCGCTGCGTCGGCGTAGCGTAAAGGAGATACGCTACGGCGGCATAAATATGCGCCAGTGTCTGTGAATCCGGGCCATTGTGTTATACTGATCCTTATCCTTGTGTTAAGGCCTAATACAGAACTTATATAGCACCAACATTTTACACAGTGCTTTACAATATAAATAGGGCGTGGTCAAACCACAATGCGGTTAAGCTGCTTTTGTTATAGTGGGCAGTTAAAATAGTTGTTAAGGCAAAAGGTTTGTTATCTTAATGCATTATATGCAATAAGATAACAAACCTTTTGTATGTAGCAGGCCCCGCAGCACTCCCTAACACTTACCTTGAGCCCCTTCTCTCTACAGTGATGTCCACGATTCCCTTGGCCGTCCAGGACTCTCCTCCTGATTGGTTGGGGCACAGCCACAGCACCATTGGCTGCCACAGCTGTCAATCAAAGTCGGTTAGCCAATCAGGGGAGAGAGAGGGTGTGGCCGGGTCGGGGCTCCATCTCTGAATGGATACATAGTGCTCTGACACGGCCTGGGTGCCCCCATAGCAAGCTGCTGGTCTATAGGGGCACTCGACAGGAGGGAGGGGCCAGGAGCCCCAAAGAGGGACCAGAAAAGAGGGCTGCTCTGTGCAAAACCAATTGCACAGAGGAGGTAAGTATAACATGTTTTTATTTATTTTTTAAAAAGCAAGACTGTACAATCACTTTAAGACTTGGCAAGGGTTTAAACCCTGCCCCACCTCAAACTATTTTTGTATTTTGTTCTGCTTTAAAATTCATAACTGGGTCATCAGCATATTAACATTTCCAAACAACTACCGTATTTATCGGGGTATTGCGCGCTCCGGCGTATAGCGCGCACCCCTAAAGTGGACCCGCAATTCCTGTAAAAAAAACATTTTAGTACTTACAGTTTTGGTGTCTTGCGCGGCGACCTCGTCGGGTCCGGCGTCCGTCTGCGGCTTCGGTGGTGTCCTCCCGGCTTCTCCCGCGATGTCTCCCCGTCGAATCGACGCTTCCCGCGCTCAGTTTGAATGCCTGCGCCGACATATACCGAGTGCAGTACACTCGGCTACATTTGGCCAGGCTCGGCTTCGCTCGTGCTCACGCTCTGTGACGTTTATGCGTAAGCACGAGCGAAGCCGAGCCTGCCCGAAAGTAGCCGAGTGTACTGCACTAGGTATATGTCGGCGCAGGCATTCAAATTGAGCGCGGGAATTGGGTATGGGCGTATATCGCGCACCCACGATTTTCCCCTTATTTTAAGGGGAAAAAAGTGAGCGGTATATGCCGATAAATACGGTAATTGTTCTGTTACAATGAGGATATACCACTACATTTCTATGATTTACATGAACCAAAATCAGATGATACACTGAGGAGTTATATTAAAAGGAAAAATCTAACATTTTAAGGAAGTTATTAATATATTTCCCATGACAAGTGATCATCTTTGTCTCACCTACCGGAAAGATGCAATACAACCATTACAAGGCCAGATAAAGATGAGCGCATTCTTTGGAGAACTATGGAAAGCACATGCATGTTCCTCATCCTCTTCTTCTTCATCACATGACAGAACCATCATCTCAGACAGGTGTACTCGGTGCTTTAATCTGAAACTGGTGCCAGACCTAAAAGACAGAGATATCATAAGCAATTCATTGTAATCTCAAACACAAAATAGAGGAAGAAAGTTAGACATCAACGCAAAGCCCGCGTAATTCAAAGTAGGCTAGTGTGGGCGTGTTTTATGCTAATGATTCGTGACCCGACCTGATTGAATTTTTTTAAGAACGGCACATGCTCCGTCCGTGAACGTATACAAGTGCGCATGCTCAAAATTACGCTGCAAATAGTCAATGCTTTCGACGTGAACGTAACTTACGTCCAGCCCCATTCACGGACGACTTACGCAAACGACGTAAAATACGACGCTGTTCGTACGTTTCCGACGTCCATACCTAACATGACTTACCCCTGCTTTATGAGGAGTAACTTTACGCTGGCGTATGTCTTACGTAAACGACGTATCTTGCTATGCCGGGCGTATCTAGCTAATTTGCATATTCAACGCGGAAATCTACGGAAGTGCAACTAAGATACAACGGCGTAAGAGACTTACGCCGCTCGTATCTTAGCCAAATTTATGCGTAACTGATTCTAAGAATCAGCCGCATAGATACGACGGCTCTCATTCGGACTTACGACGGCGTACATGGCGATACGCCGTTGTAAGTCCTTTGAGAATCTGGGCCATTGTATTTATAGGCATACAATGCAATCAGTCAGTATACTGCAGCTAATAAGTAGTTCAGTCAACATCTAATTCCTGAACCACACAACTCCACAAGTCATCTGTTTATTCTTTAAGAGGTTCAGCTAAAACTTTTATGCTATGAACAATAAATGCAAAATAAAATGAATGTATCATTTTCTAAACTACAGAAACCAAGCACTACCATTTAAATATTTTTTTGCCTAAAAGATGTGTACAGATGAAGTTACTTCTACACCTTGGGGTTTATTTACTAAAGCTGGAGAGTGCAAAATCAGACACATCTCTGCATAGAAACCAGCTTCTAACCTCAGCTTGTTCAATTAAAGAGGAGTTCCGACACCGCCAAGCAAAAAATTCAAAGTCAGCAGCTACAGTATGTGACTTTTATTATTAGGACACTGTCTTGGAATCCAGAGATGTCGGCATCCCAGCCGATGTTGCCATCGGCTCTCTGGTGCTGCCACCGTCATTCGTAGTAAGAGAACTAGGCCTTTCGGCTTCACAGCTGGTTCTCTACTGCGCATGTACAAAGCGCGCAGCTCTTTCTGAAAAGCCCGGCGGTGGGGGAAGAAGGGGGGGCAAACTTCTGAGTGATCGCATGGCTGCACGATCTCCTGGAAGTAGGGACGTGTATTTGTCAAAAACAGGTAACTTTTCCCCCTCCCACCCCCGAAATGTGCCAAATGTGGCACTGGAGAGGGGGAGGAGGCTGATGAGCAGAGCTTCCACTTTTTTCGGTGGAACTCCGCTTTAAGCTTTGGCAATAAAACCTGGAAGGTAATTGACATCCGCCATAAAAAAAGTTGTGACGTGTAATTAAAAATATAATGTACCCGAATTTTGTAACTTATGTCACATAAATGTGCATTATACTCGGCTTATTTTGGGACATGAATAACTTGCTTTGTGACCTATCAAAGTCATGTAACTAGGCTCTCCTCCATTTATTAATAGGGATGAACTTCGTATTCGAGTCGAACTCATGTTCGACTCGAACAACGTATGTTCGATCGTTCGTCGAATTACGAAAGTTTTGGGCCATTCGCGCCAAATTCGAGTGGTGTGTCACAGCCCATAATTCACTGCGGCATTGCAGTGCATTGCTGGCTGATGATTGGCCAAGCATGCACTATGACCCGCATGCTTGGCCAATCGCAGCTTGCAAAAAACGGAGAGCCATAATTGGCCAAAGCCAGGGTGGCTTTGGCCAATTATGGCTCAGGGGGTTTGGTACACGCCCCACACTATAAAAGGACGCCTGCAGGTCGGCCTTGTGTAGTGTGTTGCGGTGGTTAAGAGAGAGAAGACAGAGAGAGAAAGTGTAATTTTTTGTAGGTAGAGCAGGCAGGCTAGTCAGTTAAAGTTACAGTGTGTAGAGGATATTGATGCATCCCAGGTGTATATTTATACACTGCGGGGCGGATCCTCAAAGAAATTACGCCGGCGTATCACTTGATACGCAGCGTAATTTCAAATTACCCGCGTTGTATCTTTAGTTTAAATCCTCAAACCAAGATACGACGGCATCTGGGTTAGATCCGACAGGCGTACGGCTTTGTACGACTTTGGATCTTAGATGCAATACTTTGGCGTCCGCTGGGTGGAGTTTGCGTAATTTTCCGCGTTGGGTATGCAAATTAGCGATTTACGACGATCCACGAACATACGCGCGGCCGTCGCATTCTGTTACGACGTCTCTAGTCGGCTTTTTCCGGCGTATAGTTAAAGCTGGTGTTTTGCGGCCTATAGTTAGAATTGCCATGTTAAGTATGGCCGTCATTCCCGCTTTTAATTTGAATTTTTTATTTTTGTTTGCGTAAGTCGTCCGTGAATCGGAATGTACGTAAGTCACGTGTAAGTTAAAAAAAATGACGTCCTAGCGACGTCATTTAGCGCAATGCACGGAAATTTTGGGACGGCGCATGCGCAGTTCATTCGGCGCGGGAACGCGCTTCATTTAAATGAAACACGCCCCCTAATCGCCGATTTTAAATACGCGCCATTACTCCGCTTGAGATACACTACGCCGCCGTAACTTACGGCGCAAATTCTTTGGGGATTCAAACCGGCCTAAAGTAAGTTACAGCGGCGTAGCGTATCTCACATACGCTGCGCCGATCTATTTGTATGTGGATCTGTCCCTGTATAGTTTAGGTAGATCCGCTGTTCCTAATTTACTGACAGGCAGGCAGGTGATTGTGCTAGCTGCAGTATTCTCATGTGGTGTACTGCCTGTGTCCTCTACAGTGTGCACCTAAAGCTATGTGGTGTGTGTACTGCCTGTGTCCTTTGCAGTGTGCACCTAAAGCTACATGGTGTGTGTACTGCCCGTGTCCTCTGCAGTGTGCACCTAAAGCTACATGGTGTGTGTACTGCCCATGTCCTCTGCAGTGTGCACCTAAAGCTACGTGGTGTGTGTACTGCCATTGTCCTCTGCAGTGTGCACCTAAAGCTACGTGGTGTGTGTACTGTCTGTGCTATTTTTCTCAATGATTTTCATCCATATTGCAGGGACCAGACATTACATTAAAGCAACAAGCAGTTTTAAATTACTGTTTTCTTATAGTAATCTCATTTTGTGCAGGGACAGTTCTAAACATGTGCCACTTCACAGGCATACTATAGACACCCAACAGGTACGATATTTAAAGGAATTTTTCTATTTATTTTTTTCACTTTAAGCATCATTAAAATCACTGCTCCAGAAAAAACGACAATTTTTAAAACTTTTTTTTCCATTGATACATGTTCCCTGGGGCAAGTCCCGGGTTCTTAAACCCGTTTTACGACAATAACTTGCATATTAGGCTTTAAAATTAGCACTTTTGAATTCCAACGTTCGAGTCCCATAGACGTCAATAGGGTTCTAAATGTTTGCCCGAACGGTCGGTCCGTTCGAAGGTTCTGGTGCGAACCCAACAAAGGGGGGGGGGGGGTGTTCGGCTCATGCCTATTTATGAAGTTCTCTTTACAGAGCTAAGCCGGAGGAACTCTGTGGGACACCACAGACTGTACATCGTAACATGTATTTTATGGATAGGATGTAAAATGCAGGCCCAGGGCTACCATAAGAAACCACGTGGCCTCACACAGCCTACCTGACAGCCTCCCCCTTCCCCCACAACGTCTCCCTGCAAAATTTAAGGGGGAATTCCAGTTATGGATATTTTTTACATAGTTACCTCGGTCCAGCTTGGTCCAAGGTAACTATGTATATGCCATACCTAGCTGATGCCCCTGGAAACTGGAAGTCACAAAAGTAGACACCGCTACCCCAAAGCTCTCCACTTGCTTCCAGGTTGTACTTTCTGAATAAATGCAAAGTGTTCTCTGACTGGACAAGGTAAAGAGATGGGGCGGCCCCTTCCCTATTTGTCTGGTGTCCCCTCATACACTGGAAAGGGCTGCTATAACCACATAGACTGGGAGCAACCCCAGCCACCTCTGTGCACACAGCCCAGTGGTCAACAATCAATCAGACCCCTCACCCCTACAAAAAAAACATTAACAAAAATAACAATACAGTCTTGGTAAAAGTTTTGTAGAAAGGATAACAAAAACTGTTCTATGAATAAATATTCCCAAATATTTAAATACACTGACCAACATTTTGCCAGGGGAGAATAAGATGCAGGTCATTAGTAAAGTAAAGAGTTTATTTATCACCTCCTACAACTTTTCTCACTCTTAAGAGAACTTACTCATTTTTACATACAATGACAGTAATGTACAGTACAATTTTTTTATGATATCATAATCTTCTTATATTAAATGCCAATATATCTTATTAGATGTCACTCTGATTTTCTTTTATGACTTTTGTCCCCCACGTACTTTCCACAATGTAATTGTGATACTCAGGCGTGACTAATCAGGGGGAACAGTGGTCCTGGAGAGGACCACCCACAGGACACATATATATTGTAGGTGGAAAGTGTGAAAGTCAAACCTCAGCTGCAGAGTGAGGTGGGAGAAAGGCTGCTTATTTGACATTTCATTTCTCTGGTTCCTCAGTGGTGTTGTGGTTTACTAGTGTTAGGCATATTTATCAGTACTGGCCATCTTTAATAAAAACATTGCTGACTACGTACACTTGACATACATAGAGCAATAAAGTTTTTCTTGTGGTGTAAAAAAAATTGACTGTCACTAACAATATGCAGGTCTTGTAGGCCTTAACAGTAAATGATAAGTGTGGCTTGGTGTGATGAAACAAGAATAAAGGGTATATTTGATAATCTAAGCACCACATCCCTAAAGTTAGAGTTTGCCCAAAAATCTGGGTATATGGGACGTTTAAGGTGCTAATCTCAGAAAAAGAGCATAATAAACCAATTTTATAAAAACATATCTTTATTATGCATTAGAAAACTGTAAAAAGAAATTTACTTAAGTCCTCATAAAAACACTAGATGCATATAGAAGTATACTGTACATAGTGACATCTACACCATACGCCTTCCTAGTTAGATCCAATGCTAAATGTTACAATACAACCAATAGTAGTTTTATAAAGGTAATTAACATGACAATGGAAGGTGCAATGTCCCAACGCGTTTCGCTGGTTAAGCTTTTTCAGGGGTTTACAAGGGGTACAGCTGATGAAAAGGAACACAGCATGTGTGAAATTTCTTTTTTTTTCTTTTTTGTAATGTATTTGTAATTTCACACATGTTGTGTACCTTTTCATCAGCTGTACCCCTTGTGAACCCCTGAAGAAGCTCAACCAGCGAAACGTGTAGGAATGTTGGAAATAGCAGCTTTAGGAGCGAGCAAGGTAGGGTCTTGGCGGTATATCCTACCTTGCTTGCTCGATATGCCTCACGCATATTGATCATATCAACACTTACATCCACCATTCTCTCTTTAGGTACAGCATCAAAAAAAGGGGATAAGGCCAAATGGTAGTTGGGACCTCTCTTTTGCCTCATCTCTTCCATAAAACAGCACAAGCATCCCCAAGATCCTCTGCAGGTCTGCACCTTGTAGCAGAAGGCTGCAAGTCAGAGATTGTGGACACAGACAGGGATAGCCTGGTCTGTGATGGCTGGGAAAGATTGCCTGACAGGAACACTATGTCTAGCATTAAGATATATAATGTAATATGTGTAGTACCATTTTCTTAAGGCCTCGTACACACGACCGAGGAACTCAACGGGCGAAACACATCGTTTTGCTCGTCGAGTTCCTTGTGAGGCTGTCGAGGAACTCGGCGAGCCAATTTTCTCCATTCCCGTCGAGGAAAAAGAGAACATGCTCTCTTTTTGGCTCGACGAGTTCCTTGACAGTTTCCTCGTCGAAAAATGTACACACGACCGATTTCCTCTGCAAAAAAAAAAAAACAGCAAGTTTCTTGCTGATTTTTGCCGAGAAACTCGGTCGTGTGTACGAGGCCTCACTTTCATATTGTTTTTTTTGGCTGTTCCTATTTTTTTTAAATAATTCTGTTTTTGTGTTGGGTCTTATACTGGCGTCCACATATTGTGTATTTTTACCTTGCTCAGTAAATTATATTCTGTTCTGAATAATTTAGTTTTCTGGGTGAGAGGTTGATAAACTTCACATAATTTTTAAGCAGTCTATCATTTTATTGTCTCCAATAAACGAAAGAAATCGAATTATGAAATTTTTGTAATGCATCAAAGGAGAGATGATGTTTCTTGTATTCTATATGCAACAGCATAACAGAAATGGGAAAAAGGTTGCTTGCAAAGGGTGGGGCCCACATTTCTTTAGGCGTGCCACCACAATTTTGCAGAAATACTTGAGCCATTATGGTACATGTAGGGGAGGGGTCCACACTATCTATATATTTTTTTTTTTTTTTTGGCGAACCAGATAAAAAACACCTACAGTTCATAAACTTTTGGTAATATAGCAATCAACTCACCAGTGGCTTCCTTCCTGAAGATTTCCTTTTGTTCATCAGGATGCATTTGTGCATCCTGATGAGGAAGGGTCATACAGCTCTGGGTGCTCCTGTATCATTGTAATAAATGTTTTAACATCCACCCATGCCTTGGCTACCATTATGATGCTAATAGTGTGCAATGATCTCTACACACCACGTGTAAAACCAGAAAGTAGAATGGGGAAGCACAAGTCTTAAAAAGGAGACAATTATGATTTTTTTTTCAGAGAGTTGCGTTTATGTGCGTTGTATTTATGTGTGTTTGTGTTTCAAAAAAAGGCAGCTTGCTTGTACTTTGATAGACTGTAAATGCAGTTGAAATGCATTCAAAAGTGTATCTCACGGTACCTGGTGTGCATTAGCCCTAACTGAACATCTTATTATATTCCCTTTTGATCATTGCATTGTCTGTGCGACAATTATTTGGTGCTTATTTAAGGTAATTATTTATGTATACACTTTAATATGTTGCTTTATTATCTTATTGTTGCTCTTGGTTTATAGGTAGGTGTGTTTGTGTGGGATGGTATGGGGGGGGGGGGGGTTGACAAAACTTTGCAGGAATCCAGTTATTCAACTCAAAACCTCTAGAACAAGACAGCTTTGCAAACATACTTGACTTCACGCTCACTCCACCTTGGTCCAGCCAATCCAATCAGGTGGACTACCAGTACAATCTACAATGCATTCTGCTGTGTTTGTACTCACACATACAGTAGTCACTTGTATGCAGGGCTGGGAAAAGGGGTGGGCATTATGGGTGGCTGTCCTGGGCACAATTGTTTATTGCAGGGATGGGGGTGTCCTGACCCTAACCCTAAGGGACTGGGGGGTGCAATTTGGCATCTTTGTCCTGGGCGCTGGATGACCTTGTCCCAGCACTGGTTGCATGGTCCACCTAACCTTCTTTCATACATACAATTGCCCAGAAGTCAAAACTTTGACATTATCTGAACAGGTCCCAGAAGACAACGGGGACCATTCAGATCGCGCAGCGCAGCCGCAAGGCTTCACTTCCTGATTCCATTACCGAAAATGGCGGTGGCAGCATCCGAGAGCCGAGAGGTAGAACGGCTTCGGGTGCCGGCATCGTAGACAGGTAAGTGTTTTTATTTTAAAAGAAAGCAGCTGCAGTATTTGTAGCTGCTGACTTTAAAGGAAAAAAAAAACGGCGGACCTCCGCTTTAAACTTTACTCTATGGGAAGTATGGGCATCTAAATGTACTCTCTGGGAAGTATGAGCATCTAATTTCACTCTCCGGGATGTATGAGCATTTTCTTCTATTTGCAAGTATATGTAGAGTATGTAAAGCTGTACTGTTGCCTGTGAACCAGTGGGTATTTGTAATAGTCTAAATCTTGGCTCATGAACTGTTATAAAAGTGCAATATTTTCTGTTACAGTTTGCTATTTTCCCTTATATGTATTGTCTCTAAGACCCCTTTCACACTGGGTCGGTTTTTAGGCGTTATAACGCTAAAAATAACGCCTGAAAACCGTCCTGAAACAGCTGCTGCTGCCTCTCCAGTGTGAAAGCCCAGAGGTGCGCTAGCAGGACAGTAAAAAAAGTCCTGCTAGCAGCATCTTTAGTGCGGTGAAGGAGCGGTGTGTATACCGCTCCTCCACCGCTCCTGCCCATTGAAATCAATGGGGCATTGCGGCTATGCAGAGGCGCTTTGTGGTGGTTTTTAACCCTTTTTCGGCCGCTAGCAAATCCGACAGCACCGCTAAAAATAGCGGAGCTTTACCATTGCCGCCGCCCCCCGCCCCATTGTGAAAGGGGCCTTACTGTACATGTAATAATTGTATAAAACAAATCTAAAGGCTTGGTTAATTAACAAGGTTACACCCTGTCAGCAGGCCAGAGAGAGCACCTACATTTACTGTAACACTGAGCCTACACCACACCACGAATGTAACATAATAACACAATACAAAGGTACCCTTGGACAGCAGTATGATGTAAAAGTGGAGATTAAGCTTTTTATGTATGACCATGTCTGCATATGTAAAGCTCCCCTACAGCTACTGTATGGTCTGTATCTGGATTGCAAATAAGATGTGTTGAGTTACAAAGTTTTATATATTCTGTGTAGATGGCTTTCTGTGTAGTTTCACTTTCCTAGCAGAGGATATTCCCCTAAATAGCCATTACGAAATAAAACGGTTATGAAGCGGAACTTTCATTTCTTTTGCAACATAAAATACTTTTTTCTTCTTTGTTACCTCTCACCTATGGATTTCTATCATGATTCTAGGGAAATCTCTGTGATAAGCTGATAGTTAGATAGAAGGATAGATAGAAGGATAGATAGATAGATAGATAGATAGATAGATAGATAGATAGATAGATAGATAGATAGATAGATAGATAGATAGATAGATAGATAGATAGATAGATAGATAGATAGATAGATAGATAGATAGATAGATAGAGGGCTTTTTTTCTCAGAAAATATGTGCAGGAACTCAAACAGAGAGTCTGAGCCAGAGGTTGTGGGACTGAGTTCCACCAAGTTCCCGCTGAAAAAAAGCCCTGGATAGATAGATAGATAGATAGACAGATAGATAGATAGATAGATAGATAGATAGATAGATAGATAGATAGATAGATAGATACTTTGTTTTAAAGTAAACATTCAGTATGGTGTACCTAATTTATTGATTGTGGGTGATTTCAACTTGGTGTCTGACCAGTGCCTAGACAGACTTCATACCTCTACCACTTGGGCTTCCGGCCTCTCTCAGTGGGCGACCACTTTTGCCCTTGAGGACATGCGGAGGCATTTGCACCCCTCTGATAGAGAATTTAACTTCCATTCAGTCACATATCGCTCCTTTTCCCACATTGACCTAGCTTATGCCTCTTTCTCTGTGCTGCAGTTGGTGCAGGTGGTTGATATGCTGGCTAGATCATGCCCCACCCTTGCTGTCCCTGTGGTCAGGTGATTCTGGGAATTCCGGACTCTGGAGACTGTCTGGATACTGGCTCTCAGATCCTAAAGTTCAGGAGGGAATCCCTGAAGCATTATGTGGATTTTGTTTATATAAGGAGCAGACTGTTGGCCCCCTTAGGCCCCGTACACATGGTCGGTTTGGTCCGATGAGAATGAACCGAAGTTCATTTTCATCGGACCAAACCGACCGTTTGTATAGGCTATCGGTCTGGTTTCCTTCGGTCCAAAATTTCTAAACATGCTTCAAAACCGAGCCGATGGACCGCTGCCCGATCGGACCAAAACGATGGTTAGTACAGAAAAGCATTGGTTCAAAACCTGCGCATGCTCAGAATCAAGTCGACGCATGCTTGGAAGCATTGAACTTCGGGTTTTTTTCATCACATCGTGTGTTTTACGTCGCCGCGGTCTGACCCGATCAGATTTTTTCCCCATACTCAAACACCCGATCAGGGTGTTTGAGTATGGGGATAAGAATGGGAGTCTGCTCGCCTGGCTAGCTAGGGGCCAGTTTCCCACCATTCACAAAGGTGTGGATAAGAGATTCTGCTAGGGCGTTGCTGTTATCTCCGGGTGATATCAGCCGCCAGTATTTGCGTTTTTATGCTACCTTTTATTTGTCTATGGTTGACTATACTACTCTTGAGCTCAATACTTATCTATACCAGGTCTCCTTTCCCTCCCCCAACCTTGATAAGCGTCACCAGTTAGATAGAGACATCACCTTGGAAGAGTTTCATATAGCCTTAGGCCATATGCAGTCTGGTAAGGCCCTGGGCCCAGTGCTGGCCCAAGACATTGTGCTGCCTGGGACCAAGAATGAAATGCTGCCCCCCCCCCAAAAAAAAAATCATGCTCACCAAAATGCCCCCACATTCATTATTTTATATCATGATAACTAAAGTGGACCTGTCATGGCTCTATACATGTATATAGGAGTACAAAGAGGCCCTGTCATGGCTCTATACATGTATGTAGGAGTATAAAGAGGCCCTGTCATGGCTCTATACATGTATGTAGGAGTATAAAGAGGACCTGTCATGGCTCTATACATGTATGTAGGAGTATAAAGAGGACCTGTCATGGCTCTATACATGTATCATTGCTATCGTGTGGCTATTGCATCATCACAAAGGCTTATGCTGGTTATGAATGTATACATCAACCAATTCAAAAAAGCTATGAGGCCAAACAAACTAGGATTCAAAATCATAAACAATAATAGGAAGTCAAATAAGTCAACCCCAAAATGTGGGCCTCTGCAAAGAATAATATCCATGTGTATGTGTTATACACTGGGACATGGCAGACATACCTGCCAAGAAGTGTTCATATATGTGGAATTGGTATAAGCAATTGCTTGTTTAACAATTCCTCACATACAAAGATGCTTCTTGGTACTTTGCAGGCACATCTGCCGTGTCCCTTTGTATAATACTTATATGTCTTGACATTACCCTTGGCAGATGCCTATTTTCGAGGGTGACTTTTTTTAATCGGTGGAATGCATACATCCAAAACCAGCATAAGCCTTTTTGATGAGACAATATTCATATTGATAACAATGATTGTACTATATTAGTCTAAACTAATTTTGTAAAGAGATAATTGATTTATCTATGATCAATGTATTTTTGTATTATTGGGTATTTCATTATACCATCGTTTTTAAATTGTGTTTGATTTCATGTGTTACATCATTTAAATTTTGATATCTTTGTTAATTGGGGTTGATGGTTTAATAATATTTTTTTGCACAATTCTTTAAAATGATAACACATAATTCTAAATGTGTTTAAAATTAATAAAGGGTTGTCTGAGTCCATATAGTTTTTACTTTTTGGTTTTGTCTTTCAGTTATTTACCACATGGACTCCAAAACATTTGATTTCTGAGCTTTGAATCAGCATTTAATAGTGAAAAATAAATTAAGAATACACATGAAGAAAAAATAAAGCAAACTCCTGATATTGAAGTTCAGGTAAAAAATAAAAATTAAAATAAATAATGCAATTCTTACTTCAGCTTGGCAATTATAATCATATCACTGAAGAGGAAGAGGTATCTCTCTTTTGTCTTCAAATCCTGAGTAAGCTGTACACATTCATGTAAAATGAGCTCTGAATCTTCATTGGATAACCCCAGGACAAAGGGGCATTGCTCAATGGATATGGAACACCCAGTGTTCTCCCTAAAGAACAGATACATTAATATTACATATGACAAATTGAGATTTACAGTAGAAACATATCTAGAAATATCCATCACAATTTATTTGTTTCCAATTTTGCTATCAGAAATATTTGCCAGATTTGGGCCTAAACATCTGGTCATACAAAGTATGTTTTAATAATTTTGATTTAGTTGCCTGAAGTGAAACGTCAAATAAAAAAATGGAAAGAATAGGTTCACTTTAATAACATTTGATTTTTTTGTTTGTTTGTATATAATTAAAGTATAAGTAAACCCAATTACTGAAATCTTATAATGTATTTTCAAAAATATTTTAAAATATTTTATAATTTTCACCCTTTGTTAAACATTTTTTTAAATTCTTTTATCTATGCGACAAAACATACAAAAAAGAAAAAATTTGAAACATAACTCGTTACAAAATTGCAAGGTAACAGAGTAGACTTGTATATAGAGAGTTGATCTATTACAATAACTTTTGATCCCTCCATGAAGGTCCTTGTTCAGGAACTTGATCATAAAGGGTGACCAACCTCTACCTGTCTATCAATTGTACTTGTGGATGTCACCCAGTCACATGTCCTTTTGATAAGGACCACAGGTGGTATTCTCAGCAGGCATGTTCCACTGTTGTCACCATCAGGAAACTTGAGCTGAGAAATGCAATGCAATCATTGCTCTAGTGGATACAGTAAATGTAGACAAGAAGGGGCTGCAAAGAAGTTGCAGGAGATTAGCAGTGCTGATATGCAACAAAGGATAAACAAAACTGAAAAGATTATTTTACCCTGCAAAAATGGTAATTGTTCATGATGCACAGTGTTTTAGCATTTGTCATTTAGTTAGGTTTACAAAATACTTTAAAGGTGAACTCCAGGCATATATTACGACACAAACTAATACAGCTCTGTACTTATAAATACATCATTGCATTTTTTTTTCATACAAGCAGTATAGGTACCTGCATGTGGACTGGTATTAGCTTCTTGCATTATCTGTATAGCAGAGTTCAGACTGGTAGAGAGAGAGCGAGAGAGAGTAGGCAGATGTTGCTAACATATGTTCATATGCTAGCAATGAACATCCTGACCAGTGGAGACACCAGACTTACAGCAGAGTAAGCTCATTAATGTGATACTTCTCTTTACGCTTTCTGGTCATAAGCCAGGCACAGGTGGGAGCAAGGCCTGCAAGTCTCAGAACTGGATGGACAAGAATACAAATCTTTAGCAGGCAAAACAGCTCCCATATAGTCATTACCAGTGGGGATGACATGTGGCTTCGCTGCATCCATGGGTTTGGGGCCAATCCAGCACATTATATCACTCACATTCAATGCAATCCCTTGTTCCCATAGATACAATAAAAGTTAGGCATACACCAGTTGGGTCTTTTATCCATGGTTAAAATTGTACTGCTGCTGGATAACTGTACATTACTGTATCATCATGTACTAAAACCCCTAACTTTACTCTTTATCTCTAGTACATTTTGGCCTATTATCTCTGATTAAAGTTGATGTAAACCCACTCTCATCATTTCTAAAATACTTACATAGTGGTGATCTGTAAGCATATACATGCCTCCTGCGTGTATCTTTACCTGTCAAATATCTCCCCTTTAGCTGTGTAGAGCCACGCAATATTCCGAAATCTGTGGGCAGGTCTGCTGTCCGGTGCTCGGTAGGCGGAGTCGTTACATAAGTAGACTCCCCGCCCTCCTCTTCACTCCCCTTGGCCAGGCAGATGAGCCTCGTGCCAGGGGAGTCTAATGTGCATGCACAGGAATGGCAGAGCGCGTTCTGTGAAGAAGTAGAGAGCGCTCATGGCCCCATGTCACTCCTGCACATGTGCGCATACATAGCTTTCTCCAGTAGAAGATTCAAATGAGGGGAATGTGAAGTACACAGAATGCCTCTCTCTCGCTCGTGCATGAGATATGGAAATCACCTGTCAGTCAAAGCAAGCTAGAAGAAATGGACACCTATTTCTCTGTGTGTCCCTGTTTATCTTACTGAAAAAAGATTAGAGGACTGCTCAGAGCTGGATTAACTCTTTGTGGCAAAACTGGGCACAGATTACATGACATGCTATACGCTAAAAGGTACAAGTCTTAATAATAATAAAAAGGGTTTACATCCACTTTAAAGCTGTTTTGCTATTAGTCAACTTTATACTGCTGTGTCCTCTGCAGTATTTTTATTATTGTAGTTAAAGTGATTGTAACGCCTCGTTTTCTTCTCATTAAAAATAACAAACATGTAAGGCCTCGTACTCACGACCAAACATGTCTGCTGAAACTGGTCCGCGGACCAGTTTCAGCGGACATGTTCGTTCGTGTGTAGGCAGTAACGTACAGAATTCCAGCAAACAATCGTCGGCCAGACCGTTTTCCAACGAACAACTGTTTCCTGGTCTTGCTTTAAAACAGTCTGCTGGAATCGTGTCCGTCAGACATGTTCGGTCGTCTGTACACAAAAGCAGCGTACAAAAACCCCGCGCATGCTCAGTCCAAATGAGGAGACGGGAGCGCTCGTTCAGGTAAAACTCGCGTTTCTTTGGGATATGGCACATTCGTCATTAGAAACCTTTTATTCTAGCAAGAGAACAATGTCTTAAAAAGGCGCACTAAACCACATTTTAAAGCCTCGTTTGATTAATTCTTCTCTTGCTAGAATAACCCCGTTCTCTTGCTGATGCAATTTCAATAGAGTTGTCCCATACTGAAATGTCACATTTCTTGCTTGTGATGTAATCCTTTAATAATGTTTTCTATGCCAGACGTGTGTTTTGGTTGGTGGTCCTCCATAATTTAGAGTATTCATTTTTGTAAAGGAATGTGCATTTTTTTAATTTCTTTTTTTGTTTCTAGTTATGTCACCATTTAAACAATTTTTTTTTTACATGTATTTTTAATTTTTTTTTTTTTTTTTTGGTGTTTCATTAGAGAATATTAAACCATGTTGGCACACCAAATGTCCCCCCCCCCCCCAAGGAGTGTGTCCTTTGTAAATTACCCATTGTATATTTATTAAAGGTTTGCTGCCTAATAATCCCCACAGTATATCAAACAATAGACATGTTTTCAAATGAAAGCAAAAGGCCTTTTATTCTGGCAAATGTCATCACAAAAAAATAAAAAGAACGGCAGCACTAGAATAGATAGCAAACTATATGCAAACTTGCATTTCCAACATGGTGAAGGATAAACTTCCAAGCCTCAGGAGCCAAACACAAAAATATTAAGCAGCAGCACACAAACAAAGGAACCCAAACTGTGGTAGTACAAACAAGATGTCCTTTATGTGGAAGGAAATGGAAGGCAGAAAATCAACGTTTCCTCCTCTTTCCAGCCTTCCCTCCAGGCAGCCTTCCAGCGGATCGAACACGGGGTCTTGCAGGTGGGGTTGATGTGGCAGCAGGAGGATGGTGTTCCGCAAGCCGGGCCGGGTCACATAGCCCAGTGTCTGGGGTCAGCAGGCCCCTCTGCATCCACCAAAGTACCTGGTTCATCAGGGCCTTTGCCAGTCTTCTCTGGTCCTCCTCCCCTTCATTTAAATCATGGGCCAATGAGGCACTGAAGGCCTCTGTGGGGTTGAGGGGGGCCCTCATGATGGCGCTTGCCTCCTGGATCATGCGGAGGCTTGCCTCCTCCACAGGCCTCAACTGCCTCCTTCGGCCTGATGGCCTCACCTGGGGGGGAGAAGACTGGCTGGTGGTGGTTCTCCTGGCCGGGTGGACCTGCTGCAGGCCACTGGGCCCAGCCTCCTCCTGGCTGCCACTGACCCCGGCCTCCTCCTGGCTGCCACTGACCCCGGCCTCCTCCTGGCTGCCACTGACCCCGGCCTCCTCCTGGCTGCCACTGACCCCGGCCTCCTCCTGGCTGACAGACACCTGAGGATCTGCCACCTCCTGGCTGATCTCTTCTTCCTGTGTGTAAAAAAAAGGAATTTTTTTACAATTTCGCTAAATAAAACCACACTCATTTTCATGTTTTTCGTTCAGTATTTTCTGTTCATTATTACTTGAATACACTCTACTTCTGACCCCTGCAGTTGTCATCCCTGACACCTATTTGTCTGTACACCTTTTTGTTTGTTTTTTTCCAGCTTGGTTTTTTTTTTTCAATATCTAATCATTAATCCACCAAGAATTATTTAGGCCATAAATATAGAGGAAACTACTATACCTCCTCATCGAAGGGTGGCAGATCTGCATCTCTGTCAGCCAGGCCCTCTTCCTCCGACTCTGCAGGGCTGTGGTCATCTGGGGAATGTCCGCTGGAAGGTAGCATGGAGGAAAGGTTGGAAGAAAGACTGGACATCGTTTTCCTGCCTTCCATTTCGTCCCGCAAAAAAGCCATCTGTTTATAATACCACAGTTTGGGTTCCTTTGCTTGTCTTGCTGCTGCTCCCGATTTTTTGATTTTATTAGCTTTGTATGCTCTCCTGTATGTGCTTCTGAGGTTGGCAAGTTTATCCTTCACCATGTTGGCAGTGCATCCTGGCACCCAAGTTTGCATATAATTTGCTAGCTCTTCTAGTGCTGCCGCTCGTACCTCTTTATTGCAATATAACGAGTGTTTTGAATTCCACAGGATGGGCGTGTCCTGGTATTTTTGAAGTAAGGCCTCTATAGATTCCTTGCTTTGTAGGAGGTCCATTGCAATTTTTGAAAAATTATATTTCTTTTTGAGTCTAGATTACAAAAACATAAACCACAGAAAAATAAATATTCAAAAGGATCAGCGTTGACCTTGATCTAATATGTGTCTTCAAATTTATTACCTATATCTAATTCCAAACACAGTCTCTCTTGTTTAAACAATGATTGGCAGCTCGGCCGCATTGCTTGTACCAAACATTGATTTGCTAGATGCAGAGCCATTGTTCACATTGCAGTAAATATTTTAAATATATTAAATTAAACAATGCTTACAAATGACAGTTTTCATCTAGGCACTCTTTCATGTGTAAATCTCATACCCCTGACAATGGATGACATAAAAGACACTTCCTAATGACCTCTGTACAACCAACACTTGAACAATACTTTGCCTGATCTGAATACACCATTCAAAAACTTGTCAATGAGGTACAGCATTGTTCACATCTCTATTTTGTGAGGTGTCCAAAAGCATTTGGATACCAAAATAACATTGTGGTACCCCATAGACAGAATAGCTTAAAAAGGGTGCAACCAACAGCCCAAACCCCCATCCCATGTGTCTACATTTTCAAGGCCTCTGCTGATCACATTTTTAAATTCCTTACCTTCCTGTCTCTCGCTCCTCGTTTCTCACGCTCGCCTAATTACCGCGTAAGATGCGTAATCACGGCGTAAACCTTTTTAACACTCCGCGTATTTATGAAACCCCGCCCTCGTCACCTTTGCGAGGCCCCTAATCAATGATTTTAGGAAATATGGCGTTAACTGTGTATGTTCTGGATGCGCTCGAAGATTCTCCGCGTAACGGACGTAAACACGTTGTTTGCATTCTCTACACTCCGCGTATGTATTAAACGCCGCCCTCTTCTCCGCCCATGGCGTAAGAATTCATCTTTTCCACGCCCATAATCTCTGTGGGAAAGGAAAGATGGCGATGTCACACGAGCGGGCACGATGCTCTCATGCCACAAGTGAAGGGACAGAGGCAGGGACGTCCCGATCAAGGAAAAGAAGATATAAAGCCACTAATATGCGGTTCCAGGAAATGGTGGAGTTAGTTTACATCATGCGAAAAAAGGACTATGATGGTGAATTAGGGCCATACAAGACCCCTAACCGCCGAAAGGCACATATTATGGACAAGGTGGCGAGGAGAATGCAGAGGATGTTTGGGATCACCAGGTCCAAGGAACAGCTGAGGAAACGATGGTCAGACTTAAAATTGAGGGAGCCACATCAGATGAAGAAAATACTTAAAATTCTGCGTAAAAGTAAGTAAATATATATTGGGTTTGGGGGGGGGGGGGGTGGTGATTGTCTGCAATAATGTGTTGCCATGTATATTTCACCATCTGCCTCCTTGGCCTGCTTGTAATTTTAAAGACATGTTGTTATTTATTTTTTAGAACATAAATAACTACATATTTACAAACAGTGTTCTTAGTAAACAACGTAACATCACATAGTTTATCAGAAAGGCTCGGTTATTCCAGGAACAACACACCTGGACATGGCTCACTGGCCAAAAACTTTGTTTGTAAACATTGTGTAAAAGCTAGTTCTATAAAAAAAAAGAAGGAGAATGGGAAAGGCAAACAGGATTCATTCTAAAAACAGTGGTAATAAAGCAGATGTTTTCACATCTGCAATGCAGAGCACCTGTGTCTCCCCAAATCAAAAATGGGTTTTGGTAGGGTATCCCAGAAATACAGTTTAGGGGGGACATCCATGTGTGTCACTTTGCTAAAAAGGGGCAGGATCAGAGCTTGCCATATAGAAGTAATTGCAAAATGTAGGTTTGGTGAAAGATAAAAGTAACTAAATGAAAGCATCTTCTAAGCAATGTGTGCGATTTATGCTCTCCAATATCTGTGTGCTGATGAGTCTACATTTTTTTTGGTTTATTTCAGGGGAAAGAAGTCGCCAGCATTTGGAGGAGGCAGAGAGGGCCAGACAAGGCCAAAATCTGCCATCTCAACATGTGGAGGAGGAGGAGGATGTGGAAGGAGAAGAGGATGTGGAAGGAGAGGAGGATGTGGAAGGAGAGGAGGATGTGGAAGGAGAGGAGGATGTGGAAGGAGAGGAGGAAGGAAGAAAGGAGGAAGGAAGAGAGGAGGAAGAAGTAATTTTGGACTTAGAAGTCATAGCAGATGAAGGGCAAGTGGCGGAAGAACAATTTGGCGAATTGAAAGAAGGTGGATTGATGGATGAAGGAGGAGTCCAAGATGATGGGGAAGTGGTGGAAGAAGGAGGAGTGATTGAAGATGATGGGGAGGTGGTGGAAGAAGGAGGAGTGATAGAAGATGTCGAAGAGGTGGAAAGGAGAAGCCCATCAGGTCAGTGTCACCCTAGCTTGATTCCAAAAAACATATGTAGATAGGCCTCATTGAAAAATAATATTGTAAATGCCATTTTTTTTTTGTTGGTTTAGGGGAGGAGGATGGTGTGCCAAGATTTTCACGTGCAAGTGCTGCTATAATTATTCAGCAGGTAATGGAGTGCAGCACTGAAATGCACAATATGCGTGAAAGGATGTTTCTCATGGAACAGAATGTAACAAATGTCCTTTTGGAATGCAGCACGGAAATGGACAATATGCGGCAAAGAATGATGGTAATCGAAGCAAATTTTAAGAACATTATTGACATGATGGGCCGTGTCAAAGACTGAAACACCCCCCGCCCATCCCCCGCCCCCACAAACATTTTAACAGTTTGAATAATGAATACGCCAAAATTTGAAGATACACACACAGTGTGCCAACATGTGCTATCTGCCATCACAGAATATCTAATGTCTGTGCTTTGTGGGTCCAACCCCCTCCTCCATCCTCAAGTAGTTGAGAGGAAGGGTTTGCTCCCACAAAACACAGACATTGATCACCCATGATGTCAGATAGCACATGTGGCCATTTGTCTGTTGAACCAATGACATTTGGCGAGTTTGCACTGAATGTGTGTATCTTCCAATTTTGGCGTGTTCCAGTGTGAAAGCACACCATGACTGACTGCTGTTGTGAGTTTTTATATTTTTTGAATTTGATTTTGTTACTTTTTGACCATGTTGAACATTTTGGGATACTATAAAGTTTAGACCATAAAGAATAAACAACGCCAAAAATTATTTTCAATATATATATAGAATTATAAATCTCTCTAATCACTGAATTTAGTGAAGTAGAGATTTGACTCCAAATTCTCACCCAAAAATTTTGTTTTAGAAAAACACACCAAAAACAAGAAAAATGGTTACAAAATTATTGTTTTTTGTGCCTAAAAAATATGGCCAAAAATAAATTTAAGGCGGTAAACACCCCACCAAATATAATCTATATATATATATATATATGTAAACAATAAATCTAACTATATTTGAGGAAAAAAAAAGTGAACTTGTTAATAAATGTATAATCTGCATAATATTTTTGGTTGAATTACCTGAAAAAAAAAAAAATTTTTTAAAAAATTTTGAAGACTCCTAAGTACAAAAGCAGGGAGTAATGAAAAAAATCAAAAAATTTTTTTGGGGTCATGAACAAGCAAAAATAAAAAAAAATTGACCTCAACATTTACAAATGGAGTTGCTTCTTATTTCTAGACTCAATACCCTGTTTGTAGATGAGTGAATACTGTGCAAAATGTGGTTAGTTACTAAAAGTGGAGAAATCAATTATGCATTACAATTGAAGAAGTTAGTTAGAGAACCAGGAAGACAGAAAAAGAGAAAAAGCATTAATGACAAACAACTGTATAAAGTCCAATGGTCTAATTATTTATTATTTTTTAGAATATTCCTTTCTTTGGGGGCCGAATTAGAAAGAAATATGATCTGGCATAGCAATGGCCCCCCGACCCATGAAGTACTCAACATATTTGTCGCGTACCTCACGAGCTGATTGGGGGGCCAAGCCAGCGCGACCAGTGTCCAGCCCGGGAAGGGGATCTGAGGGTAGTCTTGCCTCAGAACCGATGTCGGGTAGGTACGTCTGGGAGTGCCTGCGTAAAAAGTTGTGCAAAATGCAGCAGGCAAATACAACGGTGTCCAATTTATATTCCGCCAGATGTATCGATGTCCTGAACAGGCGGAACCGGTTGGTGAGTATCCCAAAGGCATTCTCGACTACCCTCCGAGCCCTGGCCAACCGAAAATTAAACACACTCCTCTCTGAGGTGAGGGTCCTCTGGGGAAAAGGCCGCATGAGGTGAGGACCAAGCCCGAAAGCCTCGTCCGCTAGGAACACAAACGGAAGTCCTTCCACATTATCTTCATCTGGTGGCAATGCCAGACCACCAGCTTGGAGACGATCATAGAAATCAGTCCGTGCGAACACTCCCCCATCAGACATCCGGCCATTCTTCCCCACGTCCACATATAGAAACTCATACTGTGCCGACACCACCGCCATCAACACAATACTATGATAACCCTTGTAATTATAATAGTAGGACCCCGAGCGGGGTGGGGGCACAATGCGGACGTGTTTCCCATCTATTGCTCCACCGCAGTTTGGAAAATCACACCGCTGGGCAAATTGGGAAGCCACAGACTGCCATTCCTGTGGTGTGGAGGGTAGCTGTGGGGACAAACAAAATTAGAGATTTAGTACTTTGTAACAAATACATCCTACAAGCATCCTTGTGACAGTTCACAGTATTAAAATTGCATTAGAAAAATGTGCATGGAGAATTTGGAAAATGAAATATATAGGGCCACTTCATTAAGAGACTCCACAGCCCTCTGATGGGGACAATAAAAGTTTGAAGGGGGGGGGGGGGGGGAAAAACCCCAAAAAGTCCTGTTTGAAAAAATGGCAAGGTGGGTTTGTCCCTAGGATAGCATGCTGGACAGGTTAATATTGGGTAAGGGACAAATATGCAGGTAGGCCAAGAATAAAACATGTAAAGCTGATATCAACATGCATAGGGAGAAAAGCTAACGTTAGTTAAACACACAGCATATCTGGGAAAATAAAAATAAAGTTAGTTGGCCACATTATTAGAGCCAGGAAACTTACCTTAATATACTCCTCATGCATAACTTTGATGATGGCAGCACACGTGTCCGGTATGATGACCCCAAGCGCCTGCGGAGAGATGCCTGTCGAGAACTTGAGGTCCTGCAGGCTCCTCCCAGTCGCCAGGTACCGCAACGTGGCAATAAGCCTCTGCTCGGCCGTGATGGCTTGGCGCATCACAGTGTCCTGCCTCGTGATATAGGGGGACAGAAGATCCAGCAGACGGTTGAATACGGGGTCCGTCATGCGGAGAAAATTCCTAAAGTCATTAGGATTATTCTCCTGGAGTTCCCTAAGCAGAGGCATATGTGAGAACTGGTCACGCTGGCGCAACCAATTCTTGGTCCAGAAACGCCTCCGCCCCCTGTTTCTGGCCAAAGTACTGGACAAATGAACATATCCAGCAGCCATCCCATAAACAGCACCAACTCGCGAAAATTGACGCTGCTGCTCCATCATGGCTTCAAACCGGCCGGCTGGTCAGTCAAGAACACACTGAAACAGAAAGCACTCGCAAATCCAGCACTACCTGCGACAAACGCGCGACAAACAGATACGAGCGCACAGGATGCAACTGCTAAAGCAGAAACAACCTGCTTGCCTATAGCCGAATGACAACTACGTTACCGCAAGCACACGCACTGAACCCGTGAATACACGCTGTCAAAGCCTGGAGACCGAGAAGCGCGAATCAGCTCTAACCAAACCTTCACTAACACGAGCAAACACGTAACTAGCAAAAGAGGAACAGAGGGCGGCGCCATTAACTTTGGTCTTCCCCTTTATAGTGACGTCGTACGTAGTTTACGTGCACGCGTTCCGGTACGACGGGAATTTGGTCCGCTGGTGTGTACACGCCAGCGGAACAAAACACAAATCAGCCTTGTACGCCGGAAACTGTCGGGCAGACAGTTTCCAGCGCACAGATCCGGTCGTGAGTACAAGGCCTCAGACTTACCTGCTGTGTGCAGTGGTTTTGCACAGAGCAGCCCAGATCCTCCTCATTTTAAATCCCTCTTCAGTGCTCCTGGCTCCTCTCTCCTGTTGAGTGCCCCCACAGCAAGCAGCTTGCTATAGGGGCACCTGAGCCAAGCCACAGATCCGTGTGTCCATTCAGACACAAAGCCACGGCCCGGCCCCACCCCCTTTCTCTCCTCATTGGCTGATTGACTTTGGTTGACAGCAGCAGGTGTCAATGGCGGAGGGGAGTCCTGTGCAGCCGAAACACTTATGCAACATACCTGGATCTAGATGGGGCTCAGGTAAGTTTTAGGGGGGCTGAGGGGGGCTGCTGTACACAGAAGGCTTTTTATCTTAATGCATAGAATGCATTAAGATTAAAAAACTTTCTGCCCTTGCAATCCCTTTAAGTCCCAGCCTGTGCTCTTTGTCTATAGCAAATTTACCCCAAGCCTTGCTATGTAAAATTGTCCTGCTGCTGACCAATTTTACACTGCTGTGTCATCTGTGGCCTCTTAATTCTTGTAGTAAACACTCGTCTGTTCTCTTTGGCCAATGCTCCCTCATTAAAAATGTCCTACTGCTGGATCTTTGTTTCTTGCTATAACATCTATGGTCTCCTAATTATTAAATGAGAGCTTAGAATTGAACAGCAGCAGGACAGTCTTGCATCAACGAGAAGAGGGAAAGGTACATGGAACTTCTAGCCAATTGCTATCTGCTAGTCAAAGCATGTCTATTACGGTTTGGAAAAACAAAACAAAAAAAAACAGCATGTGTCACTCCTAAAGTTCCCTGAAAAAAATGCCTTTTTTTCAATGTGAAATCAATCAGGCTGGGATGCTGCAGTTTTATGTACCGTAAGTTAAGTCAATTGTAAAAAAATGAACAAAAAAAATTTCTGCAGCAAACTTAAAGCTACACCCAAACACTTAGTCCCCCCAAACCCACATACATGATTGTACAAATGTAAAAGCACATGCTGGGGGTGCCTATGCTTGAAAACTTTGATTTCATGTGTATCGCCACATATGCCAGAGTGAGAGCAATAATTCTAGGCCCATTATTCACAGTTAAAGCAAAACGAATGACCCATAGGGGCTTTTAAAGCATAGCCTGGAAAATATAGGGTTCTGAAGTTTTTCGCTGTTTCATGGGTGCACACGATTTTAAGACTTGACATGTTGGGTATCTGTTTACTTGGGGCAACCTCATTCTTTATATTTTAACAAAAATAAATAAAGGGTAATTAGTTGTATTTTTGTGCCCTTAAATGAACTTGGAACTACCACTATTTTATTCTGTAGAGCAAGAGTCTTCAAACTTTCTAAACAAAGGGCCAGTTTACTGTCCTTTAAACTTTACGAGGGTCGGACTGTGACCATAGAAGTATATAATATCCTAGTGTCACTGGAAGTAAACAGTGTCCCCTCTTTGGTATTAGAGGGGTCACGTGGAGGAATAGAGCCCCATCATTGGTGTCAGTGGGAGGAATAGTACCCGGTTGTCGGTGTCAGTTGAGGAATAGTGCCCTGTTGTCAGTGTCAGTGGGAGGAATAGAACTCCGTTGTTGGTGTCAGTGGGAGGAATAGTGCCCCGTTGTCGGTGTCAGTGGGAAGAATAGTGCATGGTTGTTGGTGTCAGTGGGAGGAATAGGGCCCCGTTGTCGGTGTCAGTGGGAAGAATAGTGCATGGTTGTTGGTTTCAGTGGGAGGAATAGGGCCCCGTTGTCGGTGTCAGTGGGAAGAATAGTGCATGGTTGTTGGTTTCAGTGGGAGGAATAGCACTCTGTTGTCAGTGTCAGTGGAAGGAATAGTGCCCCACTGTTGATGAGAGTGGGGGGAATAATGCCCCAAGGACCAAATAAAAGCAAACCAAGGGCTGCATGTGGCTCTGGGCTGCAGTTTGAAGACCACTGCTCTAGGGTGTCTGCTTTCAGAAAATATATAATATTTTAGGGGATTTACATAATCTTCACAATTGTGTTTAAACAAGTGCGCAAAAACGGTTATGGCAGCTAATGGGTAAAGGGATTCTGTGTATTTTTAGTGTTAATGGTACTTTTTGTGTTAATATTATGTTCATAGTATGTAAAACTGATGTACTACTGATTAATGACATTATATTGAAGTTGTTTTCTTTGATATCTAATCTTTCACAAGACAAGCAGAAGTATGCCTTGTGGTTTGTTTGTGGTATAACCCATGTGACCGATTGCAGAATCTTGTGCTTTTCACCTAGGTCTTCTATATATTGCTTTTTCCACGTAACTGAAACTGTGTGACTTTCCCCCACCTTTCTCTATTTTATCTCAACAATAAACAAACAAGTATAAAAAAAAAAGGAAAACAGCCCTATGTTTTCTGACTGTAAGAGCCAGTTCACACTGGGGCGACTCGTCAGGCGACTCAGCCACCTGACAAGTCGCGTCCCATTCTGTTCAATAGAACCGTTCTAATAGGAGCGACGCAAGTCGCTCCGACTTAGAAAAGGGTCCTTGTATGACTTTGGGGGCGACTCGGGGCGACTTGCATTGACTTCTATACAGAAGTCATTTTGCAAGTCGCCTCTGAAGTCGTCTTCAGGACGCCTTGCCGAGTCGCCCCCGAAGTCGTGCCGCCCAGTGTGAACCCGGCTCTTAGTTTTTACTATTAAGAGATACAGTATATAAAATATATATATTTTTTTTAAATATGCATAACTAAGCATAATTAGCATAATTGCTTTTACAGTAAAACATTTTTACAGTGAATATTGCTAGTTTATATAGTCATTTATTTCAAGGGAGTCATTAAAGCATTAAAAATAAGAAAAAAAGCCCTTTAATCAGGCCTGGATTTACTCCCTGTCTTAATGAGAGGGCACACCTGGGCACTGCCCAGGGGTCCCATTTGCATGGGGGGCCCCTGCACTTTCCCCAAAGCAGCTGGTCCTTGAGCCAATGCTGCCCCAAATTGGGAGCCCCATGATGGCACTGAGAGTGATAGATACACAGGGAAGGCAGTCTGCCTCCTACCTACTTGATGTCTGTTTACCTGCACTGTCATCGTTGTAGGGGCCCCAGAGCATTTTTTTGCCCAGGGGCCCATGATGCTATTAAGACGGCCCTGGCCCCAAGGCCAGGTCCTTCAATGCCGCCCCACCGGGATTTGTTGATAGTAGTCGCTGGTCGGGACGCCAGGTCGGAACATGGGGACTTGCTGCCGGTGTTCTGCTGATGAGTGTCCCCCTGGCGGATAATGTCCCCCCTGTCCTGCGCAGGCGCAGCTCTTGCGCAATACGAACCAAAAGTGGGCCGACGGAAATAGCTGAAGATAAATTGCTCAGAGTCAGCTGAACACAGCACCTGCGCAATGAAGACGATATTGTGACAGACACTGCCGATGCTCGTGCTACTCTGCAAGGGGGCTGGTGCATTACTGTTATATTGTCTAAGGGGCGGATAGCTACTGAAGAGGCCGAGTTTTCAATTGATGGGCAGAGCTGATAACTTGGGGTGGTATTAGCAATATACTTGTGTAAAGCTGCCCAACAACATTGCAAAAGCCGCCCCCCCATTTGTTTAAACACGCCCCGCTAAGATGTATATTGCTAAAAGCACAGCTCTGCACATCAATAGAAAACTCGGCCTCTTCCGTAGCTCTCCGCCCCTTAGACCAGGTCTCAACATTTCCAGTCCTGAGCTACTAGCCAGGCCTCAAGGGTTACTCGCCACCATTTGCCTTACCCAGGCCGCCCCACCCCTAAACACGCCCTCATAAATGATCTCATAAAATGACACATGTTTTTTGTAGAATTAAGTTATAAAAATAAATATGTTAACAACTGTATCCGTGCCCACCAATGCAAGCTGCCTGTGCCCACCAATGCAACCTTGTGCCCAGTGCCCACCATGCAGCCTTGTGCCCAGTGCCCACCATGCAGCCTTGTGCCCAGTGCCCACCATGCAGCCTTGTGCCCAGTGCCCACCAAATTCAGCCTTGTGCCCACCAAATGCAGCCTTGTGCACAGCGCCCACCATGCAGCCTTGTGTCCAGTGCCCACCATGATGCAGCTTTGTGCCCACCAATGCAGCCTTGTGCCCAGTGCCCACCAAATGCAGCCTTGTGCCCACCATTCAGCCTACCTGTGCAGAACAGGAAAGGAGAGGAACAGGAAAGCCACAGCACAGGGAACACAGCGAAAACAGCTTTCATTTCAATTGCAGTGTTCCCGCTGCTCAGTGTCATATACAGCCCCGCCCCCTGGCTGGGGAATTTTGATTGACAGATCACCCGTCACCAGGATTGAATGGGTGGTCTGTCTATCAAAGTCCCGGGACCAGGGGGCGGGGCTGTATCTGACAGCGAGCGGCGGGGAACACAGCAATTGAAATGAAAACTGTTATCGCTGTGTTCCCTGAGTTGCGCTCTAAACATCTGGGCGGCTCTCTTTCTCTTCCTCTCCACGATCGCTGGGAGAAGGATTCCCATTCCACCGGCACCGCCCCTGCACCCACTGCCGCTCTGAAACCTGGCCTCGGTGCCCTTGTCTGGAATCCGGCCCTGCCTTAAATGACCCAAGTTAACCCAAGGAATGGAGAAATAGGTTAGCATAAGTGTGCAATATAGGCGATTATATGATATCGGTATGCTAAACTATCCCTGGCTAGCCTGCACTATCCTACAGACTTCTTTCTGCTCAGCACAGAGAAAGGTCTGTGATTGGAGGAAAGTCAGTCACAAGATTGAAAGGTCACATAAGCAGGTTGGCTTTTATTTTTTCAACTAATGATCTGTTCATTTTAATAGCACTCTATTAGCGAAGTACCAAGCACCTTTGTAAAGCAAAAAGCTATGCTTAGTAAATGTGTTTTAAACAGCTTGCCGACCCGCCACAGTACATATACTGCAACAGGGAAGCTCCTATAGGCACAGCGATGTACTCGTACATCGCTGCCTGTTTCTGGGTTCTGGGCACACCTGTGTGCCCCCACCCATCTACTCCACTGTGATATGACACACCGGGAGTTCGTCAGCAGATCCCAGCCAAAATTTCATGGCCGGTACCTGATGATCAGCTGTGTCAAATCACAGCCCAGAGCTCTGTGTTGATAAACAACACAGGGTTCTATACAGAGGGAATGGTCGCTTTGGTTCTGTAATAAAAAGCAGCACATTTTACATTATTAGGCTTCATGTACACAGGATGTTTTTATAACCTCACCTGAACGATTTAACTTGACAGATAGTAAACCTCCCACCATTTGTCATAAGATGAGAGAGAAAGTTTACCGCTCAGAGGTCCCAGGGAACTGCAAGGTGGAGTCCAAACACCTGGGTGCAGGCACTGCAATAATATGCAAAAATGTGTAGAGAAAAACCGGGACGGCGCACTCCAAAAAAAATGTTCCTTTTTATAAAACTAGTCACAACATGAACATATCACAGCAAAAAATCAGGAGAAAAGCTGACGCGTTTCACACTATCATACAATGCTTATTCCTAGCTATGAATAAGCACTGTATGATAGTGTGAAACGCGTCAGTTTTCTCCTGATTTTTTGCTGTGATATGTTCATGTTGTGACTAGTTTTTTTTAAAAGGAACCATTTTTTTGGAGTGCAGCCGTCCCGGTTTTTCTCTACACATTTTTGCATTTGTCATAAGAGGTGAGGTTGCTTTTCCCACAAGCCATCGATATTGGGATTGCCCACCTAGACGTGCCAGAGGGTGAGTTGGAGTCGCCCTCCACTAAACTTGTAGTGGGAAGGGTCGGCGTGTTGTGAGTTTTTTAAAAGGTATAGATAGCTTCCTCAGAACTTTTGCCTAGAGTATCGTAAGTCAGTCTTTTTGGCGGGTGAATTTTTAGATTTTTACTTTGCTCTTTGGGCTCAGATTGTTCTAGTATAGCAGCCTCTTGCTCTTCCACCATAGAAGGTTGAAGAGTCTCTGTGTCCTCTGCAGTTAGGGAAATCAGAAGATCTTCCTGGCCTGTCAGGTTGGCTCTGTGGTATGAACTCTGGTGCCTCAGGCCTGAGGGTTCCCGTATCTGTTTCTCTAGAAGGAAGGAAAGTGGCAGTTTCTGATAGCGTAAACTGCCACAGCCAGTCCATGCCCAGTTCTTCATCCTCACTGTCCTCTTCATCTGTGTTCAGTAGGCTGTGGATCTGGTTGTTGAGGCATAAGAACTGCTTCTGATAAAAGTAGCAGATGATTCCTGTCCCAGGTCTTTAGTGGGCCTGTGCTTCCTTCTGGGCGAATCTGGTATTCCGGTAATCCTGGTAACTGCTTACAGATGATGTAGGGCTGCGACTTCCAGCGATCAGCCAGTTTGTGCTTCCCAGGCACACCCAAGTTTCTCAGCAACACTCTGTCGCCAGGCTTCAAATCATGCACTCTCACCTTAAGGTCGATGTTTTTCTTTTTTTGCTGCCCCCCGGGTGTCTGAGGCAGCCTGGGCTTTCTCATATGCTGTTTTCAGACTCTTCCTCAAGCGGTCCACGTACCCTCTATGTGACACCATTGAGGTATGATCTAAAGAGGTGTCGAATGCTTAGTCAACTGGCAGCTGAGCTTCCCTTCCGAACAAAAGCCTTTACGGTGAATAGCCTGTGGCATTGTTTTCAGTGCTATTATAAGCCTGTACGATAGCTGCAATGTGCCTACTTCAATGTTGCTTCTTAGCCGTAAGAGTCCTAAGCATATCCAGGAGGGTGACATTAAAGCATTCTGGCTGGGGATCCCCTTGAGGGTGGTAGGGGGTGGTCTCTGACTTCTGAACACCTAACAGGTCTAACAATCTTTTGATGAGTCTACTCTCAAGGTCTCTCCCTGGGTCAGAGTGAATACAGGGACATGTAGAAGCAGGACCTGGGACTAGGAAGACCACCTTAGAAGTGGGGACTGTGAGTACAAGTGAAAGGAGGAGGCTGTTTGTGTACAGGGGGGAGCTGAGTGTGTACAGGTATGTGTGTCTGTGTGGGGGAGACAGCTAAATGTGTACAGGTCTGTGAGTAGGGCAGCTGAGTGTGTACAGGTGTGTGTGTGGGGGGGGGCAACTGAGTGTGTACAGGTGTGTGTGTGGGAGAGCAGCTAAGTGTGTACATGTACAGGTGTGTGTGTGGGGGGGGGGCAGGGGCAGCTGAGTGTGTACAGGTGTGTGTGTGGGGGGGCAGCTAAGTGTGTACAGGTGTTCCCTGTTAAAAAAAAAAAGTGTGTACAGGTGTGTGTGGGGGGGGCAGCTGAGTGTGTACAGGTGTGTGTGGGGTTGGGAGCAGCTGAGTGTGTATGGGTGTGTGTGTGGGGGGGGCAGCTGAGTGTGTACAGGTGTGTGTGTGGGGGAAGCTAAGTGTGTACAGGTGTGTGTGTGTGTGTGTGTGGGGGATGCAGCTGAGTGTGTACAGGTGTGTGTGGGGGGCAGCTGAGTGTGTACAGGTGTGTGTGTGTGTGGGGGGGGAACAGCTGAGTGTGTACAGGCGTGTGTGTGGGGGGCAGATAAATGTGTACAGGTGTGTGGGGGGGGCAGCTGAATGTGTACATGTGTGTGGGGGGGGGCAGCTGAGTGTGTACAGGTGTGTGTGGGGGGGCAGCTGAGTGTGTACAGGTGTGTGTATGGGGGGGCAGCTGAGTGTGTATATGTGTGTGTGTGGGGGGGGATCTGAGTGTGTACAGATGTGGGGGGGGGGGGGCAGCTGAGTATGTACAAGTGTGTGTGCGGGGGGGCAGCTGAGTGTATACAAGTGTGTGTGTGGGGGGGCAGCTGAGTGTGTACAGGTGTGGGGGAAGCGAGTGTCTATGGGTGTGTTGGGGGCTGAGTGCGTAAAGGTGGGAGGGGGGCTGGGTGCATAGAGGTGTGAGGGGGACCTAGTGTGTAGAGGTGTGAAGGTGGGCTGAGTGTGTAGAGGTGTGAGGGGGACTGAGTGCGTAAAGGTGTGAGGGGGACTGAGTGCGTAGAGGTGTGAGGGGGACTGAGTGCGTAGAGTTGTGGAGGGGGACTGAATGCATAGAGGTGTGAGGGGGACTGAGTGCTTAGAGGTGTGAGGGGGACTGTGTGTACAGTGGTGTGAGCGGGACTGAGTGCGCAGAGGTGTGAGCGGGACTGAGTGCGTAGAGGTGTGAGCGGGGCTGAGTGCGTAGAGGTGTGAGGGGGACTAAGTGCATAGAAGTGTGAGGGAGACTGAGTGCATAGAGGTGTGAGGGGGACTGAATGCATAGAGGTGTGACAAAGGGGCTGAGTGTGTACAGGTGTGAGAGGGGCTGAGTGCATACAGGCATGATCAGTGAAGGGGGGTGCCAGATGGGGGGTGCCAGATATAGGATCTGCCCCGGGTGCCAAATGCTCTAGGTACGCCCCTGACCAGCAGTAGATCTGGACATTGACCTTCCAGGGCCTTCAATGCTAAACTACAAAGGTGATTCTCCATTTGGTACTTTCTTAAGTCCCTGTCTGAAAGCTTAGGTAGGCCATTGCCCCTGTCTTGGGACAAATCACAGTAGTATTTGGGGACACCTGCCACTGAGATTCCTCTGGCCTGATGTTCCGCCCCGACACAAGGCTTGTATCCCTTCTGGTGTTAGTTGAGACTCTTAGAGCAAGCCCCTGCATCATAGGGTCTCCTTGACAGGGCATCAGCATGCCGGTTCTCGATCCCTGGACGGTACTTTAAACTGAAAGGGAATCCTGATAGGGCGGCCAACCACCTGTGCCCAGTGGCATCCAGCTTGGTGGTGGTAAGAATATATGTGAGAGGGTTGTTATCGGTCTTGACTACAGACAAGTCTGCAACATAGAAGTAGTCTTTTAACTTGTCCACCACTGCCCACTTAGAGCCAAGAATTCCAACTTGTGAGTAGGGTAGTTCTTCTCAGCAGGTGAAAGACTTCAGCTCACATAAACAACATGCTGCAAGTGTCCATCATGCTCCTGATACCGTACCCTGCCTAGCTCGTCTCGACTGGCATCAACATGCAATTCATACGGCTTGGTTGGATCAGCATAAGCCAGAACAGGAGCAGTCATTAGACACCAATTCAACTCCTGAAAGGCTTGCTCACACTGGTTGGTGCACTGGTCTTGGATTGACTCCCGAGGCTACATGGGCCCATCGGGTTGTCTAACTGGCTTTGTTGGGTTGGGATCCTCATTCTTCAATAATTTATTAAGGGGCCAAGCTACTTTAGCAAATCCTTTGATGAACCTTCTATAGTATGAGCAAAATCCCAGGAACGACCTGAGCTCAGGTACATTGGTAGGCCTTGGCCAAGAGGGGACAGCTTCTAACTTCTGGGGTCAGTAGCTATTCCTTCAGTGGAGACAACATGGCCGAGGTAATTAACTGAAGGCTGGTTAAACTGACATGTCTCCCAAGACAGCTTTAACCCCTTGTCATGGAGTTTCTTCAGGACTTTCTCCAGACTCTCTTCATGTTCTTCAAGGGTTTTGCAGAAGATGATGATATTGTCCAGGTATACCAGCACTTCGATCAGATTTATGTCTCCTACTGTCTTTTTCATCAGTTTCTGAAATGTTACTGGAGTGCTAGACATACCCTGAGGCATCCTGTCAAACTCGAAGAACCCTATTGGGGTGATAAACACTGTCTTCTCTCTATCTTCAGGGTGCATGGGAATTTGATAGTACTCACCCTTCAGATCCAGCACGCTGAACCACTTCACCTCTGACAGGCCCTGTAGGGCACCTTTTTTTTATAAGATCGGAAGCCGAAAAAAAAGACAGGTAGAATAATCTGTACAGTGACCTTTCCCTCTAATTTCCATCCTCCCTATTGTTGCTCTGTGCCGTGTCGATACAAGACCAAAAAACATAACAGATTTCCCCTGTTCTGTCTGGCATCGCTAGCAGCTATCTGATACATTTGGGAAACATTTTTGCAGTTTATCTGGGGTTCTATACCATTGCGAGGTGATCTTATAATTTGTTTCCTGTATTTTAGTGCATATCGCTGTCTTAAATATCGACTGTATAATATTGTTTTTTTGATCCCCCGCAAAGGTCCTCCCCAGGTCTATCTCCCATTTCCGGAGAAAGGGTATCTGGAAGGTATATTGATGGTTTGATCAATAATGCATACATTCTGGATACGGTATGCATTACTGGTCCAGTCTCTGTGCAATATTTCTCAAATGGCCTGGCGGTACCCTAGTACAGCCCTCAAAAAATCCACTCGCCTGCTCGCATTTTGCCTGACGAGGAAGGGCTGCCTGGGAGTCGGGGGGCGAGCCGTCAGCCTGGCTGTGTCAAATGGGAGTCCTTCTCCCAGTGATCATGGAGGCCGGAGGGGGAAGAGAGAGAGCCGCCCAGGTGTTATCAGAGGGCAGCGGGGGGAACATGATAACAGCTTTCATTTCAATAACTGTGTTTTCCAGCCGCTCGCTGTCAGATACAGCCCCGCCCCCTGGTCCCGGGACTTTGATTGACAGATCACCCGTCACTGGGATTGGACGGGTGATCTGTCTATCAAAGTTCCGCCGGCCAGGGGGTGGGGCTGTATATGACGTTGCGTGACGGGAACACGGCTATTGAAATGAAAGCTGTTATCACTGTGTTTCCACCGCTGCACTCTGATCAAGTAGCCAAGTAGCAGGCTGGGCTGTATTCCTGAAATGGATCTCAAAAATGGCTCGCCAATAATTTGAAAAGTAAAACATTTTACTTGAGTATTTCAGCTGTGTATTTACAGTAGCTGCTTGCCTGGAGCTTTAAGCCTCACTCCAGGCTAAATATGAGCTCCTTTACTTCCCCCCTTTGAGCCCTATATTAATATTTTACCGTACACTGGGACTACTGAGGAAATGAAGCCATTAGAGAACAGGCTGTTAGCAACCATAGGCTCAAAAAGGGCTCAAAGTTATGGCTGCATGGTGGGAACACGGCTATTGAAATATAAGCTGTTATTACTGTGTTCCCCCGCTGCACTCTGATCATCTGGGCGGATCTCCTGTCCTCCTCTACTCGGCTGCACAGGTAGGCTGCAAGGTGAACACAAGGCTCCATGGTGGGCACTGGGCACACAGCTGCAAGGTGGACACAAGACTGCATTGGTGGGCACTGGGCACACGGCTGCATGGTGGACACAAGACTGCATTCGTGGGCACAAGGCTGCATGGTGGCCACTGGGCACACGGCTGCATGGTGGGCACACGGCTGCATTGGTGGGCACACGGCTGCATTGGTGGGCATTAGGCTCAAGGCTGTATTGGTGGGCACAAGGCTGCATTGGTGGGCACAAGGCTGCATTGGTGGGCACTAGGCACAAGGCTGCATGGTGGACACACGCAGCCTGCATTGGTGGGCACAGATACAGTTGTTGTTAATATTTATTTTAATAACTTAATTCTGCATAATACATTTGAGTGTCATTTTATGAGAGTGTGATTAGGGGCGGAATTAAGGGTGGGCTGGGTGGGACAACTGGTGGCGAGTAACCATTGAGGCCTGGCTAGTAGCTCAGGACTTGAAATTTTGAGCCCTGCCCTAGTTCATAGATAATAGATAATAGATAATGTCGTAGTTGTGCCGCCAACCAAAAATCCAGTTGTAAGGGACCATTTCTATCTACCAGTTCCTGTACTGTTGGCCATCTGCCGGATCTCAGTAAATGTGACGCCTGATACAACCTCCTTTTAATCAGTATGTCAAAAGGACCTTTTTGTATACCCAGTATGAATGGCGGGTTCCCTAATATCGGTACTAGAGGTGATTCCTGTGTAGATAGCTTTCCCTTAATTAAGAGATTATAGCAGACCCGAACAGTGGGTCCTATTGTTGGGTGTCTCTAAGTTTTGAGTGCCAACTCCTTAAAACACCAGGGGGCTCTATGCAATAACTCCCCACTCTGTGCCTGCTCCAAATTGGCCAAATTTTAAGCTCTCCGTGTCGGCACCAGTCTAACAGGCGGCCTAAGTGAACTGCCTGGTAATATTTGTAAATATCCGGAACCGCCAACCGCCCATATTGTTTTGGTAAGGACAATAGAGTCCTCCTTATCCTAGGGTGTTTATGTGCCCAGATACATTTTGTTTGTATATTTCTAAAGAATTTCCTGGGGATTTTTGGTACGATTTGGTACGATGTTCATCTTAATTATATTACTTCTTCCGAACCAGGAATGTAATCCCTTATTCCATCTCTCCAATAGACCTTGTACATTATTAATCACAGGCAGGAGATTACGCTCATATATTTTAGATGAATCTGCTGCTATATGAGTCCCTAAGTACTTCAGAGATTGATCTACCCATTTCAATTTATAGTTTGCTTTTAATGTCATCATCATTTATTTCGGGGCTGCAGGGCATCTTCTATCCTCGGAGTGGTGTACTCATCAGGCATGGTCCTCCTGTTGAGTGTCCAAAAATCAATGCACAGCCTCAGTGACCCGTTCTTCTTCTGCACCACCACTATGGGGGAGGCATAAGGGCTCCTAGACTCCCTAAAGATGCCTGATCTCTTCAATTATGCCAGCTGCTCGCGTAAATCTTCTAGGTCCCCCAAAAGGATCCGTCTGACTCTTTCCCTGAATAGTTTGTCTTCCTGAAGGCGAATCCAGTGTTGAGAACTTTTTTGCACACCCCACATCAAACTCGTTTTTTGAAAACATATCCTGCCATCTCAGGAGCTGGGCTTTGACCTTTTCTTTTCACTCAGGTAAGAGTGGGGTGTTTTGTGGGAAAAACTGTTCTATGGAGATTCTGTCCTTCCTTCCCTTCCCTAAATCAAATGGTGAGACTGGAGTGGCTGGATTCACTTGTCCTGCAGGCCCGCAGTTTCAATGGCAAGGCTGTCACATTCAGGATGCTGACAGGAATCTTCCCATGACTCCGTTGCAGAGCCCTAGTTGATATCACTTTTGGGATTACCTCCACTCCCATGTCTTCTCCCTGGCAGTCAGCTTCAAGGACAACACAGTGGCCCGGCTGTTTCCAATTGAGCTTGACTAAAGCTTGTAGATACGCCACCTCTCCAGGTTGTAGTACTTTCTTGCATCGGTCGAAACGCCATATCTTTCCCACCCCTTCAGCTGGGGATTTCTGTTCTTGGACTAGGCGCTGGTTTGCTTGTCTCAGCATGGGGTATATACCCTTGGTTGAAGTATCAGGTACCGAGACAAGAGGAGTAAGCAGTCTTCTAACAAGGTTGGTATATGTTCCTATGATCCGGGAACTATTGTTGGCTCCTGGGGGGAGAGGACACACCACAGCTAGTGTGTCGAACTTCTCTGTTTTTCCAGCCAAAGGGAGAACTGTTCATGATACTTTGCACTATCTGTATTGCTTAATAGTACACAATTGCACGATAGGCATTGTTGCAATGGAGAATAAGGGGGGGGGGGGGGGCGCTGTGAATCTTTACATACTAATCTAACATGTACACTAGCCTGTTTAACAACAAGTTATTCAATCTTTATTATAAAAAAAACATAAGTTGTATTTGATTGAAAAAAATGTTTTACTCTGTTTGCTGATTCGTTACATACCTTCTACTTTCTGTAAGGAAAGAAATAATTACCATATTGGCGGGTACCCTGTGGCTCGTATCTACTGTATATAATAATATAGTGCTTGTATGGAAACATGTACCTTGCATTAACTTGGTCCTTTAATTTAAGTAGGTGTATAGTTTTTGGGTGGGATGCACCTATTTTTTTTATTGTTTCAGATGTCACCAAGGTATATCCTGTTAGCATTTAACAAAAGAGGATGATATATTTGCAATGACTTTATTTTCTATTTTCCCCCTGAAACAAACGCAATTAATTTGTATACTCATACGTAATTGGCTATCAAATAAATTTAACACCTAAACAGTGTAGGCGGTGCAAGAGAAAATGCACTTTCACAGATCTACAGCGTGCCCTGTGTATCTTACCACTCATGTACAAAAATTTCCCAGCACCCAATCTAGCTTGTTAGCACAGAAACTAATACATAGGGGGTTATTTCCAAAAGGCAAATCCACTTTGCACTACAAGTGCATTCACTGTAGATCTGAGGGAAAGCTCTAAAATTAGGGAAAGCTCTGCTGCTTTTATAATCCAATCATGTACTTGCACAGTGCAAGCAAAAATGCTGTTTTTTTTCTCTTGCATGTATCCCTCAGATCTACAGTGACTGCACTTCCAAGTGCACTTGCAGTACAAAGTACGGTAGATTTGCCTTTCGTAAATAACCCCCATAGTGTTTAATTATGAATATACAGCTCTACACCAGATGTGCAGATTCACTCATAGCAGCTGAAGACCTCCAGCGTGTATTTGCATCAATCCAATAAAGCAAAAAAGATAGGTGCTCAGATTAATTTATAACTTGCAAGGGAAAGGTGAGTAAGGGTGGGACAATGTTAGAAACAGTTTATCATTACTGTAGGTTTTCTACACCTTTTTGCTGGAGTGAGTGCTGGGGAAATTTATTAACCTCCTTGGCGGTAATCCCGAGTCTGTCTCGGGGTGAATTTTTTTATACCAAAAGCGGTATCCCCGAGCCAGACTCGGGGCTGCCTCGCAGTATCCACATGTACAAGTTACTTACCTTGTCCCTGGATCCTGCGATGCATTCCCGCTGTGTGAGCGAGCGGTGTCCTCGCACGAATCACACAGTGCCCGTGTGCCGCCGATCTCAGTTCCCTGCGACGTTACGACGCACGGGGGCGGAGAACGGCGCCAAATTCAAAAAAGTAAATAAACACAATACATACAGTATACTGTAATCTTATAGATTACAGTACTGTTTGAAATAAATACACACCCCCCTTTGTCCCTAGTGGTCTGCCCAGTGTCCTGCATGTACTTTTATAAAATAAAAACTGTTCTTTCTGCCTGCAAACTGTAGATTGTCCATAGCAACCAAAAGTGTCCCTTTATGTCAAAAGTGATTTTAGAGCAGCTAGAAAACAGCGATAATAAATTATAATCACTTGCAGAATTGTGCGATAGCGATTTGTGGGGAAATCTGTCATAAAAAAATAAAAGTAATGACAGCGACAATTCTGCAACTGAGCAAATTTCAGTGTTTTTGATTTGATTACATTATTGAATAATTTTTATTATAATTACATTATTATTTGTTATAATTATTTATAGTTATTTATTATATTATAATTTATGATTTTGTGTTTCAAACGTTATCATACCCGAGATGTCTACTAGACTCTTGTTTGGACAGATTTAAGTTATTCCTAAGAATTACAGGCCTACAATATAAAATGCCAAATTTCCATGCAAAATAATTGTACCGCTTTTGGTACAAAATTCAAGACATAATCATACCGCCAGGGAGGTTAAAAGAGCAGAAAAATCATGTCATTGTTGAATGGAGTAGAGAAGAGTGTAAAAAGGCTAATCAGGGTGAAGGGCAAGTCACTTCACTGGTGTAATGCTGATCAGTGGTGAGGAATTCCGTACAGTAGAGTGTAGAGCCGGGGAGAGAGTAAGGATTACCGACATAAAATTCCACTGAAAGCAACGCTGGGGTGGCTGCCTGCTTAGAACCACAGGTGGGTGCTGAGTTGACTGGTGACCCAACACATAAACAACAGGCAGAGTTTACCCATCTCCACAGCAAAATGTTCCTGTATATGATGGAAAAGTTTTGAAGACAGTTTTGAGGAGACTGGGATAATCTCTAAAGAAATAGATGGCAAACGAATAAATTAAACTTGCAGTTACTATAATGTATGTCCTATTGTGCCAGGAGTTTAGTTTTATGTACCAGGCTGCATATGCAGGTTTTCTCCTTTTTGTGGGAAGATTTAAAATGGATAAATGATTGCTTAAAGACTGTACTTACATACCTTCCTGTAGACCATGGTTTGCTGAGAGATTTAGGAAACACAAGGGAAGGTGCTGAACATCTCCTCTGAGCCAAAGCCTTATGGAGCTATAGACAAATAATTTAAGAACAAAAAACAGTTCATATTTTTTCTTTATTGAATCTGTATGCAATAAATAATGTAATCATTACTACCTAAAGTATATGTAATCACTAACAATTAATAGCTAGATTCAGAGAGATTTGCCTATCTTTAGGCGGGCGTAGCATATCGCATATACGCTATGCCGCCGTAACTTTGACAGGCAAGTCCCGTATTCAGAAAGATTTGGCGCCCGAAGTTACGGCGGCGTAGTGTATATGGGCCGGCGTAAGCCCGCCTAATTCAAAATAGGCTGGTAGGGGGCGTGTTGTATGCAAATTACTAGTGACCCCACGTATTTGACGCTTCTAACGAACGGCGTCCGTGAAAGTATCCCAGTGCGCATGCTCGAAATCACGCCGCAAATAGTCAATGCTTTCGACGTGAACGTAACTTACGCCCAGCCCCATTCACGGACGAGTTACGCAAATGACGTAAAACGTGAAAAATTCAACGGCTGTCTGACGTCCTTTCTTAACATTGGCTGCGCCATTTTTTTGGTGGTTTATCTTTACGCCTGAAAACACGTTACGTAAACAGCGTATCTTTAATGCGACGGCCGTGCATACGTTCGTGAATAGGCGTATCTTGCTGATTTACATATTCTAGGCGTAAATCAGCGTACACGCCCCTAGCGGCCAGCGTAAATAGACAGCTAAGATACAATGGCGTAGGAGACTTACGCCGGTCGTATCTTAGCAACATTTAAGCGTATCTCAATTTGAGCATACGCTTAAATATACGACAGCGCGGATTCGGACTTACGACGGCGTGTGACATCTAGTGGGTAAGTATATAAAGTTACTTTTAAGTATTGCATGTATATTTACACAGATAGTATACCATAAAAAATAAATGGAAATGTTGAGAACAAGTTTATTGGAAAACCTCAACAACGGGTGATGGGAAAATATACCCGATAAACATCAATAGCCAACGAACATATGTTCATAGATTCCAAACGGGGTCATGACATACTGGACGTGTGCATGTCATGAATATAAGTAAAAATAAGTACATAATAGACAGAATTACATATACTGGCCCAGATTCAGGTAGAATCGCGCAATATTTGCGTGGGCAAAGAGCCCACGCAAATATTGCGCTTTGCCCGCGATTCACGGAGCAATTGCTCCGTAAATTGCGCGGGCGATATGCTAAATAGCCCTGCGTAAGGGCGCCTAATGTAAATGATCCCGCCGGGGGCGGGAATCATTTAAATTAGGCGCGCTCCCGCGCCGAGCGAACAGCGCATGCTCCGTCGGGAAACTTTCCCGACGTGCATTGCGGCAAATGACGTCGCAAGGACGTCATTTGCTTCTAAGTGAACGTGAATGGCGTCCAGCGCCATTCACGGTTCACTTACGTAAACGACGTAAAATTTGAACGTCGCGAGCGGGAAGCGCAGCTATACTTTAGCATTGGTTGCGCCTGCTATTAGCAGGAGCAGTCTTATGCTAAAGTGGCCGTACGGAAACTCCGTACCTTGCGTGCGCAGGGCCCGCGCAACTTTTGTGAATCGGTGGTAGTATGCAATTTGCATACTATACGCCGATCACAATGGCCGCGCCCCCTAGCGGCCAACGCAAGAATGCAGCCTGGGATGTGAAGGCATAAGGAGGCTTATGTCTGTCACATCCTAGGCTGCAGTCGGTGTAACGAGGTTCCTGAATCAGGAGCACTCGTTACAACGGAGCAAGTAAGCCCTTGCGCCGCGCAACCTATGGTTGCGCGGGCGCAAGTGCTTCTTGAATCTGGGCCACTGTTTACTGTATGTACAACAAAATATAAAACACATAGTTGTAAAAATCAATAAGCATCGGATTGATAATAGGATTGACACTTTTCGTGGATTCATTCCACTTCCTCAGTATATATGAACATACAGTAGCTCACAAAAGTGAGTGCAGAACTTGTATAACAGTATACATTTGTTGTCCCCTCATAAAGGTACATGTTTTTTCACCTTAATGCATTCTATGCATTAAGGTGAAAAAACATCTGAGGATTAGCCAGCCCCCCCCCCCCCCCCCGTTTACTTACCTGACCCCTCGAAAGTCCTGCAAAAGTCCAAACATGCTGACTTCTCGGCTGGGCTTCTTGGCTCATTCATTGGTTGATTAATAGCAGCGCAGCCATTGGCTCCCACTGCTGTCAATCAAATCAATGACGCAGCACACTGGGCCGCCGACTGTATCACGGGAGTGCGCTCGCAAGCTAACCCCCTTGGGAAAGAGATTCCCATGAAGAGGGTTAGCTGATGCAGGGAGGAGCCGAGACAGCCGCCGAGGGACCCCAGAAGAACAGGATCTGTGCAAAACGAGCTGCACAGTGGAGGTAAGTATGACATGTTTGTTATTTTAAAAAAAAACTGGAACCTTTAGTGTCCCTTTAATGTCTAAATTGCTGGCAACAAAAGTGCGTACCCCCTCTAAGTGAAAATTTCCAAATCTGGCCCAATTAGCCATTTTGCATCCCCGGGGGCCTTGTGACTCGTACGTGTTACAAGGTCTCATGTGTGAATGGGGAGCAGGTGTGGTAAATTTGGTATTATCGTTTTCACTCTCTCATAATGGTCACTGGAAGTTTACCATGGCACCTCATGGCAAAGAACTCAAAGAAAAAAAAGAATTGTTGCTCTACATAAAGATGGCCTAGGCTATAGGAAGATTTCCAAGACCCTGAAACTGAGCTGCAGCATGGTGGCCAAGACCATACAGCAGTTTAACAGGCTGGTACCACTCAGAACAGTCCTCACCATGGTCGACCAAAGAAGTTTAATGCACATGCTCAGCATCATATCCAGAGGTTGTCTTTTGGGAAATAGACATATGAGTGCTGCCAGCATTGCTGCAGAGGTTGAAGGGGTGGGGGGTCAGCCTGTCAGTGTTTAGACCATACGCCGCTGAAAATTCCTGGCTGTTGTCCCAGAAGGAAGCATCTTCTAAAGATGATGCACAAGAAAGCCCACTGAAGACAAGCAGACTAAGGACATGGATTACTGGAACCATGTCCTGTGGTCTGATGAGACCAAGATAAACTTATTTGGTTCAGGTGATGTCAAGCATGTGTGGTGGCACACTGTGAAGGGAGAAGCCTGCTTACTGGAAACAGTAGACCCTCAAATTATACAGAGGTCTAAATCAGTATGATTACAATCAATGACCAAACAGAACATTCAGGCTTCATCTGGTTCCCAGGCACCATCCATTAATTCAGGCTACTATGGTTTACAAGACCCGTGGACCATTTTCAGAGAGATAAAGACCTCCAGCAACAGCAGATGAACCCTCAGTTTTAACCTCAAGGAACTTTGTTCGTCTCATGTAATTTGAGTTCCTGTGACCCTCCTGGCTCTCACCCCAGGACGACCTTTTTATACGCACTGGAACTGCATTTGTGACCTTTTTTTGAGGTGTTCAATTGACACCTGCAGCAGATCGCAAAACACAGTGCGATTGTTATGCAGAGTGGGAAATGTACAGGAATCACTGCGTTTCCCATACCGCATCAGTGTGAACCAGGGCTTAAAGGAGTTGTAAAGGAATTTTTTTTTTTGCCTAAAATTAATGTCTGCAAGGTAGACAGACAGAATAGTGTAATGATTCTGTTAAAAAACGAGTAAATACCTATTCAATTCCTTCATCTATATCACCTCCGGTATTCTAGTTTCTGTTCTCTCATTCACTTCCTGGTTTGCATCGCTTGTTCATGTAACAACTACATTTCCCAGTATGAATTGCGGCACGCCCAGTAATTCACACCTCCATGAAGTCTCTTAAACGTAGAGAGCGTCCTGCCACACAGATGTAGTTCCCAGGAGGGGGTGAGCACGTTGCTGACCACCGCAGTAAAGCCTCCCTTCACGGTGGTCAGTAAAATCAGACAAGCAGGAAGTGAACAGAACAGAGAAGAAATAGAGCAACTTCTGAGCAAAAACAAACAATGAGGAAGTGAAAAGAGGAATGTCTGCAGGTAAAGGATGCTTATTATGAAAAAAATATATTTCCTTTACAACCCCTTTAACCCTCCTAGCGGTATTCCAGAGTCTGACTCGGGGTGAGATTTTTATACCAAAAGCGGTAACCCCGAGTCAGCAGCAGACAAAGTTACTTACCTTGTCCCTGGATCCAGCGATGCCACCGCGCTGTGTGAGCGAGCGGGACCTCGCTCGAATCACACAGTGTCCTCCTGTGCCGCCGATCTCCGTTCCCTGCGACGTTACGACGCACGGGAGCGGAGAACGGCGCCAAATTCAAAAAGGTAAACAAACACATTACATACAGTATACGGTAATCTTATAGATTACAGTACTGTATGTAAAAAATACACACCCCAATTGTCCCTAGTGGTCTGCCCAGTGCCCTACATGTTCTTTTATATAATAAAAACTGTTCTTTCTGCCTGCAAACTGTAGATTGTCCATAGCAACCAAAAGTGTCCCTTTATGTCAAAAATGATTTTAGAGCATTCTAGAAAACAGCGATAATAAATTATAATCACTTGCAGAATTGTGCGATAGCGATTTGTGGGGAAATTCGTCATAAAAAAATAAAAGTAATGACAGCGACAATTCTGCAACTGAGCAAATTTCAGTGTTTTTGAGTTGATTACATTATTGAATAATTTTTATTATAATTATATTATTATTTGTTATAATTATTTATAATTATTTATTATATTATAATTTATAATTTTGTTTTTAAAAAAATGTCATACCCGGGATGCCTACTAGTCTCTTGTTTGGTCAGATTTAAGTGAGTTATTCCTAAAAATTACAGACCTTCAGTATAAAACGCCAAATTTCCTTGCAAATAATGGTACCACTTTTAGCACCTTTTTTCTGAAATAATCATACCGCCAGGGAGGTTAACCACTTCCTGCCCGGTCAATAACAGATTGACGTCCGGGAAGTGGTTCTGAAATCCTGACTGGACATCTATTGACGTCCTGCAGGATTTCATGCCCGCACGCCCGTGGGGGCACGCAGCGCAGCGATCGGTGATGCGGGGTGTCAGTCTGACACCCTGCATCTCCGATCTCGGCAAAGAGCCTCCGGCGGAGGCTCTTTACCACGTGATCAGCCGTGTCCAATCACGGCTGATCACGATGTAAACAGGAAAAGTCGTTGATGGCTCTTCCTCACTCGCGTCTGACAGACGCGAATAGAGGAGAGCCGATCGGCGGCTCTTCTGACAGGGGGGTTCGTGCTGATTGTTTATCAGCACAGCCCCCCCTCGGATTGCCACACTGGACCACCAGGGAAGCCCACACTGGACCACCAGGGAAGGGCAAAAAAAAAGGGCAATAAAAAAGAAATAAAAAAAAAGTCAGTAAAAAAAAAAAAGATGCCAATCAGTGCCCACAAATAGGCACTGACTGGCAACATGGATCCATCAGTGCCACCCCACAGTGCCAATCCATGCCCAGTGCCCACCTATCAGTGCCCATCTGTGCCACCCATAAGTGCCGCCCATGAGTGCCCATCTGTGCCGCCTATGAGTGCCCAGTGCCGCCTATGAGTGCCCATCAGGGCCGCCCATGAGTGCCCATCAGTGCCGCCTATTAGTGCCCATCAGTGCCGCCTATTAGTGCCCATCAGTGCCGCCTATGAGTGCCCATCAGTGCCGCATACCAGCGCCACCAATCAGTGCCCATCAGTGCCATCTCATCGGTGCCCATCATTCCCGCCATATCAGTGCCCGTAATTGAAAGAGAAAACTTACTTATTTACAAAAAAAAATACAGAAAAAAATAAAAAATTATATTTTTTCAAAATTCAGTCTTAAGTTTTTGCGCAAAAAAAAAAAAATCGCAGAGGTGATCAAATACCACCAAAAGAAAGCTCTATTTGTGGGGAAAAAAGGACGCCAATTTTGTTTGGGTACAGTGTAGCATGACCGCGCAATTGCCATTCAAAGTGCGACAGCGCTGAAAATTGGCTTGGGCGGGAAGGTGCGTAAGTGCCTGGTATGGAAGTGGTTAAGCTGATCTTAAAAATGCTCCCTTGCAAAGAGGCTGCCCCTGTATTGCAATAGCTAAATGCTCATTTAGGTCTAAAGAATTGCAAAAACAAATGTATTACTTGATCGCCCGATCCCATGGATCCCTGCAGATTATAAGACCAGACCCCACAGCCTTTTCTCTCTTGTGCTCCATCCAGCAATCACAGATATTCTGTCATCGAGATCAAGAGCCCATAACCCTGCATTGGACTCAAGGATGCTGAAAAACAGAGTGTAGGGGAATAAAAAGAGCACTGGCTACGTTTGAAGTTGAGGATTGGGTAAGTAAAAGTGCTTTTCACTTTTTAACCCTTGCAGTGCGGGGCAGTCCCACTGCAAGGCAGCATTTTAGTTCTGCCTGAAGTTGGGCTTTAGAGGAACAGTGCGGGATTGCAAAATAAAAAACATGTGTACTAACCCCACTCATTGATCTGATGCTGCAGCTGTCTCCTGCCGAGACCGAAACCGAGAAGGAAGTGATCACCTGACCACTAATCACACAGTTTTCGGTCTTCTTAGAACCGAGACTGGTGACTGTCAGTAACCGGCTCCCTGCTCTGACCCTCCAGCGCTGAGAGGCTGAGACAGCTACCGGTCAGGCATCTGGATAGATCCTGACATTATTGTCAGGATTCCTGTAAAGCCTGGACTGGCTCTGTGACACCAGCTGACAGCGGGCTTTGGCCAGCTGTCAGCCGAATCTGGGTCACACTAGTGCAGAAATAAGTGCACTTCTGTGGCCCAGAAGAGAGGTATGACCACAAAAGCTTTGGCCATACTTCTGTTTTAAGTATGATTTATAGCTCACTGAATCCTGCAACTGGTATTACAAATGTCGACATGCAGATGTGCCTCTTGAACCTTTCTAGTGTACAGCCAAGTGTTCATGTGTCATTGGTTGCAAAACTTACTGTAAGGCACATGTATTAAACACAAGGCCCATGGGCCAAATCTGGCCCACCAGGCCATTTAATGTGGCCCTCGCACCTCTCCTGCAGCTGCAGAATCCATCTAATCTCCACCCCCACTTTGTCTCAGCAGTCAGCAGCAGAGCGGAGGAAAAAACTCCTCTGCCAGATCCTGCGCTTCTCTGTGAGAGGCTTGTCTCGGTCTTCCCCCTGTCCCAGCAGTCAGCAGCAGAGAGGAGGACAGAACTTTGTCTACAGATCCTGCGCCTCTCTGTGCAGCCACAGCATCTCCTTGTCTCCATCTCCACCCTCAGCATTCAGAATACTCCAGCAGTTGACTCCAGCTATCCTCTGGTACTCCTCCAGAACCTGCACTTTCAGCTTCCCAGCTCTGTCTCCAGCTTCTTCCCAGCAGCAGCACAAGTTAAGGGGTGCACTGTGATGTAAGGGAGGGTGGAGGACTTTTGACTTCTGATGGTGGGGGACTCTAGACATCTGACATAAGGGGTGCCCTGGACATCTTCTTATAATTATAATGAGAATTTTATGCCAGTTGAAAAGGAGGGCTGCACACTGTCGGTATCATCCGCAAGAAACATTACTGGGCACTGTTCAATCGGTTGGTCGGTCACCAGCCCTGCACCTACTCCATCTATTGGGCAGCGATTCCCCTGCGTCTCCTTCTCCGCATCACGGCGGCATCCCCTGCGTCTCTGACTCCCTTCTCCTCCTAGAAGGCCAAGAGGATCAGTTCTCCTTTTGGCCAATCCGGTGACGGATCTCATGACCCACTACCTGATTGGCCGGTTAGAGAATCAGGAAGACAATAGCGAATATCCATACGCTATTGTCACACAACTGGGTGGGCTCGGGGCGCAATACTTATTTGAAGTCTATTAGAGCCTCTGGCTCTAATCACGTGCTTATAAAAAAAAAAAAAAAACATTGGAATCCATGCATCCAGTGCCCCACATGTAGATTAGGAGGACGGGCGCATGGATAGGGGAGCAGCGCCCCTGTACCCTGCAGTACTGTCCGCCACTGGCAGGCACCAAAAAAGTTTCCTATGGATGATACAACAATGTGTATTTCATCATCTGCTACAGGAGTGTGAGTGGGCTCCGTGCCAGTCTGCACCTGCCCTTACAGCTTAAGTCTTAAAGCATTTGTTATCCCAACAATTCATATTCCTGATATGTGCCTGCTGTACCATATACTTGTATAAGAAAGTATCCTGCTCTCTTTGTATTGCCTTCTTTGTGTGAAAGCCCTAGTGTTCTTGCCAGTTTCTCTGCTTTCTTATTAAAAACTGACCACACTAAGCAGGAGAACACACTGGTCAGTTCTCTAGCTATGCTGGGAACATAGTGTACCCTCTAATAAATGATCAGACTTGTCCTGTCCCCCCCCCTCCCCCCCACCTCTACTGCACAGCTGTTCACTTTGAGGCTCAGTGTGCTTTTATGCAGCTGAGAACAAAGGGAATGTGATCACATATAAAAAAAAAAGGGAAAAAAGGTATTTATAATGTTTTTTTATATCTATACAAAAATGTTTTGCCTTTCATTTCTATTTTAAACTGAATGTTTTTATTTTTTTAGAAGGTGATCATTTACAATCACTATAAGTTATTACTTAAACCAGTAATAATTGAATGCAGAAGCAATTATTTAATATGTAGATTCATTTGTAAACTCTTACAGATACAAACAGCCCTTTAAGGGCAACCATAATGCCAATCTGGCCTGCAATGAAATTGAGTTTGCCACCGCTGCTCTAAGGTACCCAAGCTTTCTGCCAACATGTTCAAAAAGTATATAAAAATAAACACTTTTAGTAGTAGCAAAATGCCACACAGTGGCAGTTAAAAGGCATTACATGGACATGTACAGGAGGAGTGATAGGAACATTCCTATTCACTTAATTTCATTCATTCACCTCTATCCTCCCATTTCACTTTCTTTTTATTTAACATTGGAAGTTTGCCAATATGCACACTACTGCAACTGCTAAACCCGTCAACATGAATATGTATAGTATGTGATTATTCTTCTTCAAAGCCCAACTCCAGTCTCTTTTAAATGTGCCCATGCATTGGGGTTTTCCCATCACTGCATGAGTTATCTACTTATTTGGCAAGGAGGAAGAATGAATAAGTACAACTACTAAACTCTGCGAAAGACGGTTCGAATCTCAGCCAGTTCACCAGGGATTGGCTGAGATTGAAACCATGTATGGGCAGGCTGAATGTACCCAAGTTGATTGATTGATCAGCTTGGGTACAACCAGCCTGTCGGATTTGACATGCAATTATTGCTTGCGGCTATTCAAGCCAAGAGCAGCAATCACTGTGTTCTCCCGGCAGGGATGCCTCTGTTCGTCCCCCTGCCGGGAGAACACAATGGCCCGGATTCAGATAGAGATACGGCGTCGTATCTCTGAGTTCCGTCCGTCGTATCTATGCGCCTGATTCATAGAATCAGGTTCCGCATAGATTTCCCTAAGATCCGACAGGTGTAAGTGACTTACACCGTCGGATCTTAGGCTGCAATTCCAGGCCGGCCGCTAGGTGGCGTTTCATTTTTTTACGCAACGAATATGCAAATGAGGATTTCCACCGATTCAGAAACGAACGACCGCCCGGCGCATTTTTTCTACATCGTTTGCGTTCGGCTTTTTCCGGCGTATAGTTACCCCTGCTATATGCGGCATATCCTATGTTAAGTATGGCCGTCGTTCCCGGGTTGAATTTTGAATTTTTTACGTTGTTTGCGTAAGTCGTTCGCGAATACGGATGGACGTAATTTACGTTCACGTCGAAACCAATGACGTCCTAGCGACGTCATTTGGAGCAATGCACGCTGGGAAATTTAGCAGACGGCGCATTCGCAGTTCGTTTGGCGCGGGGACGCGCCTGATTTAAATGTTACACACCCCCTAGCCGCGGAATTTGAGTTCCGCCGGGGGATTTACAATCCGCCGGCGCAACTTTAGAGGCAAGTGCTTTCTGAATAAAGCACTTGCCTCAAAAACTTGCGCCGGCGGATCGTGAATCAGATAGGTTACGCGGATCTAAAGATCCGCTAACCTATCTGAATCTAGCCCACTGACTCCACAGGAGGAGTTTCCTCATCAACACTGACTGTGTTGAGGGAATGTAGCGTTTTTCTTGTTGTAGGAAAGACAATTGCTCCATCTATGACCAGCTTAACTTTATTCCTCACTCTCCTCATAGCCGGGCACTCTCCTCCGCTATTTAAAGCTCCTGAAGGTGGACCCTCACCATTTTCCTGAACAATGCAGGTCTTCTGATCCTACATTGTGTGTGATAATATCTGAGAACTGTGACTGGCCGGACAGTGAAGTGAAGCAGCTTCGGGGAATTGCTCACATGAAGAGAACCAAGTCTATTTTCCCTGATCAAATGAGTAATTAACCCATGCAGAGTGGGGGGCCACCACATAAGTAAATTTAAAAGCAGTTTGGGTTGGGCTTTAACATCTGTCTCTAGACTATTCTGTTTTTTTTTTTTTTTCATTTTGGATAGAGTAGGGGATCATTTTTATTAGTAGTTTGTTTTAGCCTTTCCCTTGAAAGAAACTTCCCTTAGGCCCGGTTCACACTGGTGCGACATGTGCGCCGACATTGAGAGCACATGTAGCATGACATGTAATAATCAATGTTTCCCTATGAGAGCAGTGTTAACTCATCCGACTTGTGTCTGTCTGACTTTGGAAAAGGTTCCTGCTCGACTTTGGTCCGACTTCTATTCAATTCTATGAGCTGAAATTAGACAGAAGTTGCGTCCAAGTTGGACCCTTATGTGATTTGGATCCGATATTATAGGAAGATTACAAAGGCATTCCCTGAAATTGCTTTAAAGTCATGCCGAAGTCACCTGACATATCTTTGTTAATACATAAACCTCTCAAAAGACTGACTACACCACAAAATGGGAAAAAAAAATCCATCAATAATATAAATAAATCACATCTTAAACCTCATACACACGATCGGACTTCCATCAAACTTTTCCGTGGATTTTTGTTCGAAGAGCGTTGGCCGTGAACTTGTTCTGCATACACACGGCAGGCCTTTTTCAGCCAACTTTCACCAAATCACGTGTTTTTTTCAGCTCTTTACTGCCACCCTTTGGGCAACTTCTGCTATTGTTGTCTGATCTTTAGCATTGGTTCTAAGCATACGTGTTTGTACTTTGGACTTTAGTCCAATGGACTTGTGTACACACGATCAGATTAGCCGACGTAGGACATTTGTTGCCGGAAAGTTTGTCTGTTTTTACAGCGAACATTTGTCCGATGAAGAAGCAAAAACATTTGTTCCATGCATACACACGGTCAGGTTGTCCGATCCAACAGGTCCTTCAGACATTTGATGTCAAAAAGTCTGATCCTGTGTATGGGCCTTTACAATGAGGACTTCTGATACATCCATCATTACATTAATATAATAAAGAACATTTGTTAATATGTTACAAAACACGTGATCAAATTGTATCCAAATGACTGTCCATCCAGAACATATGTTCTCATTGTGCACATACAGTATGACTGTCCATCCAGAACATATGTTCTCATTGTGCACATACAGTATGACTGTCCATCCAGAACATATGTTCTCATTGTGCACATACAGTATGACTATCCATCCAGAACATATGTTCTCATTGTGCACATACAGTATGACTATCCATCCAGAACATATGTTCTCATTGTGCACATACAGTATGACTATCCATCCAGAACATATGTTCTCATTGTGCACATACAGTATGACTATCCATCCAGAACATATGTTCTCATTGTGCACATACAGTATGACTATCCATCCAGAACATATGTTCTCATTGTGCACATACAGTATGACTATCCATCCAGAACATATGTTCTCATTGTGCACATACAGTATGACTATCCATCCAGAACATATGTTCTCATTGTGCACATACAGTATGACTATCCATCCAGAACATATGTTCTCATTGTGCACATACAGTATGACTATCCATCCAGAACATATGTTCTCATTGTGCACATACAGTATGACTATCCATCCAGAACATATGTTCTCATTGTGCACATACAGTATGACTATCCATCCAGAACATATGTTCTCATTGTGCACATACAGTATGACTGTCCATCCAGAACATATGTTTTCATACAGTACGACTGTCCATACAACATGTTTTTTCCAGAACAAGGCCCAGTTTACAAAAACATGCTTTCTTTACAGAATGAGTTACTTTTTTATATTGCGATATTTAGCACTTAATTTTGTATTATATTTTTACTGCTTTAGTTCACATTTTTCCCCCAGTCTCCAACACTGCACCAGAATGAGATAAAAAAAGATGGACTAAGGACTATGAAACCATTAATACATGTTTAGTGTGCCCTTTTTCACAAAATTATCTCCCTCTGTCTAGTGCAATATTGCAAATTATTTACATTCCTGAACTAATAATACTATATTCTTAAACTAATATATTGTTTTTTTTTTGTTTTTGTTTTTTTCACTTACTGGCCAGTGCAAATGGTAGAGGCTAGAAGAATGGACAGCCGCACTTCCAAAGAACCCTTGGGTTGTCTTTATTTTAAAACCAATGGCAAATGCACTACAAAGTACAGCAAAAAACTGGAGATAGCAGCCTACACGTTTCACACTGGACTTAGTGCTTAATCATGGCTATGATTAAGCTGTACTGCTGTACTTTGTAGTGCATTTGCCATTGGTTTTAAAATAAAGACAACCCAAGGGTTCTTTGGAAGTGCGGCTGTCCATTCTTCTAGCCTCTACCATTTGCCTTGTGCATTCCCGGCACTCCTGGTTTCCTGAGAAGCTATTAATTGTCCAGCATAACCACCTGGAGCGTTAACTCCCTTTTTCTACTGGCCAGTGCAGTATTCCCGTTTGTTATTTTCTGCATTCCTAAAATATCAAATAAGAACCATGAAATAATATTTTTTTTGTTAACCCCTTAACGCCCGCCGCACGACTATATACGTCCGCAAAATGGCACGGACAGGCAGATGGGCGTATATATACGTCCCTGCCTTCTAGCGGGTGGGGGGTCCGATCGGGACCCCCCCCCCCGCTGCGTGCGGCGGGCGGATTCCCTCGGGGAGCGATCCAGGACGACAGGACGACGATCGCTCCCCGGAGCTGAAGAACGGGGAGAGCCGTATGTAAACACAGCGTATCGATCGAGTGATCCTTTTTATAAGGGAGACTCGATCGATGACGTCAGTCCTACAGCCACACCCCCCTACAGTTGTAAACACACACTAGGTGAACCCTAACTCCTACAGCGCCCCCTGTGGTTAACTCCCAAACTGCAACTGTCATTTTCACAATAAACAATGCAATTTAAATGCATTTTTTGCTGTGAAAATGACAATGGTCCCAAAAATGTGTCAAAATTGTCCGAAGTGTCCGCCATAATGTCGC